>NC_138513.1:42704026-43304026 GCF_964252035.2 Podarcis erhardii
TTGTCCTGTGATAAAAAGCCTTCTGTTTCGACTGCCAAACCTTTCAGGGAGCATTTGCAAGCGTTTAGCAGCATTTTTGAGTGAATTCCCGAAAGTCAGATTTTTGCTGAAATTGTGACCCCGGGGCTTAGGGATTTTTCAAAAAAATCTTTTTCCGCCGGTTAAGTTGTTGAGGGCTGATTTCTTGTCCTGTGATAAAAAGCCTTCTGTTTCGACTGCCAAACCTTTCAGGGGAGCATTTGCAAGCGTTTGGCAGCATTTTTGAGTGAATTCCTGAAAGTCAGATTTTTGCTGAAATTGTGACCCCGGGGCTTAGGGATTTTTCAAAAAAATCTTTTTCAGCCGGTTAAGTTGTTGAGGTCTGATTTCTTGTCCTGTGATAAAAAGCCTTCTGTTTCGACTGCCAAACTTTCAGGGGAGCATTTGCAAGCGATTTGCAGCATTTTTGAGTGAATTGGCAAAAGTCAGATTTTTGCTGAAATTGTGACCCCGGGGCTTAGGGATTTTTTCAAAAGTTGTTGAGGGCTGATTTCTTGTTCTGTGATAAAAAGCCTTCTGTTTCGACTGCCAAAACTTTCAGGGGAGCATTTGCAAGCGTTTGGCAGCATTTTTGAGTGAATTCCCGAAAGTCAGATTTTTGCTGAAATTGTGACCCCGGGGCTTAGGGATTTTTCAAAAAAATCATTTTCCGCCGGTTAAGTTGCTGAGGTCTGATTTCTTGTCCTGTGATAAAAAGCCTTCTGTTTCGACTGCCAAACTTTCAGGGGAGCATTTGCAAGCGATTTGCAGCATTTTTAAGTGAATTGGCAAAAGTCAGATTTTTGCTGAAATTGTGACCCCGGGGCTTAGGGATTTTTCAAAAAAATCTTTTTCCGCTGGTTAATTTGTTGAGGGCTGATTTCTTGTCCTGTGATAAAAAGCCTTCTGTTTCGACTGCCAAAACTTTCAGGGGAGCATTTGCAAGCGTTTGGCAGCATTTTTGAGTGAATTGGCAAAAGTCAGATTTTTGCTGAAATTGTGACCCCGGGGCTTAGGGATTTTTTCAAAAGTTGTTGAGGGCTGATTTCTTGTTCTGTGATAAAAAGCCTTCTGTTTCGACTGCCAAACCTTTCAGGGGAGCATTTGCAAGCGTTTGGCAGCATTTTTGAGTGAATTCCCGAAAGTCAGATTTTTGCTGAAATTGTGACCCCGGGCTTAGGGATTTTTTCAAAAGTTGTTGAGGGCTGATTTCTTGTTCTGTGATAAAAAGCCTTCTGTTTCGACTACCAAACCTTTCTGGGGAGCATTTGCAAGCGTTTGGCAGCATTTTTGAGTGAATTCCCGAAAGTCAGATTTTTGCTGAAATTGTGACCCCGGGGCTTAAGGATTTTTCAAAAAAATTTTTTTCCGCCGGTTAAGTTGTTGAGGTCTGATTTCTTGTCCTGTGATAAAAAGCCTTCTGTTTCGACTGCCAAACTTTCAGGGGAGCATTTGCAAGCGATTTGCAGCATTTTTGAGTGAATTGGCAAAAGTCAGATTTTTGCTGAAATTGTGACCCCGGGGCTTAGGGATTTTTTCAAAAGTTGTTGAGGGCTGATTTCTTTTTCTGTGATAAAAAGCCTTCTGTTTCGACTGCCAAACCTTTCTGGGGATCATTTGCAAGCGTTTGGCAGCATTTTTTAGTGAATTCCCGAAAGTCAGATTTTTGCTGAAATTGTGACCCCGGGGCTTAGGGATTTTTCAAAAAAATCTTTTTCCGCCGGTTAAGTTGTTGAGGGCTGATTTCTTGTCCTGTGATAAAAAGCCTTCTGTTTCGACTGCCAAAACTTTCAGGGGAGCATTTGCAAGCGTTTGGCAGCATTTTTGAGTGAATTGGCAAAAGTCAGATTTTTGCTGAAATTGTGACCCCGGGGCTTAGAGATTTTTTCAAAAGTTGTTGAGGGCTGATTTCTTTTCCTGTGATAAAAAGCCTTCTGTTTCGACTGCCAAAACTTTCAGGGGAGCATTTGCAAGCGATTTGCAGCATTTTTGAGTGAATTGGCAAAAGTCAGATTTTTGCTGAAATTGTGACCCCGGGGCTTAGGGATTTTTTCAAAAGTTGTTGAGGGCTGATTTCTTGTCCTGTGATAAAAAGCCTTCTGTTTCGACTGCCAAAACTTTCAGGGGAGCATTTGCAAGCGATTGGCAGCAATTTTGAGTGAATTGGCAAAAGTCAAATTTTTGCTGAAATTGTGACCCCGGGGCTTAGGGATTTTATCAAAAGTTGTTGAGGGCTGATTTCTTGTTCTGTGATAAAAAGCCTTCTGTTTCGACTGCCAAACCTTTCAGGGGAGCATTTGCAAGCGTTTGGCAGCATTTTTGAGTGAATTCCCGAAAGTCAGATGTTTGCTGAAATTGTGACCCCGGGGCTTAAGGATTTTTCAAAAAAATCTTTTTCCGCCGGATAAGTTGTTGAGGGCTGATTTCTTGTCCTGTGATAAAAAGCCTTCTGTTTCGACTGCCAAACCTTTCAAGGGATCATTTGCAAGCGTTTGGCAGCATTTTTGAGTAAATTCCCGAATGTCAGATTTTTGCTGAAATTGTGGCTTAGGGATTCTTTCAAAAGTTGTTGAGGGCTGATTTCTTGTTCTGTGATAAAAAGCCTTCTGTTTCGACTGCCAAACCTTTCAGGGGAGCATTTGCAAGCATTTGGCAGCATTTTTGAGTGAATTCCCGAAAGTCAGATTTTTGCTGAAATTGTGACCCGGGGGCTTAGGGATTTTTCAAAAAAATCTTTTTCCGCCGGTTAAGTTGTTGAGGGCTGATTTCTTGTCCTGTGATAAAAAGCCTTCTGTTTCGACTGCCAAACCTTTCAGGGGAGCATTTGCAAGCGTTTGGCAGCATTTTTGAGTGAATTCTCGAAAGTCAGATTTTTGCTGAAATTGTGACCCCGGGGCTTAGGGATTTTTCAAAAAAATCTTTTTCCCCCGGTTAAGTTGTTGAGGGCTGATTTCTTGTCCTGTGATAAAAAGCCTTCTGTTTCGACTGCCAAACCTTTCAGGGGAGCATTTGCAACCGTTTGGCAGCATTTTTGAGTGAATTCCCGAAAGTCAGATTTTTGCTGAAATTGTGACCCCGGGGCTTAGGGATTTTTTCAAAAGTTGTTGAGGGCTGATTTCTTGTTCTGTGATAAAAAGCCTTCTGTTTCGACTGCCAAACCTTTCAGGGGAGCATTTGCAAGCGTTTGGCAGCATTTTTGACTGAATTCCCAAAAGTCAGATTTTTGCTGAAATTGTGACCCCGGGGCTTAGGGATTTTTCAAAAAAATCTTTTTCCGCCGGTTAAGTTGTTGAGGTCTGATTTCTTGTCCTGTGATAAAAAGCCTTCTGTTTCGACTGCCAAACTTTCAGGGGAGCATTTGCAAGCGATTTGCAGCATTTTTGAGTGAATTGGCAAAAGTCAGATTTTTGCTGAAATTGTGACCCCGGGGCTTAGGGATTTTTTCAAAAGTTGTTGAGGGCTGATTTCTTGTTCTGTGATAAAAAGCCTTCTGTTTCGACTGCCAAACCTTTCAGGGGAGCATTTGCAAGCGTTTGGCAGCATTTTTGAGTGAATTCCCGAAAGTCAGATTTTTGCTGAAATTCTGACCCCGGGGCTTAGGGATTTTTCAAAAAAATCTTTTTCCGCCGGTTAAGTTGTTGAGGGCTGATTTCTTGTCCTGTGATAAAAAGACTTCTGTTTCGACTGCCAAACCTTTCAAGGGAGCATGTGCAAGCGTTTGGCAGCATTTTTGAGTGAATTCCCGAAAGTCAGATTTTTGCTGAAATTGTGACCCCGGGGCTTAGGGATTCTTTCAAAAGTTGTTGAGGGCTGATTTCTTGTTCTGTGATAAAAAGCCTTCTGTTTCGACTGCCAAACCTTTCAGGGGAGCATTTGCAACCGTTTGGCAGCATTTTTGAGTGAATTCCCGAAAGTCAGATTTTTGCTGAAATTGTGACCCCGGGGCTTAGGGATTTTTCAAAAAAATCTTTTTCCTCTGGTTAATTTGTTGAGGGCTGATTTCTTGTCCTGTGATAAAAAGCCTTCTGTTTCGACTGCCAAAACTTTCAGGGGAGCATTTGCAACCGTTTGGCAGCATTTTTGAGTGAATTCCCGAAAGTCAGATTTTTGCTGAAATTGTGACCCCGGGGCTTAGGGATTTTTCAAAAAAATCTTTTTCCGCTGGTTAATTTGTTGAGGGCTGATTTCTTGTCCTGTGATAAAAAGCCTTCTGTTTCGACTGCCAAAACTTTCAGGGGAGCATTTGCAAGCGTTTGGCAGCATTTTTGAGTGAATTGGCAAAAGTCAGATTTTTGCTGAAATTGTGACCCCAGGGCTTAGGGATTTTTTCAAAAGTTGTTGAGGGCTGATTTCTTGTTCTGTGATAAAAAGCCTTCTGTTTCAACTGCCAAACCTTTCAGGGGAGCATTTGCAAGCGTTTGGCAGCATTTTTGAGTGAATTCCCGAAAGTCAGATTTTTGCTGAAATTGTGACCCCGGGGCTTAGGGATTTTTCAAAAAAATCTTTTTCCGCCGGTTAAGTTGTTGAGGGCTGATTTCTTGTCCTGTGATAAAAAGCCTTCTGTTTCGACTGCCAAACCTTTCAAGGGAGCATTTGCAAGCGTTTGCCAGCATTTTTGAGTGAATTCCCGAAAGTCAGATTTTTGCTGAAATTGTGACCCCGGGGCTTAGGGATTTTTCAAAAAAATCTTTTTCCGCCGGTTAAGTTGTTGAGGGCTGATTTCTTGTCCTGTGATAAAAAGCCTTCTGTTTCGACTGCCAAAACTTTCAGGGGAGCATTTGCAAGTGTTTGGCAGCATTTTTGAGTGAATTGGCAAAAGTCAGATTTTTGCTGAAATTGTGACCCCGGGGCTTAGAGATTTTTTCAAAAGTTGTTGAGGGCTGATTTCTTGTCCTGTGATAAAAAGCCTTCTGTTTCGACTGCCAAAACTTTCAGGGGAGCATTTGCAAGCGATTTGCAGCATTTTTGAGTGAATTGGCAAAAGTCAGATTTTTAGTGAAATTGTGACCCCGGGGCTTAGGGATTTTTTCAAAAGTTGTTGAGGGCTGATTTCTTGTCCTGTGATAAAAAGCCTTCTGTTTCGACTGCCAAACCTTTCAGGGGAGCATTTGCAAGCGATTGGCAGCAATTTTGAGTGAATTGGCAAAAGTCAAATTTTTGCTGAAATTGTGACCCCGGGGCTTAGGGATTTTATCAAAAGTTGTTGAAGGCTGATTTCTTGTTCTGTGATAAAAAGCCTTCTGTTTCGACTGCCAAACCTTTCAGGGGAGCATTTGCAAGCGTTTGGCAGCATTTTTGAGTGAATTCCCGAAAGTCAGATGTTTGCTGAAATTGTGACCCCGGGGCTTAAGGATTTTTCAAAAAAATCTTTTTCCGCCGGAAAAGTTGTTGAGGGCTGATTTCTTGTCCTGTGATAAAAAGCCTTCTGTTTCGACTGCCAAACCTTTCAAGGGATCATTTGCAAGCGTTTGGCAGCATTTTTGAGTAAATTCCCGAATGTCAGATTTTTGCTGAAATTGTGACCCCGGGGCTTAGGGATTCTTTCAAAAGTTGTTGAGGGCTGATTTCTTGTTCTGTGATAAAAAGCCTTCTGTTTCGACTGCCAAACCTTTCAGGGGAGCATTTGCAAGCATTTGGCAGCATTTTTGAGTGAATTCCCGAAAGTCAGATTTTTGCTGAAATTGTGACCCCGGGGCTTAGGGATTTTTCAAAAAAATCTTTTTCCGCCGGTTAAGTTGTTGAGGGCTGATTTCTTGTCCTGTGATAAAAAGCCTTCTGTTTCGACTGCCAAAACTTTCAGGGGAGCATTTGCAAGCGTATGGCAGCATGTTTGAGTGAATTGGCAAAAGTCAGATTTTTGCTGAAATTGTGACCCCGGGGCTTAGAGATTTTTTCAAAAGTTGTTGAGGGCTGATTTCTTGTCCTGTGATAAAAAGCCTTCTGTTTCGACTTCCAAAACTTTCAGGGGAGCATTTGCAAGCGATTTGCTGCATTTTTGAGTGAATTGGCAAAAGTCAGATTTTTGCTGAAATTGTGACCCCGGGACTTAGGGATTTTTTCAAAAGTTGTTGAGGGCTGATTTCTTGTCCTGTGATAAAAAGCCTTCTGTTACGACTGCCAAAACTTTCAGGGGAGCATTTGCAAGCGATTGGCAGCAATTTTGAGTGAATTGGCAAAAGTCAAATTTTTGCTGAAATTGTGACCCCGGGGCTTAGGGATTTTATCAAAAGTTGTTGAGGGCTGATTTCTTGTTCTGTGATAAAAAGCATTCTGTTTCGACTGCCAAACCTTTCAGGGGAGCATTTGCAAGCGTTTGGCAGCATTTTTGAGTGAATTCCCGAAAGTCAGATGTTTGCTGAAATTGTGACCCCGGGGCTTAAGGATTTTTCAAAAAAATCTTTTTCCGCCGGATAAGTTGTTGAGGGCTGATTTCTTGTCCTGTGATAAAAAGCCTTCTGTTTCGACTGCCAAACCTTTCAGGGGAGCATTTGCAAGCGTTTGGCAGAATTTTTGAGTGAATTCCTGAAAGTCAGATTTTTGCTGAAATTGTGACCCCGGGGCTTAGGGATTTTTCAAAAAAATCTTTTTCAGCCGGTTAAGTTGTTGAGGTCTGATTTCTTGTCCTGTGATAAAAAGCCTTCTGTTTCGACTGCCAAACTTTCAGGGGAGCATTTGCAAGCGATTTGCAGCATTTTTGAGTGAATTGGCAAAAGTCAGATTTTTGCTGAAATTGTGACCCCGGGGCTTAGGGATTTTTTCAAAAGTTGTTGAGGGCTGATTTCTTGTTCTGTGATAAAAAGCCTTCTGTTTCGACTGCCAAACCTTTCTGGGGAGCATTTGCAAGCGTTTGGCAGCATTTTTGAGTGAATTCCCGAAAGTCAGATTTTTGCTGAAATTGTGACCCCGGGGCTTAGGGATTTTTCAAAAAAATCTTTTTCCGCCGGTTAAGTTGCTGAGGTCTGATTTCTTGTCCTGTGATAAAAAGCCTTCTGTTTCGACTGCCAAACTTTCAGGGGAGCATTTGCAAGCGATTTGCAGCATTTTTAAGTGAATTGGCAAAAGTCAGATTTTTGCTGAAATTGTGACCCCGGGGCTTAGGGATTTTTTCAGAAGTTCTTGAGGGCTGATTTCTTGTCCTGTGATAAAAAGCCTTCTGTTTCGACTGCCAAACTTTCAGGGGAGCATTTGCAAGCGATTTGCAGCATTTTTAAGTGAATTGGCAAAAGTCAGATTTTTGCTGAAATTGTGACCCCGGGGCTTAAGGATTTTTCAAAAAAATCGTTTTCCGCCGGATAAGTTGTTGAGGGCTGATTTCTTGTTCTGTGATAAAAAGCCTTCTGTTTCGACTGCCAAACCTTTCAGGGGAGCATTTGCAAGCATTTGGCAGCATTTTTGAGTGAATTCCCGAAAGTCAGATTTTTGCTGAAATTGTGACCCCGGGGCTTAGGGATTCTTTCAAAAGTTGTTGAGGGCTGATTTCTTGTTCTGTGATAAAAAGCCTTCTGTTTCGACTGCCAAACCTTTCAGGGGAGCATTTGCAAGCGTTTGGCAGCATTTTTGAGTGAATTCCCGAAAGTCAGATTTTTGCTGAAATTGTGACCCCGGGGCTTAGGGATTTTTCAAAAAAATCTTTTTCCGCTGGTTAATTTGTTGAGGGCTGATTTCTTGTCCTGTGATAAAAAGGCTTCTGTTTCGACTGCCAAAAATTTCAGGGGAGCATTTGCAACCGTTTGGCAGCATTTTTGAGTGAATTCCCGAAAGTCAGATTTTTGCTGAAATTGTGACCCCGGGGCTTAGGGATTTTTCAAAAAAATCTTTTTCCGCTGGTTAATTTGTTGAGGGCTGATTTCTTGTCCTGTGATAAAAAGCCTTCTGTTTCGACTGCCAAAACTTTCAGGGGAGCATTTGCAAGCGTTTGGCAGCATTTTTGAGTGAATTGGCAAAAGTCAGATTTTTGCTGAAATTGTGACCCCGGGGCTTAGGGATTTTTTCAAAAGTTGTTGAGGGCTGATTTCTTGTTCTGTGATAAAAAGCCTTCTGTTTCAACTGCCAAACCTTTCAGGGCAGCATTTGCAAGCGTTTGGCAGCATTTTTGAGTGAATTCCCGAAAGTCAGATTTTTGCTGAAATTGTGACCCCGGGGCTTAGGGATTTTTCAAAAAAATCTTTTTCCGCCGGTTAAGTTGTTGAGGGCTGATTTCTTGTCCTGTGATAAAAAGCCTTCTGTTTCGACTGCCAAACCTTTCAAGGGAGCATTTGCAAGCGTTTGCCAGCATTTTTGAGTGAATTCCCGAAAGTCAGATTTTTGCTGAAATTGTGACCCCGGGGCTTAGGGATTTTTCAAAAAAATCTTTTTCCGCCGGTTAAGTTGTTGAGGGCTGATTTCTTGTCCTGTGATAAAAAGCCTTCTGTTTCGACTGCCAAAACTTTCAGGGGAGCATTTGCAAGCGTTTGGCAGCATTTTTGAGTGAATTGGCAAAAGTCAGATTTTTGCTGAAATTGTGACCCCGGGGCTTAGAGATTTTTTCAAAAGTTGTTGAGGGCTGATTTCTTGTCCTGTGATAAAAAGCCTTCTGTTTCGACTGCCAAAACTTTCAGGGGAGCATTTGCAAGCGATTTGCAGCATTTTTGAGTGAATTGGCAAAAGTCAGATTTTTAGTGAAATTGTGACCCCGGGGCTTAGGGATTTTTTCAAAAGTTGTTGAGGGCTGATTTCTTGTCCTGTGATAAAAAGCCTTCTGTTTCGACTGCCAAACCTTTCAGGGGAGCATTTGCAAGCGATTGGCAGCAATTTTGAATGAATTGGCAAAAGTCAAATTTTTGCTGAAATTGTGACCCCGGGGCTTAGGGATTTTATCAAAAGTTGTTGAGGGCTGATTTCTTGTTCTGTGATAAAAAGCCTTCTGTTTCGACTGCCAAACCTTTCAGGGGAGCATTTGCAAGCGTTTGGCAGCATTTTTGAGTGAATTCCCGAAAGTCAGATGTTTGCTGAAATTGTGACCCCGGGGCTTAAGGATTTTTCAAAAAAATCTTTTTCCGCCGGATAAGTTGTTGAGGGCTGATTTCTTGTCCTGTGATAAAAAGCCTTCTGTTTCGACTGCCAAACCTTTCAAGGGATCATTTGCAATTGTTTGGCAGCATTTTTGAGTGAATTCCCGAATGTCAGATTTTTGCTGAAATTGTGACCCCGGGGCTTAGGGATTCTTTCAAAAGTTGTTGAGGGCTGATTTCTTGTTCTGTGATAAAAAGCCTTCTGTTTCGACTGCCAAACCTTTCAGGGGAGCATTTGCAAGCATTTGGCAGCATTTTTGAGTGAATTCCCGAAAGTCAGATTTTTGCTGAAATTGTGACCCCGGGGCTTAGGGATTTTTCAAAAAAATCTTTTTCCGCCGGTTAAGTTGTTGAGGGCTGATTTCTTGTCCTGTGATAAAAAGCCTTCTGTTTCGACTGCCAAAACTTTCACGGGAGCATTTGCAAGCGTATGGCAGCATGTTTGAGTGAATTGGCAAAAGTCAGATTTTTGCTGAAATTGTGACCCCGGGGCTTAGAGATTTTTTCAAAAGTTGTTGAGGGCTGATTTCTTGTCCTGTGATAAAAAGCCTTCTGTTTCGACTGCCAAAACTTTCAGGGGAGCATTTGCAAGCGATTTGCTGCATTTTTGAGTGAATTGGCAAAAGTCAGATTTTTGCTGAAATTGTGACCCCGGGGCTTAGGGATTTTTTCAAAAGTTGTTGAGGGCTGATTTCTTGTCCTGTGATAAAAAGCCTTCTGTTTCGACTGCCAAAACTTTCAGGGGAGCATTTGCAAGCGATTGGCAGCAATTTTGAGTGAATTGGCAAAAGTCAAATTTTTGCTGAAATTGTGACCCCGGGGCTTAGGGATTTTATCAAAAGTTGTTGAGGGCTGATTTCTTGTTCTGTGATAAAAAGCATTCTGTTTCGACTGCCAAACCTTTCAGGGGAGCATTTGCAAGCGTTTGGCAGCATTTTTGAGTGAATTCCCGAAAGTCAGATGTTTGCTGAAATTGTGACCCCGGGGCTTAAGGATTTTTCAAAAAAATCTTTTTCCGCCGGATAAGTTGTTGAGGGCTGATTTCTTGTCCTGTGATAAAAAGCCTTCTGTTTCGACTGCCAAACCTTTCAGGGGAGCATTTGCAAGCGTTTGGCAGAATTTTTGAGTGAATTCCTGAAAGTCAGATTTTTGCTGAAATTGTGACCCCGGGGCTTAGGGATTTTTCAAAAAAATCTTTTTCAGCCGGTTAAGTTGTTGAGGTCTGATTTCTTGTCCTGTGATAAAAAGCCTTCTGTTTCGACTGCCAAACTTTCAGGGGAGCATTTGCAAGCGATTTGCAGCATTTTTAAGTGAATTGGCAACAGTCAGATTTTTGCTGAAATTGTGACCCCGGGGCTTAGGGATTTTTCAAAAAAATCTTTTTCAGCCGGTTAAGTTGCTGAGGTCTGATTTCTTGTCCTGTGATAAAAAGCCTTCTGTTTCGACTGCCAAACTTTCAGGGAGCATTTGCAAGCGATTTGCAGCATTTTTAAGTGAATTGGCAACAGTCAGATTTTTGCTGAAATTGTGACCCCGGGGCTTAGGGATTTTTTCAGAAGTTCTTGAGGGCTGATTTCTTGTCCTGTGATAAAAAGCCTTCTGTTTCGACTGCCAAAACTTTCAGGGGAGCATTTGCAAGCGTTTGGCAGCATTTTTGAGTGAATTGGCAAAAGTCAGATTTTTGCTGAAATTTTGACTCCGGGGCTTAAGGATTTTTTCAAAAGTTGTTGAGGGCTGATTTCTTGTCCTGTGATAAAAAGCCTTCTGTTTCGACTGCCAAAACTTTCAGGGGAGCATTTGCAAGCGATTGGCTGCAATTTTGAGTGAATTGGTAAAAGTCAAATTTTTGCTGAAATTGTGACCCCGGGGCTTAGGGATTTTTTCAAAAGTTGTTGAGGGCTGATTTCTTGTTCTGTGATAAAAAGCCTTCTGTTTCGACTGCCAAACCTTTCAGGGGAGCATTTCCAAGCGTTTGGCAGCATTTTTGAGTGAATTCCCGAAAGTCAGATTTTTGCTGAAATTGTGACCCCGGGGCTTAGGGATTTTTCAAAAAAATCTTTTTCCGCCGGTTAAGTTGCTGAGGTCTGATTTCTTGTCCTGTGATAAAAAGCCTTCTGTTTCGACTGCCAAACTTTCAGGGGAGCATTTGCAAGCGATTTGCAGCATTTTTAAGTGAATTGGCAAAAGTCAGATTTTTGCTGAAATTGTGACCCCGGGGCTTAGGGATTTTTTCAAAAGTTGTTGAGGGCTGATTTCTTGTTCTGTCATAAAAAGCCTTCTGTTTCGACTGCCAAACCTTTCTGGGGAGCATTTGCAAGCGTTTGGCAGCATTTTTGAGTGAATTCCTGAAAGTCAGATTTTTGCTGAAATTGTGACCCCGGGGCTTAGGGATTTTTCAAAGAAATCTTTTTCCGCCGGTTAAGTTGTTGAGGGCTGATTTCTTGTCCTGTGATAAAAAGCCTTCTGTTTCGACTGCCAAAACTTTCACGGGAGCATTTGCAAGCGTATGGCAGCATGTTTGAGTGAATTGGCAAAAGTCAGATTTTTGCTGAAATTGTGACCCCGGGGCTTAGAGATTTTTTCAAAAGTTGTTGAGGGCTGATTTCTTGTCCTGTGATAAAAAGCCTTCTGTTTCGACTGCCAAAACTTTCAGGGGAGCATTTGCAAGCGATTTGCTGCATTTTTGAGTGAATTGGCAAAAGTCAGATTTTTGCTGAAATTGTGACCCCGGGGCTTAGGGATTTTTTCAAAAGTTGTTGAGGGCTGATTTCTTGTCCTGTGATAAAAAGCCTTCTGTTTCGACTGCCAAAACTTTCAGGGGAGCATTTGCAAGCGATTGGCAGCAATTTTGAGTGAATTGGCAAAAGTCAAATTTTTGCTGAAATTGTGACCCCGGGGCTTAGGGATTTTATCAAAAGTTGTTGAGGGCTGATTTCTTGTTCTGTGATAAAAAGCATTCTGTTTCGACTGCCAAACCTTTCAGGGGAGCATTTGCAAGCGTTTGGCAGCATTTTTGAGTGAATTCCCGAAAGTCAGATGTTTGCTGAAATTGTGACCCCGGGGCTTAAGGATTTTTCAAAAAAATCTTTTTCCGCCGGATAAGTTGTTGAGGGCTGATTTCTTGTCCTGTGATAAAAAGCCTTCTGTTTCGACTGCCAAACCTTTCAGGGGAGCATTTGCAAGCGTTTGGCAGAATTTTTGAGTGAATTCCTGAAAGTCAGATTTTTGCTGAAATTGTGACCCCGGGGCTTAGGGATTTTTCAAAAAAATCTTTTTCAGCCGGTTAAGTTGTTGAGGTCTGATTTCTTGTCCTGTGATAAAAAGCCTTCTGTTTCGACTGCCAAACTTTCAGGGGAGCATTTGCAAGCGATTTGCAGCATTTTTAAGTGAATTGGCAACAGTCAGATTTTTGCTGAAATTGTGACCCCGGGGCTTAGGGATTTTTCAAAAAAATCTTTTTCAGCCGGTTAAGTTGCTGAGGTCTGATTTCTTGTCCTGTGATAAAAAGCCTTCTGTTTCGACTGCCAAACTTTCAGGGGAGCATTTGCAAGCGATTTGCAGCATTTTTAAGTGAATTGGCAACAGTCAGATTTTTGCTGAAATTGTGACCCCGGGGCTTAGGGATTTTTTCAGAAGTTCTTGAGGGCTGATTTCTTGTCCTGTGATAAAAAGCCTTCTGTTTCGACTGCCAAAACTTTCAGGGGAGCATTTGCAAGCGTTTGGCAGCATTTTTGAGTGAATTGGCAAAAGTCAGATTTTTGCTGAAATTTTGACTCCGGGGCTTAAGGATTTTTTCAAAAGTTGTTGAGGGCTGATTTCTTGTCCTGTGATAAAAAGCCTTCTGTTTCGACTGCCAAAACTTTCAGGGGAGCATTTGCAAGCGATTGGCTGCAATTTTGAGTGAATTGGTAAAAGTCAAATTTTTGCTGAAATTGTGACCCCGGGGCTTAGGGATTTTTTCAAAAGTTGTTGAGGGCTGATTTCTTGTTCTGTGATAAAAAGCCTTCTGTTTCGACTGCCAAACCTTTCAGGGGAGCATTTCCAAGCGTTTGGCAGCATTTTTGAGTGAATTCCCGAAAGTCAGATTTTTGCTGAAATTGTGACCCCGGGGCTTAGGGATTTTTCAAAAAAATCTTTTTCCGCCGGTTAAGTTGCTGAGGTCTGATTTCTTGTCCTGTGATAAAAAGCCTTCTGTTTCGACTGCCAAACTTTCAGGGGAGCATTTGCAAGCGATTTGCAGCATTTTTAAGTGAATTGGCAAAAGTCAGATTTTTGCTGAAATTGTGACCCCGGGGCTTAGGGATTTTTTCAAAAGTTGTTGAGGGCTGATTTCTTGTTCTGTCATAAAAAGCCTTCTGTTTCGACTGCCAAACCTTTCTGGGGAGCATTTGCAAGCGTTTGGCAGCATTTTTGAGTGAATTCCTGAAAGTCAGATTTTTGCTGAAATTGTGACCCCGGGGCTTAGGGATTTTTCAAAGAAATCTTTTTCCGCCGGTTAAGTTGTTGAGGGCTGATTTCTTGTCCTGTGATAAAAAGCCTTCTGTTTCGACTGCCAAACCTTTCAGGGGAGCATTTGCAAGCGTTTGGCAGCATTTTTGAGTGAATTCCCGAAAGTCAGATTTTTGCTGAAATTGTGACCCCGGGGCTTAGGGATTTTTCAAAAAAATCTTTTTCCGCTGGTTAATTTGTTGAGGGCTGATTTCTTGTCCTGTGATAAAAAGCCTTCTGTTTCGACTGCCAAAACTTTCAGGGGAGCATTTGCAAGCGTTTGGCAGCATTTTTGAGTGAATTGGCAAAAGTCAGATTTTTGCTGAAATTGTGACCCCGGGGCTTAGGGATTTTTCAAAAAAATCTTTTTCCCCCGGTTAAGTTGTTGAGGGCTGATTTCTTGTCCTGTGATAAAAAGCCTTCTGTTTCGACTGCCAAACCTTTCAGGGGAGCATTTGCAAGCGTTTGCCAGCATTTTTGAGTGAATTCCCGAAAGTCAGATTTTTGCTGAAATTGTGACCCCGGGGCTTAGGGATTTTTCAAAAAAATCTTTTTCCGCAGGTTAAGTTGTTGAGGGCTGATTTCTTGTCCTGTGATAAAAAGCCTTCTGTTTCGACTGCCAAAACTTTCAGGGGAGCATTTGCAAGCGTTTGGCAGCATTTTTGAGTGAATTGGCAAAAGTCAGATTTTTGCTGAAATTGTGACCCCGGGGCTTAGGGATTTTTTCAAAAGTTGTTGAGGGCTGATTTCTTGTCCTGTGATAAAAAGCCTTCTTTTTCGACTGCCAAAACTTTCAGGGGAGCATTTGCAAGCGATTGGCTGCAATTTTGAGTGAATTGGCAAAAGTCAAATTTTTGCTGAAATTGTGACCCCGGGGCTTAGGGATTTTTTCAAAAGTTGTTGAGGGCTGATTTCTTGTTCTGTGATAAAAAGCCTTCTGTTTCGACTGCCAAACCTTTCAGGGGAGCATTTCCAAGCGTTTGGCAGCATTTTTGAGTGAATTCCCGAAAGTCAGATTTTTGCTGAAATTGTGACCCCGGGGCTTAGGGATTTTTCAAAAAAATCTTTTTCCGCCGGTTAAGTTGTTGAGGGCTGATTTCTTGTCCTGTGATAAAAAGCCTTCTGTTTCGACTGCCAAACCTTTCAGGGGAGCATTTGCAAGCTTTTCGCAGCATTTTTGAGTGAATTCCCGAAAGTCAGATTTTTGCTGAAATTGTGACCCCGGGGCTTAGGGATTTTTCAAAAAAATCTTTTTCCGCTGGTTAATTTGTTGAGGGCTGATTTCTTGTCCTGTGATAAAAAGCCTTCTGTTTCGACTGCCAAAACTTTCAGGGGAGCATTTGCAACCGTTTGGCAGCATTTTTGAGTGAATTCCCGAAAGTCAGATTTTTGCTGAAATTGTGACCCCGGGGCTTAGGGATTTTTCAAAAAAATCTTTTTCCGCTGGTTAATTTGTTGAGGGCTGATTTCTTGTCCTGTGATAAAAAGCCTTCTGTTTCGACTGCCAAACCTTTCAGGGGAGCATTTGCAAGCGTTTGGCAGCATTTTTGAGTGAATTGGCAAAAGTCAGATTTTTGCTGAAATTGTGACCCCGGGGCTTAGGGATTTTTTCAAAAGTTGTTGAGGGCTGATTTCTTGTTCTGTGATAAAAAGCCTTCTGTTTCGACTGCCAAACCTTTCAGGGGAGCATTTGCAAGCGTTTGGCAGCATTTTTGAGTGAATTCCCGAAAGTCAGATTTTTGCTGAAATTGTGACCCCGGGGCTTAGGGATTTTTCAAAAAAATCTTTTTCCCCCGGTTAAGTTGTTGAGGGCTGATTTCTTGTCCTGTGATAAAAAGCCTTCTGTTTCGACTGCCAAACCTTTCAGGGGAGCATTTGCAAGCGTTTGCCAGCATTTTTGAGTGAATTCCCGAAAGTCAGATTTTTGCTGAAATTGTGACCCCGGGGCTTAGGGATTTTTCAAAAAAATCTTTTTCCGCAGGTTAAGTTGTTGAGGGCTGATTTCTTGTCCTGTGATAAAAAGCCTTCTGTTTCGACTGCCAAAACTTTCAGGGGAGCATTTGCAAGCGTTTGGCAGCATTTTTGAGTGAATTGGCAAAAGTCAGATTTTTGCTGAAATTGTGACCCCGGGGCTTAGGGATTTTTTCAAAAGTTGTTGAGGGCTGATTTCTTGTCCTGTGATGAAAAGACTTCTTTTTCGACTGCCAAAACTTTCAGGGGAGCATTTGCAAGCGATTGGCAGCAATTTTGAGTGAATTGGCAAAAGTCAAATTTTTGCTGAAATTGTGACCCCGGGGCTTAGGGATTTTTTCAAAAGTTGTTGAGGGCTGATTTCTTGTTCTGTGATAAAAAGCCTTCTGTTTCGACTGCCAAACCTTTCAGGGGAGCATTTCCAAGCGTTTGGCAGCATTTTTGAGTGAATTCCCGAAAGTCAGATTTTTGCTGAAATTGTGACCCCGGGGCTTAGGGATTTTTCAAAAAAATCTTTTTCCGCCGGTTAAGTTGTTGAGGGCTGATTTCTTGTCCTGTGATAAAAAGCCTTCTGTTTCGACTGCCAAACCTTTCAGGGGAGCATTTGCAAGCGTTTGCCAGCATTTTTGAGTGAATTCCCGAAAGTCAGATTTTTGCTGAAATTGTGACCCCGGGGCTTAGGGATTTTTCAAAAAAATCTTTTTCCGCCGGTTAAGTTGTTGAGGGCTGATTTCTTGTCCTGTGATAAAAAGCCTTCTTTTTTGACTGCCAAAACTTTCAGGGGAACATTTGCAAGCGTTTGGCAGCATTTTTGGAGTGAATTGGCAAAAGTCAGATTTTTGCTGAAATTGTGACCCCGGGGCTTAGGGATTTTTTCAAAAGTTGTTGAGGGCTGATTTCTTGTCCTGTGATAAAAAGCCTTCTGTTTCGACTGCCAAAACTTTCAGGGGAGCATTTGCAAGCGATTGGCAGCAATTTTGAGTGAATTGGCAAAAGTCAAATTTTTGCTGAAATTGTGACCCCGGGGCTTAGGGATTTTTTCAAAAGTTGTTGAAGGCTGATTTCTTGTTCTGTGATAAAAAGCCTTCTGTTTCGACTGCCAAACCTTTCAGGGGAGCATTTGCAAGCGTTTGGCAGCATTTTTGAGTGAATTCCCGAAAGTCAGATTTTTGCTGAAATTGTGACCCCGGGGCTTAGGTATTTTTTCAAAAAAATCTTTATCCGCCGGTTAAGTTGTTGAGGGCTGATTTCTTGTCCTGTGATAAAAAGCCTTCTGTTTCGACTGCCAAACCTTTCAGGGGAGCATTTGCAAGCGTTTGGCAGCATTTTTGAGTGAATTCCCGAAAGTCGGGGCTTAGGGATTTTTCAAAGAAATCTTTTTCCGCCGGTTAAGTTGTTGAGGGCTGATTTCTTGTCCTGTGATAAAAAGCCTTCTGTTTCGACTGCCAAACCTTTCAGGGGAGCATTTGCAAGCGTTTGGCAGCATTTTTGAGTGAATTCCCGATAGTCAGATTTTTGCTGAAATTGTGACCCCGGGGCTTAGGGATTTTTCAAAAAAATCTTTTTCCGCCGGTTAAGTTGTTGAGGGCTGATTTCTTGTCCTGTGATAAAAAGCCTTCTGTTTCGACTGCCAAACCTTTCAGGGGAGCATTTGCAAGCGTTTGGCAGCATTTTTGAGTGAATTGTCAAAAGTCAGATTTTTGCTGAAATTGTGACCCCGGGGCTTAGAGATTTTTTCAAAAGTTGTTGAGGGCTGATTTCTTGTCCTGTGATAAAAAGCCTTCTGTTTCGACTGCCAAAACTTTCAGGGGAGCATTTGCAAGCGTTTGGCAGCATTTTTGAGTGAATTCCCGAAAGTCAGATTTTTGCTGAAATTGTGACCCCGGGGCTTAGGGATTTTTTCAAAAGTTGTTGAGGGCTGATTTCTTGTTCTGTGATAAAAAGCCTTCTGTTTCGACTGCCAAACCTTTCAGGGGAGCATTTGCAAGCGTTTGGCAGCATTTTTGAGTGAATTCCCGAAAGTCAGATTTTTGCTGAAATTGTGACCCCGGGGCTTAGGGATTTTTCAAAAAAATCTTTTTCCGCCGGTTAAGTTGTTGAGGGCTGATTTCTTGTCCTGTGATAAAAAGCCTTCTGTTTCGACTGCCAAACCTTTCAGGGGAGCATTTGCAAGCGTTTGGCAGCATTTTTGAGTGAATTCCCGAAAGTCAGATTTTTGCTGAAATTGTGACCCCGGGGCTTAGGTATTTTTTCAAAAAAATCTTTATCCGCCGGTTAAGTTGTTGAGGGCTGATTTCTTGTCCTGTGATAAAAAGCCTTCTGTTTCGACTGCCAAACCTTTCAGGGGAGCATTTGCAAGCGTTTGGCAGCATTTTTGAGTGAATTCCCGAAAGTCAGATTTTTGCTGAAATTGTGACCCCGGGGCTTAGGGATTTTTCAAAGAAATCTTTTTCCGCCGGTAAAGTTGTTGAGGGCTGATTTCTTGTCCTGTGATAAAAAGCCTTCTGTTTCGACTGCCAAACCTTTCAGGGGAGCATTTGCAAGCGTTTGGCAGCATTTTTGAGTGAATTCCCGAAAGTCAGATTTTTGCTGAAATTGTGACCCCGGGTCTTAGGGATTTTTCAAAAAAATCTTTTTCCGCCGGTTAAGTTGTTGAGGGCTGATTTCTTGTCCGGTGATAAAAAGCCTTCTGTTTCGACTGCCAAACCTTTCAGGGGAGCATTTGCAAGCGTTTGGCAGCATTTTTGAGTGAATTCCCGAAAGTCAGATTTTTGCTGAAATTGTGACCCCGGGGCTTAGGGATTTTTCAAAAAAATCTTTTTCCGCCGGTTAAGTTGTTGAGGGCTGATTTCTTGTCCTGTGATAAAAAGCCTTCTGTTTCGACTGCCAAAACTTTCAGGGGAGCATTTGCAAGCGTTTGGCAGCATTTTTGAGTGAATTGGCAAAAGTCAGATTTTTGCTAAAATTGTGACCCCGGGGCTTAGGGATTTTTTCAAAAGTTCTTGAGGGCTGATTTCTTGTTCTGTGATAAAAGCCTTCTGTTTCGACTGCCAAAACTTTCAGGGGAGCATTTGCAAGCGTTTGGCAGCATTTTTGAGTGAATTCCCGAAAGTCAGATTTTTGCTGAAATTGTGACCCCGGGGCTTAGGGATTTTTCAAAAAAATCTTTTTCTGCCGGTTAAGTTGTTGAGGGCTGATTTCTTGTCCTGTGATAAAAAGCCTTCTGTTTCGACTGCCAAACCTTTCAAGGGATCATTTGCAAGCGTTTGGCAGCATTTTTGGGTGAATTCCCGAAAGTCAGATTTTTGCTGAAATTGTGACCCCGGGGCTTAGGGATTCTTCCAAAAGTTGTTGAGGGCTGATTTCTTGTTCTGTAATAAAAAGCCTTGTGTTTCGACTGCCAAAACTTTCAGGGGAGCATTTGCAAGCGTTTGGCAGCATTTTTGAGTGAATTGGCAAAAGTCAGATTTTTGCTGAAATTGTGACCCCGGGGCTTAGGGATTTTTTCAAAAGTTGTTGAGGGCTGATTTCTTGTTCTGTGATAAAAAGCCTTCTGTTTCGACTGCCAAAACTTTCAGGGGAGCATTTGCAACCGTTTGGCAGCATTTTTGAGTGAATTCCCGAAAGTCAGATGTTTGCTGAAATTGTGACCCCGGGGCTTAGGGATTTTTTCAAAAAAATCTCTATCCGCCGGTTAAGTTGTTGAGGGCTGATTTCTTGTCCTGTGATAAAAAGCCTTCTGTTTCGACTGCCAAACCTTTCAGGGGAGCATTTGCAAGCGTTTGGCAGCATTTTTGAGTGAATTCCCGAAAGTCAGATTTTTGCTGAAATTGTGACCCCGGGGCTTAGGGATTTTTCAAAAAAATCTTTTTCCGCTGGTTAATTTGTTGAGGGCTGATTTCTTGTCCTGTGATAAAAAGCCTTCTGTTTCGACTGCCAAACTTTCAGGGGAGCATTTGCAAGCGATTTGCAGCATTTTTGAGTGAATTGTCAAAAGTCAGATTTTTGCTGAAATTGTGACCCCGGGGCTTAGGGATTTTTTCAAAAGTTGTTGAGGGCTGATTTCTTGTTCTGTTATAAAAAGCCTTCTGTTTCGACTGCCAAACCTTTCAGGGGTGCATTTGCAAGCGTTTGGCAGCATTTTTTGAGTGAATTGGCAAAAGTCAGATTTTTGCTGAAATTGTGACCCCGGGGCTTAGGGATTTTTTCAAAAGTTGTTGAGGGCTGATTCTTGTTCTGTGATAAAAAGCCTTCTGTTTCGACTGCCAAACCTTTCAGGGGAGCATTTGCAAGCGTTTGGCAGCATTTTTGAGTGAATTCCCGAAAGTCAGATTTTTGCTGAAATTGTGACCCCGGGGCTTAGGGATTTTTCAAAAAATCTTTTTCCGCCGGTTAAGTTGTTGAGGGCTGATTTCTTGTCCTGTGATAAAAAGCCTTCTGTTTCGACTGCCAAACCTTTCAGGGGAGCATTTGCAAGCGTTTGGCAGCATTTTTGAGTGAATTCCCAAAAGTCAGATTTTTGCTGAAATTGTGACCCCGGGGCTTAGGTATTTTTTCAAAAAAATCTTTATCCGCCGGTTAAGTTGTTGAGGGCTGATTTCTTGTCCTGTGATAAAAAGCCTTCTGTTTCGACTGCCAAACCTTTCAGGGGAGCATTTGCAAGCGTTTGGCAGCATTTTTGAGTGAATTGGCAAAAGTCAGATTTTTGCTAAAATTGTGACCCCGGGGCTTAGGGATTTTTTCAAAAGTTGTTGAGGGCTGATTTCTTGTTCTGTGATAAAAAGCCTTCTGTTTCGACTGCCAAAACTTTCAGGGGAGCATTTGCAAGCGTTTGGCAGCATTTTTGAGTGAATTCCCGAAAGTCAGATTTTTGCTGAAATTGTGACCCCGGGGCTTAGGGATTTTTCAAAAAAATCTTTTTCTGCCGGTTAAGTTGTTGAGGGCTGATTTCTTGTCCTGTGATAAAAAGCCTTCTGTTTCGACTGCCAAACCTTTCAAGGGATCATTTGCAAGCGTTTGGCAGCATTTTTGGGTGAATTCCCGAAAGTCAGATTTTTGCTGAAATTGTGACCCCGGGGCTTAGGGATTTTTCAAAAAAATCTTTTTCCGCTGGTTAATTTGTTGAGGGCTGATTTCTTGTCCTGTGATAAAAAGCCTTCTGTTTCGACTGCCAAACCTTTCAGGGGAGCATTTGCAAGCGTTTGGCAGCATTTTTGAGTGAATTCCCGAAAGTCAGATTTTTGCTGAAATTGTGACCCCGGGTCTTAGGGATTTTTCAAAAAAATCTTTTTCCGCCGGTTAAGTTGTTGAGGGCTGATTTCTTGTCCGGTGATAAAAAGCCTTCTGTTTCGACTGCCAAACCTTTCAGGGGAGCATTTGCAAGCGTTTGGCAGCATTTTTGAGTGAATTCCCGAAAGTCAGATTTTTGCTGAAATTGTGACCCCGGGGCTTAGGGATTTTTCAAAAAAATCTTTTTCCGCCGGTTAAGTTGTTGAGGGCTGATTTCTTGTCCTGTGATAAAAAGCCTTCTGTTTCGACTGCCAAAACTTTCAGGGGAGCATTTGCAAGCGTTTGGCAGCATTTTTGAGTGAATTGGCAAAAGTCAGATTTTTGCTAAAATTGTGACCCCGGGGCTTAGGGATTTTTTCAAAAGTTCTTGAGGGCTGATTTCTTGTTCTGTGATAAAAAGCCTTCTGTTTCGACTGCCAAAACTTTCAGGGGAGCATTTGCAAGCGTTTGGCAGCATTTTTGAGTGAATTCCCGAAAGTCAGATTTTTGCTGAAATTGTGACCCCGGGGCTTAGGGATTTTTCAAAAAAATCTTTTTCTGCCGGTTAAGTTGTTGAGGGCTGATTTCTTGTCCTGTGATAAAAAGCCTTCTGTTTCGACTGCCAAACCTTTCAAGGGATCATTTGCAAGCGTTTGGCAGCATTTTTGGGTGAATTCCCGAAAGTCAGATTTTTGCTGAAATTGTGACCCCGGGGCTTAGGGATTCTTCCAAAAGTTGTTGAGGGCTGATTTCTTGTTCTGTAATAAAAAGCCTTGTGTTTCGACTGCCAAAACTTTCAGGGGAGCATTTGCAAGCGTTTGGCAGCATTTTTGAGTGAATTGGCAAAAGTCAGATTTTTGCTGAAATTGTGACCCCGGGGCTTAGGGATTTTTTCAAAAGTTGTTGAGGGCTGATTTCTTGTTCTGTGATAAAAAGCCTTCTGTTTCGACTGCCAAAACTTTCAGGGGAGCATTTGCAACCGTTTGGCAGCATTTTTGAGTGAATTCCCGAAAGTCAGATGTTTGCTGAAATTGTGACCCCGGGGCTTAGGGATTTTTTCAAAAAAATCTCTATCCGCCGGTTAAGTTGTTGAGGGCTGATTTCTTGTCCTGTGATAAAAAGCCTTCTGTTTCGACTGCCAAACCTTTCAGGGGAGCATTTGCAAGCGTTTGGCAGCATTTTTGAGTGAATTCCCGAAAGTCAGATTTTTGCTGAAATTGTGACCCCGGGGCTTAGGGATTTTTCAAAAAAATCTTTTTCCGCTGGTTAATTTGTTGAGGGCTGATTTCTTGTCCTGTGATAAAAAGCCTTCTGTTTCGACTGCCAAACTTTCAGGGGAGCATTTGCAAGCGATTTGCAGCATTTTTGAGTGAATTGTCAAAAGTCAGATTTTTGCTGAAATTGTGACCCCGGGGCTTAGGGATTTTTTCAAAAGTTGTTGAGGGCTGATTTCTTGTTCTGTTATAAAAAGCCTTCTGTTTCGACTGCCAAACCTTTCAGGGGTGCATTTGCAAGCGTTTGGCAGCATTTTTGAGTGAATTGGCAAAAGTCAGATTTTTGCTGAAATTGTGACCCCGGGGCTTAGGGATTTTTTCAAAAGTTGTTGAGGGCTGATTTCTTGTTCTGTGATAAAAAGCCTTCTGTTTCGACTGCCAAACCTTTCAGGGGAGCATTTGCAAGCGTTTGGCAGCATTTTTGAGTGAATTCCCGAAAGTCAGATTTTTGCTGAAATTGTGACCCCGGGGCTTAGGGATTTTTCAAAAAAATCTTTTTCCGCCGGTTAAGTTGTTGAGGGCTGATTTCTTGTCCTGTGATAAAAAGCCTTCTGTTTCGACTGCCAAACCTTTCAGGGGAGCATTTGCAAGCGTTTGGCAGCATTTTTGAGTGAATTCCCGAAAGTCAGATTTTTGCTGAAATTGTGACCCCGGGGCTTAGGTATTTTTTCAAAAAAATCTTTATCCGCCGGTTAAGTTGTTGAGGGCTGATTTCTTGTCCTGTGATAAAAAGCCTTCTGTTTCGACTGCCAAACCTTTCAGGGGAGCATTTGCAAGCGTTTGGCAGCATTTTTGAGTGAATTGGCAAAAGTCAGATTTTTGCTAAAATTGTGACCCCGGGGCTTAGGGATTTTTTCAAAAGTTGTTGAGGGCTGATTTCTTGTTCTGTGATAAAAAGCCTTCTGTTTCGACTGCCAAAACTTTCAGGGGAGCATTTGCAAGCGTTTGGCAGCATTTTTGAGTGAATTCCCGAAAGTCAGATTTTTGCTGAAATTGTGACCCCGGGGCTTAGGGATTTTTCAAAAAAATCTTTTTCTGCCGGTTAAGTTGTTGAGGGCTGATTTCTTGTCCTGTGATAAAAAGCCTTCTGTTTCGACTGCCAAACCTTTCAAGGGATCATTTGCAAGCGTTTGGCAGCATTTTTGGGTGAATTCCCGAAAGTCAGATTTTTGCTGAAATTGTGACCCCGGGGCTTAGGGATTTTTCAAAAAAACCTTTTCCGCTGGTTAATTTGTTGAGGGCTGATTTCTTGTCCTGTGATAAAAAGCCTTCTGTTTCGACTGCCAAAACTTTCAGGGGAGCATTTGCAAGCGTTTGGCAGCATTTTTGAGTGAATTGGCAAAAGTCAGATTTTTGCTGAAATTGTGACCCCGGGGCTTAGGGATTTTTTCAAAAGTTGTTGAGGGCTGATTTCTTGTTCTATGATAAAAAGCCTTCTGTTTCGACTGCCAAAACTTTCAGGGGAGCATTTGCAACCGTTTGGCAGCATTTTTGAGTGAATTCCCGAAAGTCAGATGTTTGCTGAAATTGTGACCCCGGGGCTTAGGGATTTTTTCAAAAAAATCTCTATCCGCCGGTTAAGTTGTTGAGGGCTGATTTCTTGTCCTGTGATAAAAAGCCTTCTGTTTCGACTGCCAAACCTTTCAGGGGAGCATTTGCAAGCGTTTGGCAGCATTTTTGAGTGAATTCCCGAAAGTCAGATTTTTGCTGAAATTGTGACCCCGGGGCTTAGGGATTTTTCAAAAAAATCTTTTTCCGCCGGTTAAGTTGTTGAGGGCTGATTTCTTGTCCTGTGATAAAAAGCCTTCTGTTTCGAGTGCCAAACTTTCAGGGGAGCATTTGCAAGCGATTTGCAGCATTTTTGAGTGAATTGTCAAAAGTCAGATTTTTGCTGAAATTGTGACCCCGGGGCTTAGGGATTTTTTCAAAAGTTGTTGAGGGCTGATTTCTTGTTCTGTTATAAAAAGCCTTCTGTTTCGACTGCCAAACCTTTCAGGGGTGCATTTGCAAGCGTTTGGCAGCATTTTTGAGTGAATTGGCAAAAGTCAGATTTTTGCTGAAATTGTGACCCCGGGGCTTAGGGATTTTTTCAAAAGTTGTTGAGGGCTGATTTCTTGTTCTGTGATAAAAAGCCTTCTGTTTCGACTGCCAAACCTTTCAGGGGAGCATTTGCAAGCGTTTGGCAGCATTTTTGAGTGAATTCCCGAAAGTCAGATTTTTGCTGAAATTGTGACCCCGGGGCATAGGGATTTTTCAAAAAAATCTTTTTCCGCCGGTTAAGTTGTTGAGGGCTGATTTCTTGTCCTGTGATAAAAAGCCTTCTGTTTCGACTGCCAAACCTTTCAGGGGAGCATTTGCAAGCGTTTGGCAGCATTTTTGAGTGAATTCCCGAAAGTCAGATTTTTGCTGAAATTGTGACCCCGGGGCTTAGGTATTTTTTCAAAAAAATCTTTATCCGCCGGTTAAGTTGTTGAGGGCTGATTTCTTGTCCTGTGATAAAAAGCCTTCTGTTTCGACTGCCAAACCTTTCAGGGGAGCATTTGCAAGCGTTTGGCAGCATTTTTGAGTGAATTCCCGAAAGTCAGATTTTTGCTGAAATTGTGACCCCGGGGCTTAGGGATTTTTCAAAGAAATCTTTTTCCGCCGGTTAAGTTGTTGAGGGCTGATTTCTTGTCCTGTGATAAAAAGCCTTCTGTTTCGACTGCCAAACCTTTCAGGGGAGCATTTGCAAGCGTTTGGCAGCATTTTTGAGCGAATTCCCGAAAGTCAGATTTTTGCTGAAATTGTGACCCCGGGGCTTAGGGATTTTTCAAAAAAATCTTTTTCCGCCGGTTAAGTTGTTGAGGGCTGATTTCTTGTCCTGTGATAAAAAGCCTTCTGTTTCGACTGCCAAACCTTTCAGGGGAGCATTTGCAAGCGTTTGGCAGCATTTTTGAGTGAATTCCCGAAAGTCAGATTTTTGCTGAAATTGTGACCCCGGGGCTTAGGGATTTTTCAAAAAAATCTTTTTCCGCCGGTTAAGTTGTTGAGGGCTGATTTCTTGTCCTGTGATAAAAAGCCTTCTGTTTCGACTGCCAAAACTTTCAGGGGAGCATTTGCAAGCGTTTGGCAGCATTTTTGAGTGAATTGGCAAAAGTCAGATTTTTGCTGAAATTGTGACCCCGGGGCTTAGGGATTTTTTCAAAAGTTGTTGAGGGCTGATTTCTTGTCCTGTGATAAAAAGCCTTCTGTTTCGACTGCCAAAACTTTCAGGGGAGCATTTGCAAGCGTTTGGCAGCATTTTTGAGTGAATTCCCGAAAGTCAGATTTTTGCTGAAATTGTGACCCCGGGGCTTAGGGATTTTTCAAAAAAATCTTTTTCTGCCGGTTAAGTTGTTGAGGGCTGATTTCTTGTCCTGTGATAAAAAGCCTTCTGTTTCGACTGCCAAACCTTTCAGGGGAGCATTTGCAAGCGTTTGGCAGCATTTTTGAGTGAATTCCCGAAAGTCAGATTTTTGCTGAAATTGTGACCCCGGGGCTTAGGGATTTTTCAAAGAAATCTTTTTCCACCGGTTAAGTTGTTGAGGGCTGATTTCTTGTCCTGTGATAAAAAGCCTTCTGTTTCGACTGCCAAACCTTTCAGGGGAGCATTTGCAAGCGTTTGGCAGCATTTTTGAGCGAATTCCCGAAAGTCAGATTTTTGCTGAAATTGTGACCCCGGGGCTTAGGGATTTTTCAAAAAAATCTTTTTCCGCCGGTTAAGTTGTTGAGGGCTGATTTCTTGTCCTGTGATAAAAAGCCTTCTGTTTCGACTGCCAAACCTTTCAGGGGAGCATTTGCAAGCGTTTGGCAGCATTTTTGAGTGAATTCCCGAAAGTCAGATTTTTGCTGAAATTGTGACCCCGGGGCTTAGGGATTTTTCAAAAAAATCTTTTTCCGCCGGTTAAGTTGTTGAGGGCTGATTTCTTGTCCTGTGATAAAAAGCCTTCTGTTTCGACTGCCAAAACTTTCAGGGGAGCATTTGCAAGCGTTTGGCAGCATTTTTGAGTGAATTGGCAAAAGTCAGATTTTTGCTGAAATTGTGACCCCGGGGCTTAGGGATTTTTTCAAAAGTTGTTGAGGGCTGATTTCTTGTCCTGTGATAAAAAGCCTTCTGTTTCGACTGCCAAAACTTTCAGGGGAGCATTTGCAAGCGTTTGGCAGCATTTTTGAGTGAATTCCCGAAAGTCAGATTTTTGCTGAAATTGTGACCCCGGGGCTTAGGGATTTTTCAAAAAAATCTTTTTCTGCCGGTTAAGTTGTTGAGGGCTGATTTCTTGTCCTGTGATAAAAAGCCTTCTGTTTCGACTGCCAAACCTTTCAAGGGATCATTTGCAAGCGTTTGGCAGCATTTTTGGGTGAATTCCCGAAAGTCAGATTTTTGCTGAAATTGTGACCCCGGGGCTTAGGGATTCTTCCAAAAGTTGTTGAGGGCTGATTTCTTGTTCTGTGATAAAAAGCCTTCTGTTTCGACTGCCAAAACTTTCAGGGGAGCATTTGCAACCGTTTGGCAGCATTTTTGAGTGAATTCCCGAAAGTCAGATGTTTGCTGAAATTGTGACCCCGGGGCTTAGGGATTTTTCAAAAAAATCTTTTTCCGCTGGTTAATTTGTTGAGGGCTGATTTCTTGTCCTGTGATAAAAAGCCTTCTGTTTCGACTGCCAAAACTTTCAGGGGAGCATTTGCAAGCGATTGGCAGCAATTTTGAGTGAATTGGCAAAAGTCAAATTTTTGCTGAAATTGTGACCCCGGGGCTTAGGGATTTTTTCAAAAGTTGTTGAAGGCTGATTTCTTGTTCTGTGATAAAAAGCCTTCTGTTTCGACTGCCAAACCTTTCAGGGGAGCATTTGCAAGCGTTTGGCAGCATTTTTGAGTGAATTCCCGAAAGTCAGATTTTTGCTGAAATTGTGACCCCGGGGCTTAGGTATTTTTTCAAAAAAATCTTTATCCGCCGGTTAAGTTGTTGAGGGCTGATTTCTTGTCCTGTGATAAAAAGCCTTCTGTTTCGACTGCCAAACCTTTCAGGGGAGCATTTGCAAGCGTTTGGCAGCATTTTTGAGTGAATTCCCGAAAGTCGGGGCTTAGGGATTTTTCAAAGAAATCTTTTTCCGCCGGTTAAGTTGTTGAGGGCTGATTTCTTGTCCTGTGATAAAAAGCCTTCTGTTTCGACTGCCAAACCTTTCAGGGGAGCATTTGCAAGCGTTTGGCAGCATTTTTGAGTGAATTCCCGATAGTCAGATTTTTGCTGAAATTGTGACCCCGGGGCTTAGGGATTTTTCAAAAAAATCTTTTTCCGCCGGTTAAGTTGTTGAGGGCTGATTTCTTGTCCTGTGATAAAAAGCCTTCTGTTTCGACTGCCAAACCTTTCAGGGGAGCATTTGCAAGCGTTTGGCAGCATTTTTGAGTGAATTGTCAAAAGTCAGATTTTTGCTGAAATTGTGACCCCGGGGCTTAGAGATTTTTTCAAAAGTTGTTGAGGGCTGATTTCTTGTCCTGTGATAAAAAGCCTTCTGTTTCGACTGCCAAAACTTTCAGGGGAGCATTTGCAAGCGTTTGGCAGCATTTTTGAGTGAATTCCCGAAAGTCAGATTTTTGCTGAAATTGTGACCCCGGGGCTTAGGGATTTTTCAAAAAAATCTTTTTCCGCCGGTTAAGTTGTTGAGGGCTGATTTCTTGTCCTGTGATAAAAAGCCTTCTGTTTCGACTGCCAAACCTTTCAGGGGAGCATTTGCAAGCGTTTGGCAGCATTTTTGAGTGAATTCCCGAAAGTCAGATTTTTGCTGAAATTGTGACCCCGGGGCTTAGGTATTTTTTCAAAAAAATCTTTATCCGCCGGTTAAGTTGTTGAGGGCTGATTTCTTGTCCTGTGATAAAAAGCCTTCTGTTTCGACTGCCAAACTTTCAGGGGAGCATTTGCAAGCGTTTGGCAGCATTTTTGAGTGAATTCCCGAAAGTCAGATTTTTGCTGAAATTGTGACCCCGGGGCTTAGGGATTTTTCAAAGAAATCTTTTTCCGCCGGTTAAGTTGTTGAGGGCTGATTTCTTGTCCTGTGATAAAAAGCCTTCTGTTTCGACTGCCAAACCTTTCAGGGGAGCATTTGCAAGCGTTTGGCAGCATTTTTGAGTGAATTCCCGAAAGTCAGATTTTTGCTGAAATTGTGACCCCGGGTCTTAGGGATTTTTCAAAAAAATCTTTTTCCGCCGGTTAAGTTGTTGAGGGCTGATTTCTTGTCCGGTGATAAAAAGCCTTCTGTTTCGACTGCCAAACCTTTCAGGGGAGCATTTGCAAGCGTTTGGCAGCATTTTTGAGTGAATTCCCGAAAGTCAGATTTTTGCTGAAATTGTGACCCCGGGGCTTAGGGATTTTTCAAAAAAATCTTTTTCCGCCGGTTAAGTTGTTGAGGGCTGATTTCTTGTCCTGTGATAAAAAGCCTTCTGTTTCGACTGCCAAAACTTTCAGGGGAGCATTTGCAAGCGTTTGGCAGCATTTTTGAGTGAATTGGCAAAAGTCAGATTTTTGCTAAAATTGTGACCCCGGGGCTTAGGGATTTTTTCAAAAGTTCTTGAGGGCTGATTTCTTGTTCTGTGATAAAAAGCCTTCTGTTTCGACTGCCAAAACTTTCAGGGGAGCATTTGCAAGCGTTTGGCAGCATTTTTGAGTGAATTCCCGAAAGTCAGATTTTTGCTGAAATTGTGACCCCGGGGCTTAGGGATTTTTCAAAAAAATCTTTTTCTGCCGGTTAAGTTGTTGAGGGCTGATTTCTTGTCCTGTGATAAAAAGCCTTCTGTTTCGACTGCCAAACCTTTCAAGGGATCATTTGCAAGCGTTTGGCAGCATTTTTGGGTGAATTCCCGAAAGTCAGATTTTTGCTGAAATTGTGACCCCGGGGCTTAGGGATTCTTCCAAAAGTTGTTGAGGGCTGATTTCTTGTTCTGTAATAAAAAGCCTTGTGTTTCGACTGCCAAAACTTTCAGGGGAGCATTTGCAAGCGTTTGGCAGCATTTTTGAGTGAATTGGCAAAAGTCAGATTTTTGCTGAAATTGTGACCCCGGGGCTTAGGGATTTTTTCAAAAGTTGTTGAGGGCTGATTTCTTGTTCTGTGATAAAAAGCCTTCTGTTTCGACTGCCAAAACTTTCAGGGGAGCATTTGCAACCGTTTGGCAGCATTTTTGAGTGAATTCCCGAAAGTCAGATGTTTGCTGAAATTGTGACCCCGGGGCTTAGGGATTTTTTCAAAAAAATCTCTATCCGCCGGTTAAGTTGTTGAGGGCTGATTTCTTGTCCTGTGATAAAAAGCCTTCTGTTTCGACTGCCAAACCTTTCAGGGGAGCATTTGCAAGCGTTTGGCAGCATTTTTGAGTGAATTCCCGAAAGTCAGATTTTTGCTGAAATTGTGACCCCGGGGCTTAGGGATTTTTCAAAAAAATCTTTTTCCGCCGGTTAATTTGTTGAGGGCTGATTTCTTGTCCTGTGATAAAAAGCCTTCTGTTTCGACTGCCAAACTTTCAGGGGAGCATTTGCAAGCGATTTGCAGCATTTTTGAGTGAATTGTCAAAAGTCAGATTTTTGCTGAAATTGTGACCCCGGGGCTTAGGGATTTTTTCAAAAGTTGTTGAGGGCTGATTTCTTGTTCTGTTATAAAAAGCCTTCTGTTTCGACTGCCAAACCTTTCAGGGGTGCATTTGCAAGCGTTTGGCAGCATTTTTGAGTGAATTGGCAAAAGTCAGATTTTTGCTGAAATTGTGACCCCGGGGCTTAGGGATTTTTTCAAAAGTTGTTGAGGGCTGATTTCTTGTTCTGTGATAAAAAGCCTTCTGTTTCGACTGCCAAACCTTTCAGGGGAGCATTTGCAAGCGTTTGGCAGCATTTTTGAGTGAATTCCCGAAAGTCAGATTTTTGCTGAAATTGTGACCCCGGGGCTTAGGGATTTTTCAAAAAAATCTTTTTCCGCCGGTTAAGTTGTTGAGGGCTGATTTCTTGTCCTGTGATAAAAAGCCTTCTGTTTCGACTGCCAAACCTTTCAGGGGAGCATTTGCAAGCGTTTGGCAGCATTTTTGAGTGAATTCCCGAAAGTCAGATTTTTGCTGAAATTGTGACCCCGGGGCTTAGGTATTTTTTCAAAAAAATCTTTATCCGCCGGTTAAGTTGTTGAGGGCTGATTTCTTGTCCTGTGATAAAAAGCCTTCTGTTTCGACTGCCAAACCTTTCAGGGGAGCATTTGCAACCGTTTGGCAGCATTTTTGAGTGAATTCCCGAAAGTCAGATGTTTGCTGAAATTGTGACCCCGGGGCTTAGGGATTTTTTCAAAAGTTGTTGAGGGCTGATTTCTTGTTCTGTGATAAAAAGCCTTCTGTTTCGACTGCCAAAACTTTCAGGGGAGCATTTGCAAGCGTTTGGCAGCATTTTTGAGTGAATTCCCGAAAGTCAGATTTTTGCTGAAATTGTGACCCCGGGGCTTAGGGATTTTTCAAAAAAATCTTTTTCTGCCGGTTAAGTTGTTGAGGGCTGATTTCTTGTCCTGTGATAAAAAGCCTTCTGTTTCGACTGCCAAACCTTTCAAGGGATCATTTGCAAGCGTTTGGCAGCATTTTTGGGTGAATTCCCGAAAGTCAGATTTTTGCTGAAATTGTGACCCCGGGGCTTAGGGATTTTTCAAAAAAATCTTTTTCCGCTGGTTAATTTGTTGAGGGCTGATTTCTTGTCCTGTGATAAAAAGCCTTCTGTTTCGACTGCCAAAACTTTCAGGGGAGCATTTGCAAGCGTTTGGCAGCATTTTTGAGTGAATTGGCAAAAGTCAGATTTTTGCTGAAATTGTGACCCCGGGGCTTAGGGATTTTTTCAAAAGTTGTTGAGGGCTGATTTCTTGTTCTATGATAAAAAGCCTTCTGTTTCGACTGCCAAAACTTTCAGGGGAGCATTTGCAACCGTTTGGCAGCATTTTTGAGTGAATTCCCGAAAGTCAGATGTTTGCTGAAATTGTGACCCCGGGGCTTAGGGATTTTTTCAAAAAAATCTCTATCCGCCGGTTAAGTTGTTGAGGGCTGATTTCTTGTCCTGTGATAAAAAGCCTTCTGTTTCGACTGCCAAACCTTTCAGGGGAGCATTTGCAAGCGTTTGGCAGCATTTTTGAGTGAATTCCCGAAAGTCAGATTTTTGCTGAAATTGTGACCCCGGGGCTTAGGGATTTTTCAAAAAAATCTTTTTCCGCCGGTTAAGTTGTTGAGGGCTGATTTCTTGTCCTGTGATAAAAAGCCTTCTGTTTCGAGTGCCAAACTTTCAGGGGAGCATTTGCAAGCGATTTGCAGCATTTTTGAGTGAATTGTCAAAAGTCAGATTTTTGCTGAAATTGTGACCCCGGGGCTTAGGGATTTTTTCAAAAGTTGTTGAGGGCTGATTTCTTGTTCTGTTATAAAAAGCCTTCTGTTTCGACTGCCAAACCTTTCAGGGGTGCATTTGCAAGCGTTTGGCAGCATTTTTGAGTGAATTGGCAAAAGTCAGATTTTTGCTGAAATTGTGACCCCGGGGCTTAGGGATTTTTTCAAAAGTTGTTGAGGGCTGATTTCTTGTTCTGTGATAAAAAGCCTTCTGTTTCGACTGCCAAACCTTTCAGGGGAGCATTTGCAAGCGTTTGGCAGCATTTTTGAGTGAATTCCCGAAAGTCAGATTTTTGCTGAAATTGTGACCCCGGGGCATAGGGATTTTTCAAAAAAATCTTTTTCCGCCGGTTAAGTTGTTGAGGGCTGATTTCTTGTCCTGTGATAAAAAGCCTTCTGTTTCGACTGCCAAACCTTTCAGGGGAGCATTTGCAAGCGTTTGGCAGCATTTTTGAGTGAATTCCCGAAAGTCAGATTTTTGCTGAAATTGTGACCCCGGGGCTTAGGTATTTTTTCAAAAAAATCTCTATCCGCCGGTTAAGTTGTTGAGGGCTGATTTCTTGTCCTGTGATAAAAAGCCTTCTGTTTCGACTGCCAAACCTTTCAGGGGAGCATTTGCAAGCGTTTGGCAGCATTTTTGAGTGAATTCCCGAAAGTCAGATTTTTGCTGAAATTGTGACCCCGGGGCTTAGGGATTTTTCAAAAAAATCTTTTTCCGCTGGTTAATTTGTTGAGGGCTGATTTCTTGTCCTGTGATAAAAAGCCTTCTGTTTCGACTGCCAAACTTTCAGGGGAGCATTTGCAAGCGATTTGCAGCATTTTTGAGTGAATTGTCAAAAGTCAGATTTTTGCTGAAATTGTGACCCCGGGGCTTAGGGATTTTTTCAAAAGTTGTTGAGGGCTGATTTCTTGTTCTGTTATAAAAAGCCTTCTGTTTCGACTGCCAAACCTTTCAGGGGTGCATTTGCAAGCGTTTGGCAGCATTTTTGAGTGAATTGGCAAAAGTCAGATTTTTGCTGAAATTGTGACCCCGGGGCTTAGGGATTTTTTCAAAAGTTGTTGAGGGCTGATTTCTTGTTCTGTGATAAAAAGCCTTCTGTTTCGACTGCCAAACCTTTCAGGGGAGCATTTGCAAGCGTTTGGCAGCATTTTTGAGTGAATTCCCGAAAGTCAGATTTTTGCTGAAATTGTGACCCCGGGGCTTAGGGATTTTTCAAAAAAATCTTTTTCCGCCGGTTAAGTTGTTGAGGGCTGATTTCTTGTCCTGTGATAAAAAGCCTTCTGTTTCGACTGCCAAACCTTTCAGGGGAGCATTTGCAAGCGTTTGGCAGCATTTTTGAGTGAATTCCCGAAAGTCAGATTTTTGCTGAAATTGTGACCCCGGGGCTTAGGTATTTTTTCAAAAAAATCTTTATCCGCCGGTTAAGTTGTTGAGGGCTGATTTCTTGTCCTGTGATAAAAAGCCTTCTGTTTCGACTGCCAAACCTTTCAGGGGAGCATTTGCAAGCGTTTGGCAGCATTTTTGAGTGAATTGGCAAAAGTCAGATTTTTGCTAAAATTGTGACCCCGGGGCTTAGGGATTTTTTCAAAAGTTGTTGAGGGCTGATTTCTTGTTCTGTGATAAAAAGCCTTCTGTTTCGACTGCCAAAACTTTCAGGGGAGCATTTGCAAGCGTTTGGCAGCATTTTTGAGTGAATTCCCGAAAGTCAGATTTTTGCTGAAATTGTGACCCCGGGGCTTAGGGATTTTTCAAAAAAATCTTTTTCTGCCGGTTAAGTTGTTGAGGGCTGATTTCTTGTCCTGTGATAAAAAGCCTTCTGTTTCGACTGCCAAACCTTTCAAGGGATCATTTGCAAGCGTTTGGCAGCATTTTTGGGTGAATTCCCGAAAGTCAGATTTTTGCTGAAATTGTGACCCCGGGGCTTAGGGATTTTTCAAAAAAATCTTTTTCCGCTGGTTAATTTGTTGAGGGCTGATTTCTTGTCCTGTGATAAAAAGCCTTCTGTTTCGACTGCCAAAACTTTCAGGGGAGCATTTGCAAGCGTTTGGCAGCATTTTTGAGTGAATTGGCAAAAGTCAGATTTTTGCTGAAATTGTGACCCCGGGGCTTAGGGATTTTTTCAAAAGTTGTTGACGGCTGATTTCTTGTTCTATGATAAAAAGCCTTCTGTTTCGACTGCCAAAACTTTCAGGGGAGCATTTGCAACCGTTTGGCAGCATTTTTGAGTGAATTCCCGAAAGTCAGATGTTTGCTGAAATTGTGACCCCGGGGCTTAGGGATTTTTTCAAAAAAATCTCTATCCGCCGGTTAAGTTGTTGAGGGCTGATTTCTTGTCCTGTGATAAAAAGCCTTCTGTTTCGACTGCCAAACCTTTCAGGGGAGCATTTGCAAGCGTTTGGCAGCATTTTTGAGTGAATTCCCGAAAGTCAGATTTTTGCTGAAATTGTGACCCCGGGGCTTAGGGATTTTTCAAAAAAATCTTTTTCCGCCGGTTAAGTTGTTGAGGGCTGATTTCTTGTCCTGTGATAAAAAGCCTTCTGTTTCGAGTGCCAAACTTTCAGGGGAGCATTTGCAAGCGATTTGCAGCATTTTTGAGTGAATTGTCAAAAGTCAGATTTTTGCTGAAATTGTGACCCCGGGGCTTAGGGATTTTTTCAAAAGTTGTTGAGGGCTGATTTCTTGTTCTGTTATAAAAAGCCTTCTGTTTCGACTGCCAAACCTTTCAGGGGTGCATTTGCAAGCGTTTGGCAGCATTTTTGAGTGAATTGGCAAAAGTCAGATTTTTGCTGAAATTGTGACCCCGGGGCTTAGGGATTTTTTCAAAAGTTGTTGAGGGCTGATTTCTTGTTCTGTGATAAAAAGCCTTCTGTTTCGACTGCCAAACCTTTCAGGGGAGCATTTGCAAGCGTTTGGCAGCATTTTTGAGTGAATTCCCGAAAGTCAGATTTTTGCTGAAATTGTGACCCCGGGGCATAGGGATTTTTCAAAAAAATCTTTTTCCGCCGGTTAAGTTGTTGAGGGCTGATTTCTTGTCCTGTGATAAAAAGCCTTCTGTTTCGACTGCCAAACCTTTCAGGGGAGCATTTGCAAGCGTTTGGCAGCATTTTTGAGTGAATTCCCGAAAGTCAGATTTTTGCTGAAATTGTGACCCCGGGGCTTAGGTATTTTTTCAAAAAAATCTTTATCCGCCGGTTAAGTTGTTGAGGGCTGATTTCTTGTCCTGTGATAAAAAGCCTTCTGTTTCGACTGCCAAACCTTTCAGGGGAGCATTTGCAAGCGTTTGGCAGCATTTTTGAGTGAATTCCCGAAAGTCAGATTTTTGCTGAAATTGTGACCCCGGGGCTTAGGGATTTTTCAAAGAAATCTTTTTCCGCCGGTTAAGTTGTTGAGGGCTGATTTCTTGTCCTGTGATAAAAAGCCTTCTGTTTCGACTGCCAAACCTTTCAGGGGAGCATTTGCAAGCGTTTGGCAGCATTTTTGAGCGAATTCCCGAAAGTCAGATTTTTGCTGAAATTGTGACCCCGGGGCTTAGGGATTTTTCAAAAAAATCTTTTTCCGCCGGTTAAGTTGTTGAGGGCTGATTTCTTGTCCTGTGATAAAAAGCCTTCTGTTTCGACTGCCAAACCTTTCAGGGGAGCATTTGCAAGCGTTTGGCAGCATTTTTGAGTGAATTCCCGAAAGTCAGATTTTTGCTGAAATTGTGACCCCGGGGCTTAGGGATTTTTCAAAAAAATCTTTTTCCGCCGGTTAAGTTGTTGAGGGCTGATTTCTTGTCCTGTGATAAAAAGCCTTCTGTTTCGACTGCCAAAACTTTCAGGGGAGCATTTGCAAGCGTTTGGCAGCATTTTTGAGTGAATTGGCAAAAGTCAGATTTTTGCTGAAATTGTGACCCCGGGGCTTAGGGATTTTTTCAAAAGTTGTTGAGGGCTGATTTCTTGTCCTGTGATAAAAAGCCTTCTGTTTCGACTGCCAAAACTTTCAGGGGAGCATTTGCAAGCGTTTGGCAGCATTTTTGAGTGAATTCCCGAAAGTCAGATTTTTGCTGAAATTGTGACCCCGGGGCTTAGGGATTTTTCAAAAAAATCTTTTTCTGCCGGTTAAGTTGTTGAGGGCTGATTTCTTGTCCTGTGATAAAAAGCCTTCTGTTTCGACTGCCAAACCTTTCAAGGGATCATTTGCAAGCGTTTGGCAGCATTTTTGGGTGAATTCCCGAAAGTCAGATTTTTGCTGAAATTGTGACCCCGGGGCTTAGGGATTCTTCCAAAAGTTGTTGAGGGCTGATTTCTTGTTCTGTGATAAAAAGCCTTCTGTTTCGACTGCCAAAACTTTCAGGGGAGCATTTGCAACCGTTTGGCAGCATTTTTGAGTGAATTCCCGAAAGTCAGATGTTTGCTGAAATTGTGACCCCGGGGCTTAGGGATTTTTCAAAAAAATCTTTTTCCGCTGGTTAATTTGTTGAGGGCTGATTTCTTGTCCTGTGATAAAAAGCCTTCTGTTTCGACTGCCAAAACTTTCAGGGGAGCATTTGCAAGCGTTTGGCAGCATTTTTGAGTGAATTGGCAAAAGTCAGATTTTTGCTGAAATTGTGACCCCGGGGCTTAGGGATTTTTTCAAAAGTTGTTGAGGGCTGATTTCTTGTTCTGTGATAAAAAGCCTTCTGTTTCGACTGCCAAAACTTTCAGGGGAGCATTTGCAACCGTTTGGCAGCATTTTTGAGTGAATTCCCGAAAGTCAGATGTTTGCTGAAATTGTGACCCCGGGGCTTAGGGATTTTTTCAAAAAAATCTCTATCCGCCGGTTAAGTTGTTGAGGGCTGATTTCTTGTCCTGTGATAAAAAGCCTTCTGTTTCGACTGCCAAACCTTTCAGGGGAGCATTTGCAAGCGTTTGGCAGCATTTTTGAGTGAATTGTCAAAAGTCAGATTTTTGCTGAAATTGTGACCCCGGGGCTTAGGGATTTTTCAAAAAAATCTTTTTCCGCCGGTTAAGTTGTTGAGGGCTGATTTCTTGTCCTGTGATAAAAAGCCTTCTGTTTCGAGTGCCAAACTTTCAGGGGAGCATTTGCAAGCGATTTGCAGCATTTTTGAGTGAATTGTCAAAAGTCAGATTTTTGCTGAAATTGTGACCCCGGGGCTTAGGGATTTTTTCAAAAGTTGTTGAGGGCTGATTTCTTGTTCTGTTATAAAAAGCCTTCTGTTTCGACTGCCAAACCTTTCAGGGGTGCATTTGCAAGCGTTTGGCAGCATTTTTGAGTGAATTCCCGAAAGTCAGATTTTTGCTGAAATTGTGACCCCGGGGCTTAGGGATTTTTCAAAAAAATCTTTTTCCGCCAGTTAAGTTGTTGAGGGCTGATTTCTTGTCCTGTGATAAAAAGCCTTCTGTTTCGACTGCCAAACCTTTCAAGGGATCATTTGCAAGCGTTTGGCAGCATTTTTGAGTGAATTCCCGAAAGTCAGATTTTTGCTGAAATTGTGACCCCGGGGCTTAGGGATTTTTTCAAAAGTTGTTGAGGGCTGATTTCTTGTTCTGTGATAAAAAGCCTTCTGTTTCGACTGCCAAACCTTTCAGGGGAGCATTTGCAAGCATTTGGCAGCATTTTTGAGTGAATTCCCGAAAGTCAGATTTTTGCTGAAATTGTGACCCTGGGGCTTAGGGATTTTTCAAAAAAATCTTTTTCCGCCGGTTAAGTTGTTGAGGGCTGATTTCTTGTCCTGTGATAAAAAGCCTTCTGTTTCGACTGCCAAAACTTTCGGGGGAGCATTTGCAAGCGTTTGGCAGCATTTTTGAGTGAATTGGCAAAAGTCAGATTTTTGCTGAAATTGTGACCCCGGGGCTTAGAGATTTTTTCAAAAGTTGTTGAGGGCTGATTTCTTGTCCTGTGATAAAAAGCCTTCTGTTTCGACTGCCAAAACTTTCAGGGGAGCATTTGCAAGCGATTGGCAGCAATTTTGAGTGAATTGGCAAAAGTCAAATTTTTGCTGAAATTGTGACCCCGGGGCTTAGGGATTTTTTCAAAAGTTGTTGAGGGCTGATTTCTTGTTCTGTGATAAAAAGCCTTCTGTTTCGACTGCCAAACCTTTCAGGGGAGCATTTGCAAGCGTTTGGCAGCATTTTTGAGTGAATTCCCGAAAGTCAGATGTTTGCTGAAATTGTGACCCCGGGGCTTAAGGATTTTTCGAAAAAATCTTTTTCCGCCGGATAAGTTGTTGAGGGCTGATTTCTTGTCCTGTGATAAAAAGCCTTCTGTTTCGACTGCCAAAACTTTCAGGGGAGCATTTGCAAGCGTTTGGCAGCATTTTTGAGTGAATTGGCAAAAGTCAGATTTTTCCTGAAATTTTGACTCCGGGGCTTAGGGATTTTTTCAAAAGTTGTTGAGGGCTGATTTCTTGTCCTGTGATAAAAAGCCTTCTGTTTCGACTGCCAAAACTTTCAGGGGAGCATTTGCAAGCGATTGGCTGCAATTTTGAGTGAATTGGCAAAAGTCAAATTTTTGCTGAAATTGTGACCCCGGGGCTTGGGGATTTTTTCAAAAGTTGTTGAGGGCTGATTTCTTGTTCAGTGATAAAAAGCCTTCTGTTTCGACTGCCAAACCTTTCAGGGGAGCATTTCCAAGCGTTTGGCAGCATTTTTGAGTGAATTCCCGAAAGTCAGATTTTTGCTGAAATTGTGACCCCGGGGCTTAGGGATTTTTCAAAAAAATCTTTTTCCGCCGGTTAAGTTGCTGAGGTCTGATTTCTTGTCCTGTGATAAAAAGCCTTCTGTTTCAACTGCCAAACTTTCAGGGGAGCATTTGCAAGCGATTTGCAGCATTTTTAAGTGAATTGGCAAAAGTCAGATTTTTGCTGAAATTGTGACCCCGGGGCTTAGGGATTTTTTCAAAAGTTGTTGAGGGCTGATTTCTTGTTCTGTCATAAAAAGCCTTCTGTTTCGACTGCCAAACCTTTCTGGGGAGCATTTGCAAGCGTTTGGCAGCATTTTTGAGTGAATTCCTGAAAGTCAGATATTTGCTGAAATTGTGACCCCGGGGCTTAGGGATTTTTCAAAGAAATCTTTTTCCGCCGGTTAAGTTGTTGAGGGCTGATTTCTTGTCCTGTGATAAAAAGCCTTCTGTTTCGACTGCCAAACCTTTCAGGGGAGCATTTGCAACCGTTTGGCAGCATTTTTGAGTGAATTCCCGAAAGTCAGATTTTTGCTGAAATTGTGACCCCGGGGCTTAGGGATTTTTCAAAAAAATCTTTTTCCGCTGGTTAATTTGTTGAGGGCTGATTTCTTGTCCTGTGATAAAAAGCCTTCTGTTTCGACTGCCAAAACTTTCAGGGGAGCATTTGCAACCGTTTGGCAGCATTTTTGAGTGAATTCCCGAAAGTCAGATTTTTGCTGAAATTGTGACCCCGGGGCTTATGGATTTTTCAAAAAAATCTTTTTCCGCTGGTTAATTTGTTGAGGGCTGATTTCTTGTCCTGTGATAAAAAGCCTTCTGTTTCGACTGCCAAAACTTTCAGGGGAGCATTTGCAAGCGTTTGGCAGCATTTTTGAGTGAATTGGCAAAAGTCAGATTTTTGCTGAAATTGTGACCCCGGGGCTTAGGGATTTTTTCAAAAGTTGTTGAGGGCTGATTTCTTGTTCTGTGATAAAAAGCCTTCTGTTTCGACTGCCAAACCTTTCAGGGGAGCATTTGCAAGCGTTTGGCAGCATTTTTGAGTGAATTCCCGAAAGTCAGATTTTTGCTGAAATTGTGACCCCGGGGCTTAGGGATTTTTCAAAAAAATCTTTTTCCCCCGGTTAAGTTGTTGAGGGCTGATTTCTTGTCCTGTGATAAAAAGCCTTCTGTTTCGACTGCCAAACCTTTCAGGGGAGCATTTGCAAGCGTTTGCCAGCATTTTTGAGTGAATTCCCGAAAGTCAGATTTTTGCTGAAATTGTGACCCCGGGGCTTAGGGATTTTTCAAAAAAATCTTTTTCCGCCGGTTAAGTTGTTGAGGGCTGATTTCTTGTCCTGTGATAAAAAGCCTTCTGTTTCGACTGCCAAAACTTTCAGGGGAGCATTTGCAAGCGTTTGGCATCATTTTTGAGTGAATTGGCAAAAGTCAGATTTTTGCTGAAATTGTGACCCCGGGGCTTAGGGATTTTTTCAAAAGTTTTTGAGGGCTGATTTCTTGTCCTGTGATAAAAAGCCTTCTGTTTCGACTGCCAAAACTTTCAGGGGAGCATTTGCAAGCGATTGGCTGCAATTTTGAGTGAATTGGCAAAAGTCAAATTTTTGCTGAAATTGTGACCCCGGGGCTTAGGGATTTTTTCAAAAGTTGTTGAGGGCTGATTTCTTGTTCTGTGATAAAAAGCCTTCTGTTTCGACTGCCAAACCTTTCAGGGGAGCATTTCCAAGCGTTTGGCAGCATTTTTGAGTGAATTCCCGAAAGTCAGATTTTTGCTGAAATTGTGACCCCGGGGCTTAGGGATTTTTCAAAAAAATCATTTTCCGCCGGTTAAGTTGTTGAGGGCTGATTTCTTGTCCTGTGATAAAAAGCCTTCTGTTTCGACTGCCAAACCTTTCAGGGGAGCATTTGCAAGCGTTTGGCAGCATTTTTGAGTGAATTCCCGAAAGTCAGATTTTTGCTGAAATTGTGACCCCGGGGCTTAGGGATTTTTCAAAAAAATCTTTTTCCGCCGGTTAAGTTGTTGAGGGCTGATTTCTTGTCCTGTGATAAAAAGCCTTCTTTTTTGACTGCCAAAACTTTCAGGGGAGCATTTGCAAGCGTTTGGCAGCATTTTTGAGTGAATTGGCAAAAGTCAGATTTTTGCTGAAATTGTGACCCCGGGGCTTAGGGATTTTTTCAAAAGTTGTTGAGGGCTGATTTCTTGTCCTGTGATAAAAAGCCTTCTGTTTCGACTGCCAAAACTTTCAGGGGAGCATTTGCAAGCGATTGGCAGCAATTTTGAGTGAATTGGCAAAAGTCAAATTTTTGCTGAAATTGTGACCCCGGGGCTTAGGGATTTTTTCAAAAGTTGTTGAAGGCTGATTTCTTGTTCTGTGATAAAAAGCCTTCTGTTTCGACTGCCAAACCTTTCAGGGGAGCATTTGCAAGCGTTTGGCAGCATTTTTGAGTGAATTCCCGAAAGTCAGATTTTTGCTGAAATTGTGACCCCGGGGCTTAGGGATTTTTCAAAAAAATCTTTTTCCGCCGGTTAAGTTGTTGAGGGCTGATTTCTTGTCCTGTGATAAAAAGCCTTCTGTTTCGACTGCCAAACCTTTCAGGGGAGCATTTGCAAGCGTTTGGCAGCATTTTTGAGTGAATTCCCGAAAGTCAGATTTTTGCTGAAATTGTGACCCCGGGGCTTAGGTATTTTTCAAAGAAATCTTTTTCCGCCGGTTAAGTTGTTGAGGGCTGATTTCTTGCCCTGTGATAAAAAGCCTTCTGTTTCGACTGCCAAACCTTTCAGGGGAGCATTTGCAAGCGTTTGGCAGCATTTTTGAGTGAATTCCCGAAAGTCAGATTTTTGCTGAAATTGTGACCCCGGGGCTTAGGGATTTTTCAAAAAAATCTTTTTCCGCCGGTTAAGTTGTTGAGGGCTGATTTCTTGTCCTGTGATAAAAAGCCTTCTGTTTCGACTGCCAAACCTTTCAGGGGAGCATTTGCAAGCGTTTGGCAGCATTTTTGAGTGAATTCCCGAAAGTCAGATTTTTGCTGAAATTGTGACCCCGGGGCTTAGGGATTTTTCAAAAAAATCTTTTTCCGCCGGTTAAGTTGTTGAGGGCTGATTTCTTGTCCTGTGATAAAAAGCCTTCTGTTTCGACTGCCAAACTTTCAGGGGAGCATTTGCAAGCGATTTGCAGCATTTTTGAGTGAATTGTCAAAAGTCAGATTTTTGCTGAAATTGTGACCCCGGGGCTTAGAGATTTTTTCAAAAGTTGTTGAGGGCTGATTTCTTGTCCTGTGATAAAAAGCCTTCTGTTTCGACTGCCAAAACTTTCAGGGGAGCATTTGCAAGCGTTTGGCAGCATTTTTGAGTGAATTCCCGAAAGTCAGATTTTTGCTGAAATTGTGACCCCGGGGCTTAGGGATTTTTTCAAAAGTTGTTGAGGGCTGATTTCTTGTCCTGTGATAAAAAGCCTTCTGTTTCGACTGCCAAAACTTTCAGGGGAGCATTTGCAAGCGATTGGCAGCAATTTTGAGTGAATTGGCAAAAGTCAAATTTTTGCTGAAATTGTGACCCCGGGGCTTAGGGATTTTTTCAAAAGTTGTTGAGGGCTGATTTCTTGTTCTGTGATAAAAAGCCTTCTGTTTCGACTGCCAAACCTTTCAGGGGAGCATTTGCAAGCATTTGGCAGCATTTTTGAGTGAATTCCCGAAAGTCAGATTTTTGCTGAAATTGTGACCCCGGGGCTTAGGGATTTTTCAAAAAAATCTTTTTCCGCCGGTTAAGTTGTTGAGGGCTGATTTCTTGTCCTGTGATAAAAAGCCTTCTGTTTCGACTGCCAAACCTTTCAGGGGAGCATTTGCAAGCGTTTGGCAGCATTTTTGAGTGAATTCCCGAAAGTCAGATTTTTGCTGAAATTGTGACCCCGGGGCTTAGGTATTTTTTCAAAAAAATCTTTATCCGCCGGTTAAGTTGTTGAGGGCTGATTTCTTGTCCTGTGATAAAAAGCCTTCTGTTTCGACTGCCAAACCTTTCAGGGGAGCATTTGCAAGCGTTTGGCAGCATTTTTGAGTGAATTCCCGAAAGTCAGATGTTTGCTGAAATTGTGACCCCGGGGCTTAAGGATTTTTCGAAAAAATCTTTTTCCGCCGTATAAGTTGTTGAGGGCTGATTTCTTGTCCTGTGATAAAAAGCCTTCTGTTTCGACTGCCAAAACTTTCAGGGGAGCATTTGCAAGCGTTTGGCAGCATTTTTGAGTGAATTGGCAAAAGTCAGATTTTTTCTGAAATTTTGACTCCGGGGCTTAGGGATTTTTTCAAAAGTTGTTGAGGGCTGATTTCTTGTCCTGTGATAAAAAGCCTTCTGTTTCGACTGCCAAAACTTTCAGGGGAGCATTTGCAAGCGATTGGCTGCAATTTTGAGTGAATTGGCAAAAGTCAAATTTTTGCTGAAATTGTGACCCCGGGGCTTGGGGATTTTTTCAAAAGTTGTTGAGGGCTGATTTCTTGTTCAGTGAAAAAAGCCTTCTGTTTCGACTGCCAAACCTTTCAGGGGAGCATTTCCAAGCGTTTGGCAGCATTTTTGAGTGAATTCCCGAAAGTCAGATTTTTGCTGAAATTGTGACCCCGGGGCTTAGGGATTTTTCAAAAAAATCTTTTTCCGCCGGTTAAGTTGCTGAGGTCTGATTTCTTGTCCTGTGATAAAAAGCCTTCTGTTTCAACTGCCAAACTTTCAGGGGAGCATTTGCAAGCGATTTGCAACATTTTTAAGTGAATTGGCAAAAGTCAGATTTTTGCTGAAATTGTGACCCCGGGGCTTAGGGATTTTTTCAAAAGTTGTTGAGGGTTGATTTCTTGTTCTGTCATAAAAAGCCTTCTGTTTCGACTGCCAAACCTTTCTGGGGAGCATTTGCAAGCGTTTGGCAGCATTTTTGAGTGAATTCCTGAAAGTCAGATTTTTGCTGAAATTGTGACCCCGGGGCTTAGGGATTTTTCAAAGAAATCTTTTTCCGCCGGTTAAGTTGTTGAGGGCTGATTTCTTGTCCTGTGATAAAAAGCCTTCTGTTTCGACTGCCAAACCTTTCAGGGGAGCATTTGCAAGCGTTTGGCAGCATTTTTGAGTGAATTCCCGAAAGTCAGATTTTTGCTGAAATTGTGACCCCGGGGCTTAGGGATTTTTCAAAAAAATCTTTTTCCGCTGGTTAATTTGTTGAGGGCTGATTTCTTGTCCTGTGATAAAAAGCCTTCTGTTTCGACTGCCAAACCTTTCAGGGGAGCATTTGCAAGCGTTTCGCAGCATTTTTGAGTGAATTCCCGAAAGTCAGATTTTTGCTGAAATTGTGACCCCGGGGCTTAGGGATTTTTCAAAAAAATCTTTTTCCGCTGGTTAATTTGTTGAGGGCTGATTTCTTGTCCTGTGATAAAAAGCCTTCTGTTTCGACTGCCAAAACTTTCAGGGGAGCATTTGCAAGCGTTTGGCAGCATTTTTGAGTGAATTGGCAAAAGTCAGATTTTTGCTGAAATTGTGACCCCGGGGCTTAGGGATTTTTTCAAAAGTTGTTGAGGGCTGATTTCTTGTTCTGTGATAAAAAGCCTTCTGTTTCGACTGCCAAACCTTTCAGGGGAGCATTTGCAAGCGTTTGGCAGCATTTTTGAGTGAATTCCCGAAAGTCAGATTTTTGCTGAAATTGTGACCCCGGGGCTTAGGGATTTTTCAAAAAAATCTTTTTCCCCCGGTTAAGTTGTTGAGGGCTGATTTCTTGTCCTGTGATAAAAAGCCTTCTGTTTCGACTGCCAAACCTTTCAGGGGAGCATTTGCAAGCGTTTGCCAGCATTTTTGAGTGAATTCCCGAAAGTCAGATTTTTGCTGAAATTGTGACCCCGGGGCTTAGGGATTTTTCAAAAAAATCTTTTTCCGCCGGTTAAGTTGTTGAGGGCTGATTTCTTGTCCTGTGATAAAAAGCCTTCTGTTTCGACTGCCAAAACTTTCAGGGGAGCATTTGCAAGCGTTTGGCAGCATTTTTGAGTGAATTGGCAAAAGTCAGATTTTTGCTGAAATTGTGACCCCGGGGCTTAGGGATTTTTTCAAAAGTTGTTGAGGGCTGATTTCTTGTCCTGTGATAAAAAGCCTTCTGTTTCGACTGCCAAAACTTTCAGGGGAGCATTTGCAAGCGATTGGCTGCAATTTTGAGTGAATTGGCAAAAGTCAAATTTTTGCTGAAATTGTGACCCCGGGGCTTAGGGATTTTTTCAAAAGTTGTTGAGGGCTGATTTCTTGTTCTGTGATAAAAAGCCTTCTGTTTCGACTGCCAAACCTTTCAGGGGAGCATTTCCAAGCGTTTGGCAGCATTTTTGAGTGAATTCCCGAAAGTCAGATTTTTGCTGAAATTGTGACCCCGGGGCTTAGGGATTTTTCAAAAAAATCATTTTCCGCCGGTTAAGTTGTTGAGGGCTGATTTCTTGTCCTGTGATAAAAAGCCTTCTGTTTCGACTGCCAAACCTTTCAGGGGAGCATTTGCAAGCGTTTGGCAGCATTTTTGAGTGAATCCCCGAAAGTCAGATTTTTGCTGAAATTGTGACCCCGGGGCTTAGGGATTTTTCAAAAAAATCTTTTTCCGCCGGTTAAGTTGTTGAGGGCTGATTTCTTGTCCTGTGATAAAAAGCCTTCTTTTTTGACTGCCAAAACTTTCAGGGGAGCATTTGCAAGCGTTTGGCAGCATTTTTGAGTGAATTGGCAAAAGTCAGATTTTTGCTGAAATTGTGACCCCGGGGCTTAGGGATTTTTTCAAAAGTTGTTGAGGGCTGATTTCTTGTCCTGTGATAAAAAGCCTTCTGTTTCGACTGCCAAAACTTTCAGGGGAGCATTTGCAAGCGATTGGCAGCAATTTTGAGTGAATTGGCAAAAGTCAAATTTTTGCTGAAATTGTGACCCCGGGGCTTAGGGATTTTTTCAAAAGTTGTTGAAGGCTGATTTCTTGTTCTGTGATAAAAAGCCTTCTGTTTCGACTGCCAAACCTTTCAGGGAAGCATTTGCAAGCGTTTGGCAGCATTTTTGAGTGAATTCCCGAAAGTCAGATTTTTGCTGAAATTGTGACCCCGGGGCTTAGGGATTTTTCAAAAAAATCTTTTTCCGCCGGTTAAGTTGTTGAGGGCTGATTTCTTGTCCTGTGATAAAAAGCCTTCTGTTTCGACTGCCAAACCTTTCAGGGGAGCATTTGCAAGCGTTTGGCAGCATTTTTGAGTGAATTCCCGAAAGTCAGATTTTTGCTGAAATTGTGACCCCGGGGCTTAGGTATTTTTCAAAGAAATCTTTTTCCGCCGGTTAAGTTGTTGAGGGCTGATTTCTTGTCCTGTGATAAAAAGCCTTCTGTTTCGACTGCCAAACCTTTCAGGGGAGCATTTGCAAGCGTTTGGCAGCATTTTTGAGTGAATTCCCGAAAGTCAGATTTTTGCTGAAATTGTGACCCCGGGGCTTAGGGATTTTTCAAAAAAATCTTTTTCCGCCGGTTAAGTTGTTGAGGGCTGATTTCTTGTCCTGTGATAAAAAGCCTTCTGTTTCGACTGCCAAACCTTTCAGGGGAGCATTTGCAAGCGTTTGGCAGCATTTTTGAGTGAATTCCCGAAAGTCAGATTTTTGCTGAAATTGTGACCCCGGGGCTTAGGGATTTTTCAAAAAAATCTTTTTCCGCCGGTTAAGTTGTTGAGGGCTGATTTCTTGTCCTGTGATAAAAAGCCTTCTGTTTCGACTGCCAAACTTTCAGGGGAGCATTTGCAAGCGATTTGCAGCATTTTTGAGTGAATTGTCAAAAGTCAGATTTTTGCTGAAATTGTGACCCCGGGGCTTAGAGATTTTTTCAAAAGTTGTTGAGGGCTGATTTCTTGTCCTGTGATAAAAAGCCTTCTGTTTCGACTGCCAAAACTTTCAGGGGAGCATTTGCAAGCGTTTGGCAGCATTTTTGAGTGAATTCCCGAAAGTCAGATTTTTGCTGAAATTGTGACCCCGGGGCTTAGGGATTTTTTCAAAAGTTGTTGAGGGCTGATTTCTTGTCCTGTGATAAAAAGCCTTCTGTTTCGACTGCCAAAACTTTCAGGGGAGCATTTGCAAGCGTTTGGCAGCATTTTTGAGTGAATTGGCAAAAGTCAGATTTTTGCTGAAATTGTGACCCCGGGGCTTAGGGATTTTTTCAAAAGTTGTTGAGGGCTGATTTCTTGTTCTGTGATAAAAAGCCTTCTGTTTCGACTGCCAAACCTTTCAGGGGAGCATTTGCAAGCATTTGGCAGCATTTTTGAGTGAATTCCCGAAAGTCAGATTTTTGCTGAAATTGTGACCCCGGGGCTTAGGGATTTTTCAAAAAAATCTTTTTCCGCCGGTTAAGTTGTTGAGGGCTGATTTCTTGTCCTGTGATAAAAAGCCTTCTGTTTCGACTGCCAAACCTTTCAGGGGAGCATTTGCAAGCGTTTGGCAGCATTTTTGAGTGAATTCCCGAAAGTCAGATTTTTGCTGAAATTGTGACCCCGGGGCTTAGGTATTTTTTCAAAAAAATCTTTATCCGCCGGTTAAGTTGTTGAGGGCTGATTTCTTGTCCTGTGATAAAAAGCCTTCTGTTTCGACTGCCAAACCTTTCAGGGGAGCATTTGCAAGCGTTTGGCAGCATTTTTGAGTGAATTCCCGAAAGTCAGATTTTTGCTGAAATTGTGACCCCGGGGCTTAGGGATTTTTCAAAAAAATCTTTTTCCGCCGTTTAAGTTGTTGAGGGCTGATTTCTTGTCCTGTGATAAAAAGCCTTCTGTTTCGACTGCCAAACCTTTCAGGGGAGCATTTGCAAGCGTTTGGCAGCATTTTTGAGTGAATTCCCGAAAGTCAGATTTTTGCTGAAATTGTGAACCCGGGGCTTAGGGATTTTTCAAAAAAATCTTTTTCCGCCGGTTAAGTTGTTGAGGGCTGATTTCTTGTCCTGTGATAAAAAGCCTTCTGTTTCGACTGCCAAAACTTTCAGGGGAGCATTTGCAAGCGTTTGGCAGCATTTTTGAGTGAATTGGCAAAAGTCAGATTTTTGCTGAAATTGTGACCCCGGGGCTTAGGGATTTTTTCAAAAGTTGTTGAGGGCTGATTTCTTGTCCTGTGATAAAAAGCCTTCTGTTTCGACTGCCAAAACTTTCAGGGGAGCATTTGCAAGCGTTTGGCAGCATTTTTGAGTGAATTCCCGAAAGTCAGATTTTTGCTGAAATTGTGACCCCGGGGCTTAGGGATTTTTCAAAAAAATCTTTTTCTGCCGGTTAAGTTGTTGAGGGCTGATTTCTTGTCCTGTGATAAAAAGCCTTCTGTTTCGACTGCCAAACCTTTCAAGGGATCATTTGCAAGCGTTTGGCAGCATTTTTGGGTGAATTCCCGAAAGTCAGATTTTTGCTGAAATTGTGACCCCGGGGCTTAGGGATTCTTCCAAAAGTTGTTGAGGGCTGATTTCTTGTTCTGTAATAAAAAGCCTTGTGTTTCGACTGCCAAACCTTTCAGGGGAGCATTTGCAAGCGTTTGGCAGCATTTTTGAGTGAATTCCCGAAAGTCAGATTTTTGCTGAAATTGTGACCCCGGGGCTTAGGGATTTTTCAAAAAAATCTTTTTCCGCCGGTTAAGTTGTTGAGGGCTGATTTCTTGTCCTGTGATAAAAAGCCTTCTGTTTCGACTGCCAAAACTTTCAGGGGAGCATTTGCAAGCGTTTGGCAGCATTTTTGAGTGAATTGGCAAAAGTCAGATTTTTGCTGAAATTGTGACCCCGGGGCTTAGGGATTTTTTCAAAAGTTGTTGAGGGCTGATTTCTTGTTCTGTGATAAAAAGCCTTCTGTTTCGACTGCCAAACCTTTCAGGGGAGCATTTGCAAGCGTTTGGCAGCATTCTTGAGTGAATTCCCGAAAGTCAGATTTTTGCTGAAATTGTGACCCCGGGGCTTAGGGATTTTTCAAAAAAATCTTTTTCCGCCGGTTAAGTTGTTGAGGGCTGATTTCTTGTCCTGTGATAAAAAGCCTTCTGTTTCGACTGCCAAACCTTTCAGGGGAGCATTTGCAAGCGTTTGGCAGCATTTTTGAGTGAATTCCCGAAAGTCAGATTTTTGCTGAAATTGTGACCCCGGGGCTTAGGTATTTTTTCAAAAAAAATTTTAATCCGCCGGTTAAGTTGTTGAGGGCTGATTTCTTGTCCTGTGATAAAAAGCCTTCTGTTTCGACTGCCAAACCTTTCAGGGGAGCATTTGCAAGCGTTTGGCAGCATTTTTGAGTGAATTCCCGAAAGTCAGATTTTTGCTGAAATTGTGACCCCGGGGCTTAGGGATTTTTCAAAGAAATCTTTTTCCGCCGGTTAAGTTGTTGAGGGCTGATTTCTTGTCCTGTGATAAAAAGCCTTCTGTTTCGACTGCCAAACCTTTCAGGGGAGCATTTGCAAGCGTTTGGCAGCATTTTTGAGTGAATTCCCGAAAGTCAGATTTTTGCTGAAATTGTGACCCCGGGGCTTAGGGATTTTTCAAAAAAATCTTTTTCCGCCGGTTAAGTTGTTGAGGGCTGATTTCTTGTCCTGTGATAAAAAGCCTTCTGTTTCGACTGCCAAACCTTTCAGGGGAGCATTTGCAAGCGTTTGGCAGCATTTTTGAGTGAATTCCCGAAAGTCAGATTTTTGCTGAAATTGTGACCCCGGGGCTTAGGGATTTTTCAAAAGTTGTTGAGGGCTGATTTCTTGTCCTGTGATAAAAAGCCTTCTTTTTCGACTGCCAAAACTTTCAGGGGAGCATTTGCAAGCGTTTGGCAGCATTTTTGAGTGAATTCCCGAAAGTCAGATTTTTGCTGAAATTGTGACCCCGGGGCTTAGGGATTTTTCAAAAAAATCTTTTTCTGCCGGTTAAGTTGTTGAGGGCTGATTTCTTGTCCTGTGATAAAAAGCCTTCTGTTTCGACTGCCAAACCTTTCAAGGGATCATTTGCAAGCATTTGGCAGCATTTTTGGGTGAATTCCCGAAAGTCAGATTTTTGCTGAAATTGTGACCCCAGGGCTTAGGGATTCTTCCAAAAGTTGTTGAGGGCTGATTTCTTGTTCTGTAATAAAAAGCCTTGTGTTTCGACTGCCAAACCTTTCAGTGGAGCATTTGCAAGCGTTTGGCAGCATTTTTGAGTGAATTCCCGAAAGTCAGATTTTTGCTGAAATTGTGACCCCGGGGCTTAGGGATTTTTCAAAAAAATCTTTTTCCGCTGGTTAATTTGTTGAGGGCTGATTTCTTGTCCTGTGATAAAAAGCCTTCTGTTTCGACTGCCAAAACTTTCAGGGGAGCATTTGCAAGCGTTTGGCAGCATTTTTGAGTGAATTGGCAAAAGTCAGATTTTTGCTGAAATTGTGACCCCGGGGCTTAGGGATTTTTTCAAAAGTTGTTGAGGGCTGATTTCTTGTTCTGTGATAAAAAGCCTTCTGTTTCGACTGCCAAAACTTTCAGGGGAGCATTTGCAACCGTTTGGCAGCATTTTTGAGTGAATTCCCGAAAGTCAGATGTTTGCTGAAATTGTGACCCCGGGGCTTAGGGATTTTTTCAAAAAAATCTCTATCCGCCGGTTAAGTTGTTGAGGGCTGATTTCTTGTCCTGTGATAAAAAGCCTTCTGTTTCGACTGCCAAACCTTTCAGGGGAGCATTTGCAAGCGTTTGGCAGCATTTTTGAGTGAATTCCCGAAAGTCAGATTTTTGCTGAAATTGTGACCCCGGGGCTTAGGGATTTTTCAAAAAAATCTTTTTCCGCCGGTTAAGTTGTTGAGGGCTGATTTCTTGTCCTGTGATAAAAAGCCTTCTGTTTCGACTGCCAAACCTTTCAAGGGATCATTTGCAAGCGTTTGGCAGCATTTTTGAGTGAATTCCCGAAAGTCAGATTTTTGCTGAAATTGTGACCCCGGGGCTTAGGGATTTTTTCAAAAGTTGTTGAGGGCTGATTTCTTGTTCTGTGATAAAAAGCCTTCTGTTTCGACTGCCAAACCTTTCAGGGGAGCATTTGCAAGCGTTTGGCAGCATTTTTGAGTGAATTTCCGAAAGTCAGATTTTTGCTGAAATTGTGACCCCGGGGCTTAGGGATTTTTCAAAAAAATCTGTTTCCGCCGGTTAAGTTGTTGAGGGCTGATTTCTTGTCCTGTGATAAAAAGCCTTGTGTTTCGACTGCCAAACCTTTCAGGGGAGCATTTGCAAGCGTTTGGCAGCATTTTTGAGTGAATTCCCGAAAGTCAGATTTTTGCTGAAATTGTGACCCCGGGGCTTAGGGATTTTTCAAAAAAATCTTTTTCCGCCGGTTAAGTTGTTGAGGGCTGATTTCTTGTCCTGTGATAAAAAGCCTTCTGTTTCGACTGCCAAACTTTCAGGGGAGCATTTGCAAGCGATTTGCAGCATTTTTGAGTGAATTGGCAAAAGTCAGATTTTTGCTGAAATTGTGACCCCGGGGCTTAGAGATTTTTTCAAAAGTTGTTGAGGGCTGATTTCTTGTCCTGTGATAAAAAGCTTTCTGTTTCGACTGCCAAAACTTTCAGGGGAGCATTTGCAAGCGTTTGGCAGCATTTTTGAGTGAATTGGCAAAAGTCACATTTTTGCTGAAATTGTGACCCCGGGGCTTAGGGATTTTTTCAAAAGTTGTTGAGGGCAGATTTCTTGTCCTGTGATAAAAAGCCTTCTGTTTCGACTGCCAAAACTTTCAGGGGAGCATTTGCAAGCGATTGGCAGCAATTTTGAGTGAATTGGCAAAAGTCAAATTTTTGCTGAAATTGTGACCCCGGGGCTTAGGGATTTTTTCAAAAGTTGTTGAGGGCTGATTTCTTGTTCTGTGATAAAAAGCCTTCTGTTTCGACTGCCAAACCTTTCAGGGGAGCATTTGCAAGCGTTTGGCAGCATTTTTGAGTGAATTCCCGAAAGTCAGATTTTTGCTGAAATTGTGACCCCGGGGCTTAGGGATTTTTCAAAAAAATCTTTTTCCGCCGGTTAAGTTGTTGAGGGCTGATTTCTTGTCCTGTGATAAAAAGCCTTCTGTTTCGACTGCCAAACCTTTCAGGGGAGCATTTGCAAGCGTTTCGCAGCATTTTTGAGTGAATTCCCGAAAGTCAGATTTTTGCTGAAATTGTGACCCCGGGGCTTAGGGATTTTTCAAAAAAATCTGTTTCCGCCGGTTAAGTTGTTGAGGGCTGATTTCTTGTCCTGTGATAAAAAGCCTTGTGTTTCGACTGCCAAACCTTTCAGGGGAGCATTTGCAAGCGTTTGGCAGCATTTTTGAGTGAATTCCCGAAAGTCAGATTTTTGCTGAAATTGTGACCCCGGGGCTTAGGGATTTTTCAAAAAAATCTTTTTCCGCCGGTTAAGTTGTTGAGGGCTGATTTCTTGTCCTGTGATAAAAAGCCTTCTGTTTCGACTGCCAAACTTTCAGGGGAGCATTTGCAAGCGATTTGCAGCATTTTTGAGTGAATTGGCAAAAGTCAGATTTTTGCTGAAATTGTGACCCCGGGGCTTAGAGATTTTTTCAAAAGTTGTTGAGGGCTGATTTCTTGTCCTGTGATAAAAAGCTTTCTGTTTCGACTGCCAAAACTTTCAGGGGAGCATTTGCAAGCGTTTGGCAGCATTTTTGAGTGAATTGGCAAAAGTCAGATTTTTGCTGAAATTGTGACCCCGGGGCTTAGGGATTTTTTCAAAAGTTGTTGAGGGCAGATTTCTTGTCCTGTGATAAAAAGCCTTCTGTTTCGACTGCCAAAACTTTCAGGGGAGCATTTGCAAGCGATTGGCAGCAATTTTGAGTGAATTGGCAAAAGTCAAATTTTTGCTGAAATTGTGACCCCGGGGCTTAGGGATTTTTTCAAAAGTTGTTGAGGGCTGATTTCTTGTTCTGTGATAAAAAGCCTTCTGTTTCGACTGCCAAACCTTTCAGGGGAGCATTTGCAAGCGTTTGGCAGCATTTTTGAGTGAATTCCCGAAAGTCAGATTTTTGCTGAAATTGTGACCCCGGGGCTTAGGGATTTTTCAAAAAAATCTTTTTCCGCCGGTTAAGTTGTTGAGGGCTGATTTCTTGTCCTGTGATAAAAAGCCTTCTGTTTCGACTGCCAAACCTTTCAGGGGAGCATTTGCAAGCGTTTCGCAGCATTTTTGAGTGAATTCCCGAAAGTCAGATTTTTGCTGAAATTGTGACCCCGGGGCTTAGGGATTTTTCAAAAAAAAATTTTTCCTCCGGTTAAGTTGTAGACTTAAGTTGTAGATTTCTTGTCCTGTGATAAAAAGCCTTCTGTTTCGACTGCCAAACTTTCACGGGAGCATTTGCAAGCGATTTGCAGCATTTTTGAGTGAATTGGCAAAAGTCAGATTTTTGCTGAAATTGTGACCCCGGGGCTTAGAGATTTTTTCAAAAGTTGTTGAGGGCTGATTTCTTGTTCTGTGATAAAAAGCCTTCTGTTTCGACTGCCAAACCTTTCAGGGGAGCATTTGCAAGCGTTTGGCAGCATTTTTGAGTGAATTCCCGAAAGTCAGATTTTTGCTGAAATTGTGACCCCGGGGCTTAGGGATTTTTCAAAAAAATCTTTTTCCGCCGGTTAAGTTGTTGAGGGCTGATTTCTTGTCCTGTGATAAAAAGCCTTCTGTTTCGACTGCCAAACCTTTCAGGGGAGCATTTGCAAGCGTTTGGCAGCATTTTTGAGTGAGTTCCCGAAAGTGAGTTTTTTCCTGAAATTGTGACCCCGGGGCTTAGGGATTTTTCAAAAAAATCTTTTTCCGCCGGTTAAGTTGTTGAGGGCTGATTTCTTGTCCTGTGATAAAAAGCCTTCTGTTTCGACTGCCAAACCTTTCAAGGGATCATTTGCAAGCGTTTGGCAGCATTTTTGAGTGAATGCCCGAAAGTCAGATTTTTGCTGAAATTGTGACCCCGGGGCTTAGGGATTTTTTCAAAAGTTGTTGAGGGCTGATTTCTTGTTCTGTGATAAAAAGCCTTCTGTTTCGACTGCCAAACCTTTCAGGGGAGCATTTGGAAGCGTTTGGCAGCATTTTTGAGTGAATTGGCAAAAGTCAGATTTTTGCCGAAATTGTGACCCCGGGGCTTAGGGATTTTTCAAAGAAATCTTTTTCCGCCGGTTAAGTTGTTGGGGGCTGATTTCTTGTCCTGTGATAAAAAGCCTTCTGTTTCGACTGCCAAACCTTTCAGGGGAGCATTTGCAAGCGTTTGGCAGCATTTTTGAGTGAATTCCCGAAAGTCAGATTTTTGCTGAAATTGTGACCCCGGGGCTTAGGGATTTTTTCAAAAATATCTTTTTCCGCCGGTTAAGTCGTTGAGGGATGATTTCTTGTCCTGTGATAAAAAGCCTTCTGTTTCGACTGCCAAAACTTTCAGGGGAGCATTTGCAAGCGATTGGCAGCAATTTTGAGTGAATTGGCAAAAGTCAGATTTTTGCTGAAATTGTGACCCCGGGGCTTAGGGATTTTTTCAAAAGTTGTTGAGGGCTGATTTCTTGTTCTGTGATAAAAAGCCTTGTGTTTCGACTGCCAAACCTTTCAGGGGAGAATTTGCAAGCGATTGGCAGCATTTTTGAGTGAATTCCCGAAAGTCAGATTTTTGCTGAAATTGTGACCCCAGGGCTTAGGGATTTTTCAAAAAAATCTTTTTCCGCCGGTTAAGTTGTTGAGGGCTGATTTCTTGTCCTGTGATAAAAAGCCTTCTGTTTCGACTGCCAAACCTTTCAGGGGAGCATTTGCAAGCGTTTCGAAGCATTTTTGAGTGAATTCCCGAAAGTCAGATTTTTGCTGAAATTGTGACCCCGGGGCTTAGAGATTTTTTCAAAAGTTGTTGAGGGCTGATTTCTTGTCCTGTGATAAAAAGCCTTCTGTTTCGACTGCCAAAACTTTCAGGGGAGCATTTGCAAGCGATTGGCAGCATTTTTGAGTGAATTGGCAAAAGTCAAATTTTTGCTGAAATTGTGACCCCGGGGCTTAGGGATTTTTTCAAAAGTTGTTGAGGGCTGATTTCTTGTTCTGTGATAAAAAGCCTTCTGTTTCGACTGCCAAACCTTTCAGGGGAGAATTTGCAATCGTTTGGCAGCATTTTTGAGTGAATTCCCGAAAGTCAGATTTTTGCTGAAATTGTGACCCCAGGGCTTAGGGATTTTTCAAAAAAATCTTTTTCCGCCGGTTAAGTTGTTGAGGGCTGATTTCTTGTCCTGTGATAAAAAGCCTTCTGTTTCGACTGCCAAACCTTTCAGGGGAGCATTTGCAAGCGTTTCGCAGCATTTTTGAGTGAATTCCCGAAAGTCAGATTTTTGCTGAAATTGTGACCCCGGGGCTTAGGGATTTTTCAAAAAAATCTTTTTCCGCTGGTTAAGTTGTTGAGGGCTGATTTCTTGTCCTGTGATAAAAAGCCTTCTGTTTCGACTGCCAAACCTTTCAGGGGAGCATTTGCAAGCGTTTGGCAGCATTTTTGAGTGAATTCCCGAAAGTCAGATTTTTGCTGAAATTGTGACCCCGGGGCTTAGGGATTTTTTCAAAAGTTGTTGAGGGCTGATTTCTTGTTCTGTGATAAAAAGCCTTCTGTTTCGACTGCCAAACCTTTCAGGGGAGCATTTGGAAGCGTTTGGCAGCATTTTTGAGTGAATTGGCAAAAGTCAGATTTTTGCTGAAATTGTGACCCCGGGGCTTAGGGATTTTTCAAAGAAATCTTTTTCCGCCGGTTAAGTTGTTGGGGGCTGATTTCTTGTCCTGTGATAAAAAGCCTTCTGTTTCGACTGCCAAACCTTTCAGGGGAGCATTTGCAAGCGTTTGGCAGCATTTTTGAGTGAATTCCCGAAAGTCAGATTTTTGCTGAAATTGTGACCCCGGGGCTTAGAGATTTTTTCAAAAGTTGTTGAAGGCTGATTTCTTGTCCTGTGATAAAAAGCCTTCTGTTTCGACTGCCAAAACTTTCAGGGGAGCATTTGCAAGCGATTGGCAGCAATTTTGAGTGAATTGGCAAAAGTCAGATTTTTGCTGAAATTGTGACCCCGGGGCTTAGGGATTTTTTCAAAAGTTGTTGAGGGCTGATTTCTTGTTCTGTGATAAAAAGCCTTCTGTTTCGACTGCCAAACCTTTCTGGGGAGAATTTGCAAGCGTTTGGCAGCATTTTTGAGTGAATTCCCGAAAGTCAGATTTTTGCTGAAATTGTGACCCCAGGGCTCAGGGATTTTTCAAAAAAATCTTTTTCCGCCGGTTAAGTTGTTGAGGGCTGATTTCTTGTCCTATGATAAAAAGCCTTCTGTTTCGACTGCCAAACCTTTCAGGGGAGCATTTGCAAGCGTTTGGCAGCATTTTTGAGTGAATTCCCGAAAGTCAGATTTTTGCTGAAATTGTGACCCCGGGGCTTAGGGATTTTTCAAAAAAATCTTTTTCCGCCGGTTAAGTTGTTGAGGTCTGATTTCTTGTCCTGTGATAAAAAGCCTTCTGTTTCGACTGCCAAAACTTTCAGGGGAGCATTTGCAAGCGTTTGGCATCATTTTTGAGTGAATTGGCAAAAGTCAGATTTTTGCTGAAATTGTGACCCCGGGGCTTGGGGATTTTTTCAAAAGTTGTTGAGGGCTGATTTCTTGTCCTGTGATAAAAAGCCTTCTGTTTCGACTGCCAAACCTTTCAGGGGAGCATTTGCAAGCGTTTGGCAGCATTTTTGAGTGAATTCCCGAAAGTCAGATTTTTGCTGAAATTGTGACCCCGGGGCTTAGGGATTTTTTCAAAAGTTGTTGAGGGCTGATTTCTTGTTCTGTGATAAAAAGCCTTCTGTTTCGACTGCCAAAACTTTCAGGGGAGCATTTGCAACCGTTTGGCAGCATTTTTGAGTGAATTCCCGAAAGTCAGATTTTTGCTGAAATTGTGACCCCGGGGCTTAGGGATTTTTCAAAAAAATCATTTTCCGCCGGTTAAGTTGTTGAGGGCTGATTTCTTGTCCTGTGATAAAAAGCCTTCTGTTTCGACTGCCAAACCTTTCAGGGGAGCATTTGCAAGCGTTTGGCAGCATTTTTGAGTGAATTCCCGAAAGTCAGATTTTTGCTGAAATTGTGACCCCGGGGCTTAGGGATTTTTCAAAAAAATCTTTTTCCGCCGGTTAAGTTGTTGAGGGCTGATTTCTTGTCCTGTGATAAAAAGCCTTCTGTTTCGACTGCCAAACCTTTCAGGGGAGCATTTGCAAGCGTTTGGCAGCATTTTTGAGTGAGTTCCCGAAAGTCAGTTTTTTCCTGAAATTGTGACCCCGGGGCTTAGGGATTTTTCAAAAAAATCTTTTTCCGCCGGTTAAGTTGTTGAGGGCTGATTTCTTGTCCTGTGATAAAAAGCCTTCTGTTTCGACTGCCAAACCTTTCAAGGGATCATTTGCAAGCGTTTGGCAGCATTTTTGAGTGAATGCCCGAAAGTCAGATTTTTGCTGAAATTGTGACCCCGGGGCTTAGGGATTCTTTCAAAAGTTGTTGAGGGCTGATTTCTTGTTCTGTGATAAAAAGCCTTCTGTTTCGACTGCCAAACCTTTCAGGGGAGCATTTGGAAGCGTTTGGCAGCATTTTTGAGTGAATTGGCAAAAGTCAGATTTTTGCTGAAATTGTGACCCCGGGGCTTAGGGATTTTTCAAAGAAATCTTTTTCCGCCGGTTAAGTTGTTGGGGGCTGATTTCTTGTCCTGTGATAAAAAGCCTTCTGTTTCGACTGCCAAACCTTTCAGGGGAGCATTTGCAAGCGATTGGCAGCAATTTTGAGTGAATTGGCAAAAGTCAGATTTTTGCTGAAATTGTGACCCCGGGGCTTAGGGATTTTTTCAAAAGTTGTTGAGGGCAGATTTCTTGTCCTGTGATAAAAAGCCTTCTGTTTCGACTGCCAAAACTTTCAGGGGAGCATTTGCAAGCGATTGGCAGCAATTTTGAGTGAATTGGCAAAAGTCAAATTTTTGCTGAAATTGTGACCCCGGGGCTTAGGGATTTTTTCAAAAGTTGTTGAGGGCTGATTTCTTGTTCTGTGATAAAAAGCCTTCTGTTTCGACTGCCAAACCTTTCAGGGGAGCATTTGCAAGCGTTTGGCAGCATTTTTGAGTGAATTCCCGAAAGTCAGATTTTTGCTGAAATTGTGACCCCGGGGCTTAGGGATTTTTCAAAAAAATCTTTTTCCGCCGGTTAAGTTGTTGAGGGCTGATTTCTTGTCCTGTGATAAAAAGCCTTCTGTTTCGACTGCCAAACCTTTCAGGGGAGCATTTGCAAGCGTTTCGCAGCATTTTTGAGTGAATTCCCGAAAGTCAGATTTTTGCTGAAATTGTGACCCCGGGGCTTAGGGATTTTTCAAAAAAAAATTTTTCCTCCGGTTAAGTTGTAGACTTAAGTTGTAGATTTCTTGTCCTGTGATAAAAAGCCTTCTGTTTCGACTGCCAAACTTTCACGGGAGCATTTGCAAGTGATTTGCAGCATTTTTGAGTGAATTGGCAAAAGTCAGATTTTTGCTGAAATTGTGACCCCGGGGCTTAGAGATTTTTTCAAAAGTTGTTGAGGGCTGATTTCTTGTTCTGTGATAAAAAGCCTTCTGTTTCGACTGCCAAACCTTTCAGGGGAGCATTTGCAAGCGTTTGGCAGCATTTTTGAGTGAATTCCCGAAAGTCAGATTTTTGCTGAAATTGTGACCCCGGGGCTTAGGGATTTTTCAAAAAAATCTTTTTCCGCCGGTTAAGTTGTTGAGGGCTGATTTCTTGTCCTGTGATAAAAAGCCTTCTGTTTCGACTGCCAAACCTTTCAGGGGAGCATTTGCAAGCGTTTGGCAGCATTTTTGAGTGAGTTCCCGAAAGTGAGTTTTTTCCTGAAATTGTGACCCCGGGGCTTAGGGATTTTTCAAAAAAATCTTTTTCCGCCGGTTAAGTTGTTGAGGGCTGATTTCTTGTCCTGTGATAAAAAGCCTTCTGTTTCGACTGCCAAACCTTTCAAGGGATCATTTGCAAGCGTTTGGCAGCATTTTTGAGTGAATGCCCGAAAGTCAGATTTTTGCTGAAATTGTGACCCCGGGGCTTAGGGATTTTTTCAAAAGTTGTTGAGGGCTGATTTCTTGTTCTGTGATAAAAAGCCTTCTGTTTCGACTGCCAAACCTTTCAGGGGAGCATTTGGAAGCGTTTGGCAGCATTTTTGAGTGAATTGGCAAAAGTCAGATTTTTGCCGAAATTGTGACCCCGGGGCTTAGGGATTTTTCAAAGAAATCTTTTTCCGCCGGTTAAGTTGTTGGGGGCTGATTTCTTGTCCTGTGATAAAAAGCCTTCTGTTTCGACTGCCAAACCTTTCAGGGGAGCATTTGCAAGCGTTTGGCAGCATTTTTGAGTGAATTCCCGAAAGTCAGATTTTTGCTGAAATTGTGACCCCGGGGCTTAGGGATTTTTTCAAAAATATCTTTTTCCGCCGGTTAAGTCGTTGAGGGATGATTTCTTGTCCTGTGATAAAAAGCCTTCTGTTTCGACTGCCAAAACTTTCAGGGGAGCATTTGCAAGCGATTGGCAGCAATTTTGAGTGAATTGGCAAAAGTCAGATTTTTGCTGAAATTGTGACCCCGGGGCTTAGGGATTTTTTCAAAAGTTGTTGAGGGCTGATTTCTTGTTCTGTGATAAAAAGCCTTGTGTTTCGACTGCCAAACCTTTCAGGGGAGAATTTGCAAGCGATTGGCAGCATTTTTGAGTGAATTCCCGAAAGTCAGATTTTTGCTGAAATTGTGACCCCAGGGCTTAGGGATTTTTCAAAAAAATCTTTTTCCGCCGGTTAAGTTGTTGAGGGCTGATTTCTTGTCCTGTGATAAAAAGCCTTCTGTTTCGACTGCCAAACCTTTCAGGGGAGCATTTGCAAGCGTTTCGAAGCATTTTTGAGTGAATTCCCGAAAGTCAGATTTTTGCTGAAATTGTGACCCCGGGGCTTAGAGATTTTTTCAAAAGTTGTTGAGGGCTGATTTCTTGTCCTGTGATAAAAAGCCTTCTGTTTCGACTGCCAAAACTTTCAGGGGAGCATTTGCAAGCGATTGGCAGCATTTTTGAGTGAATTGGCAAAAGTCAAATTTTTGCTGAAATTGTGACCCCGGGGCTTAGGGATTTTTTCAAAAGTTGTTGAGGGCTGATTTCTTGTTCTGTGATAAAAAGCCTTCTGTTTCGACTGCCAAACCTTTCAGGGGAGAATTTGCAATCGTTTGGCAGCATTTTTGAGTGAATTCCCGAAAGTCAGATTTTTGCTGAAATTGTGACCCCAGGGCTTAGGGATTTTTCAAAAAAATCTTTTTCCGCCGGTTAAGTTGTTGAGGGCTGATTTCTTGTCCTGTGATAAAAAGCCTTCTGTTTCGACTGCCAAACCTTTCAGGGGAGCATTTGCAAGCGTTTCGCAGCATTTTTGAGTGAATTCCCGAAAGTCAGATTTTTGCTGAAATTGTGACCCCGGGGCTTAGGGATTTTTCAAAAAAATCTTTTTCCGCTGGTTAAGTTGTTGAGGGCTGATTTCTTGTCCTGTGATAAAAAGCCTTCTGTTTCGACTGCCAAACCTTTCAGGGGAGCATTTGCAAGCGTTTGGCAGCATTTTTGAGTGAATTCCCGAAAGTCAGATTTTTGCTGAAATTGTGACCCCGGGGCTTAGGGATTTTTTCAAAAGTTGTTGAGGGCTGATTTCTTGTTCTGTGATAAAAAGCCTTCTGTTTCGACTGCCAAACCTTTCAGGGGAGCATTTGGAAGCGTTTGGCAGCATTTTTGAGTGAATTGGCAAAAGTCAGATTTTTGCTGAAATTGTGACCCCGGGGCTTAGGGATTTTTCAAAGAAATCTTTTTCCGCCGGTTAAGTTGTTGGGGGCTGATTTCTTGTCCTGTGATAAAAAGCCTTCTGTTTCGACTGCCAAACCTTTCAGGGGAGCATTTGCAAGCGTTTGGCAGCATTTTTGAGTGAATTCCCGAAAGTCAGATTTTTGCTGAAATTGTGACCCCGGGGCTTAGAGATTTTTTCAAAAGTTGTTGAAGGCTGATTTCTTGTCCTGTGATAAAAAGCCTTCTGTTTCGACTGCCAAAACTTTCAGGGGAGCATTTGCAAGCGATTGGCAGCAATTTTGAGTGAATTGGCAAAAGTCAGATTTTTGCTGAAATTGTGACCCCGGGGCTTAGGGATTTTTTCAAAAGTTGTTGAGGGCTGATTTCTTGTTCTGTGATAAAAAGCCTTCTGTTTCGACTGCCAAACCTTTCTGGGGAGAATTTGCAAGCGTTTGGCAGCATTTTTGAGTGAATTCCCGAAAGTCAGATTTTTGCTGAAATTGTGACCCCAGGGCTCAGGGATTTTTCAAAAAAATCTTTTTCCGCCGGTTAAGTTGTTGAGGGCTGATTTCTTGTCCTATGATAAAAAGCCTTCTGTTTCGACTGCCAAACCTTTCAGGGGAGCATTTGCAAGCGTTTGGCAGCATTTTTGAGTGAATTCCCGAAAGTCAGATTTTTGCTGAAATTGTGACCCCGGGGCTTAGGGATTTTTCAAAAAAATCTTTTTCCGCCGGTTAAGTTGTTGAGGGCTGATTTCTTGTCCTGTGATAAAAAGCCTTCTGTTTCGACTGCCAAAACTTTCAGGGGAGCATTTGCAAGCGTTTGGCATCATTTTTGAGTGAATTGGCAAAAGTCAGATTTTTGCTGAAATTGTGACCCCGGGGCTTGGGGATTTTTTCAAAAGTTGTTGAGGGCTGATTTCTTGTCCTGTGATAAAAAGCCTTCTGTTTCGACTGCCAAACCTTTCAGGGGAGCATTTGCAAGCGTTTGGCAGCATTTTTGAGTGAATTCCCGAAAGTCAGATTTTTGCTGAAATTGTGACCCCGGGGCTTAGGGATTTTTTCAAAAGTTGTTGAGGGCTGATTTCTTGTTCTGTGATAAAAAGCCTTCTGTTTCGACTGCCAAAACTTTCAGGGGAGCATTTGCAAGCGTTTGGCAGCATTTTTGAGTGAATTCCCGAAAGTCAGATTTTTGCTGAAATTGTGACCCCGGGGCTTAGGGATTTTTCAAAAAAATCATTTTCCGCCGGTTAAGTTGTTGAGGGCTGATTTCTTGTCCTGTGATAAAAAGCCTTCTGTTTCGACTGCCAAACCTTTCAGGGGAGCATTTGCAAGCGTTTCGAAGCATTTTTGAGTGAATTCCCGAAAGTCAGATTTTTGCTGAAATTGTGACCCCGGGGCTTAGAGATTTTTTCAAAAGTTGTTGAGGGCTGATTTCTTGTCCTGTGATAAAAAGCCTTCTGTTTCGACTGCCAAAACTTTCAGGGGAGCATTTGCAAGCGATTGGCAGCATTTTTGAGTGAATTGGCAAAAGTCAAATTTTTGCTGAAATTGTGACCCCGGGGCTTAGGGATTTTTTCAAAAGTTGTTGAGGGCTGATTTCTTGTTCTGTGATAAAAAGCCTTCTGTTTCGACTGCCAAACCTTTCAGGGGAGAATTTGCAATCGTTTGGCAGCATTTTTGAGTGAATTCCCGAAAGTCAGATTTTTGCTGAAATTGTGACCCCAGGGCTTAGGGATTTTTCAAAAAAATCTTTTTCCGCCGGTTAAGTTGTTGAGGGCTGATTTCTTGTCCTGTGATAAAAAGCCTTCTGTTTCGACTGCCAAACCTTTCAGGGGAGCATTTGCAAGCGTTTCGCAGCATTTTTGAGTGAATTCCCGAAAGTCAGATTTTTGCTGAAATTGTGACCCCGGGGCTTAGGGATTTTTCAAAAAAATCTTTTTCCGCTGGTTAAGTTGTTGAGGGCTGATTTCTTGTCCTGTGATAAAAAGCCTTCTGTTTCGACTGCCAAACCTTTCAGGGGAGCATTTGCAAGCGTTTGGCAGCATTTTTGAGTGAATTCCCGAAAGTCAGATTTTTGCTGAAATTGTGACCCCGGGGCTTAGGGATTTTTTCAAAAGTTGTTGAGGGCTGATTTCTTGTTCTGTGATAAAAAGCCTTCTGTTTCGACTGCCAAACCTTTCAGGGGAGCATTTGGAAGCGTTTGGCAGCATTTTTGAGTGAATTGGCAAAAGTCAGATTTTTGCTGAAATTGTGACCCCGGGGCTTAGGGATTTTTCAAAGAAATCTTTTTCCGCCGGTTAAGTTGTTGGGGGCTGATTTCTTGTCCTGTGATAAAAAGCCTTCTGTTTCGACTGCCAAACCTTTCAGGGGAGCATTTGCAAGCGTTTGGCAGCATTTTTGAGTGAATTCCCGAAAGTCAGATTTTTGCTGAAATTGTGACCCCGGGGCTTAGAGATTTTTTCAAAAGTTGTTGAAGGCTGATTTCTTGTCCTGTGATAAAAAGCCTTCTGTTTCGACTGCCAAAACTTTCAGGGGAGCATTTGCAAGCGATTGGCAGCAATTTTGAGTGAATTGGCAAAAGTCAGATTTTTGCTGAAATTGTGACCCCGGGGCTTAGGGATTTTTTCAAAAGTTGTTGAGGGCTGATTTCTTGTTCTGTGATAAAAAGCCTTCTGTTTCGACTGCCAAACCTTTCTGGGGAGAATTTGCAAGCGTTTGGCAGCATTTTTGAGTGAATTCCCGAAAGTCAGATTTTTGCTGAAATTGTGACCCCAGGGCTCAGGGATTTTTCAAAAAAATCTTTTTCCGCCGGTTAAGTTGTTGAGGGCTGATTTCTTGTCCTATGATAAAAAGCCTTCTGTTTCGACTGCCAAACCTTTCAGGGGAGCATTTGCAAGCGTTTGGCAGCATTTTTGAGTGAATTCCCGAAAGTCAGATTTTTGCTGAAATTGTGACCCCGGGGCTTAGGGATTTTTCAAAAAAATCTTTTTCCGCCGGTTAAGTTGTTGAGGGCTGATTTCTTGTCCTGTGATAAAAAGCCTTCTGTTTCGACTGCCAAAACTTTCAGGGGAGCATTTGCAAGCGTTTGGCATCATTTTTGAGTGAATTGGCAAAAGTCAGATTTTTGCTGAAATTGTGACCCCGGGGCTTGGGGATTTTTTCAAAAGTTGTTGAGGGCTGATTTCTTGTCCTGTGATAAAAAGCCTTCTGTTTCGACTGCCAAACCTTTCAGGGGAGCATTTGCAAGCGTTTGGCAGCATTTTTGAGTGAATTCCCGAAAGTCAGATTTTTGCTGAAATTGTGACCCCGGGGCTTAGGGATTTTTTCAAAAGTTGTTGAGGGCTGATTTCTTGTTCTGTGATAAAAAGCCTTCTGTTTCGACTGCCAAAACTTTCAGGGGAGCATTTGCAAGCGTTTGGCAGCATTTTTGAGTGAATTCCCGAAAGTCAGATTTTTGCTGAAATTGTGACCCCGGGGCTTAGGGATTTTTCAAAAAAATCATTTTCCGCCGGTTAAGTTGTTGAGGGCTGATTTCTTGTCCTGTGATAAAAAGCCTTCTGTTTCGACTGCCAAACCTTTCAGGGGAGCATTTGCAAGCGTTTGGCAGCATTTTTGAGTGAATTCCCGAAAGTCAGATTTTTGCTGAAATTGTGACCCCGGGGCTTAGGGATTTTTCAAAAAAATCTTTTTCCGCCGGTTAAGTTGTTGAGGGCTGATTTCTTGTCCTGTGATAAAAAGCCTTCTGTTTCGACTGCCAAACCTTTCAGGGGAGCATTTGCAAGCGTTTGGCAGCATTTTTGAGTGAGTTCCCGAAAGTCAGTTTTTTCCTGAAATTGTGACCCCGGGGCTTAGGGATTTTTCAAAAAAATCTTTTTCCGCCGGTTAAGTTGTTGAGGGCTGATTTCTTGTCCTGTGATAAAAAGCCTTCTGTTTCGACTGCCAAACCTTTCAAGGGATCATTTGCAAGCGTTTGGCAGCATTTTTGAGTGAATGCCCGAAAGTCAGATTTTTGCTGAAATTGTGACCCCGGGGCTTAGGGATTCTTTCAAAAGTTGTTGAGGGCTGATTTCTTGTTCTGTGATAAAAAGCCTTCTGTTTCGACTGCCAAACCTTTCAGGGGAGCATTTGGAAGCGTTTGGCAGCATTTTTGAGTGAATTGGCAAAAGTCAGATTTTTGCTGAAATTGTGACCCCGGGGCTTAGGGATTTTTCAAAGAAATCTTTTTCCGCCGGTTAAGTTGTTGGGGGCTGATTTCTTGTCCTGTGATAAAAAGCCTTCTGTTTCGACTGCCAAACCTTTCAGGGGAGCATTTGCAAGCGATTGGCAGCAATTTTGAGTGAATTGGCAAAAGTCAGATTTTTGCTGAAATTGTGACCCCGGGGCTTAGGGATTTTTTCAAAAGTTGTTGAGGGCTGATTTCTTGTTCTGTGATAAAAAGCCTTGTGTTTCGACTGCCAAACCTTTCAGGGGAGAATTTGCAAGCGATTGGCAGCATTTTTGAGTGAATTCCCGAAAGTCAGATTTTTGCTGAAATTGTGACCCCAGGGCTTTGGGATTTTTCAAAAAAATCTTTTTCCGCCGGTTAAGTTGTTGAGGGCTGATTTCTTGTCCTGTGATAAAAAGCCTTCTGTTTCGACTGCCAAACCTTTCAGGGGAGCATTTGCAAGCGTTTCGAAGCATTTTTGAGTGAATTCCCGAAAGTCAGATTTTTGCTGAAATTGTGACCCCGGGGCTTAGAGATTTTTTCAAAAGTTGTTGAGGGCTGATTTCTTGTCCTGTGATAAAAAGCCTTCTGTTTCGACTGCCAAAACTTTCAGGGGAGCATTTGCAAGCGATTGGCAGCATTTTTGAGTGAATTGGCAAAAGTCAAATTTTTGCTGAAATTGTGACCTCGGGGCTTAGGGATTTTTTCAAAAGTTGTTGAGGGCTGATTTCTTGTTCTGTGATAAAAAGCCTTCTGTTTCGACTGCCAAACCTTTCAGGGGAGAATTTGCAATCGTTTGGCAGCATTTTTGAGTGAATTCCCGAAAGTCAGATTTTTGCTGAAATTGTGACCCCAGGGCTTAGGGATTTTTCAAAAAAATCTTTTTCCGCCGGTTAAGTTGTTGAGGGCTGATTTCTTGTCCTGTGATAAAAAGCCTTCTGTTTCGACTGCCAAACCTTTCAGGGGAGCATTTGCAAGCGTTTCGCAGCATTTTTGAGTGAATTCCCGAAAGTCAGATTTTTGCTGAAATTGTGACCCCGGGGCTTAGGGATTTTTCAAAAAAATCTTTTTCCGCTGGTTAAGTTGTTGAGGGCTGATTTCTTGTCCTGTGATAAAAAGCCTTCTGTTTCGACTGCCAAACCTTTCAGGGGAGCATTTGCAAGCGTTTGGCAGCATTTTTGAGTGAATTCCCGAAAGTCAGATTTTTGCTGAAATTGTGACCCCGGGGCTTAGGGATTTTTTCAAAAGTTGTTGAGGGCTGATTTCTTGTTCTGTGATAAAAAGCCTTCTGTTTCGACTGCCAAACCTTTCAGGGGAGCATTTGGAAGCGTTTGGCAGCATTTTTGAGTGAATTGGCAAAAGTCAGATTTTTGCTGAAATTGTGACCCCGGGGCTTAGGGATTTTTCAAAGAAATCTTTTTCCGCCGGTTAAGTTGTTGGGGGCTGATTTCTTGTCCTGTGATAAAAAGCCTTCTGTTTCGACTGCCAAACCTTTCAGGGGAGCATTTGCAAGCGTTTGGCAGCATTTTTGAGTGAATTCCCGAAAGTCAGATTTTTGCTGAAATTGTGACCCCGGGGCTTAGAGATTTTTTCAAAAGTTGTTGAAGGCTGATTTCTTGTCCTGTGATAAAAAGCCTTCTGTTTCGACTGCCAAAACTTTCAGGGGAGCATTTGCAAGCGATTGGCAGCAATTTTGAGTGAATTGGCAAAAGTCAGATTTTTGCTGAAATTGTGACCCCGGGGCTTAGGGATTTTTTCAAAAGTTGTTGAGGGCTGATTTCTTGTTCTGTGATAAAAAGCCTTCTGTTTCGACTGCCAAACCTTTCTGGGGAGAATTTGCAAGCGTTTGGCAGCATTTTTGAGTGAATTCCCGAAAGTCAGATTTTTGCTGAAATTGTGACCCCAGGGCTCAGGGATTTTTCAAAAAAATCTTTTTCCGCCGGTTAAGTTGTTGAGGGCTGATTTCTTGTCCTATGATAAAAAGCCTTCTGTTTCGACTGCCAAACCTTTCAGGGGAGCATTTGCAAGCGTTTGGCAGCATTTTTGAGTGAATTCCCGAAAGTCAGATTTTTGCTGAAATTGTGACCCCGGGGCTTAGGGATTTTTCAAAAAAATCTTTTTCCGCCGGTTAAGTTGTTGAGGTCTGATTTCTTGTCCTGTGATAAAAAGCCTTCTGTTTCGACTGCCAAAACTTTCAGGGGAGCATTTGCAAGCGTTTGGCATCATTTTTGAGTGAATTGGCAAAAGTCAGATTTTTGCTGAAATTGTGACCCCGGGGCTTGGGGATTTTTTCAAAAGTTGTTGAGGGCTGATTTCTTGTCCTGTGATAAAAAGCCTTCTGTTTCGACTGCCAAACCTTTCAGGGGAGCATTTGCAAGCGTTTGGCAGCATTTTTGAGTGAATTCCCGAAAGTCAGATTTTTGCTGAAATTGTGACCCCGGGGCTTAGGGATTTTTTCAAAAGTTGTTGAGGGCTGATTTCTTGTTCTGTGATAAAAAGCCTTCTGTTTCGACTGCCAAAACTTTCAGGGGAGCATTTGCAACCGTTTGGCAGCATTTTTGAGTGAATTCCCGAAAGTCAGATTTTTGCTGAAATTGTGACCCCGGGGCTTAGGGATTTTTCAAAAAAATCATTTTCCGCCGGTTAAGTTGTTGAGGGCTGATTTCTTGTCCTGTGATAAAAAGCCTTCTGTTTCGACTGCCAAACCTTTCAGGGGAGCATTTGCAAGCGTTTGGCAGCATTTTTGAGTGAATTCCCGAAAGTCAGATTTTTGCTGAAATTGTGACCCCGGGGCTTAGGGATTTTTCAAAAAAATCTTTTTCCGCCGGTTAAGTTGTTGAGGGCTGATTTCTTGTCCTGTGATAAAAAGCCTTCTGTTTCGACTGCCAAACCTTTCAGGGGAGCATTTGCAAGCGTTTGGCAGCATTTTTGAGTGAGTTCCCGAAAGTCAGTTTTTTCCTGAAATTGTGACCCCGGGGCTTAGGGATTTTTCAAAAAAATCTTTTTCCGCCGGTTAAGTTGTTGAGGGCTGATTTCTTGTCCTGTGATAAAAAGCCTTCTGTTTCGACTGCCAAACCTTTCAAGGGATCATTTGCAAGCGTTTGGCAGCATTTTTGAGTGAATGCCCGAAAGTCAGATTTTTGCTGAAATTGTGACCCCGGGGCTTAGGGATTCTTTCAAAAGTTGTTGAGGGCTGATTTCTTGTTCTGTGATAAAAAGCCTTCTGTTTCGACTGCCAAACCTTTCAGGGGAGCATTTGGAAGCGTTTGGCAGCATTTTTGAGTGAATTGGCAAAAGTCAGATTTTTGCTGAAATTGTGACCCCGGGGATTAGGGATTTTTCAAAGAAATCTTTTTCCGCCGGTTAAGTTGTTGGGGGCTGATTTCTTGTCCTGTGATAAAAAGCCTTCTGTTTCGACTGCCAAACCTTTCAGGGGAGCATTTGCAAGCGTTTGGCAGCATTTTTGAGTGAATTCCCGAAAGTCAGATTTTTGCTGAAATTGTGACCCCGGGGCTTAGGGATTTTTTCAAAAGTTGTTGAGGGCTGATTTCTTGTCCTGTGATAAAAAGCCTTCTGTTTCGACTGCCAAAACTTTCAGGGGAGCATTTGCAAGCGATTGGCAGCAATTTTGAGTGAATTGGCAAAAGTCAAATTTTTGCTGAAATTGTGACCCCGGGGCTTAGGGATTTTTTCAAAAGTTGTTGAGGGCTGATTTCTTGTTCTGTGATAAAAAGCCTTCTGTTTCGACTGCCAAAACTTTCAGGGGAGCATTTGCAACCGTTTGGCAGCATTTTTGAGTGAATTCCCGAAAGTCAGATTTTTGCTGAAATTGTGACCCCGGGGCTTAGGGATTTTTCAAAAAAATCATTTTCCGCCGGTTAAGTTGTTGAGGGCTGATTTCTTGTCCTGTGATAAAAAGCCTTCTGTTTCGACTGCCAAACCTTTCAGGGGAGCATTTGCAAGCGTTTGGCAGCATTTTTGAGTGAATTCCCAAAAGTCAGATTTTTGCTGAAATTGTGACCCCGGGGCTTAGGGATTTTTCAAAAAAATCTTTTTCCGCCGGTTAAGTTGTTGAGGGCTGATTTCTTGTCCTGTGATAAAAAGCCTTCTGTTTCGACTGCCAAACCTTTCAGGGGAGCATTTGCAAGCGTTTGGCAGCATTTTTGAGTGAGTTCCCGAAAGTCAGTTTTTTCCTGAAATTGTGACCCCGGGGCTTAGGGATTTTTCAAAAAAATCTTTTTCCGCCGGTTAAGTTGTTGAGGGCTGATTTCTTGTCCTGTGATAAAAAGCCTTCTGTTTCGACTGCCAAACCTTTCAAGGGATCATTTGCAAGCGTTTGGCAGCATTTTTGAGTGAATGCCCGAAAGTCAGATTTTTGCTGAAATAGTGACCCCGGGGCTTAGGGATTCTTTCAAAAGTTGTTGAGGGCTGATTTCTTGTTCTGTGATAAAAAGCCTTCTGTTTCGACTGCCAAACCTTTCAGGGGAGCATTTGGAAGCGTTTGGCAGCATTTTTGAGTGAATTGGCAAAAGTCAGATTTTTGCTGAAATTGTGACCCCGGGGCTTAGGGATTTTTCAAAGAAATCTTTTTCCGCCGGTTAAGTTGTTGGGGGCTGATTTCTTGTCCTGTGATAAAAAGCCTTCTGTTTCGACTGCCAAACCTTTCAGGGGAGCATTTGCAAGCGTTTGGCAGCATTTTTGAGTGAATTCCCGAAAGTCAGATTTTTGCTGAAATTGTGACCCCGGGGCTTAGGGATTTTTTCAAAAATATCTTTTTCCGCCGGTTAAGTTGTTGAGGGATGATTTCTTGTCCTGTGATAAAAAGCCTTCTGTTGCGACTGCCAAAACTTTCAGGGGAGCATTTGCAAGCGATTGGCAGCAATTTTGAGTGAATTGGCAAAAGTCAGATTTTTGCTGAAATTGTGACCCCGGGGCTTAGGGATTTTTTCAAAAGTTGTTGAGGGCTGATTTCTTGTTCTGTGATAAAAAGCCTTCTGTTTCGACTGCCAAACCTTTCAGGGGAGAATTTGCAAGCGATTGGCAGCATTTTTGAGTGAATTCCCGAAAGTCAGATTTTTGCTGAAATTGTGACCCCAGGGCTTAGGGATTTTTCAAAAAAATCTTTTTCCGCCGGTTAAGTTGTTGAGGGCTGATTTCTTGTCCTGTGATAAAAAGCCTTCTGTTTCGACTGCCAAACCCTTCAGGGGAGCATTTGCAAGCGTTTCGCAGCATTTTTGAGTGAATTCCCGAAAGTCAGATTTTTGCTGAAATTGTGACCCCGGGGCTTAGAGATTTTTTCAAAAGTTGTTGAGGGCTGATTTCTTGTCCTGTGATAAAAAGCCTTCTGTTTCGACTGCCAAAACTTTCAGGGGAGCATTTGCAAGCGATTGGCAGCAATTTTGAGTGAATTGGCAAAAGTCAGATTTTTGCTGAAATTGTGACCCCGGGGCTTAGGGATTTTTCAAAAAAATCTTTTTCCGCCGGTTAAGTTGTTGAGGGCTGATTTCTTGTCCTGTGATAAAAAGCCTTCTGTTTCGACTGCCAAACCTTTCAGGGGAGCATTTGCAAGCGTTTCGCAGCATTTTTGAGTGAATTCCCGAAAGTCAGATTTTTGCTGAAATTGTGACCCCGGGGCTTAGGGATTTTTCAAAAAAAAAATTTTCCTCCGGTTAAGTTGTTGAGGTCTGATTTCTTGTCCTGTGATAAAAAGCCTTGTGTTTCGACTGCCAAACTTTCAGGGGAGCATTTGCATGCGATTTGCAGCATTTTTGAGTGAATTGGCAAAAGTCAGATTTTTGCTGAAATTGTGACCCCGGGGCTTAGGTATTTTTTCAAAAAAATCTTTATCCGCCGGTTAAGTTGTTGAGGACTGATTTCTTGTCCTGTGATAAAAAGCCTTCTGTTTCGACTGCCAAACCTTTCAGGGGAGCATTTGCAAGCGTTTGGCAGCATTTTTGAGTGAATTCCCGAAAGTCAGATTTTTGCTGAAATTGTGACCCCGGGGCTAAGGGATTTTTCAAAAAAATCTTTTTCCGCCGGTTAAGTTGTTGAGGGCTGATTTCTTGTCCTGTGATAAAAAGCCTTCTGTTTCGACTGCCAAACCTTTCAGGGGAGCATTTGCAAGCGTTTGGCAGCATTTTTGAGTGAATTCCCGAAAGTCAGATTTTTGCTGAAATTGTGACCCCGGGGCTTAGGGATTTTTCAAAAAAATCTTTTTCCGCTGGTTAAGTTGTTGAGGGCTGATTTCTTGTCCTGTGATAAAAAGCCTTCTGTTTCGACTGCCAAACCTTTCAGGGGAGCATTTGCAAGCGTTTGGCAGCATTTTTGAGTGAATTCCCGAAAGTCAGATTTTTGCTGAAATTGTGACCCCGGGGCTTAGGGATTTTTTGAAAAGTTGTTGAGGGCTGATTTCTTGTTCTGTGATAAAAAGCCTTCTGTTTCGACTGCCAAACCTTTCAGGGGAGCATTTGGAAGCGTTTGGCAGCATTTTTGAGTGAATTGGCAAAAGTCAGATTTTTGCTGAAATTGTGACCCCGGGGCTTAGGGATTTTTCAAAGAAATCTTTTTCCGCCGGTTAAGTTGTTGGGTGCTGATTTCTTGTCCTGTGATAAAAAGCCTTCTGTTTCGACTGCCAAACCTTTCAGGGGAGCATTTGCAAGCGTTTGGCAGCATTTTTGAGTGAATTCCCGAAAGTCAGATTTTTGCTGAAATTGTGACCCCGGGGCTTAGAGATTTTTTCAAAAGTTGTTGAGGGCTGATTTCTTGTCCTGTGATAAAAAGCCTTCTGTTTCGACTGCCAAAACTTTCAGGGGAGCATTTGCAAGCGATTGGCAGCAATTTTGAGTGAATTGGCAAAAGTCAGATTTTTGCTGAAATTGTGACCCCGGGGCTTAGGGATTTTTTCAAAAGTTGTTGAGGGCTGATTTCTTGTTCTGTGATAAAAAGCCTTCTGTTTCGACTGCCAAACCTTTCTGGGGAGCATTTGCAAGCGTTTGGCAGCATTTTTGAGTGAATTCCCGAAAGTCAGATTTTTGCTGAAATTGTGACCCCAGGGCTCAGGGATTTTTCAAAAAAATCTTTTTCCGCCGGTTAAGTTGTTGAGGGCTGATTTCTTGTCCTGTGATAAAAAGCCTTCTGTTTCGACTGCCAAACCTTTCAGGGGAGCATTTGCAAGCGTTTGGCAGCATTTTTGAGTGAATTCCCGAAAGTCAGATTTTTGCTGAAATTGTGACCCCGGGGCTTAGGGATTTTTCAAAAAAATCTTTTTCCGCCGGTTAAGTTGTTGAGGTCTGACTTCTTGTCCTGTGATAAAAAGCCTTCTGTTTCGACTGCCAAACCTTTCAGGGGAGCATTTGCAAGCGTTTCGCAGCATTTTTGAGTGAATTGGCAAAAGTCAGATTTTTGCTGAAATTGTGACCCCGGGGCTTTGGGATTTTTTCAAAAGTTGTTGAGGGCTGATTTCTTGTCCTGTGATAAAAAGCCTTCTGTTTCGACTGCCAAAACTTTCAGGGGAGCATTTGCAAGCGATTGGCAGCATTTTTGAGTGAATTGGCAAAAGTCACATTTTTGCTGAAATTGTGACCCCGGGGCTTAGGGATTTTTCAAAGAAATCTTTTTCCGCCGGTTAAGTTGTTGGGGGCTGATTTCTTGTCCTGTGATAAAAAGCCTTCTGTTTCGACTGCCAAACCTTTCAGGGGAGCATTTGCAAGCGTTTGGCAGCATTTTTGAGTGAATTCCCGAAAGTCAGATTTTTGCTGAAATTGTGACCCCGGGGCTTAGGGATTTTTTCAAAAATATCTTTTTCCGCCGGTTAAGTTGTTGAGGGATGATTTCTTGTCCTGTGATAAAAAGCCTTCTGTTGCGACTGCCAAAACTTTCAGGGGAGCATTTGCAAGCGATTGGCAGCAATTTTGAGTGAATTGGCAAAAGTCAGATTTTTGCTGAAATTGTGACCCCGGGGCTTAGGGATTTTTCAAAAAAATCTTTTTCCGCCGGTTAAGTTGTTGAGGGCTGATTTCTTGTCCTGTGATAAAAAGCCTTCTGTTTCGACTGCCAAACCTTTCAGGGGAGCATTTGCAAGCGTTTCGCAGCATTTTTGAGTGAATTCCCGAAAGTCAGATTTTTGCTGAAATTGTGACCCCGGGGCTTAGGGATTTTTCAAAAAAAAAATTTTCCTCCGGTTAAGTTGTTGAGGTCTGATTTCTTGTCCTGTGATAAAAAGCCTTGTTTTTCGACTGCCAAACCTTTCAGGGGAGCATTTGCAAGCGTTTGGCAGCATTTTTGAGTGAATTCCCGAAAGTCAGATTTTTGCTGAAATTGTGACCCCGGGGCTTAGGGATTTTTCAAAAAAAAAATTTTCCGCCGGTTAAGTTGTTGAGGGCTGATTTCTTGTCCTGTGATAAAAAGCCTTCTGTTTCGACTGCCAAACCTTTCAGGGGAGCATTTGCAAGCGTTTGGCAGCATTTTTGAGTGAATTCCCGAAAGTCAGATTTTTGCTGAAATTGTGACCCCGGGGCTTAGGGATTTTTCAAAAAAATCTTTTTCCGCTGGTTAAGTTGTTGAGGGCTGATTTCTTGTCCTGTGATAAAAAGCCTTCTGTTTCGACTGCCAAACCTTTCAGGGGAGCATTTGCAAGCGTTTGGCAGCATTTTTGAGTGAATTCCCGAAAGTCAGATTTTTGCTGAAATTGTGACCCCGGGGCTTAGGGATTCTTCCAAAAGTTGTTGAGGGCTGATTTCTTGTTCTGTAATAAAAAGCCTTGTGTTTCGACTGCCAAACCTTTCAGGGGAGCATTTGCAAGCGTTTGGCAGCATTTTTGAGTGAATTCCCGAAAGTCAGATTTTTGCTGAAATTGTGACCCCGGGGCTTAGGGATTTTTCAAAAAAATCTTTTTCCGCTGGTTAATTTGTTGAGGGCTGATTTCTTGTCCTGTGATAAAAAGCCTTCTGTTTCGACTGCCAAAACTTTCAGGGGAGCATTTGCAAGCGTTTGGCAGCATTTTTGAGTGAATTGGCAAAAGTCAGATTTTTGCTGAAATTGTGACCCCGGGGCTTAGGGATTTTTTCAAAAGTTGTTGAGGGCTGATTTCTTGTTCTGTGATAAAAAGCCTTCTGTTTCGACTGCCAAACCTTTCAGGGGAGCATTTGCAAGCGTTTGGCAGCATTTTTGAGTGAATTCCCGAAAGTCAGATTTTTGCTGAAATTGTGACCCCGGGGCTTAGGGATTTTTCAAAAAAATCTTTTTCCGCCGGTTAAGTTGTTGAGGGCTGATTTCTTGTCCTGTGATAAAAAGCCTTCTGTTTCGACTGCCAAACCTTTCAGGGGAGCATTTGCAAGCGTTTGGCAGCATTTTTGAGTGAATTCCCGAAAGTCAGATTTTTGCTGAAATTGTGACCCCGGGGCTTAGGTATTTTTTCAAAAAAATCTTTATCCGCCGGTTAAGTTGTTGAGGGCTGATTTCTTGTCCTGTGATAAAAAGCCTTCTGTTTCGACTGCCAAACCTTTCAGGGGAGCATTTGCAAGCGTTTGGCAGCATTTTTGAGTGAATTCCCGAAAGTCAGATTTTTGCTGAAATTGTGACCCCGGGGCTTAGGGATTTTTCAAAAAAAAAATTTTCCTCCGGTTAAGTTGTTGAGGTCTGATTTCTTGTCCTGTGATAAAAAGCCTTGTTTTTCGACTGCCAAACCTTTCAGGGGAGCATTTGCAAGCGTTTGGCAGCATTTTTGAGTGAATTCCCGAAAGTCAGATTTTTGCTGAAATTGTGACCCCGGGGCTTAGGGATTTTTCAAAAAAAAAATTTTCCGCCGGTTAAGTTGTTGAGGGCTGATTTCTTGTCCTGTGATAAAAAGCCTTCTGTTTCGACTGCCAAACCTTTCAGGGGAGCATTTGCAAGCGTTTGGCAGCATTTTTGAGTGAATTCCCGAAAGTCAGATTTTTGCTGAAATTGTGACCCCGGGGCTTAGGGATTTTTCAAAAAAATCTTTTTCCGCTGGTTAAGTTGTTGAGGGCTGATTTCTTGTCCTGTGATAAAAAGCCTTCTGTTTCGACTGCCAAACCTTTCAGGGGAGCATTTGCAAGCGTTTGGCAGCATTTTTGAGTGAATTCCCGAAAGTCAGATTTTTGCTGAAATTGTGACCCCGGGGCTTAGGGATTCTTCCAAAAGTTGTTGAGGGCTGATTTCTTGTTCTGTAATAAAAAGCCTTGTGTTTCGACTGCCAAACCTTTCAGGGGAGCATTTGCAAGCGTTTGGCAGCATTTTTGAGTGAATTCCCGAAAGTCAGATTTTTGCTGAAATTGTGACCCCGGGGCTTAGGGATTTTTCAAAAAAATCTTTTTCCGCTGGTTAATTTGTTGAGGGCTGATTTCTTGTCCTGTGATAAAAAGCCTTCTGTTTCGACTGCCAAAACTTTCAGGGGAGCATTTGCAAGCGTTTGGCAGCATTTTTGAGTGAATTGGCAAAAGTCAGATTTTTGCTGAAATTGTGACCCCGGGGCTTAGGGATTTTTTCAAAAGTTGTTGAGGGCTGATTTCTTGTTCTGTGATAAAAAGCCTTCTGTTTCGACTGCCAAACCTTTCAGGGGAGCATTTGCAAGCGTTTGGCAGCATTTTTGAGTGAATTCCCGAAAGTCAGATTTTTGCTGAAATTGTGACCCCGGGGCTTAGGGATTTTTCAAAAAAATCTTTTTCCGCCGGTTAAGTTGTTGAGGGCTGATTTCTTGTCCTGTGATAAAAAGCCTTCTGTTTCGACTGCCAAACCTTTCAGGGGAGCATTTGCAAGCGTTTGGCAGCATTTTTGAGTGAATTCCCGAAAGTCAGATTTTTGCTGAAATTGTGACCCCGGGGCTTAGGTATTTTTTCAAAAAAATCTTTATCCGCCGGTTAAGTTGTTGAGGGCTGATTTCTTGTCCTGTGATAAAAAGCCTTCTGTTTCGACTGCCAAACCTTTCAGGGGAGCATTTGCAAGCGTTTGGCAGCATTTTTGAGTGAATTCCCGAAAGTCAGATTTTTGCTGAAATTGTGACCCCGGGGCTTAGGGATTTTTCAAAGAAATCTTTTTCCGCCGGTTAAGTTGTTGAGGGCTGATTTCTTGTCCTGTGATAAAAAGCCTTCTGTTTCGACTGCCAAACCTTTCAGGGGAGCATTTGCAAGCGTTTGGCAGCATTTTTGAGTGAATTCCCGAAAGTCAGATTTTTGCTGAAATTGTGACCCCGGGGCTTAGGGATTTTTCAAAAAAATCTTTTTCCGCCGGTTAAGTTGTTGAGGGCTGATTTCTTGTCCTGTGATAAAAAGCCTTCTGTTTCGACTGCCAAACCTTTCAGGGGAGCATTTGCAAGCGTTTGGCAGCATTTTTGAGTGAATTCCCGAAAGTCAGATTTTTGCTGAAATTGTGACCCCGGGGCTTAGGGATTTTTCAAAAAAATCTTTTTCCGCCGGTTAAGTTGTTGAGGGCTGATTTCTTGTCCTGTGATAAAAAGCCTTCTGTTTCGACTGCCAAAACTTTCAGGGGAGCATTAGCAAGCGTTTGGCAGCATTTTTGAGTGAATTGGCAAAAGTCAGATTTTTGCTGAAATTGTGACCCCGGGGCTTAGGGATTTTTTCAAAAGTTGTTGAGGTCTGATTTCTTGTCCTGTGATAAAAAGCCTTCTGTTTCGACTGCCAAAACTTTCAGGGGAGCATTTGCAAGCGTTTGGCAGCATTTTTGAGTGAATTCCCGAAAGTCAGATTTTTGCTGAAATTGTGACCCCGGGGCTTAGGGATTTTTCAAAAAAATCTTTTTCTGCCGGTTAAGTTGTTGAGGGCTGATTTCTTGTCCTGTGATAAAAAGCCTTCTGTTTCGACTGCCAAACCTTTCAAGGGATCATTTGCAAGCATTTGGCAGCATTTTTGGGTGAATTCCCGAAAGTCAGATTTTTGCTGAAATTGTGACCCCGGGGCTTAGAGATTCTTCCAAAAGTTGTTGAGGGCTGATTTCTTGTTCTGTAATAAAAAGCCTTGTGTTTCGACTGCCAAACCTTTCAGTGGAGCATTTGCAAGCGTTTGGCAGCATTTTTGAGTGAATTCCCGAAAGTCAGATTTTTGCTGAAATTGTGACCCCGGGGCTTAGGGATTTTTCAAAAAAATCTTTTTCCGCCGGTTAAGTTGTTGAGGGCTGATTTCTTGTCCTGTGATAAAAAGCCTTCTGTTTCGAGTGCCAAACTTTCAGGGGAGCATTTGCAAGCGATTTGCAGCATTTTTGAGTGAATTGTCAAAAGTCAGATTTTTGCTGAAATTGTGACCCCGGGGCTTAGGGATTTTTTCAAAAGTTGTTGAGGGCTGATTTCTTGTTCTGTTATAAAAAGCCTTCTGTTTCGACTGCCAAACCTTTCAGGGGTGCATTTGCAAGCGTTTGGCAGCATTTTTGAGTGAATTCCCGAAAGTCAGATTTTTGCTGAAATTGTGACCCCGGGGCTTAGGGATTTTTCAAAAAAATCTTTTTCCGCCAGTTAAGTTGTTGAGGGCTGATTTCTTGTCCTGTGATAAAAAGCCTTGTGTTTCGACTGCCAAACCTTTCAGGGGAGCATTTGCAAGCGTTTGGCAGCATTTTTGAGTGAATTCCCGAAAGTCAGATTTTTGCTGAAATTGTGACCCCGGGGCTTAGGGATTTTTCAAAAAAATCTGTTTCCGCCGGTTAAGTTGTTGAGGGCTGATTTCTTGTCCTGTGATAAAAAGCCTTGTGTTTCGACTGCCAAACCTTTCAGGGGAGCATTTGCAAGCGTTTGGCAGCATTTTTGAGTGAATTCCCGAAAGTCAGATTTTTGCTGAAATTGTGACCCCGGGGCTTAGGGATTTTTCAAAAAAATCTTTTTCCGCCGGTTAAGTTGTTGAGGGCTGATTTCTTGTCCTGTGATAAAAAGCCTTCTGTTTCGACTGCCAAACTTTCAGGGGAGCATTTGCAAGCGATTTGCAGCATTTTTGAGTGAATTGGCAAAAGTCAGATTTTTGCTGAAATTGTGACCCCGGGGCTTAGAGATTTTTTCAAAAGTTGTTGAGGGCTGATTTCTTGTCCTGTGATAAAAAGCTTTCTGTTTCGACTGCCAAAACTTTCAGGGGAGCATTTGCAAGCGTTTGGCAGCATTTTTGAGTGAATTGGCAAAAGTCAGATTTTTGCTGAAATTGTGACCCCGGGGCTTAGGGATTTTTTCAAAAGTTGTTGAGGGCAGATTTCTTGTCCTGTGATAAAAAGCCTTCTGTTTCGACTGCCAAAACTTTCAGGGGAGCATTTGCAAGCGATTGGCAGCAATTTTGAGTGAATTGGCAAAAGTCAAATTTTTGCTGAAATTGTGACCCCGGGGCTTAGGGATTTTTTCAAAAGTTGTTGAGGGCTGATTTCTTGTTCTGTGATAAAAAGCCTTCTGTTTCGACTGCCAAACCTTTCAGGGGAGCATTTGCAAGCGTTTGGCAGCATTTTTGAGTGAATTCCCGAAAGTCAGATTTTTGCTGAAATTGTGACCCCGGGGCTTAGGGATTTTTCAAAAAAATCTTTTTCCGCCGGTTAAGTTGTTGAGGGCTGATTTCTTGTCCTGTGATAAAAAGCCTTCTGTTTCGACTGCCAAACTTTCACGGGAGCATTTGCAAGCGATTTGCAGCATTTTTGAGTGAATTGGCAAAAGTCAGATTTTTGCTGAAATTGTGACCCCGGGGCTTAGAGATTTTTTCAAAAGTTGTTGAGGGCTGATTTCTTGTTCTGTGATAAAAAGCCTTCTGTTTCGACTGCCAAACCTTTCAGGGGAGCATTTGCAAGCGTTTGGCAGCATTTTTGAGTGAATTCCCGAAAGTCAGATTTTTGCTGAAATTGTGACCCCGGGGCTTAGGGATTTTTCAAAAAAATCTTTTTCCGCCGGTTAAGTTGTTGAGGGCTGATTTCTTGTCCTGTGATAAAAAGCCTTCTGTTTCGACTGCCAAACCTTTCAGGGGAGCATTTGCAAGCGTTTGGCAGCATTTTTGAGTGAGTTCCCGAAAGTGAGTTTTTTCCTGAAATTGTGACCCCGGGGCTTAGGGATTTTTCAAAAAAATCTTTTTCCGCCGGTTAAGTTGTTGAGGGCTGATTTCTTGTCCTGTGATAAAAAGCCTTCTGTTTCGACTGCCAAACCTTTCAAGGGATCATTTGCAAGCGTTTGGCAGCATTTTTGAGTGAATGCCCGAAAGTCAGATTTTTGCTGAAATTGTGACCCCGGGGCTTAGGGATTTTTTCAAAAGTTGTTGAGGGCTGATTTCTTGTTCTGTGATAAAAAGCCTTCTGTTTCGACTGCCAAACCTTTCAGGGGAGCATTTGCAAGCGTTTGGCAGCATTTTTGAGTGAATGCCCGAAAGTCAGATTTTTGCTGAAATTGTGACCCCGGGGCTTAGGGATTTTTCAAAAAAATCTTTTTCCGCCGGTTAAGTTGTTGAGGGCTGATTTCTTGTCCTGTGATAAAAAGCCTTCTGTTTCGACTGCCAAACCTTTCAGGGGAGCATTTGCAAGCGTTTCGCAGCATTTTTGAGTGAATTCCCGAAAGTCAGATTTTTGCTGAAATTGTGACCCCGGGGCTTAGGGATTTTTCAAAAAAAATTTTTTCCTCCGGTTAAGTTGTAGACTTAAGTTGTAGATTTCTTGTCCTGTGATAAAAAGCCTTCTGTTTCGACTGCCAAACTTTCACGGGAGCATTTGCAAGCGATTTGCAGCATTTTTGAGTGAATTGGCAAAAGTCAGATTTTTGCTGAAATTGTGACCCCGGGGCTTAGAGATTTTTTCAAAAGTTGTTGAGGGCTGATTTCTTGTTCTGTGATAAAAAGCCTTCTGTTTCGACTGCCAAACCTTTCAGGGGAGCATTTGCAAGCGTTTGGCAGCATTTTTGAGTGAATTCCCGAAAGTCAGATTTTTGCTGAAATTGTGACCCCGGGGCTTAGGGATTTTTCAAAAAAATCTTTTTCCGCCGGTTAAGTTGTTGAGGGCTGATTTCTTGTCCTGTGATAAAAAGCCTTCTGTTTCGACTGCCAAACCTTTCAGGGGAGCATTTGCAAGCGTTTGGCAGCATTTTTGAGTGAGTTCCCGGAAGTGAGTTTTTTCCTGAAATTGTGACCCCGGGGCTTAGGGATTTTTCAAAAAAATCTTTTTCCGCCGGTTAAGTTGTTGAGGGCTGATTTCTTGTCCTGTGATAAAAAGCCTTCTGTTTCGACTGCCAAACCTTTCAAGGGATCATTTGCAAGCGTTTGGCAGCATTTTTGAGTGAATGCCCGAAAGTCAGATTTTTGCTGAAATTGTGACCCCGGGGCTTAGGGATTTTTTCAAAAGTTGTTGAGGGCTGATTTCTTGTTCTGTGATAAAAAGCCTTCTGTTTCGACTGCCAAACCTTTCAGGGGAGCATTTGGAAGCGTTTGGCAGCATTTTTGAGTGAATTGGCAAAAGTCAGATTTTTGCCGAAATTGTGACCCCGGGGCTTAGGGATTTTTCAAAGAAATCTTTTTCCGCCGGTTAAGTTGTTGGGGGCTGATTTCTTGTCCTGTGATAAAAAGCCTTCTGTTTCGACTGCCAAACCTTTCAGGGGAGCATTTGCAAGCGTTTGGCAGCATTTTTGAGTGAATTCCCGAAAGTCAGATTTTTGCTGAAATTGTGACCCCGGGGCTTAGGGATTTTTTCAAAAATATCTTTTTCCGCCGGTTAAGTCGTTGAGGGATGATTTCTTGTCCTGTGATAAAAAGCCTTCTGTTTCGACTGCCAAAACTTTCAGGGGAGCATTTGCAAGCGATTGGCAGCAATTTTGAGTGAATTGGCAAAAGTCAGATTTTTGCTGAAATTGTGACCCCGGGGCTTAGGGATTTTTTCAAAAGTTGTTGAGGGCTGATTTCTTGTTCTGTGATAAAAAGCCTTCTGTTTCGACTGCCAAACCTTTCAGGGGAGAATTTGCAAGCGATTGGCAGCATTTTTGAGTGAATTCCCGAAAGTCAGATTTTTGCTGAAATTGTGACCCCAGGGCTTAGGGATTTTTCAAAAAAATCTTTTTCCGCCGGTTAAGTTGTTGAGGGCTGATTTCTTGTCCTGTGATAAAAAGCCTTCTGTTTCGACTGCCAAACCTTTCAGGGGAGCATTTGCAAGCGTTTCGCAGCATTTTTGAGTGAATTCCCGAAAGTCAGATTTTTGCTGAAATTGTGACCCCGGGGCTTAGGGATTTTTCAAAAAAATCTTTTTCCGCTGGTTAAGTTGTTGAGGGCTGATTTCTTGTCCTGTGATAAAAAGCCTTCTGTTTCGACTGCCAAACCTTTCAGGGGAGCATTTGCAAGCGTTTGGCAGCATTTTTGAGTGAATTCCCGAAAGTCAGATTTTTGCTGAAATTGTGACCCCGGGGCTTAGGGATTTTTTCAAAAGTTGTTGAGGGCTGATTTCTTGTTCTGTGATAAAAAGCCTTCTGTTTCGACTGCCAAACCTTTCAGGGGAGCATTTGGAAGCGTTTGGCAGCATTTTTGAGTGAATTTCCGAAAGTCAGATTTTTGCTGAAATTGTGACCCCGGGGCTTAGGGATTTTTCAAAGAAATCTTTTTCCGCCGGTTAAGTTGTTGGGGGCTGATTTCTTGTCCTGTGATAAAAAGCCTTCTGTTTCGACTGCCAAACCTTTCAGGGGAGCATTTGCAAGCGTTTGGCAGCATTTTTGAGTGAATTCCCGAAAGTCAGATTTTTGCTGAAATTGTGACCCCGGGGCTTAGAGATTTTTTCAAAAGTTGTTGAGGGCTGATTTCTTGTCCTGTGATAAAAAGCCTTCTGTTTCGACTGCCAAAACTTTCAGGGGAGCATTTGCAAGCGATTGGCAGCAATTTTGAGTGAATTGGCAAAAGTCAGATTTTTGCTGAAATTGTGACCCCGGGGCTTAGGGATTTTTTCAAAAGTTGTTGAGGGCTGATTTCTTGTTCTGTGTTAAAAAGCCTTCTGTTTCGACTGCCAAACCTTTCTGGGGAGAATTTGCAAGCGTTTGGCAGCATTTTTGAGTGAATTCCCGAAAGTCAGATTTTTGCTGAAATTGTGACCCCAGGGCTCAGGGATTTTTCAAAAAAATCTTTTTCCGCCGGTTAAGTTGTTGAGGTCTGATTTCTTGTCCTGTGATAAAAAGCCTTCTGTTTCGACTGCCAAAACTTTCAGGGGAGCATTTGCAAGCGTTTGGCATCATTTTTGAGTGAATTGGCAAAAGTCAGATTTTTGCTGAAATTGTGACCCCGGGGCTTAGGGATTTTTTCAAAAGTTGTTGAGGGCTGATTTCTTGTCCTGTGATAAAAAGCCTTCTGTTTCGACTGCCAAAACTTTCAGGGGAGCATTTGCAAGCGATTGGCAGCAATTTTGAGTGAATTGGCAAAAGTCAAATTTTTGCTGAAATTGTGACCTTAGGGATTTTTTCAAAAGTTGTTGAGGGCTGATTTCTTGTTCTGTGATAAAAAGCCTTCTGTTTCGACTGCCAAAACTTTCAGGGGAGCATTTGCAAGCGTTTGGCAGCATTTTTGAGTGAATTCCCGAAAGTCAGATTTTTGCTGAAATTGTGACCCCGGGGCTTAGGGATTTTTCAAAAAAATCATTTTCCGCCGGTTAAGTTGTTGAGGGCTGATTTCTTGTCCTGTGATAAAAAGCCTTCTGTTTCGACTGCCAAACCTTTCAGGGGAGCATTTGCAAGCGTTTGGCAGCATTTTTGAGTGAATTCCCGAAAGTCAGATTTTTGCTGAAATTGTGACTCCGGGGCTTAGGGATTTTTCAAAAAAATCTTTTTCCGCCGGTTAAGTTGTTGAGGGCTGATTTCTTGTCCTGTGATAAAAAGCCTTCTGTTTCGACTGCCAAACCTTTCACGGGAGCATTTGCAAGCGTTTGGCAGCATTTTTGAGTGAGTTCCCGAAAGTCAGTTTTTTCCTGAAATTGTGACCCCGGGGCTTAGGGATTTTTCAAAAAAATCTTTTTCCGCCGGTTAAGTTGTTGAGGGCTGATTTCTTGTCCTGTGATAAAAAGCCTTCTGTTTCGACTGCCAAACCTTTCAAGGGATCATTTGCAAGCGTTTGGCAGCATTTTTGAGTGAATGCCCGAAAGTCAGATTTTTGCTGAAATTGTGACCCCGGGGCTTAGGGATTCTTTCAAAAGTTGTTGAGGGCTGATTTCTTGTTCTGTGATAAAAAGCCTTCTGTTTCGACTGCCAAACCTTTCAGGGGAGCATTTGGAAGCGTTTGGCAGCATTTTTGAGTGAATTGGCAAAAGTCAGATTTTTGCTGAAATTGTGACCCCGGGGCTTAGGGATTTTTCAAAGAAATCTTTTTCCGCCGGTTAAGTTGTTGGGGGCTGATTTCTTGTCCTGTGATAAAAAGCCTTCTGTTTCGACTGCCAAACCTTTCAGGGGAGCATTTGCAAGCGTTTGGCAGCATTTTTGAGTGAATTCCCGAAAGTCAGATTTTTGCTGAAATTGTGACCCCGGGGCTAAGGGATTTTTCAAAAAAATCTTTTTCCGCCGGTTAAGTTGTTGAGGGCTGATTTCTTGTCCTGTGATAAAAAGCCTTCTGTTTCGACTGCCAAACCTTTCAGGGGAGCATTTGCAAGCGTTTGGCAGCATTTTTGAGTGAATTCCCGAAAGTCAGATTTTTGCTGAAATTGTGACCCCGGGGCTTAGGGATTTTTCAAAAAAATCTTTTTCCGCCGGTTAAGTTGTTGGGGGCTGATTTCTTGTCCTGTGATAAAAAGCCTTCTGTTTCGACTGCCAAACCTTTCAGGGGAGCATTTGCAAGCGTTTGGCAGCATTTTTGAGTGAATTCCCGAAAGTCAGATTTTTGCTGAAATTGTGACCCCGGGGCTAAGGGATTTTTCAAAAAAATCTTTTTCCGCCGGTTAAGTTGTTGAGGGCTGATTTCTTGTCCTGTGATAAAAAGCCTTCTGTTTCGACTGCCAAACCTTTCAGGGGAGCATTTGCAAGCGTTTGGCAGCATTTTTGAGTGAATTCCCGAAAGTCAGATTTTTGCTGAAATTGTGACCCCGGGGCTTAGGGATTTTTCAAAAAAATCTTTTTCCGCTGGTTAAGTTGTTGAGGGCTGATTTCTTGTCCTGTGATAAAAAGCCTTCTGTTTCGACTGCCAAACCTTTCAGGGGAGCATTTGCAAGCGTTTGGCAGCATTTTTGAGTGAATTCCCGAAAGTCAGATTTTTGCTGAAATTGTGACCCAGGGGCTTAGGGATTTTTTGAAAAGTTGTTGAGGGCTGATTTCTTGTTCTGTGATAAAAAGCCTTCTGTTTCGACTGCCAAACCTTTCAGGGGAGCATTTGGAAGCGTTTGGCAGCATTTTTGAGTGAATTGGCAAAAGTCAGATTTTTGCTGAAATTGTGACCCCGGGGCTTAGGGATTTTTCAAAGAAATCTTTTTCCGCCGGTTAAGTTGTTGGGGGCTGATTTCTTGTCCTGTGATAAAAAGCCTTCTGTTTCGACTGCCAAACCTTTCAGGGGAGCATTTGCAAGCGTTTGGCAGCATTTTTGAGTGAATTCCCGAAAGTCAGATTTTTGCTGAAATTGTGACCCCGGGGCTTAGAGATTTTTTCAAAAGTTGTTGAGGGCTGATTTCTTGTCCTGTGATAAAAAGCCTTCTGTTTCGACTGCCAAAACTTTCAGGGGAGCATTTGCAAGCGATTGGCAGCAATTTTGAGTGAATTGGCAAAAGTCAGATTTTTGCTGAAATTGTGACCCCGGGGCTTAGGGATTTTTTCAAAAGTTGTTGAGGGCTGATTTCTTGTTCTGTGATAAAAAGCCTTCTGTTTCGACTGCCAAACCTTTCAGGGGAGCATTTGCAAGCGTTTGGCAGCATTTTTGAGTGAATTCCCGAAAGTCAGATTTTTGCTGAAATTGTGACCCCGGGGCTTAGGGATTTTTCAAAAAAATCTTTTTCCGCTGGTTAAGTTGTTGAGGGCTGATTTCTTGTCCTGTGATAAAAAGCCTTCTGTTTCGACTGCCAAACCTTTCAGGGGAGCATTTGCAAGCGTTTGGCAGCATTTTTGAGTGAATTCCCGAAAGTCAGATTTTTGCTGAAATTGTGACCCAGGGGCTTAGGGATTTTTTGAAAAGTTGTTGAGGGCTGATTTCTTGTTCTGTGATAAAAAGCCTTCTGTTTCGACTGCCAAACCTTTCAGGGGAGCATTTGGAAGCGTTTGGCAGCATTTTTGAGTGAATTGGCAAAAGTCAGATTTTTGCTGAAATTGTGACCCCGGGGCTTAGGGATTTTTCAAAGAAATCTTTTTCCGCCGGTTAAGTTGTTGGGGGCTGATTTCTTGTCCTGTGATAAAAAGCCTTCTGTTTCGACTGCCAAACCTTTCAGGGGAGCATTTGCAAGCGTTTGGCAGCATTTTTGAGTGAATTCCCGAAAGTCAGATTTTTGCTGAAATTGTGACCCCGGGGCTTAGAGATTTTTTCAAAAGTTGTTGAGGGCTGATTTCTTGTCCTGTGATAAAAAGCCTTCTGTTTCGACTGCCAAAACTTTCAGGGGAGCATTTGCAAGCTATTGGCAGCAATTTTGAGTGAATTGGCAAAAGTCAGATTTTTGCTGAAATTGTGACCCCGGGGCTTAGGGATTTTTTCAAAAGTTGTTGAGGGCTGATTTCTTGTTCTGTGATAAAAAGCCTTCTGTTTCGACTGCCAAACCTTTCTGGGGAGCATTTGCAAGCGTTTGGCAGCATTTTTGAGTGAATTCCCGAAAGTCAGATTTTTGCTGAAATTGTGACCCCAGGGCTCAGGGATTTTTCAAAAAAATCTTTTTCCGCCGGTTAAGTTGTTGAGGGCTGATTTCTTGTCCTGTGATAAAAAGCCTTCTGTTTCGACTGCCAAACCTTTCAGGGGAGCATTTGCAAGCGTTTGGCAGCATTTTTGAGTGAATTCCCGAAAGTCAGATTTTTGCTGAAATTGTGACCCCGGGGCTTAGGGATTTTTCAAAAAAATCTTTTTCCGCCGGTTAAGTTGTTGAGGTCTGATTTCTTGTCCTGTGATAAAAAGCCTTCTGTTTCGACTGCCAAACCTTTCAGGGGAGCATTTGCAAGCGTTTCGCAGCATTTTTGAGTGAATTCCCGAAAATCAGATTTTTGCTGAAATTGTGACCCCGGGGCTTAGAGATTTTTTCAAAAGTTTTTGAGGGCTGATTTCTTGTTCTGTGATAAAAAGCCTTCTGTTTCGACTGCCAAAACTTTCAGGGGAGCATTTGCAAGCGATTGGCAGCATTTTTGAGTGAATTGGCAAAAGTCACATTTTTGCTGAAATTGTGACCCCGGGGCTTAGGGATTTTTCAAAGAAATCTTTTTCCGCCGGTGAAGTTGTTGGGGGCTGATTTCTTGTCCTGTGATAAAAAGCCTTCTGTTTCGACTGCCAAACCTTTCAGGGGAGCATTTGCAAGCGTTTGGCAGCATTTTTGAGTGAATTCCCGAAAGTCAGATTTTTGCTGAAATTGTGACCCCGGGGCTTAGGGATTTTTTCAAAAGTTGTTGAGGGCTGATTTCTTGTTCTGTGATAAAAAGCCTTCTGTTTCGACTGCCAAACCTTTCAGGGGAGCATTTGGAAGCGTTTGGCAGCATTTTTGAGTGAATTTCCGAAAGTCAGATTTTTGCTGAAATTGTGACCCCGGGGCTTAGGGATTTTTCAAAGAAATCTTTTTCCGCCGGTTAAGTTGTTGGGGGCTGATTTCTTGTCCTGTGATAAAAAGCCTTCTGTTTCGACTGCCAAACCTTTCAGGGGAGCATTTGCAAGCGTTTGGCAGCATTTTTGAGTGAATTCCCGAAAGTCAGATTTTTGCTGAAATTGTGACCCCGGGGCTTAGAGATTTTTTCAAAAGTTGTTGAGGGCTGATTTCTTGTCCTGTGATAAAAAGCCTTCTGTTTCGACTGCCAAAACTTTCAGGGGAGCATTTGCAAGCGATTGGCAGCAATTTTGAGTGAATTGGCAAAAGTCAGATTTTTGCTGAAATTGTGACCCCGGGGCTTAGGGATTTTTTCAAAAGTTGTTGAGGGCTGATTTCTTGTTCTGTGTTAAAAAGCCTTCTGTTTCGACTGCCAAACCTTTCTGGGGAGAATTTGCAAGCGTTTGGCAGCATTTTTGAGTGAATTCCCGAAAGTCAGATTTTTGCTGAAATTGTGACCCCAGGGCTCAGGGATTTTTCAAAAAAATCTTTTTCCGCCGGTTAAGTTGTTGAGGTCTGATTTCTTGTCCTGTGATAAAAAGCCTTCTGTTTCGACTGCCAAAACTTTCAGGGGAGCATTTGCAAGCGTTTGGCATCATTTTTGAGTGAATTGGCAAAAGTCAGATTTTTGCTGAAATTGTGACCCCGGGGCTTAGGGATTTTTTCAAAAGTTGTTGAGGGCTGATTTCTTGTCCTGTGATAAAAAGCCTTCTGTTTCGACTGCCAAAACTTTCAGGGGAGCATTTGCAAGCGATTGGCAGCAATTTTGAGTGAATTGGCAAAAGTCAAATTTTTGCTGAAATTGTGACCTTAGGGATTTTTTCAAAAGTTGTTGAGGGCTGATTTCTTGTTCTGTGATAAAAAGCCTTCTGTTTCGACTGCCAAAACTTTCAGGGGAGCATTTGCAAGCGTTTGGCAGCATTTTTGAGTGAATTCCCGAAAGTCAGATTTTTGCTGAAATTGTGACCCCGGGGCTTAGGGATTTTTCAAAAAAATCATTTTCCGCCGGTTAAGTTGTTGAGGGCTGATTTCTTGTCCTGTGATAAAAAGCCTTCTGTTTCGACTGCCAAACCTTTCAAGGGATCATTTGCAAGCGTTTGGCAGCATTTTTGAGTGAATGCCCGAAAGTCAGATTTTTGCTGAAATTGTGACCCCGGGGCTTAGGGATTCTTTCAAAAGTTGTTGAGGGCTGATTTCTTGTTCTTTGATAAAAAGCCTTCTGTTTCGACTGCCAAACCTTTCAGGGGAGCATTTGGAAGCGTTTGGCAGCATTTTTGAGTGAATTGGCAAAAGTCAGATTTTTGCTGAAATTGTGACCCCGGGGCTTAGGGATTTTTCAAAGAAATCTTTTTCCGCCGGTTAAGTTGTTGGGGGCTGATTTCTTGTCCTGTGATAAAAAGCCTTCTGTTTCGACTGCCAAACCTTTCAGGGGAGCATTTGCAAGCGTTTGGCAGCATTTTTGAGTGAATTTCCGAAAGTCAGATTTTTGCTGAAATTGTGACCCCGGGGCTTAGGGATTTTTCAAAGAAATCTTTTTCCGCCGGTTAAGTTGTTGGGGGCTGATTTCTTGTCCTGTGATAAAAAGCCTTCTGTTTCGACTGCCAAACCTTTCAGGGGAGCATTTGCAAGCGTTTGGCAGCATTTTTGAGTGAATTCCCGAAAGTCAGATTTTTGCTGAAATTGTGACCCCGGGGCTTAGAGATTTTTTCAAAAGTTGTTGAGGGCTGATTTCTTGTCCTGTGATAAAAAGCCTTCTGTTTCGACTGCCAAAACTTTCAGGGGAGCATTTGCAAGCGATTGGCAGCAATTTTGAGTGAATTGGCAAAAGTCAGATTTTTGCTGAAATTGTGACCCCGGGGCTTAGGGATTTTTTCAAAAGTTGTTGAGGGCTGATTTCTTGTTCTGTGTTAAAAAGCCTTCTGTTTCGACTGCCAAACCTTTCTGGGGAGAATTTGCAAGCGTTTGGCAGCATTTTTGAGTGAATTCCCGAAAGTCAGATTTTTGCTGAAATTGTGACCCCAGGGCTCAGGGATTTTTCAAAAAAATCTTTTTCCGCCGGTTAAGTTGTTGAGGTCTGATTTCTTGTCCTGTGATAAAAAGCCTTCTGTTTCGACTGCCAAAACTTTCAGGGGAGCATTTGCAAGCGTTTGGCATCATTTTTGAGTGAATTGGCAAAAGTCAGATTTTTGCTGAAATTGTGACCCCGGGGCTTAGGGATTTTTTCAAAAGTTGTTGAGGGCTGATTTCTTGTCCTGTGATAAAAAGCCTTCTGTTTCGACTGCCAAAACTTTCAGGGGAGCATTTGCAAGCGATTGGCAGCAATTTTGAGTGAATTGGCAAAAGTCAAATTTTTGCTGAAATTGTGACCTTAGGGATTTTTTCAAAAGTTGTTGAGGGCTGATTTCTTGTTCTGTGATAAAAAGCCTTCTGTTTCGACTGCCAAAACTTTCAGGGGAGCATTTGCAAGCGTTTGGCAGCATTTTTGAGTGAATTCCCGAAAGTCAGATTTTTGCTGAAATTGTGACCCCGGGGCTTAGGGATTTTTCAAAAAAATCATTTTCCGCCGGTTAAGTTGTTGAGGGCTGATTTCTTGTCCTGTGATAAAAAGCCTTCTGTTTCGACTGCCAAACCTTTCAGGGGAGCATTTGCAAGCGTTTGGCAGCATTTTTGAGTGAATTCCCGAAAGTCAGATTTTTGCTAAAATTGTGACTCCGGGGCTTAGGGATTTTTCAAAAAAATCTTTTTCCGCCGGTTAAGTTGTTGAGGGCTGATTTCTTGTCCTGTGATAAAAAGCCTTCTGTTTCGACTGCCAAACCTTTCACGGGAGCATTTGCAAGCGTTTGGCAGCATTTTTGAGTGAGTTCCCGAAAGTCAGTTTTTTCCTGAAATTGTGACCCCGGGGCTTAGGGATTTTTCAAAAAAATCTTTTTCCGCCGGTTAAGTTGTTGAGGGCTGATTTCTTGTCCTGTGATAAAAAGCCTTCTGTTTCGACTGCCAAACCTTTCAAGGGATCATTTGCAAGCGTTTGGCAGCATTTTTGAGTGAATGCCCGAAAGTCAGATTTTTGCTGAAATTGTGACCCCGGGGCTTAGGGATTCTTTCAAAAGTTGTTGAGGGCTGATTTCTTGTTCTGTGATAAAAAGCCTTCTGTTTCGACTGCCAAACCTTTCAGGGGAGCATTTGGAAGCGTTTGGCAGCATTTTTGAGTGAATTGGCAAAAGTCAGATTTTTGCTGAAATTGTGACCCCGGGGCTTAGGGATTTTTCAAAGAAATCTTTTTCCGCCGGTTAAGTTGTTGGGGGCTGATTTCTTGTCCTGTGATAAAAAGCCTTCTGTTTCGACTGCCAAACCTTTCAGGGGAGCATTTGCAAGCGTTTGGCAGCATTTTTGAGTGAATTCCCGAAAGTCAGATTTTTGCTGAAATTGTGACCCCGGGGCTAAGGGATTTTTCAAAAAAATCTTTTTCCGCCGGTTAAGTTGTTGAGGGCTGATTTCTTGTCCTGTGATAAAAAGCCTTCTGTTTCGACTGCCAAACCTTTCAGGGGAGCATTTGCAAGCGTTTGGCAGCATTTTTGAGTGAATTCCCGAAAGTCAGATTTTTGCTGAAATTGTGACCCCGGGGCTTAGGGATTTTTCAAAAAAATCTTTTTCCGCCGGTTAAGTTGTTGGGGGCTGATTTCTTGTCCTGTGATAAAAAGCCTTCTGTTTCGACTGCCAAACCTTTCAGGGGAGCATTTGCAAGCGTTTGGCAGCATTTTTGAGTGAATTCCCGAAAGTCAGATTTTTGCTGAAATTGTGACCCCGGGGCTAAGGGATTTTTCAAAAAAATCTTTTTCCGCCGGTTAAGTTGTTGAGGGCTGATTTCTTGTCCTGTGATAAAAAGCCTTCTGTTTCGACTGCCAAACCTTTCAGGGGAGCATTTGCAAGCGTTTGGCAGCATTTTTGAGTGAATTCCCGAAAGTCAGATTTTTGCTGAAATTGTGACCCCGGGGCTTAGGGATTTTTCAAAAAAATCTTTTTCCGCTGGTTAAGTTGTTGAGGGCTGATTTCTTGTCCTGTGATAAAAAGCCTTCTGTTTCGACTGCCAAACCTTTCAGGGGAGCATTTGCAAGCGTTTGGCAGCATTTTTGAGTGAATTCCCGAAAGTCAGATTTTTGCTGAAATTGTGACCCCGGGGCTTAGGGATTTTTCAAAAAAATCTTTTTCCGCTGGTTAAGTTGTTGAGGGCTGATTTCTTGTCCTGTGATAAAAAGCCTTCTGTTTCGACTGCCAAACCTTTCAGGGGAGCATTTGCAAGCGTTTGGCAGCATTTTTGAGTGAATTCCCGAAAGTCAGATTTTTGCTGAAATTGTGACCCAGGGGCTTAGGGATTTTTTGAAAAGTTGTTGAGGGCTGATTTCTTGTTCTGTGATAAAAAGCCTTCTGTTTCGACTGCCAAACCTTTCAGGGGAGCATTTGGAAGCGTTTGGCAGCATTTTTGAGTGAATTGGCAAAAGTCAGATTTTTGCTGAAATTGTGACCCCGGGGCTTAGGGATTTTTCAAAGAAATCTTTTTCCGCCGGTTAAGTTGTTGGGGGCTGATTTCTTGTCCTGTGATAAAAAGCCTTCTGTTTCGACTGCCAAACCTTTCAGGGGAGCATTTGCAAGCGTTTGGCAGCATTTTTGAGTGAATTCCCGAAAGTCAGATTTTTGCTGAAATTGTGACCCCGGGGCTTAGAGATTTTTTCAAAAGTTGTTGAGGGCTGATTTCTTGTCCTGTGATAAAAAGCCTTCTGTTTCGACTGCCAAAACTTTCAGGGGAGCATTTGCAAGCGATTGGCAGCAATTTTGAGTGAATTGGCAAAAGTCAGATTTTTGCTGAAATTGTGACCCCGGGGCTTAGGGATTTTTTCAAAAGTTGTTGAGGGCTGATTTCTTGTTCTGTGATAAAAAGCCTTCTGTTTCGACTGCCAAACCTTTCAGGGGAGCATTTGCAAGCGTTTGGCAGCATTTTTGAGTGAATTCCCGAAAGTCAGATTTTTGCTGAAATTGTGACCCCGGGGCTTAGGGATTTTTCAAAAAAATCTTTTTCCGCTGGTTAAGTTGTTGAGGGCTGATTTCTTGTCCTGTGATAAAAAGCCTTCTGTTTCGACTGCCAAACCTTTCAGGGGAGCATTTGCAAGCGTTTGGCAGCATTTTTGAGTGAATTCCCGAAAGTCAGATTTTTGCTGAAATTGTGACCCAGGGGCTTAGGGATTTTTTGAAAAGTTGTTGAGGGCTGATTTCTTGTTCTGTGATAAAAAGCCTTCTGTTTCGACTGCCAAACCTTTCAGGGGAGCATTTGGAAGCGTTTGGCAGCATTTTTGAGTGAATTGGCAAAAGTCAGATTTTTGCTGAAATTGTGACCCCGGGGCTTAGGGATTTTTCAAAGAAATCTTTTTCCGCCGGTTAAGTTGTTGGGGGCTGATTTCTTGTCCTGTGATAAAAAGCCTTCTGTTTCGACTGCCAAACCTTTCAGGGGAGCATTTGCAAGCGTTTGGCAGCATTTTTGAGTGAATTCCCGAAAGTCAGATTTTTGCTGAAATTGTGACCCCGGGGCTTAGAGATTTTTTCAAAAGTTGTTGAGGGCTGATTTCTTGTCCTGTGATAAAAAGCCTTCTGTTTCGACTGCCAAAACTTTCAGGGGAGCATTTGCAAGCTATTGGCAGCAATTTTGAGTGAATTGGCAAAAGTCAGATTTTTGCTGAAATTGTGACCCCGGGGCTTAGGGATTTTTTCAAAAGTTGTTGAGGGCTGATTTCTTGTTCTGTGATAAAAAGCCTTCTGTTTCGACTGCCAAACCTTTCTGGGGAGCATTTGCAAGCGTTTGGCAGCATTTTTGAGTGAATTCCCGAAAGTCAGATTTTTGCTGAAATTGTGACCCCAGGGCTCAGGGATTTTTCAAAAAAATCTTTTTCCGCCGGTTAAGTTGTTGAGGGCTGATTTCTTGTCCTGTGATAAAAAGCCTTCTGTTTCGACTGCCAAACCTTTCAGGGGAGCATTTGCAAGCGTTTGGCAGCATTTTTGAGTGAATTCCCGAAAGTCAGATTTTTGCTGAAATTGTGACCCCGGGGCTTAGGGATTTTTCAAAAAAATCTTTTTCCGCCGGTTAAGTTGTTGAGGTCTGATTTCTTGTCCTGTGATAAAAAGCCTTCTGTTTCGACTGCCAAACCTTTCAGGGGAGCATTTGCAAGCGTTTCGCAGCATTTTTGAGTGAATTCCCGAAAATCAGATTTTTGCTGAAATTGTGACCCCGGGGCTTAGAGATTTTTTCAAAAGTTTTTGAGGGCTGATTTCTTGTTCTGTGATAAAAAGCCTTCTGTTTCGACTGCCAAAACTTTCAGGGGAGCATTTGCAAGCGATTGGCAGCATTTTTGAGTGAATTGGCAAAAGTCACATTTTTGCTGAAATTGTGACCCCGGGGCTTAGGGATTTTTCAAAGAAATCTTTTTCCGCCGGTGAAGTTGTTGGGGGCTGATTTCTTGTCCTGTGATAAAAAGCCTTCTGTTTCGACTGCCAAACCTTTCAGGGGAGCATTTGCAAGCGTTTGGCAGCATTTTTGAGTGAATTCCCGAAAGTCAGATTTTTGCTGAAATTGTGACCCCGGGGCTTAGGGATTTTTTCAAAAATATCTTTTTCCGCCGGTTAAGTTGTTGAGGGATGATTTCTTGTCCTGTGATAAAAAGCCTTCTGTTGCGACTGCCAAAACTTTCAGGGGAGCATTTGCAAGCGATTGGCAGCAATTTTGAGTGAATTGGCAAAAGTCAGATTTTTGCTGAAATTGTGACCCCGGGGCTTAGGGATTTTTTCAAAAGTTGTTGAGGGCTGATTTCTTGTTCTGTGATAAAAAGCCTTCTGTTTCGACTGCCAAACCTTTCAGGGGAGAATTTGCAAGCGATTGGCAGCATTTTTGAGTGAATTCCCGAAAGTCAGATTTTTGCTGAAATTGTGACCCCGGGGCTTAGAGATTTTTTCAAAAGTTGTTGAGGGCTGATTTCTTGTCCTGTGATAAAAAGCCTTCTGTTTCGACTGCCAAAACTTTCAGGGGAGCATTTGCAAGCGATTGGCAGCAATTTTGAGTGAATTGGCAAAAGTCAGATTTTTGCTGAAATTGTGACCCCGGGGCTTAGGGATTTTTCAAAAAAATCTTTTTCCGCCGGTTAAGTTGTTGAGGGCTGATTTCTTGTCCTGTGATAAAAAGCCTTCTGTTTCGACTGCCAAACCTTTCAGGGGAGCATTTGCAAGCGTTTCGCAGCATTTTTGAGTGAATTCCCGAAAGTCAGATTTTTGCTGAAATTGTGACCCCGGGGCTTAGGGATTTTTCAAAAAAAAAATTTTCCTCCGGTTAAGTTGTTGAGGTCTGATTTCTTGTCCTGTGATAAAAAGCCTTCTGTTTCGACTGCCAAACCTTTCAGGGGAGCATTTGCAAGCGTTTGGCAGCATTTTTGAGTGAATTGGCAAAAGTCAGATTTTTGCTGAAATTGTGACCCCAGGGCTAAGGGATTTTTCAAAGAAATCTTTTTCCGCCGGTTAAGTTGTTGGGGGCTGATTTCTTGTCCTGTGATAAAAAGCCTTCTGTTTCGACTGCCAAACCTTTCAGGGGAGCATTTGCAAGCGTTTGGCAGCATTTTTGAGTGAATTCCCGAAAGTCAGATTTTTGCTGAAATTGTGACCCCGGGGCTTAGAGATTTTTTCAAAAGTTGTTGAGGGCTGATTTCTTGTCCTGTGATAAAAAGCCTTCTGTTTCGACTGCCAAAACTTTCAGGGGAGCATTTGCAAGCGATTGGCAGCAATTTTGAGTGAATTGGCAAAAGTCAGATTTTTGCTGAAATTGTGACCCCGGGGCTTAGGGATTTTTTCAAAAGTTGTTGAGGGCTGATTTCTTGTTCTGTGATAAAAAGCCTTCTGTTTCGACTGCCAAACCTTTCTGGGGAGCATTTGCAAGCATTTGGCAGCATTTTTGAGTGAATTCCCGAAAGTCAGATTTTTGCTGAAATTGTGACCCCAGGGCTCAGGGATTTTTCAAAAAAATCTTTTTCCGCCGGTTAAGTTGTTGAGGGCTGATTTCTTGTCCTGTGATAAAAAGCCTTCTGTTTCGACTGCCAAACCTTTCAGGGGAGCATTTGCAAGCGTTTGGCAGCATTTTTGAGTGAATTCCCGAAAGTCAGATTTTTGCTGAAATTGTGACCCCGGGGCTTAGGGATTTTTCAAAAAAATCTTTTTCCGCCGGTTAAGTTGTTGAGGTCTGATTTCTTGTCCTGTGATAAAAAGCCTTCTGTTTCGACTGCCAAACCTTTCAGGGGAGCATTTGCAAGCGTTTCGCAGCATTTTTGAGTGAATTCCCGAAAGTCAGATTTTTGCTGAAATTGTGACCCCGGGGCTTAGAGATTTTTTCAAAAGTTGTTGAGGGCTGATTTCTTGTCCTGTGATAAAAAGCCTTCTGTTTCGACTGCCAAAACTTTCAGGGGAGCATTTGCAAGCGATTGGCAGCAATTTTGAGTGAATTGGCAAAAGTCAGATTTTTGCTGAAATTGTGACCCCGGGGCTTAGGGATTTTTTCAAAAGTTGTTGAGGGCTGATTTCTTGTTCTGTGATAAAAAGCCTTCTGTTTCGACTGCCAAACCTTTCAGGGGAGAATTTGCAAGCGATTGGCAGCATTTTTGAGTGAATTCCCGAAAGTCAGATTTTTGCTGAAATTGTGACCCCAGGGCTTAGGGATTTTTCAAAAAAATCTTTTTCCGCCGGTTAAGTTGTTGAGGGCTGATTTCTTGTCCTGTGATAAAAAGCCTTCTGTTTCGACTGCCAAACCTTTCAGGGGAGCATTTGCAAGCGTTTCGCAGCATTTTTGAGTGAATTCCCGAAAGTCAGATTTTTGCTGAAATTGTGACCCCGGGGCTTAGAGATTTTTTCAAAAGTTGTTGAGGGCTGATTTCTTGTCCTGTGATAAAAAGCCTTCTGTTTCGACTGCCAAAACTTTCAGGGGAGCATTTGCAAGCGATTGGCAGCAATTTTGAGTGAATTGGCAAAAGTCAGATTTTTGCTGAAATTGTGACCCCGGGGCTTAGGGATTTTTCAAAAAAATCTTTTTCCGCCGGTTAAGTTGTTGAGGGCTGATTTCTTGTCCTGTGATAAAAAGCCTTGTGTTTCGACTGCCAAACTTTCAGGGGAGCATTTGCATGCGATTTGCAGCATTTTTGAGTGAATTGGCAAAAGTCAGATTTTTGCTGAAATTGTGACCCCGGGGCTTAGGTATTTTTTCAAAAAAATCTTTATCCGCCGGTTAAGTTGTTGAGGACTGATTTCTTGTCCTGTGATAAAAAGCCTTCTGTTTCGACTGCCAAACCTTTCAGGGGAGCATTTGCAAGCGTTTCGCAGCATTTTTGAGTGAATTCCCGAAAGTCAGATTTTTGCTGAAATTGTGACCCCGGGGCTAAGGGATTTTTCAAAAAAATCTTTTTCCGCCGGTTAAGTTGTTGAGGGCTGATTTCTTGTCCTGTGATAAAAAGCCTTCTGTTTCGACTGCCAAACCTTTCAGGGGAGCATTTGCAAGCGTTTGGCAGCATTTTTGAGTGAATTCCCGAAAGTCAGATTTTTGCTGAAATTGTGACCCCGGGGCTTAGGGATTTTTCAAAAAAATCTTTTTCCGCTGATTAAGTTGTTGAGGGCTGATTTCTTGTCCTGTGATAAAAAGCCTTCTGTTTCGACTGCCAAACCTTTCAGGGGAGCATTTGCAAGCGTTTGGCAGCATTTTTGAGTGAATTCCCGAAAGTCAGATTTTTGCTGAAATTGTGACCCAGGGGCTTAGGGATTTTTTGAAAAGTTGTTGAGGGCTGATTTCTTGTTCTGTGATAAAAAGCCTTCTGTTTCGACTGCCAAACCTTTCAGGGGAGCATTTGGAAGCGTTTGGCAGCATTTTTGAGTGAATTGGCAAAAGTCAGATTTTTGCTGAAATTGTGACCCCGGGGCTTAGGGATTTTTCAAAGAAATCTTTTTCCGCCGGTTAAGTTGTTGGGGGCTGATTTCTTGTCCTGTGATAAAAAGCCTTCTGTTTCGACTGCCAAACCTTTCAGGGGAGCATTTGCAAGCGTTTGGCAGCATTTTTGAGTGAATTCCCGAAAGTCAGATTTTTGCTGAAATTGTGACCCCGGGGCTTAGAGATTTTTTCAAAAGTTGTTCAGGGCTGATTTCTTGTCCTGTGATAAAAAGCCTTCTGTTTCGACTGCCAAAACTTTCAGGGGAGCATTTGCAAGCGATTGGCAGCAATTTTGAGTGAATTGGCAAAAGTCAGATTTTTGCTGAAATTGTGACCCCGGGGCTTAGGGATTTTTTCAAAAGTTGTTGAGGGCTGATTTCTTGTTCTGTGATAAAAAGCCTTCTGTCTCGACTGCCAAAACTTTCAGGGGAGCATTTGCAACCGTTTGGCAGCATTTTTGAGTGAATTCCCGAAAGTCAGATTTTTGCTGAAATTGTGACCCCGGGGCTTAGGGATTTTTCAAAAAAATCATTTTCCGCCGGTTAAGTTGTTGAGGGCTGATTTCTTGTCCTGTGATAAAAAGCCTTCTGTTTCGACTGCCAAACCTTTCGGGGGAGCATTTGCAAGCGTTTCGCAGCATATTTGACTGAATTCCCGAAAGTCAGATTTTTGCTGAAATTGTGACCCCAGGGCTCAGGGATTTTTCAAAAAAATCTTTTTCCGCCGGTTAAGTTGTTGAGGGCTGATTTCTTGTCCTGTGATAAAAAGCCTTCTGTTTCGACTGCCAAACCTTTCAGGGGAGCATTTGCAAGCGTTTGGCAGCATTTTTGAGTGAATTCCCGAAAGTCAGATTTTTGCTGAAATTGTGACCCCGGGGCTTAGGGATTTTTCAAAAAAATCTTTTTCCGCCGGTTAAGTTGTTGAGGTCTGATTTCTTGTCCTGTGATAAAAAGCCTTCTGTTTCGACTGCCAAACCTTTCAGGGGAGCATTTGCAAGCGTTTCGCAGCATTTTTGAGTGAATTCCCGAAAGTCAGATTTTTGCTGAAATTGTGACCCCGGGGCTTAGAGATTTTTTCAAAAGTTGTTGAGGGCTGATTTCTTGTCCTGTGATAAAAAGCCTTCTGTTTCGACTGCCAAAACTTTCAGGGGAGCATTTGCAAGCGATTGGCAGCAATTTTGAGTGAATTGGCAAAAGTCAGATTTTTGCTGAAATTGTGACCCCGGGGCTTAGGGATTTTTTCAAAAGTTGTTGAGGGCTGATTTCTTGTTCTGTGATAAAAAGCCTTCTGTCTCGACTGCCAAAACTTTCAGGGGAGCATTTGCAACCGTTTGGCAGCATTTTTGAGTGAATTCCCGAAAGTCAGATTTTTGCTGAAATTGTGACCCCGGGGCTTAGGGATTTTTCAAAAAAATCATTTTCCGCCGGTTAAGTTGTTGAGGGCTGATTTCTTGTCCTGTGATAAAAAGCCTTCTGTTTCGACTGCCAAACCTTTCGGGGGAGCATTTGCAAGCGTTTCGCAGCATTTTTGAGTGAATTCCCGAAAGTCAGATTTTTGCTGAAATTGTGACCCTGGGGCTTAGGGATTTTTCAAAAAAATCTTTTTCCGCCAGTTAAGTTGTTGAGGTCTGATTTCTTGTCCTGTGATAAAAAGCCTTCTGTTTCGACTGCCAAACTTTCAGGGGAGCATTTGCAAGCGATTTGCAGCATTTTTGAGTGAATTGGCAAAAGTCAGATTTTTGCTGAAATTGTGACCCCGGGGCTTAGGGATTTTTTCAAAAGTTGTTGAGGGCTGATTTCTTGTTCTGTGATAAAAAGCCTTCTGTTTCGACTGCCAAACCTTTCAGGGGAGCATTTGCAAGCGTTTGGCAGCATTTTTGAGTGAATTCCCGAAAGTCAGATTTTTGCTGAAATTGTGACCCCGGGGCTTAGGGATTTTTCAAAAAAATCTTTTTCCGCCGGTTAAGTTGTTGAGGGCTGATTTCTTGTTCTGTGATAAAAAGCCTTCTGTTTCGACTGCCAAACCTTTCAGGGGAGCATTTGCAAGCGTTTGGCAGCATTTTTGAGTGAATTCCCGAAAGTCAGATTTTTGCTGAAATTGTGACCCCGGGGCTTAGGGATTTTTCAAAAAAATCTTTTTCCGCCGGTTAAGTTGTTGAGGTCTGATTTCTTGTCCTGTGATAAAAAGCCTTCTGTTTCGACTGCCAAAACTTTCAGGGGAGCATTTGCAAGCGTTTGGCATCATTTTTGAGTGAATTCCCGAAAGTCAGATTTTTGCTGAAATTGTGACCCCGGGGCTTCGGGATTTTTCAAAAAAATCTTTTTCCGCCGGTTAAGTTGTTGAGGGCTGATTTCTTGTCCTGTGATAAAAAGCCTTCTGTTTCGACTGCCAAACCTTTCAAGGCAGCATTTGCAAGCGTTTGGCAGAATTTTTGAGTGAATTGGCAAAAGTCAGATTTTTGCTGAAATTGTGACCCCGGGGCTTGGGGATTTTTTCAAAAGTTGTTGAGGGCTGATTTCTTGTTCTGTGATAAAAAGCCTTCTGTTTTGACTGCCAAAACGTTCTGTGGAGCATTTGCAACCGTTCGGCAACATATTTGACTGAATTCCCGAAAGTCAGATTTTTGCTGAAATTGTGACCCCGGGGCTTAGGGATTTTTTCAAAAAAATCTTTTTCCGCCGCTTAAGTTGTTGAGGGTTGATTTCTTGTCCTGTGATAAAAAGCCTTCTGTTTCGACTGCCAAAACTTTCAGGGGAGCATTTGCAACCGTTCGGCAACATATTTGACTGAATTAGCGAAAGTCAGATTTTTGCTGAAATTGTGACCCCGGGGCTTAGGGATTTTTTCAAAAGTTGTTGAGGGCTGATTTCTTGTTCTGTGATAAAAAGCCTTCTGTTTCGACTGCCAAACCTTTCAGGGGAGCATTTGCAAGCCTTTGGCAGCATTTTTGAGTGAATTGGCAAAAGTCAGATTTTTGCTGAAATTTTGACCCCGGGGCTTAGGGATTTTTTCAAAAAAATCTTTTTCCGCCGGTTAAGTTGTTGAGGGCTGATTTCTTGTACTGTGATAAAAAGCCTTCTGTTTCGACTGCCAAACCTTTCAGGGGAGCATTTGCAAGCGTTTGGCAGCATTTTTGAGTGAATTCCCGAAAGTCAGATTTTTGCTGAAATTGTGACCCCGGGGCTTAGGGATTTTTTCAAAAGTTGTTGAGGGCTGATTTCTTGTTCTGTGATAAAAAGCCTTCTGTTTTGAATGCCAAAACGTTCCGGGGAGCATTTGCAACCGTTCGGCAACATATTTGACTGAATTCCCGAAAGTCAGATTTTTGCTGAAATTGTGACCCCGGGTCTTAGGTATTTTTTCAAAAAAAACTTTTTCCGCCGGTTAAGTTGTTGAGGGCTGATTTCTTGTTCTGTGATAAAAAGCCTTCTGTTTTGACTGCCAAAACGTTCCGGGGAGCATTTGCAACCGTTCGGCACCATATTTGAGTGAATTCCCGAAAGTCAGATTTTTGCTGAAATTGTGACCCCGGGGCTTAGGGATTTTTTCAAAAAAATCTTTTTCCGCCGCTTAAGTTGTTGAGGGTTGATTTCTTGTCCTGTGATAAAAAGCCTTCTGTTTCGACTGCCAAAACTTTCAGGGGAGCATTTGCAACCGTTCGGCAACATATTTGACTGAATTAGCGAAAGTCAGTTTTTTGCTGAAATTGTGACCCCGGGGCTTAGGGATTTTTTCAAAAGTTGTTGAGGGCTGATTTCTTGTTCTGTGATAAAAAGCCTTCTGTTTCGACTGCCAAACCTTTCAGGGGAGCATTTGCAAGCGTTTGGCAGCATTTTTGACTGAATTCCCGAAAGTCAGATTCTTGCTGAAATTGTGACCCCGGGGCTTAGGGATTTTTCAAAAAAATCTTTTTCCGCCGGTTAAGTTGTTGAGGGCTGATTTCTTGTGCTGTGATAAAAAGCCTTCTGTTTCGATTGCCAAACCTTTCAGGGCAGCATTTGCAACCGTTCGGCACCGTATTTGAGTGAATTCCCGAAAGTCAGATTTTTGCTGAAATTGTGACCCCGGGGCTTAGGGATTTTTTCAAAAAAATCTTTTTCCGCCGCTTAAGTTGTTGAGGGCTGATTTCTTGTCCTGTGATAAAAAGCCTTCTGTTTCAACTGCCAAACTTTCAGGGGAGCATTTGCAAGCGATTGGCAGCATTTTTGAGTGAATTGGCAAAAGTCAGATTTTTGCTAAAATTGTGACCCCGGGGCTTAGGGATTTTTTCAAAAGTTGTTGAGGGCTGATTTCTTGTTCTGTGATAAAAAAAACCTTCTGTTTCGACTGCCAAACCTTTCAGGGGAGCATTTGCAAGCCTTTGGCAGCATTTTTGAGTGAATTGGCAAAAGTCAGATTTTTGCTGAAATTTTGACCCCGGGGCTTAGGGATTTTTTCAAAAAAATCTTTTTCCGCCGGTTAAGTTGCTGAGGGCTGATTTCTTGTACTGTGATAAAAAGCCTTCTGTTTCGACTGCCAAACCTTTCAGGGGAGCATTTGCAACCGTTCGGCACCATATTTGAGTGAATTCCCGAAAGTCAGATTTTTGCTGAAATTGTGACCCCGGGGCTTAGGGATTTTTTCAAAAAAATCTTTATCCGCTGGTTAAGTTGTTGAGGGCTGATTTCTTGTCCTGTGATAAAAAGCCTTCTGTTTTGACTGCCAAACCTTTCAAGGGAGCATTTGCAAGCGTTTGGCAGCATTTTTGAGTGAATTCCCGAAAGTCAGATTTTTGCTGAAATTGTGACCCCGGGGCTTAGGGATTTTTCAAAAAAATCTTTTTCCGCCGGTTAAGTTGTTGAGGGCTGATTTCTTGTCCAGTGATAAAAAGCCTTCTGTTTCGACTGCTAAACATTTCAGGTGAGCATTTGCAAGCGTTTGGCAGCATTTTTGAGTGAATTCCCGAAAGTCAGATTTTTGCTGAAATTGTGACCCCGGGGCTTAGGGATTTTTCAAAAAAATCTTTTTCCGCCGGTTAAGTTGTTGAGGGCTGATTTCTTGTCCTGTGATAAAAAGCCTTCTGTTTCGACTGCCAAACCTTTCAAGGGAGCATTTGCAAGCGTTTGGCAGCATTTTTGAGTGAATTGGCAAAAGTCAGATTTTTGCTGAAATTGTGACCCCGGGGCTTAGGGATTTTTTCAAAAGTTGTTGAGGGCTGATTTCTTGTTCTGTGATAAAAAGCCTTCTGTTTCGACTGCCAAACCTTTCAGGGGAGCATTTGCAAGCGTTTGGCAGCATTTTTGAGTGAATTCCCGAAAGTCAGATTTTTGCTGAAATTGTGACCCCGGGGCTTAGGGATTTTTCAAAAAAATCTTTTTCCGCCGGTTAAGTTGTTGAGGGCTGATTTCTTGTCCTGTGATAAAAAGCCTTCTGTTTCGATTGCCAAAACTTTCAGGGGAGCATTTGCAAGCGTTTGGCAGCATTTTTGAGTGAATTCCCGAAAGTCAGATTTTTGCTGAAATTGTGACCCCGGGGCTTAGGGATTTTTTCAAAAGTTGTTGAGGGCTGATTTCTTGTTCTGTGATAAAAAGCCTTCTGTTTTGACTGCCAAAACGTTCCGGGGAGCATTTGCAACCGTTCGGCACCATATTTGACTGAATTCCCGAAAGTCAGATTTTTGCTGAAATTGTGACCCCGGGGCTTAGGGATTTTTTCAAAAAAATCTTTTTCCGCCGGTTAAGTTGTTGAGGGCTGATTTCTTGTCCTGTGATAAAAAGCCTTCTGTTTCAACTGCCAAACTTTCAGGGGAGCATTTGCAAGCGTTTGGCAGCATTTTTGAGTGAATTCCCGAAAGTCAGATTTTTGCTGAAATTGTGACCCCGGGGCTTAGGGATTTTTCAAAAAAATCTTTTTCCGCCGGTTAAGTTGTTGGGGGCTGATTTCTTGTCCTGTGATAAAAAGCCTTCTGTTTCGACTGCCAAACCTTTCAGGGGAGCATTTGCAAGCGTTTGGCAGCATTTTTGAGTGAATTCCCGAAAGTCAGATTTTTGCTGAAATTGTGACCCCGGGGCTTAGGGATTTTTCAAAAAATCTTTTTCCGCCGGTTAAGTTGTTGAGGGCTGATTTCTTGTCCGGTGATAAAAAGCCTTCTGTTTCGATTGCCAAAACTTTCAGGGGAGCATTTGCAAGCGTTTGGCAGCATTTTTGAGTGAATTCCCGAAAGTCAGATTTTTGCTGAAATTGTGACCCCGGGGCTTAGGGATTTTTTCAAAAGTTGTTGAGGGCTGATTTCTTGTTCTGTGATAAAAAGCCTTCTGTTTCGACTGCCAAACCTTTCAGGGCAGCATTTGCAAGCGTTTGGCAGCATTTTTGACTGAATTCCCAAAAGTCAGATTTTTGCTGAAATTGTGACCCCGGGGCTTAGGGATTTTTCAAAAAAATCTTTTTCCGCCGGTTAAGTTGTTGAGGGTTGATTTCTTGTCCTGTGATAAAAAGCCTTCTGTTTCAACTGCCAAACTTTCAGGGGAGCATTTGCAACCGTTCGGCACCGTATTTGAGTGAATTCCCGAAAGTCAGATTTTTGCTGAAATTGTGACCCCGGGGCTTAGGGATTTTTTCAAAAAAATCTTTTTCCGCCGGTTAAGTTGTTGAGGGCTGATTTCTTGTCCTGTGATAAAAAGCCTTCTGTTTCGACTGCCAAACCTTTCAAGGGAGCATTTGCAAGCGTTTGGCAGCATTTTTGAGTGAATTGGCAAAAGTCAGATTTTTGCTGAAATTGTGACCCCGGGGCTTAGGAATTTTTTCAAAAGTTGTTGAGGGCTGATTTCTTGTTCTGTGATAAAAAGCCTTCTGTTTCGACTGCCAAACCTTTCAGGGGAGCATTTGCAGGCGTTTGGCAGCATTTTTGAGTGAATTCCCGAAAGTCAGATTTTTGCTGAAATTGTGACCCCGGGGCTTAGGGATTTTTCAAAAAAATCTTTTTCCGCCGGTTAAGTTGTTGAGGGCTGATTTCTTGTCCTGTGATAAAAAGCCTTCTGTTTCGACTGCCAAACCTTTCAAGGCAGCATTTGCAAGCGTTTGGCAGCATTTTTGAGTGAATTGGCAAAAGTCAGATTTTTGCTGAAATTGTGACCCCGGGGCTTAGGGATTTTTTCAAAAGTTGTTGAGGGCTGATTTCTTGTTCTGTGATAAAAAGCCTTCTGTTTCGACTGCCAAACCTTTCAGGGCAGCATTTGCAAGCGTTTGGCAGCATTTTTGACTGAATTCCCAAAAGTCAGATTTTTGCTGAAATTGTGACCCCGGGGCTTAGGGATTTTTCAAAAAAATCTTTTTCCGCCGGTTAAGTTGTTGAGGGTTGATTTCTTGTCCTGTGATAAAAAGCCTTCTGTTTCGACTGCCAAAACTTTCAGGGGAGCATTTGCAACCGTTCGGCAACATATTTGACTGAATTCCCGAAAGTCAGATTTTTGCTGAAATTGTGACCCCGGGGCTTAGGGATTTTTTCAAAAAAATCTTTTTCCGCCGGTTAAGTTGTTGAGGGCTGATTTCTTGTCCTGTGATAAAAAGCCTTCTGTTTCGACTGCCAAATTTTCAGGGGAGCATTTGCAAGCGTTTGGCAGCATTTTTGAGTGAATTGGCAAAAGTCAGATTTTTGCTGAAATTGTGACCCCGGGGCTTAGAGATTTTTTCAAAAGTTGTTGAGGGCTGATTTCTTGTCCTGTGGTAAAAAGCCTTCTGTTTCGACTGCCAAAACTTTCAGGGGAGCATTTCCAAGCGATTGGCAGCAATTTTGAGTGAATTGGCAAAAGTCAAATTTTTGCTGAAATTGTGACCCCGGGGCTTAGGGATTTTTTCAAAAGTTGTTGAGGGCTTATTTCTTGTCCTGTGATAAAAAGCCTTCTGTTTCGACTGCCAAAACTTTCAGGGGAGCATTTGCAAGCGTTTGGCAGCATTTTTGAGTGAATTCCCGAAAGTCAGATTTTTGCTGAAATTGTGACCCCGGGGCTTAGGGATTTTTCAAAAAAATCTTTTTCCGCCGGTTAAGTTGTTGAGGGCTGATTTCTTGTCCTGTGATAAAAAGCTTTCTGTTTCGACTGCCAAAACTTTCAGGGGAGCATTTGCAACCGTTCGGCAACATATTTGACTGAATTCCCGAAAGTCAGATTTTAGCTGAAATAGGGATTTTTTCAAAAAAATCTTTTTCCGCCGGTTAAGTTGTTGAGGGCTGATTTCTTGTCCTGTGATAAAAAGCCTTCTGTTTCGACTGCCAAACTTTCAGGGGAGCATTTGCAAGCGTTTGGCAGCATTTTTGAGTGAATTGGCAAAAGTCAGATTTTTGCTGAAATTGTGATCCCGGGGCTTAGGGATTTTTTCAAAAGTTGTTGAGGGCTGATTTCTTGTTCTGTGATAAAAAAAAAACCTTCTGTTTCGACTGCCAAACCTTTCAGGGGAGGATTTGCAACCATTCGGCGCCGTATTTGACTGAATTCCCGAAAGTCAGATTTTTGCTGAAATTGTGACCCCGGGGCTTAGGGATTTTTTCAAAAAAATCTTTTTCCGCCGGTTAAGTTGTTGAGGGCTGATTTCTTGTCCTGTGATAAAAAGCCTTCTGTTTCAACTGCCAAACTTTCAGGGGAGCATTTGCAACCGTTCGGCACCGTATTTGAGTGAATTGGCAAAAGTCAGATTTTTGCTGAAATTGTGACCCCGGGGCTTAGGGATTTTTTCAAAAGTTGTTGAGGGCTGATTTCTTGTTCTGTGATAAAAAAAAACCTTCTGTTTCGACTGCCAAACCTTTCAGGGGAGGATTTGCAACCGTTCGGCGCCGTATTTGACTGAATTCCCGAAAGTCAGATTTTTGCTGAAATTGTGACCCCGGGGCTTAGGGATTTTTTCAAAAAAATCTTTTTCCGCCGGTTAAGTTGTTGAGGGCTGATTTCTTGTCGTGTGATAAAAAGCCTTCTGTTTCGACTGCCAAACCTTTCAGGGGAGCATTTGCAATCGATTGGCAGCATTTTTGAGTGAATTGGCAAAAGTCAGATTTTTGCTGAAATTGTGACCCCGGGGCTTAGGGATTTTTTCAAAAGTTGTTGAGGGCTGATTTCTTGTTCTGTGATAAAAAAAACCTTCTGTTTCGACTGCCAAACCTTTCAGGAGAGGATTTGCCACCGTTCGGCACCGTATTTGACTGAATTCCCGAAAGTCAGATTTTTGCTGAAATTGTGACCCCGGGGCTTAGGGATTTTTTCAAAAAAATCTTTTTCCGCCGGTTAAGTTGTTGAGGGCTGATTTCTTGTCCTGTGATAAAAAGCCTTCTGTTTCGACTGCCAAAACTTTCAGGGGAGCATTTGCAAGCGATTGGCAGCAATTTTTAGTGAATTGGCAAAAGTCAGATTTTTGCTGAAATTGTGACCCCGGGGCTTAGGGATTTTTTCAAAAGTTGTTGAGGGCTGATTTCTTGTTCTGTGATAAAAAGCCTTCTGTTTCGACTGCCAAACCTTTCAGGGGAGCATTTGCAAGCGTTTGGCAGCATTTTTGAGTGAATTCCCGAAAGTCAGATTTTTGCTGAAATTGTGACCCCGGGGCTTAGGGATTTTTCAAAAAAATCTTTTTCCGCCGGTTAAGTTGTTGAGGGCTGATTTCTTGTCCTGTGATAAAAAGCCTTCTGTTTCGATTGCCAAAACTTTCAGGGGAGCATTTGCAAGCGTTTGGCAGCATTTTTGAGTGAATTCCCGAAAGTCAGATTTTTGCTGAAATTGTGACCCCGGGGCTTAGGGATTTTTTCAAAAGTTGTTGAGGGCTGATTTCTTGTTCTGTGATAAAAAGCCTTCTGTTTTGACTGCCAAAACGTTCCGGGGAGCATTTGCAACCGTTCGGCACCATATTTGACTGAATTCCCGAAAGTCAGATTTTTGCTGAAATTGTGACCCCGGGGCTTAGGGATTTTTTCAAAAAAATCTTTTTCCGCCGGTTAAGTTGTTGAGGGCTGATTTCTTGTCCTGTGATAAAAAGCCTTCTGTTTCAACTGCCAAACTTTCAGGGGAGCATTTGCAACCGTTCGGCACCGTATTTGAGTGAATTCCCGAAAGTCAGATTTTTGCTGAAATTGTGACCCCGGGGCTTAGGGATTTTTTCAAAAAAATCTTTTTCCGCCGGTTAAGTTGTTGAGGGCTGATTTCTTGTCCTGTGATAAAAAGCCTTCTGTTTCGACTGCCAAACCTTTCAAGGGAGCATTTGCAAGCGTTTGGCAGCATTTTTGAGTGAATTGGCAAAAGTCAGATTTTTGCTGAAATTGTGACCCCGGGGCTTAGGAATTTTTTCAAAAGTTGTTGAGGGCTGATTTCTTGTTCTGTGATAAAAAGCCTTCTGTTTCGACTGCCAAACCTTTCAGGGGAGCATTTGCAGGCGTTTGGCAGCATTTTTGAGTGAATTCCCGAAAGTCAGATTTTTGCTGAAATTGTGACCCCGGGGCTTAGGGATTTTTCAAAAAAATCTTTTTCCGCCGGTTAAGTTGTTGAGGGTTGATTTCTTGTCCTGTGATAAAAAGCCTTCTGTTTCGACTGCCAAAACTTTCAGGGGAGCATTTGCAACCGTTCGGCAACATATTTGACTGAATTCCCGAAAGTCAGATTTTTGCTGAAATTGTGACCCCGGGGCTTAGGGATTTTTTCAAAAAAATCTTTTTCCGCCGGTTAAGTTGTTGAGGGCTGATTTCTTGTCCTGTGATAAAAAGCCTTCTGTTTCGACTGCCAAATTTTCAGGGGAGCATTTGCAAGCGTTTGGCAGCATTTTTGAGTGAATTGGCAAAAGTCAGATTTTTGCTGAAATTGTGACCCCGGGGCTTAGAGATTTTTTCAAAAGTTGTTGAGGGCTGATTTCTTGTCCTGTGGTAAAAAGCCTTCTGTTTCGACTGCCAAAACTTTCAGGGGAGCATTTGCAAGCGATTGGCAGCAATTTTGAGTGAATTGGCAAAAGTCAAATTTTTGCTGAAATTGTGACCCCGGGGCTTAGGGATTTTTTCAAAAGTTGTTGAGGGCTTATTTCTTGTTCTGTGATAAAAAGCCTTCTGTTTCGACTGCCAAAACTTTCAGGGGAGCATTTGCAAGCGTTTGGCAGCATTTTTGAGTGAATTCCCGAAAGTCAGATTTTTGCTGAAATTGTGACCCCGGGGCTTAGGGATTTTTCAAAAAAATCTTTTTCCGCCGGTTAAGTTGTTGAGGGCTGATTTCTTGTCCTGTGATAAAAAGCTTTCTGTTTCGACTGCCAAAACTTTCAGGGGAGCATTTGCAACCGTTCGGCAACATATTTGACTGAATTCCCGAAAGTCAGATTTTTGCTGAAATAGGGATTTTTTCAAAAAAATCTTTTTCCGCCGGTTAAGTTGTTGAGGGCTGATTTCTTGTCCTGTGATAAAAAGCCTTCTGTTTCGACTGCCAAACTTTCAGGGGAGCATTTGCAAGCGTTTGGCAGCATTTTTGAGTGAATTGGCAAAAGTCAGATTTTTGCTGAAATTGTGATCCCGGGGCTTAGGGATTTTTTCAAAAGTTGTTGAGGGCTGATTTCTTGTTCTGTGATAAAAAAAAAACCTTCTGTTTCGACTGCCAAACCTTTCAGGGGAGGATTTGCAACCATTCGGCGCCGTATTTGACTGAATTCCCGAAAGTCAGATTTTTGCTGAAATTGTGACCCCGGGGCTTAGGGATTTTTTCAAAAAAATCTTTTTCCGCCGGTTAAGTTGTTGAGGGCTGATTTCTTGTCCTGTGATAAAAAGCCTTCTGTTTCAACTGCCAAACTTTCAGGGGAGCATTTGCAACCGTTCGGCACCGTATTTGAGTGAATTGGCAAAAGTCAGATTTTTGCTGAAATTGTGACCCCGGGGCTTAGGGATTTTTTCAAAAGTTGTTGAGGGCTGATTTCTTGTTCTGTGATAAAAAAAAACCTTCTGTTTCGACTGCCAAACCTTTCAGGGGAGGATTTGCAACCGTTCGGCGCCGTATTTGACTGAATTCCCGAAAGTCAGATTTTTGCTGAAATTGTGACCCCGGGGCTTAGGGATTTTTTCAAAAAAATCTTTTTCCGCCGGTTAAGTTGTTGAGGGCTGATTTCTTGTCGTGTGATAAAAAGCCTTCTGTTTCGACTGCCAAACCTTTCAGGGGAGCATTTGCAATCGATTGGCAGCATTTTTGAGTGAATTGGCAAAAGTCAGATTTTTGCTGAAATTGTGACCCCGGGGCTTAGGGATTTTTTCAAAAGTTGTTGAGGGCTGATTTCTTGTTCTGTGATAAAAAAACCTTCTGTTTCGACTGCCAAACCTTTCAGGAGAGGATTTGCCACCGTTCGGCACCGTATTTGACTGAATTCCCGAAAGTCAGATTTTTGCTGAAATTGTGACCCCGGGGCTTAGGGATTTTTTCAAAAAATCTTTTTCCGCCGGTTAAGTTGTTGAGGGCTGATTTCTTGTCCTGTGATAAAAAGCCTTCTGTTTCGACTGCCAAACCTTTCAAGGGAGCATTTGCAAGCGTTTGGCAGCATTTTTGAGTGAATTGGCAAAAGTCAGATTTTTGCTGAAATTGTGACCCCGGGGCTTAGGGATTTTTTCAAAAGTTGTTGAGGGCTGATTTCTTGTTCTGTGATAAGAAGCCTTCTGTTTTGAATGCCAAAACGTTCCGGGGAGCATTTGCAAGCGTTTGGCAGCATTTTTGAGTGAATTCCCGAAAGTCAGATTTTTGCTGAAATTGTGACCCCGGGGCTTAGGGATTTTCAAAAAAATCTTTTTCCGCCGGTTAAGTTGTTGAGGGCTGATTTCTTGTCCTGTGATAAAAAGCCTTCTGTTTCGACTGCCAAACCTTTCAAGGCAGCATTTGCAAGCGTTTGGCAGCATTTTTGAGTGAATTGGCAAAAGTCAGATTTTTGCTGAAATTGTGACCCCGGGGCTTAGGGATTTTTTCAAAAGTTGTTGAGGGCTGATTTCTTGTCCTGTGATAAAAAGCCTTCTGTTTCGACTGCCAAACCTTTCAGGGGAGCATTTGCAAGCGTTTGGCAGCATTTTTGACTGAATTCCCAAAAGTCAAATTTTTGCTGAAATTGTGACCCCGGGGCTTAGGGATTTTTTCAAAAGTTGTTGAGGGCTGATTTCTTGTCCCTGTGATAAAAAGCCTTCTGTTTCGACTGCCAAAACTTTCAGGGGAGCATTTGCAAGCGATTGGCAGCAATTTTGAGTGAATTGGCAAAAGTCAAATTTTTGCTGAAATTGTGACCCCGGGGCTTAGGGATTTTTTCAAAAGTTGTTGAGGGCTTATTTCTTGTTCTGTGATAAAAAGCCTTCTGTTTCGACTGCCAAAACTTTCAGGGGAGCATTTGCAAGCGTTTGGCAGCATTTTTGAGTGAATTCCCGAAAGTCAGATTTTTGCTGAAATTGTGACCCCGGGGCTTAGGGATTTTTCAAAAAAATCTTTTTCCGCCGGTTAAGTTGTTGAGGGCTGATTTCTTGTCCTGTGATAAAAAGCTTTCTGTTTCGACTGCCAAAACTTTCAGGGGAGCATTTGCAACCGTTCGGCAACATATTTGACTGAATTCCCGAAAGTCAGATTTTTGCTGAAATAGGGATTTTTTCAAAAAATCTTTTTCCGCCGGTTAAGTTGTTGAGGGCTGATTTCTTGTCCTGTGATAAAAAGCCTTCTGTTTCGACTGCCAAACTTTCAGGGGAGCATTTGCAAGCGTTTGGCAGCATTTTTGAGTGAATTGGCAAAAGTCAGATTTTTGCTGAAATTGTGATCCCGGGGCTTAGGGATTTTTTCAAAAGTTGTTGAGGCTGATTTCTTGTTCTGTGATAAAAAAAAAACCTTCTGTTTCGACTGCCAAACCTTTCAGGGGAGGATTTGCAACCATTCGGCGCCGTATTTGACTGAATTCCCGAAAGTCAGATTTTTGCTGAAATTGTGACCCCGGGGCTTAGGGATTTTTTCAAAAAAATCTTTTTCCGCCGGTTAAGTTGTTGAGGGCTGATTTCTTGTCCTGTGATAAAAAGCCTTCTGTTTCAACTGCCAAACTTTCAGGGGAGCATTTGCAACCGTTCGGCACCGTATTTGAGTGAATTGGCAAAAGTCAGATTTTTGCTGAAATTGTGACCCCGGGGCTTAGGGATTTTTTCAAAAGTTGTTGAGGGCTGATTTCTTGTTCTGTGATAAAAAAAAACCTTCTGTTTCGACTGCCAAACCTTTCAGGGGAGGATTTGCAACCGTTCGGCGCCGTATTTGACTGAATTCCCGAAAGTCAGATTTTTGCTGAAATTGTGACCCCGGGGCTTAGGGATTTTTTCAAAAAAATCTTTTTCCGCCGGTTAAGTTGTTGAGGGCTGATTTCTTGTCCTGTGATAAAAAGCCTTCTGTTTCGACTGCCAAACCTTTCAAGGGAGCATTTGCAAGCGTTTGGCAGCATTTTTGAGTGAATTGGCAAAAGTCAGATTTTTGCTGAAATTGTGACCCCGGGGCTTAGGGATTTTTTCAAAAGTTGTTGAGGGCTGATTTCTTGTTCTGTGATAAGAAGCCTTCTGTTTTGAATGCCAAAACGTTCCGGGGAGCATTTGCAAGCGTTTGGCAGCATTTTTGAGTGAATTCCCGAAAGTCAGATTTTTGCTGAAATTGTGACCCCGGGGCTTAGGGATTTTTCAAAAAAATCTTTTTCCGCCGGTTAAGTTGTTGAGGGCTGATTTCTTGTCCTGTGATAAAAAGCCTTCTGTTTCGACTGCCAAACCTTTCAAGGCAGCATTTGCAAGCGTTTGGCAGCATTTTTGAGTGAATTGGCAAAAGTCAGATTTTTGCTGAAATTGTGACCCCGGGGCTTAGGGATTTTTTCAAAAGTTGTTGAGGGCTGATTTCTTGTCCTGTGATAAAAAGCCTTCTGTTTCGACTGCCAAACCTTTCAGGGGAGCATTTGCAAGCGTTTGGCAGCATTTTTGACTGAATTCCCAAAAGTCAGATTTTTGCTGAAATTGTGACCCCGGGGCTTAGGGATTTTTCAAAAAAATCTTTTTCCGCCGGTTAAGTTGTTGAGGGTTGATTTCTTGTCCTGTGATAAAAAGCCTTCTGTTTCGACTGCCAAACCTTTCAAGGCAGCATTTTCAAGCGTTTGGCAGCATTTTTGAGTGAATTGGCAAAAGTCAGATTTTTGCTGAAATTGTGACCCCGGGGCTTAGGGATTTTTTCAAAAGTTGTTGAGGGCTGATTTCTTGTCCTGTGATAAAAAGCCTTCTGTTTCGACTGCCAAACCTTTCAGGGGAGCATTTGCAAGCGTTTGGCAGCATTTTTGACTGAATTCCCAAAAGTCAAATTTTTGCTGAAATTGTGACCCCGGGGCTTAGGGATTTTTTCAAAAGTTGTTGAGGGCTGATTTCTTGTCCTGTGATAAAAAGCCTTCTGTTTCGACTGCCAAAACTTTCAGGGGAGCATTTGCAAGCGATTGGCAGCAATTTTGAGTGAATTGGCAAAAGTCAAATTTTTGCTGAAATTGTGACCCCGGGGCTTAGGGATTTTTTCAAAAGTTGTTGAGGGCTTATTTCTTGTTCTGTGATAAAAAGCCTTCTGTTTCGACTGCCAAAACTTTCAGGGGAGCATTTGCAAGCGTTTGGCAGCATTTTTGAGTGAATTCCCGAAAGTCAGATTTTTGCTGAAATTGTGACCCCGGGGCTTAGGGATTTTTCAAAAAAATCTTTTTCCGCCGGTTAAGTTGTTGAGGGCTGATTTCTTGTCCTGTGATAAAAAGCTTTCTGTTTCGACTGCCAAAACTTTCAGGGGAGCATTTGCAACCGTTCGGCAACATATTTGACTGAATTCCCGAAAGTCAGATTTTTGCTGAAATAGGGATTTTTTCAAAAAAATCTTTTTCCGCCGGTTAAGTTGTTGAGGGCTGATTTCTTGTCCTGTGATAAAAAGCCTTCTGTTTCGACTGCCAAACTTTCAGGGGAGCATTTGCAAGCGTTTGGCAGCATTTTTGAGTGAATTGGCAAAAGTCAGATTTTTGCTGAAATTGTGATCCCGGGGCTTAGGGATTTTTTCAAAAGTTGTTGAGGGCTGATTTCTTGTTCTGTGATAAAAAAAAAACCTTCTGTTTCGACTGCCAAACCTTTCAGGGGAGGATTTGCAACCATTCGGCGCCGTATTTGACTGAATTCCCGAAAGTCAGATTTTTGCTGAAATTGTGACCCCGGGGCTTAGGGATTTTTTCAAAAAAATCTTTTTCCGCCGGTTAAGTTGTTGAGGGCTGATTTCTTGTCCTGTGATAAAAAGCCTTCTGTTTCAACTGCCAAACTTTCAGGGGAGCATTTGCAACCGTTCGGCACCGTATTTGAGTGAATTGGCAAAAGTCAGATTTTTGCTGAAATTGTGACCCCGGGGCTTAGGGATTTTTTCAAAAGTTGTTGAGGGCTGATTTCTTGTTCTGTGATAAAAAAAAACCTTCTGTTTCGACTGCCAAACCTTTCAGGGGAGGATTTGCAACCGTTCGGCGCCGTATTTGACTGAATTCCCGAAAGTCAGATTTTTGCTGAAATTGTGACCCCGGGGCTTAGGGATTTTTTCAAAAAAATCTTTTTCCGCCGGTTAAGTTGTTGAGGGCTGATTTCTTGTCCTGTGATAAAAAGCCTTCTGTTTCGACTGCCAAACCTTTCAAGGGAGCATTTGCAAGCGTTTGGCAGCATTTTTGAGTGAATTGGCAAAAGTCAGATTTTTGCTGAAATTGTGACCCCGGGGCTTAGGGATTTTTTCAAAAGTTGTTGAGGGCTGATTTCTTGTTCTGTGATAAGAAGCCTTCTGTTTTGAATGCCAAAACGTTCCGGGGAGCATTTGCAAGCGTTTGGCAGCATTTTTGAGTGAATTCCCGAAAGTCAGATTTTTGCTGAAATTGTGACCCCGGGGCTTAGGGATTTTTCAAAAAAATCTTTTTCCGCCGGTTAAGTTGTTGAGGGCTGATTTCTTGTCCTGTGATAAAAAGCCTTCTGTTTCGACTGCCAAACCTTTCAAGGCAGCATTTGCAAGCGTTTGGCAGCATTTTTGAGTGAATTGGCAAAAGTCAGATTTTTGCTGAAATTGTGACCCCGGGGCTTAGGGATTTTTTCAAAAGTTGTTGAGGGCTGATTTCTTGTCCTGTGATAAAAAGCCTTCTGTTTCGACTGCCAAACCTTTCAGGGGAGCATTTGCAAGCGTTTGGCAGCATTTTTGACTGAATTCCCAAAAGTCAGATTTTTGCTGAAATTGTGACCCCGGGGCTTAGGGATTTTTCAAAAAAATCTTTTTCCGCCGGTTAAGTTGTTGAGGGTTGATTTCTTGTCCTGTGATAAAAAGCCTTCTGTTTCGACTGCCAAACCTTTCAAGGCAGCATTTTCAAGCGTTTGGCAGCATTTTTGAGTGAATTGGCAAAAGTCAGATTTTTGCTGAAATTGTGACCCCGGGGCTTAGGGATTTTTTCAAAAGTTGTTGAGGGCTGATTTCTTGTCCTGTGATAAAAAGCCTTCTGTTTCGACTGCCAAACCTTTCAGGGGAGCATTTGCAAGCGTTTGGCAGCATTTTTGACTGAATTCCCAAAAGTCAGATTTTTGCTGAAATTGTGACCCCGGGGCTTAGGGATTTTTCAAAAAAATCTTTTTCCGCCGGTTAAGTTGTTGAGGGTTGATTTCTTGTCCTGTGATAAAAAGCCTTCTGTTTCGACTGCCAAAACTTTCAGGGGAGCATTTGCAACCGTTCGGCAACATATTTGACTGAATTCCCGAAAGTCAGATTTTTGCTGAAATTGTGACCCCGGGGCTTAGGGATTTTTCCAAAAAATTCTTTTTCCGCTGGTTAAGTTGTTGAGGGCCGATTTCTTGTCCTGTGATAAAAAGCCTTCTGTTTCGACTGCCAAATTTTCAGAGGAGCATTTGCAAGCGTTTGGCAGCATTTTTGAGTGAATTGGCAAAAGTCAGATTTTTGCTGAAATTGTGACCCCGGGGCTTAGGGATTTTTTCAAAAGTTGTTGAGGGCTTATTTCTTGTTCTGTGATAAAAAGCCTTCTGTTTCGACTGCCAAAACTTTCAGGGGAGCATTTGCAAGCGTTTGGCAGCATTTTTGAGTGAATTCCCGAAAGTCAGATTTTTGCTGAAATTGTGACCCCGGGGCTTAGGGATTTTTCAAAAAAATCTTTTTCCGCCGGTTAAGTTGTTGAGGGCTGATTTCTTGTCCTGTGATAAAAAGCTTTCTGTTTCGACTGCCAAAACTTTCAGGGGAGCATTTGCAACCGTTCGGCAACATATTTGACTGAATTCCCGAAAGTCAGATTTTTGCTGAAATAGCGATTTTTTCAAAAAAATCTTTTTCCGCCGGTTAAGTTGTTGAGGGCTGATTTCTTGTCCTGTGATAAAAAGCCTTCTGTTTCGACTGCCAAACTTTCAGGGGAGCATTTGCAAGCGTTTGGCAGCATTTTTGAGTGAATTGGCAAAAGTCAGATTTTTGCTGAAATTGTGACCCCGGGGCTTAGGGATTTTTTCAAAAGTTGTTGAGGGCTGATTTCTTGTTCTGTGATAAAAAAAAACCTTCTGTTTCGACTGCCAAACCTTTCAGGGGAGGATTTGCAACCGTTCGGCGCCGTATTTGACTGAATTCCCGAAAGTCAGATTTTTGCTGAAATTGTGACCCCGGGGCTTAGGGATTTTTTCAAAAAAATCTTTTTCCGCCGGTTAAGTTGTTGAGGGCTCATTTCTTGTCCTGTCATAAAAAGCTTTCTGTTTCGACTGCCAAAACTTTCAGGGGAGCATTTGCAACCGTTCGGCAACATATTTGACTGAATTCCCGAAAGTCAGATTTTTGCTGAAATAGGGATTTTTTCAAAAAAATCTTTTTCCGCCGGTTAAGTTGTTGAGGGCTGATTTCTTGTCCTGTGATAAAAAGCCTTCTGTTTCGACTGCCAAACTTTCAGGGGAGCATTTGCAAGCGTTTGGCAGCATTTTTGAGTGAATTGGCAAAAGTCAGATTTTTGCTGAAATTGTGACCCCGGGGCTTAGGGATTTTTTCAAAAGTTGTTGAGGGCTGATTTCTTGTTCTGTGATAAAAAAAAACCTTCTGTTTCAACTGCCAAACCTTTCAGGGGAGGATTTGCAACCGTTCGGCGCCGTATTTGACTGAATTCCCGAAAGTCAGATTTTTGCTGAAATTGTGACCCCGGGGCTTAGGGATTTTTTCAAAAAAATCTTTTTCCGCCGGTTAAGTTGTTGAGGGCTGATTTCTTGTCCTGTGATAAAAAGCCTTCTGTTTCAACTGCCAAACTTTCAGGGGAGCATTTGCAACCGTTCGGCACCGTATTTGAATGAATTGGCAAAAGTCAGATTTTTGCTGAAATTGTGACCCCGGGGCTTAGGGATTTTTTCAAAAGTTGTTGAGGGCTGATGTCTTGTTCTGTGATAAAAAAAAACCTTCTGTTTCGACTGCCAAACCTTTCAGGGGAGGATTTGCAACCGTTCGGCGCCGTATTTGACTGAATTCCCGAAAGTCAGATTTTTGCTGAAATTGTGACCCCGGGGCTTAGGGATTTTTTCAAAAAAATCTTTTTCCGCCGGTTAAATTGTTGAGGGCTGATTTCTTGTCGTGTGATAAAAAGCCTTCTGTTTCGACTGCCAAACCTTTCAGGGGAGCATTTGCAATCGATTGGCAGCATTTTTGAGTGAATTGGCAAAAGTCAGATTTTTGCTGAAATTGTGACCCCGGGGCTTAGGGATTTTTTCAAAAGTTGTTGAGGGCTGATTTCTTGTTCTGTGATAAAAAAAACCTTCTGTTTCGACTGCCAAAACTTTCAGGGGAGGATTTGCCACCGTTCGGCACCGTATTTGACTGAATTCCAGAAAGTCAGATTTTTGCTGAAATTGTGACCCCGGGGCTTAGGGATTTTTTCAAAAAAATCTTTTTCTGCCGGTTAAGTTGTTGAGGGCTGATTTCTTGTCCTGTGATAAAAAGCCTTCTGTTTCGACTGCCAAAACTTTCAGGGGAGCATTTGCAACCGTTCGGCAACATATTTGACTGAATTCCCGAAAGTCAGATTTTTGCTGAAATTGTGACCCCGGGGCTTAGGGATTTTTTCAAAAAAATCTTTTTCCGCCGGTTAAGTTGTTGAGGGCTGATTTCTTGTCCTGTGATAAAAATCCTTCTGTTTCGACTGCCAAACTTTCTGGGGAGCATTTGCAAGCGTTTGGCAGCATTTTTGAGTGAATTGGCAAAAGTCAGATTTTTGCTGAAATTGTGACCCCGGGGCTTAGAGATTTTTTCAAAAGTTGTTGAGGGCTGATTTCTTGTCCTGTGATAAAAAGCCTTCTGTTTCGACTGCCAAAACTTTCAGGGGAGCATTTGCAAGCGATTGGCAGCAATTTTGAGTGAATTGGCAAAAGTCAGATTTTTGCTGAAATTGTGACCCCGGGGCTTAGGGATTTTTTCAAAAAAATCTTTTTCCGCCGGTTAAGTTGTTGAGGGCTGATTTCTTGTCCTGTGATAAAAAGCCTTCTGTTTCGACTGCCAAACCTTTCAAGGGAGCATTTGCAAGCGTTTGGCAGCATTTTTGAGTGAATTGGCAAAAGTCAGATTTTTGCTGAAATTGTGACCCCGGGGCTTAGGGATTTTTTCAAAAGTTGTTGAGGGCTGATTTCTTGTTCTGTGATAAAAAGCCTTCTGTTTTGAATGCCAAAACGTTCCGGGGAGCATTTGCAAGCGTTTGGCAGCATTTTTGAGTGAATTCCCGAAAGTCAGATTTTTGCTGAAATTGTGACCCCGGGGCTTAGGGATTTTTCAAAAAAATCTTTTTCCGCCGGTTAAGTTGTTGAGGGCTGATTTCTTGTCCTGTGATAAAAAGCCTTCTGTTTCGACTGCCAAACCTTTCAAGGCAGCATTTGCAAGCGTTTGGCAGCATTTTTGAGTGAATTGGCAAAAGTCAGATTTTTGCTGAAATTGTGACCCCGGGGCTTAGGGATTTTTTCAAAAGTTGTTGAGGGCTTATTTCTTGTCCTGTGGTAAAAAGCCTTCTGTTTCGACTGCCAAAACTTTCAGGGGAGCATTTGCAAGCGATTGGCAGCAATTTTGAGTGAATTGGCAAAAGTCAAATTTTTGCTGAAATTGTGACCCCGGGGCTTAGGGATTTTTTCAAAAGTTGTTGAGGGCTTATTTCTTGTTCTGTGATAAAAAGCCTTCTGTTTCGACTGCCAAAACTTTCAGGGGAGCATTTGCAAGCGTTTGGCAGCATTTTTGAGTGAATTCCCGAAAGTCAGATTTTTGCTGAAATTGTGACCCCGGGGCTTAGGGATTTTTCAAAAAAATCTTTTTCCGCCGGTTAAGTTGTTGAGGGCTGATTTCTTGTCCTGTGATAAAAAGCTTTCTGTTTCGACTGCCAAAACTTTCAGGGGAGCATTTGCAACCGTTCGGCAACATATTTGACTGAATTCCCGAAAGTCAGATTTTTGCTGAAATAGGGATTTTTTCAAAAAAATCTTTTTCCGCCGGTTAAGTTGTTGAGGGCTGATTTCTTGTCCTGTGATAAAAAGCCTTCTGTTTCGACTGCCAAACTTTCAGGGGAGCATTTGCAAGCGTTTGGCAGCATTTTTGAGTGAATTGGCAAAAGTCAGATTTTTGCTGAAATTGTGACCCCGGGGCTTAGGGATTTTTTCAAAAGTTGTTGAGGGCTGATTTCTTGTTCTGTGATAAAAAAAAACCTTCTGTTTCGACTGCCAAACCTTTCAGGGGAGGATTTGCAACCGTTCGGCGCCGTATTTGACTGAATTCCCGAAAGTCAGATTTTTGCTGAAATTGTGACCCCGGGGCTTAGGGATTTTTTCAAAAAAATCTTTTTCCGCCGGTTAAGTTGTTGAGGGCTGATTTCTTGTCCTGTGATAAAAAGCTTTCTGTTTCGACTGCCAAAACTTTCAGGGGAGCATTTGCAACCGTTCGGCAACATATTTGACTGAATTCCCGAAAGTCAGATTTTTGCTGAAATAGGGATTTTTTCAAAAAAATCTTTTTCCGCCGGTTAAGTTGTTGAGGGCTGATTTCTTGTCCTGTGATAAAAAGCCTTCTGTTTCGACTGCCAAAACTTTCAGGGGAGCATTTGCAACCGTTCGGCAACATATTTGACTGAATTCCCGAAAGTCAGATTTTTGCTGAAATTGTGACCCCGGGGCTTAGGGATTTTTTCAAAAAAATCTTTTTCCGCCGGTTAAGTTGTTGAGGGCTGATTTCTTGTCCTGTGATAAAAATCCTTCTGTTTCGACTGCCAAACTTTCTGGGGAGCATTTGCAAGCGTTTGGCAGCATTTTTGAGTGAATTGGCAAAAGTCAGATTTTTGCTGAAATTGTGACCCCGGGGCTTAGAGATTTTTTCAAAAGTTGTTGAGGGCTGATTTCTTGTCCTGTGATAGAAAGCCTTCTGTTTCGACTGCCAAAACTTTCAGGGGAGCATTTGCAAGCGATTGGCAGCAATTTTGAGTGAATTGGCAAAAGTCAGATTTTTGCTGAAATTGTGACCCCGGGGCTTAGGGATTTTTTCAAAAAAATCTTTTTCCGCCGGTTAAGTTGTTGAGGGCTGATTTCTTGTCCTGTGATAAAAAGCCTTCTGTTTCGACTGCCAAACCTTTCAAGGGAGCATTTGCAAGCGTTTGGCAGCATTTTTGAGTGAATTGGCAAAAGTCAGATTTTTGCTGAAATTGTGACCCCGGGGCTTAGGGATTTTTTCAAAAGTTGTTGAGGGCTGATTTCTTGTTCTGTGATAAAAAGCCTTCTGTTTTGAATGCCAAAACGTTCCGGGGAGCATTTGCAAGCGTTTGGCAGCATTTTTGAGTGAATTGGCAAAAGTCAGATTTTTGCTGAAATTGTGACCCCGGGGCTTAGGGATTTTTCAAAAAAATCTTTTTCCGCCGGTTAAGTTGTTGAGGGCTGATTTCTTGTCCTGTGATAAAAAGCCTTCTGTTTCGACTGCCAAACCTTTCAAGGCAGCATTTGCAAGCGTTTGGCAGCATTTTTGAGTGAATTGGCAAAAGTCAGATTTTTGCTGAAATTGTGACCCCGGGGCTTAGGGATTTTTTCAAAAAAATCTTTTTCCGCCGGTTAAATTGTTGAGGGCTGATTTCTTGTCGTGTGATAAAAAGCCTTCTGTTTCGACTGCCAAACCTTTCAGGGGAGCATTTGCAATCGATTGGCAGCATTTTTGAGTGAATTGGCAAAAGTCAGATTTTTGCTGAAATTGTGACCCCGGGGCTTAGGGATTTTTTCAAAAGTTGTTGAGGGCTGATTTCTTGTTCTGTGATAAAAAAAACCTTCTGTTTCGACTGCCAAAACTTTCAGGGGAGGATTTGCCACCGTTCGGCACCGTATTTGACTGAATTCCAGAAAGTCAGATTTTTGCTGAAATTGTGACCCCGGGGCTTAGGGATTTTTTCAAAAAAATCTTTTTCTGCCGGTTAAGTTGTTGAGGGCTGATTTCTTGTCCTGTGATAAAAAGCCTTCTGTTTCGACTGCCAAAACTTTCAGGGGAGCATTTGCAACCGTTCGGCAACATATTTGACTGAATTCCCGAAAGTCAGATTTTTGCTGAAATTGTGACCCCGGGGCTTAGGGATTTTTTCAAAAAAATCTTTTTCCGCCGGTTAAGTTGTTGAGGGCTGATTTCTTGTCCTGTGATAAAAATCCTTCTGTTTCGACTGCCAAACTTTCTGGGGAGCATTTGCAAGCGTTTGGCAGCATTTTTGAGTGAATTGGCAAAAGTCAGATTTTTGCTGAAATTGTGACCCCGGGGCTTAGAGATTTTTTCAAAAGTTGTTGAGGGCTGATTTCTTGTCCTGTGATAAAAAGCCTTCTGTTTCGACTGCCAAAACTTTCAGGGGAGCATTTGCAAGCGATTGGCAGCAATTTTGAGTGAATTGGCAAAAGTCAGATTTTTGCTGAAATTGTGACCCCGGGGCTTAGGGATTTTTTCAAAAAAATCTTTTTCCGCCGGTTAAGTTGTTGAGGGCTGATTTCTTGTCCTGTGATAAAAAGCCTTCTGTTTCGACTGCCAAACCTTTCAAGGGAGCATTTGCAAGCGTTTGGCAGCATTTTTGAGTGAATTGGCAAAAGTCAGATTTTTGCTGAAATTGTGACCCCGGGGCTTAGGGATTTTTTCAAAAGTTGTTGAGGGCTGATTTCTTGTTCTGTGATAAAAAGCCTTCTGTTTTGAATGCCAAAACGTTCCGGGGAGCATTTGCAAGCGTTTGGCAGCATTTTTGAGTGAATTCCCGAAAGTCAGATTTTTGCTGAAATTGTGACCCCGGGGCTTAGGGATTTTTCAAAAAAATCTTTTTCCGCCGGTTAAGTTGTTGAGGGCTGATTTCTTGTCCTGTGATAAAAAGCCTTCTGTTTCGACTGCCAAACCTTTCAAGGCAGCATTTGCAAGCGTTTGGCAGCATTTTTGAGTGAATTGGCAAAAGTCAGATTTTTGCTGAAATTGTGACCCCGGGGCTTAGGGATTTTTTCAAAAGTTGTTGAGGGCTTATTTCTTGTCCTGTGGTAAAAAGCCTTCTGTTTCGACTGCCAAAACTTTCAGGGGAGCATTTGCAAGCGATTGGCAGCAATTTTGAGTGAATTGGCAAAAGTCAAATTTTTGCTGAAATTGTGACCCCGGGGCTTAGGGATTTTTTCAAAAGTTGTTGAGGGCTTATTTCTTGTTCTGTGATAAAAAGCCTTCTGTTTCGACTGCCAAAACTTTCAGGGGAGCATTTGCAAGCGTTTGGCAGCATTTTTGAGTGAATTCCCGAAAGTCAGATTTTTGCTGAAATTGTGACCCCGGGGCTTAGGGATTTTTCAAAAAAATCTTTTTCCGCCGGTTAAGTTGTTGAGGGCTGATTTCTTGTCCTGTGATAAAAAGCTTTCTGTTTCGACTGCCAAAACTTTCAGGGGAGCATTTGCAACCGTTCGGCAACATATTTGACTGAATTCCCGAAAGTCAGATTTTTGCTGAAATAGGGATTTTTTCAAAAAAATCTTTTTCCGCCGGTTAAGTTGTTGAGGGCTGATTTCTTGTCCTGTGATAAAAAGCCTTCTGTTTCGACTGCCAAACTTTCAGGGGAGCATTTGCAAGCGTTTGGCAGCATTTTTGAGTGAATTGGCAAAAGTCAGATTTTTGCTGAAATTGTGACCCCGGGGCTTAGGGATTTTTTCAAAAGTTGTTGAGGGCTGATTTCTTGTTCTGTGATAAAAAAAAACCTTCTGTTTCGACTGCCAAACCTTTCAGGGGAGGATTTGCAACCGTTCGGCGCCGTATTTGACTGAATTCCCGAAAGTCAGATTTTTGCTGAAATTGTGACCCCGGGGCTTAGGGATTTTTTCAAAAAAATCTTTTTCCGCCGGTTAAGTTGTTGAGGGCTGATTTCTTGTCCTGTGATAAAAAGCTTTCTGTTTCGACTGCCAAAACTTTCAGGGGAGCATTTGCAACCGTTCGGCAACATATTTGACTGAATTCCCGAAAGTCAGATTTTTGCTGAAATAGGGATTTTTTCAAAAAAATCTTTTTCCGCCGGTTAAGTTGTTGAGGGCTGATTTCTTGTCCTGTGATAAAAAGCCTTCTGTTTCGACTGCCAAAACTTTCAGGGGAGCATTTGCAACCGTTCGGCAACATATTTGACTGAATTCCCGAAAGTCAGATTTTTGCTGAAATTGTGACCCCGGGGCTTAGGGATTTTTTCAAAAAAATCTTTTTCCGCCGGTTAAGTTGTTGAGGGCTGATTTCTTGTCCTGTGATAAAAATCCTTCTGTTTCGACTGCCAAACTTTCTGGGGAGCATTTGCAAGCGTTTGGCAGCATTTTTGAGTGAATTGGCAAAAGTCAGATTTTTGCTGAAATTGTGACCCCGGGGCTTAGAGATTTTTTCAAAAGTTGTTGAGGGCTGATTTCTTGTCCTGTGATAGAAAGCCTTCTGTTTCGACTGCCAAAACTTTCAGGGGAGCATTTGCAAGCGATTGGCAGCAATTTTGAGTGAATTGGCAAAAGTCAGATTTTTGCTGAAATTGTGACCCCGGGGCTTAGGGATTTTTTCAAAAAAATCTTTTTCCGCCGGTTAAGTTGTTGAGGGCTGATTTCTTGTCCTGTGATAAAAAGCCTTCTGTTTCGACTGCCAAACCTTTCAAGGGAGCATTTGCAAGCGTTTGGCAGCATTTTTGAGTGAATTGGCAAAAGTCAGATTTTTGCTGAAATTGTGACCCCGGGGCTTAGGGATTTTTTCAAAAGTTGTTGAGGGCTGATTTCTTGTTCTGTGATAAAAAGCCTTCTGTTTTGAATGCCAAAACGTTCCGGGGAGCATTTGCAAGCGTTTGGCAGCATTTTTGAGTGAATTGGCAAAAGTCAGATTTTTGCTGAAATTGTGACCCCGGGGCTTAGGGATTTTTCAAAAAAATCTTTTTCCGCCGGTTAAGTTGTTGAGGGCTGATTTCTTGTCCTGTGATAAAAAGCCTTCTGTTTCGACTGCCAAACCTTTCAAGGCAGCATTTGCAAGCGTTTGGCAGCATTTTTGAGTGAATTGGCAAAAGTCAGATTTTTGCTGAAATTGTGACCCCGGGGCTTAGGGATTTTTTCAAAAGTTGTTGAGGGCTGATTTCTTGTCCTGTGATAAAAAGCCTTCTGTTTCGACTGCCAAACCTTTCAGGGGAGCATTTGCAAGCGTTTGGCAGCATTTTTGACTGAATTCCCAAAAGTCAGATTTTTGCTGAAATTGTGACCCCGGGGCTTAGGGATTTTTCAAAAAAATCTTTTTCCGCCGGTTAAGTTGTTGAGGGTTGATTTCTTGTCCTGTGATAAAAAGCCTTCTGTTTCGACTGCCAAAACTTTCAGGGGAGCATTTGCAACCGTTCGGCAACATATTTGACTGAATTCCCGAAAGTCAGATTTTTGCTGAAATTGTGACCCCGGGGCTTAGGGATTTTTTCAAAAAAATCTTTTTCCGCCGGTTAAGTTGTTGAGGGCTGATTTCTTGTCCTGTGATAAAAAGCCTTCTGTTTCGACTGCCAAATTTTCAGGGGAGCATTTGCAAGCGTTTGGCAGCATTTTTGAGTGAATTGGCAAAAGTCAGATTTTTGCTGAAATTGTGACCCCGGGGCTTAGAGATTTTTTCAAAAGTTGTTGAGGGCTGATTTCTTGTCCTGTGGTAAAAAGCCTTCTGTTTCGACTGCCAAAACTTTCAGGGGAGCATTTGCAAGCGATTGGCAGCAATTTTGAGTGAATTGGCAAAAGTCAAATTTTTGCTGAAATTGTGACCCCGGGGCTTAGGGATTTTTTCAAAAGTTGTTGAGGGCTTATTTCTTGTTCTTTGATAAAAAGCCTTCTGTTTCGACTGCCAAAACTTTCAGGGGAGCATTTGCAAGCGTTTGGCAGCCTTTTTGAGTGAATTCCCGAAAGTCAGATTTTTGCTGAAATTGTGACCCCGGTGCTTAGGGATTTTTCAAAAAAATCTTTTTCCGCCGGTTAAGTTGTTGAGGGCTGATTTCTTGTCCTGTGATAAAAAGCTTTCTGTTTCGACTGCCAAAACTTTCAGGGGAGCATTTGCAACCGTTCGGCAACATATTTGACTGAATTCCCGAAAGTCAGATTTTTGCTGAAATAGGGATTTTTTCAAAAAAATCTTTTTCCGCCGGTTAAGTTGTTGAGGGCTGATTTCTTGTCCTGTGATAAAAAGCCTTCTGTTTCAACTGCCAAACTTTCAGGGGAGCATTTGCAACCGTTCGGCACCGTATTTGAGTGAATTGGCAAAAGTCAGATTTTTGCTGAAATTGTGACCCCGGGGCTTAGGGATTTTTTCAAAAAAATCTTTTTCCGCCGGTTAAGTTGTTGAGGGCTGATTTCTTGTCCTGTGATAAAAAGCCTTCTGTTTCGACTGCCAAATTTTCAGGGGAGCATTTGCAAGCGTTTGGCAGCATTTTTGAGTGAATTGGCAAAAGTCAGATTTTTGCTGAAATTGTGAACCCGGGGCTTAGAGATTTTTTCAAAAGTTGTTGAGGGCTGATTTCTTGTCCTGTGGTAAAAAGCCTTCTGTTTCGACTGCCAAAACTTTCAGGGGAGCATTTGCAAGCGATTGGCAGCAATTTTGAGTGAATTGGCAAAAGTCAAATTTTTGCTGAAATTGTGACCCCGGGGCTTAGGGATTTTTTCAAAAGTTGTTGAGGGCTTATTTCTTGTTCTGTGATAAAAAGCCTTCTGTTTCGACTGCCAAAACTTTCAGGGGAGCATTTGCAAGCGTTTGGCAGCATTTTTGAGTGAATTCCCGAAAGTCAGATTTTTGCTGAAATTGTGACCCCGGGGCTTAGGGATTTTTCAAAAAAATCTTTTTCCGCCGGTTAAGTTGTTGAGGGCTGATTTCTTGTCCTGTGATAAAAAGCTTTCTGTTTCGACTGCCAAAACTTTCAGGGGAGCATTTGCAACCGTTCGGCAACATATTTGACTGAATTCCCGAAAGTCAGATTTTTGCTGAAATAGGGATTTTTTCAAAAAAATCTTTTTCCGCCGGTTAAGTTGTTGAGGGCTGATTTCTTGTCCTGTGATAAAAAGCCTTCTGTTTCGACTGCCAAACTTTAAGGGGAGCATTTGCAAGCGTTTGGCAGCATTTTTGAGTGAATTGGCAAAAGTCAGATTTTTGCTGAAATTGTGACCCCGGGGCTTAGGGATTTTTTCAAAAGTTGTTGAGGGCTGATTTCTTGTTCTGTGATAAAAAAAAACCTTCTGTTTCGACTGCCAAACCTTTCAGGGGAGGATTTGCAACCGTTCAGCGCCGTATTTGACTGAATTCCCGAAAGTCAGATTTTTGCTGAAATTGTGACCCCGGGGCTTAGGGATTTTTTCAAAAAAATCTTTTTCCGCCGGTTAAGTTGTTGAGGGCTGATTTCTTGTCCTGTGATAAAAAGCTTTCTGTTTCGACTGCCAAAACTTTCAGGGGAGCATTTGCAACCGTTCGGCAACATATTTGACTGAATTCCCGAAAGTCAGATTTTTGCTGAAATAGGGATTTTTTCAAAAAAATCTTTTTCCGCCGGTTAAGTTGTTGAGGGCTGATTTCTTGTCCTGTGATAAAAAGCCTTCTGTTTCGACTGCCAAACTTTCAGTGGAGCATTTGCAAGCGTTCGGCAGCATTTTTGAGTGAATTGGCAAAAGTCAGATTTTTGCTGAAATTGTGACCCCGGGGCTTAGGGATTTTTTCAAAAGTTGTTGAGGGCTGATTTCTTGTTCTGTGATAAAAAAAAACCTTCTGTTTCGACTGCCAAACCTTTCAGGGGAGGATTTGCAACCGTTCGGCGCCGTATTTGACTGAATTCCCGAAAGTCAGATTTTTGCTGAAATTGTGACCCCGGGGCTTAGGGATTTTTTCAAAAAAATCTTTTTCCGCCGGTTAAGTTGTTGAGGGCTGATTTCTTGTCCTGTGATAAAAAGCCTTCTGTTTCAACTGCCAAACTTTCAGGGGAGCATTTGCAACCGTTCGGCACCGTATTTGAGTGAATTGGCAAAAGTCAGATTTTTGCTGAAATTGTGACCCCGGGGCTTAGGGATTTTTTCAAAAGTTGTTGAGGGCTGATTTCTTGTTCTGTGATAAAAAAAAACCTTCTGTTTCGACTGCCAAACCTTTCAGGGGAGGATTTGCAACCGTTCGGCGCCGTATTTGACTGAATTCCCCAAAGTCAGATTTTTGCTGAAATTGTGACCCCGGGGCTTAGGGATTTTTTCAAAAAAATCTTTTTCCGCCGGTTAAGTTGTTGAGGGCTGATTTCTTGTCCTGTGATAAAAAGCCTTCTGTTTCGACTGCCAAACCTTTCAGGGGAGCATTTGCAATCGATTGGCAGCATTTTTGAGTGAATTGGCAAAAGTCAGATTTTTGCTGAAATTGTGACCCCGGGGCTTAGGGATTTTTTCAAAAGTTGTTGAGGGCTGATTTCTTGTTCTGTGATAAAAAAAACCTTCTGTTTCGACTGCCAAAACTTTCAGGGGAGGATTTGCCACCGTTCGGCACCGTATTTGACTGAATTCCCGAAAGTCAGATTTTTGCTGAAATTGTGACCCCGGGCCTTAGGGATTTTTTCAAAAAAATCTTTTTCCGCCGGTTAAGTTGTTGAGGGCTGATTTCTTGTCCTGTGATAAAAAGCCTTCTGTTTCGACTGCCAAAACTTTCAGGGGAGCATTTGCAACCGTTCGGCAACATATTTGACTGAATTCCCGAAAGTCAGATTTTTGCTGAAATTGTGACCCCGGGGCTTAGGGATTTTTTCAAAAAAATCTTTTTCCGCCGGTTAAGTTGTTGAGGGCTGATTTCTTGTCCTGTGATAAAAATCCTTCTGTTTCGACTGCCAAACTTTCTGGGGAGCATTTGCAAGCGTTTGGCAGCATTTTTGAGTGAATTGGCAAAAGTCAGATTTTTGCTGAAATTGTGACCCCGGGGCTTAGAGATTTTTTCAAAAGTTGTTGAGGGCTGATTTCTTGTCCTGTGATAAAAAGCCTTCTGTTTGGACTGCCAAAACTTTCAGGGGAGCATTTGCAAGCGATTGGCAGCAATTTTGAGTGAATTGGCAAAAGTCAAATTTTTGCTGAAATTGTGACCCCGGGGCTTAGGGATTTTTTCAATAGTTGTTGAGGGCTGATTTCTTGTTCTGTGATAAAAAAAAACCTTCTGTTTCGACTGCCAAACCTTTCAGGGGAGGATTTGCAACCGTTCGGCGCCGTATTTGACTGAATTCCCGAAAGTCAGATTTTTGCTGAAATTGTGACCCCGGGGCTTAGGGATTTTTTCAAAAAAATCTTTTTCCGCCGGTTAAGTTGTTGAGGGCTGATTTCTTGTCCTGTGATAAAAAGCCTTCTGTTTCGACTGCCAAAACTTTCAGGGGAGCATTTGCAACCGTTCGGCAACATATTTGACTGAATTCCCGAAAGTCAGATTTTTGCTGAAATTGTGACCCCGGGGCTTAGGGATTTTTTTTAAAAAAATCTTTTTCCGCCGGTTAAGTTGTTGAGGGCTGATTTCTTGTCCTGTGATAAAAATCCTTCTGTTTCGACTGCCAAACTTTCTGGGGAGCATTTGCAAGCGTTTGGCAGCATTTTTGAGTGAATTGGCAAAAGTCAGATTTTTGCTGAAATTGTGACCCCGGGGCTTAGAGATTTTTTCAAAAGTTGTTGAGGGCTGATTTCTTGTCCTGTGATAAAAAGCCTTCTGTTTCGACTGCCAAAACTTTCAGGAGAGCATTTGCAAGCGATTGGCAGCAATTTTGAGTGAATTGGCAAAAGTCAAATTTTTGCTGAAATTGTGACCCCGGGGCTTAGGGATTTTTTCAAAAGTTGTTGAGGGCTGATTTCTTGTTCTGTGATAAAAAGCCTTCTGTTTCGACTGCCAAAACTTTCAGGGGAGCATTTGCAAGCGTTTGGCAGCATTTTTGAGTGAATTCCCGAAAGTCAGATTTTTGCTGAAATTGTGACCCCGGGGCTTAGGGATTTTTCAAAAAAATCGTTTTCCGCCTGTTAAGTTGTTGAAGGCTGATTTCTTGTCCTGTGGTAAAAAGCCTTCTGTTTCGACTGCCAAAACTTTCAGGGGAGCATTTGCAACCGTTCGGCAACATATTTGACTGAATTCCCGAAAGTCAGATTTTTGCTGAAATTGTGACCCCGGGGCTTAGGGATTTTTTCAAAAAAATCCTTTTCGCCGGTTAACTTGTTGAGGGCTGATTTCTTGTCCTGTGATAAAAAGCCTTCTGTTTCGACTGCCAAACTTTCAGGGGAGCATTTGCAAGCGTTTGGCAGCATTTATGAGTGAATTGACAAAAGTCAGATTTTTGCTGAAATTGTGACCCCGGGGCTTAGAGATTTTTTCAAAAGTTGTTGAGGGCTGATTTCTTGTTCTGTGATAAAAAGCCGTCTGTTTCGACTGCCAAAACTTTCAGGGGAGCATTTGCAAGCGTTTGGCAGCATTTTTGAATGAATTCCCGAAAGTCAGATTTTTGCTGAAATTGTGACCCCGGGGCTTAGGGATTTTTCAAAAATATCTTTTTCCGCCGGTTAAGTTGTTGAGGGCTGATTTCTTGTCCTGTGATAAAAAGCCTTCTGTTTCGACTGCCAAACCTTTCAAGGCAGCATTTGCAAGCGTTTGGCAGCATTTTTGAGTGAATTGGCAAAAGTCAGATTTTTGCTGAAATTGTGACCCCGGGGCTTAGGGATTTTTTCAAAAGTTGTTGAGGGCTGATTTCTTGTTCTGTGATAAAAAACCTTCTGTTTTGACTGCCAAAACGTTCCGGGGAGCATTTGCAACCGTTCGGCAACATATTTGACTGAATTCCCGAAAGTCAGATTTTTGCTGAAATTGTGACCCCGGGGCTTAGGGATTTTTTCAAAAAAATCTTTTTCCGCCGGTTAAGTTGTTGAGGGCTGATTTCTTGTCCTGTGATAAAAAGCCTTCTGTTTCGACTGCCAAACCTTTCAAGGCAGCATTTGCAAGCGTTTGGCAGCATTTTTGAGTGAATTCCCGAAAGTCAGATTTTTGCTGAAATTGTGACCCCGGGTCTTAGGGATTTTTCAAAAAAATCTTTTTCCGCTGGTTAAGTTGTTGAGGGCTGATTTCTTGTCCTGTGATAAAAAGCCTTCTGTTTCGACTGCCAAACCTTTCAAGGCAGCATTTGCAAGCGTTTGGCAGCATTTTTGAGTGAATTGGCAAAAGTCAGATTTTTGCTGAAATTGTGACCCCGGGGCTTAGGGATTTTTTCAAAAGTTGTTGAGGGCTGATTTCTTGTTCTGTGATAAAAAACCTTCTGTTTTGACTGCCAAAACGTTCCGGGGAGCATTTGCAACCGTTCGGCAACATATTTGACTGAATTCCCGAAAGTCAGATTTTTGCTGAAATTGTGACCCCGGGGCTTAGGGATTTTTTCAAAAAAATCTTTTTCCGCCGGTTAAGTTGTTGAGGGCTGATTTCTTGTCCTGTGATAAAAAGCCTTCTGTTTCGACTGCCAAACCTTTCAAGGCAGCATTTGCAAGCGTTTGGCAGCATTTTTGAGTGAATTCCCGAAAGTCAGATTTTTGCTGAAATTGTGACCCCGGGTCTTAGGGATTTTTCAAAAAAATCTTTTTCCGCTGGTTAAGTTGTTGAGGGCTGATTTCTTGTCCTGTGATAAAAAGCCTTCTGTTTCGACTGCCAAACCTTTCAAGGCAGCATTTGCAAGTGTTTGGCAGCATTTTTGAGTGAATTGGCAAAAGTCAGATTTTTGCTGAAATTGTGACCCCGGGGCTTAGGGATTTTTTCAAAAGTTGTTGAGGGCTGATTTCTTGTTCTGTGATAAAAAAAAAACTTCTGTTTCGACTGCCAAACCTTTCAGGGGAGGATTTGCAACCGTTCGGCGCCGTATTTGACTGAATTCCCGAAAGTCAGATTTTTGCTGAAATTGTGACCCCGGGGCTTAGGGATTTTTTCAAAAAAATCTTTTTCCGCCGGTTAAGTTGTTGAGGGCTGATTTCTTGTCCTGTGATAAAAAGCCTTCTGTTTCGACTGCCAAACCTTTCAGGGGAGCATTTGCAATCGATTGGCAGCATTTTTGAGTGAATTGGCAAAAGTCAGATTTTTGCTGAAATTGTGACCCCGGGGCTTAGGGATTTTTTCAAAAAAATCTTTTTCCACCGGTTAAGTTGTTGAGGGCTGATTTCTTGTTCTGTGATAAAAAGCCTTCTGTTTCGACTGCCAAACCTTTCAGGGGAGCATTTGCAAGCGTTTGGCAGCATTTTTGAGTGAATTCCCGAAAGTCAGATTTTTGCTGAAATTGTGACCCCGGGGCTTAGGGATTTTTTCAAAAAAATCTTTTTCCGCCGGTTAAGTTGTTGAGGGCTGATTTCTTGTCCTGTGATAAAAAGCCTTCTGTTTCGACTGCCAAATTTTCAGGGGAGCATTTGCAAGCGTTTGGCAGCATTTTTGAGTGAATTGGCAAAAGTCAGATTTTTGCTGAAATTGTGACCCCGGGGCTTAGAGATTTTTTCAAAAGTTGTTGAGGGCTGATTTCTTGTCCTGTGGTAAAAAGCCTTCTGTTCGACTGCCAAAACTTTCAGGGGAGCATTTGCAAGCGATTGGCAGCAATTTTGAGTGAATTGGCAAAAGTAAAATTTTTGCTGAAATTGTGACCCCGGGGCTTAGGGATTTTTTCAAAAGTTGTTGAGGGCTTATTTCTTGTTCTGTGATAAAAAGCCTTCTGTTTCGACTGCCAAAACTTTCAGGGGAGCATTTGCAAGCGTTTGGCAGCATTTTTGAGTGAATTCCCGAAAGTCAGATTTCTGCTGAAATTGTGACCCCGGGGCTTAGGGATTTTTCAAAAAAATCTTTTTCCGCCGGTTAAGTTGTTGAGGGCTGATTTCTTGTCCTGTGATAAAAAGCTTTCTGTTTCGACTGCCAAAACTTTCAGGGGAGCATTTGCAACCGTTCGGCAACATATTTGACTGAATTCCCGAAAGTCAGATTTTTGCTGAAATAGGGATTTTTTCAAAAAAATCTTTTTCCGCCGGTTAAGTTGTTGAGGGCTGATTTCTTGTCCTGTGATAAAAAGCCTTCTGTTTCGACTGCCAAACTTTCAGGGGAGCATTTGCAAGCGTTTGGCAGCATTTTTGAGTGAATTGTCAAAAGTCAGATTTTTGCTGAAATTGTGACCCCGGGGCTTAGGGATTTTTTCAAAAGTTGTTGAGGGCTGATTTCTTGTTCTGTGATAAAAAAAAACCTTCTGTTTCGACTGCCAAACCTTTCAGGGGAGGATTTGCAACCGTTCGGCGCCGTATTTGACTGAATTCCCGAAAGTCAGATTTTTGCTGAAATTGTGACCCCGGGGCTTAGGGATTTTTTCAAAAAAATCTTTTTCCGCCGGTTAAGTTGTTGAGGGCTGATTTCTTGTCCTGTGATAAAAAGCTTTCTGTTTCGACTGCCAAAACTTTCAGGGGAGCATTTGCAACCGTTCGGCAACATATTTGACTGAATTCCCGAAAGTCAGATTTTTGCTGAAATAGGGATTTTTTCAAAAAAATCTTTTTCCGCCGGTTAAGTTGTTGAGGGCTGATTTCTTGTCGTGTGATAAAAAGCCTTCTGTTTCGACTGCCAAACCTTTCAGGGGAGCATTTGCAATCGATTGGCAGCATTTTTGAGTGAATTGGCAAAAGTCAGATTTTTGCTGAAATTGTGACCCCGGGGCTTAGGGATTTTTTCAAAAGTTGTTGAGGGCTGATTTCTTGTTCTGTGATAAAAAAAACATTCTGTTTCGACTGCCAAAACTTTCAGGGGAGGATTTGCCACCGTTCGGCACCGTATTTGACTGAATTCCCGAAAGTCAGATTTTTGCTGAAATTGTGACCCCGGGGCTTAGGGATTTTTTCAAAAAAATCTTTTTCCGCCGGTTAAGTTGTTGAGGGCTGATTTCTTGTCCTGTGATAAAAAGCCTTCTGTTTCGACTGCCAAACTTTCAGGGGAGCATTTGCAAGCGTTTGGCAGCATTTTTGAGTGAATTGTCAAAAGTCAGATTTTTGCTGAAATTGTGACCCCGGGGCTTAGGGATTTTTTCAAAAGTTGTTGAGGGCTGATTTCTTGTTCTGTGATAAAAAAAAACCTTCTGTTTCGACTGCCAAACCTTTCAGGGGAGGATTTGCAACCGTTCGGCGCCGTATTTGACTGAATTCCCGAAAGTCAGATTTTTGCTGAAATTGTGACCCCGGGGCTTAGGGATTTTTTCAAAAAAATCTTTTTCCGCCGGTTAAGTTGTTGAGGGCTGATTTCTTGTCCTGTGATAAAAAGCTTTCTGTTTCGACTGCCAAATCATTCAGGGGAGCATTTGCAACCGTTCGGCAACATATTTGACTGAATTCCCGAAAGTCAGATTTTTGCTGAAATAGGGATTTTTTCAAAAAAATCTTTTTCCGCCGGTTAAGTTGTTGAGGGCTGATTTCTTGTCGTGTGATAAAAAGCCTTCTGTTTCGACTGCCAAACCTTTCAGGGGAGCATTTGCAATCGATTGGCAGCATTTTTGAGTGAATTGGCAAAAGTCAGATTTTTGCTGAAATTGTGACCCCGGGGCTTAGGGATTTTTTCAAAAGTTGTTGAGGGCTGATTTCTTGTTCTGTGATAAAAAAAACCTTCTGTTTCGACTGCCAAAACTTTCAGGGGAGGATTTGCCACCGTTCGGCACCGTATTTGACTGAATTCCCGAAAGTCAGATTTTTGCTGAAATTGTGACCCCGGGGCTTAGGGATTTTTTCAAAAAAATCTTTTTCCGCCGGTTAAGTTGTTGAGGGCTGATTTCTTGTCCTGTGATAAAAAGCCTTCTGTTTCGACTGCCAAAACTTTCAGGGGAGCATTTGCAATCGATTGGCAGCATTTTTGAGTGAATTGGCAAAAGTCAGATTTTTGCTGAAATTGTGACCCCGGGGCTTAGGGATTTTTTCAAAAGTTGTTGAGGGCTGATTTCTTGTTCTGTGATAAAAGAAACCTTCTGTTTCGACTGCCAAAACTTTCAGGGGAGGATTTGCCACCGTTCGGCACCGTATTTGACTGAATTCCCGAAAGTCAGATTTTTGCTGAAATTGTGACCCCGGGGCTTAGGGATTTTTTCAAAAAAATCTTTTTCCGCCGGTTAAGTTGTTGAGGGCTGATTTCTTGTCCTGTGATAAAAAGCCTTCTGTTTCGACTGCCAAAACTTTCAGGGGAGCATTTGCAACCGTTCGGCAACATATTTGACTGAATTCCCGAAAGTCAGATTTTTGCTGAAATTGTGACCCCGGGGCTTAGGGATTTTTTCAAAAAAATCTTTTTCCGCCGGTTAAGTTGTTGAGGGCTGATTTCTTGTCCTGTGATAAAAATCCTTCTGTTTCGACTGCCAAACTTTCTGCGGAGCATTTGCAAGCGTTTGGCAGCATTTTTGAGTGAATTGGCAAAAGTCAGATTTTTGCTGAAATTGTGACCCCGGGGCTTAGAGATTTTTTCAAAAGTTGTTGAGGGCTGATTTCTTGTCCTGTGATAAAAAGCCTTCTGTTTCGACTGCCAAAACTTTCAGGGGAGCATTTGCAAGCGATTGGCAGCAATTTTGAGTGAATTGGCAAAAGTCAGATTTTTGCTGAAATTGTGACCCCGGGGCTTAGGGATTTTTTCAAAAAAATCTTTTTCCGCCGGTTAAGTTGTTGAGGGCTGATTTCTTGTCCTGTGATAAAAAGCCTTCTGTTTCGACTGCCAAACCTTTCAAGGGAGCATTTGCAAGCGTTTGGCAGCATTTTTGAGTGAATTGGCAAAAGTCAGATTTTTGCTGAAATTGTGACCCCGGGGCTTAGGGATTTTTCAAAAAAATCTTTTTCCGCCGGTTAAGTTGTTGAGGGCTGATTTCTTGTCCTGTGATAAAAAGCCTTCTGTTTCGACTGCCAAACCTTTCAGGGGAGCATTTGCAAGCGTTTCGCAGCATTTTTGAGTGAATTGGCAAAAGTCAGATTTTTGCTGAAATTGTGACCCCGGGGCTTAGGGATTTTTTCAAAAGTTGTTGAGGGCTGATTTCTTGTCCTGTGATAAAAAGCCTTCTGTTTCGACTGCCAAAACTTTCAGGGGAGCATTTGCAAGCGATTGGCAGCAATTTTGAGTGAATTGGCAAAAGTCAGATTTTTGCTGAAATTGTGACCCCGGGGCTTAGGGATTTTTTCAAAAAAATCTTTTTCCGCCGGTTAAGTTGTTGAGGGCTGATTTCTTGTCCTGTGATAAAAAGCCTTCTGTTTCGACTGCCAAACCTTTCAAGGGAGCATTTGCAAGCGTTTGGCAGCATTTTTGAGTGAATTGGCAAAAGTCAGATTTTTGCTGAAATTGTGACCCCGGGGCTTAGGGATTTTTCAAAAAAATCTTTTTCCGCCGGTTAAGTTGTTGAGGGCTGATTTCTTGTCCTGTGATAAAAAGCCTTCTGTTTCGACTGCCAAACCTTTCAGGGGAGCATTTGCAAGCGTTTCGCAGCATTTTTGAGTGAATTGGCAAAAGTCAGATTTTTGCTGAAATTGTGACCCCGGGGCTTAGGGATTTTTTCAAAAGTTGTTGAGGGCTGATTTCTTGTCCTGTGATAAAAAGCCTTCTGTTTCGACTGCCAAACTTTTCAGGGGAGCATTTGCAAGCGTTTGGCAGCATTTTTGACTGAATTCCCGAAAGTCAGATTTTTGCTGAAATTGTGACCCCGGGGCTTAGGGATTTTTTCAAAAAAATCTTTTTCCGCCGGTTAAGTTGTTGAGGGCTGATTTCTTGTCCTGTGATAAAAAGCTTTCTGTTTCGACTGCCAAAACTTTCAGGGGAGCATTTGCAACCGTTCGGCAACATATTTGACTGAATTCCCGAAAGTCAGATTTTTGCTGAAATAGGGATTTTTTCAAAAAAATCTTTTTCCGCCGGTTAAGTTGTTGAGGGCTGATTTCTTGTCCTGTGATAAAAAGCCTTCTGTTTCGACTGCCAAACTTTCAGGGGAGCATTTGCAAGCGTTTGGCAGCATTTTTGAGTGAATTGGCAAAAGTCAGATTTTTGCTGAAATTGTGACCCCGGGGCTTAGGGATTTTTTCAAAAGTTGTTGAGGGCTGATTTCTTGTTCTGTGATAAAAAAAAACCTTCTGTTTCGACTGCCAAACCTTTCAGGGGAGGATTTGCAACCGTTCGGCGCCGTATTTGACTGAATTCCCGAAAGTCAGATTTTTGCTGAAATTGTGACCCCGGGGCTTAGGGATTTTTTCAAAAAAATCTTTTTCCGCCGGTTAAGTTGTTGAGGGCTGATTTCTTGTCCTGTGATAAAAAGCCTTCTGTTTCAACTGCCAAACTTTCAGGGGAGCATTTGCAACCGTTCGGCACCGTATTTGAGTGAATTGGCAAAAGTCAGATTTTTGCTGAAATTGTGACCCCGGGGCTTAGGGATTTTTTCAAAAGTTGTTGAGGGCTGATTTCTTGTTCTGTGATAAAAAAAAACCTTCTGTTTCGACTGCCAAACCTTTCAGGGGAGGATTTGCAACCGTTCGGCGCCGTATTTGACTGAATTCCCGAAAGTCAGATTTTTGCTGAAATTGTGACCCCGGGGCTTAGGGATTTTTTCAAAAAAATCTTTTTCCGCCGGTTAAGTTGTTGAGGGCTGATTTCTTGTCGTGTGATAAAAAGCCTTCTGTTTCGACTGCCAAACCTTTCAGGGGAGCATTTGCAATCGATTGGCAGCATTTTTGAGTGAATTGGCAAAAGTCAGATTTTTGCTGAAATTGTGACCCCGGGGCTTAGGGATTTTTTCAAAAGTTGTTGAGGGCTGATTTCTTGTTCTGTGATAAAAAAAAAACTTCTGTTTCGACTGCCAAACCTTTCAGGGGAGGATTTGCAACCGTTCGGCGCCGTATTTGACTGAATTCCCGAAAGTCAGATTTTTGCTGAAATTGTGACCCCGGGGCTTAGGGATTTTTTCAAAAAAATCTTTTTCCGCCGGTTAAGTTGTTGAGGGCTGATTTCTTGTCCTGTGATAAAAAGCCTTCTGTTTCGACTGCCAAACCTTTCAAGGCAGCATTTGCAAGCGTTTGGCAGCATTTTTGAGTGAATTGGCAAAAGTCAGATTTTTGCTGAAATTGTGACCCCGGGGCTTCGGGATTTTTTCAAAAGTTGTTGAGGGCTGATTTCTTATTCTGTGATAAAAAACCTTCTGTTTTGAGTGCCAAAACGTTCCGGGGAGCATTTGCAACCGTTCGGCAACATATTTGACTGAATTCCCGAAAGTCAGATTTTTGCTGAAATTGTGACCCCGGGGCTTAGGGATTTTTTCAAAAAAATCTTTTTCCGCCGGTTAAGTTGTTGAGGGCTGATTTCTTGTCCTGTGATAAAAAGCCTTCTGTTTCAACTGCCAAACTTTCAGGGGAGCATTTGCAACCGTTCGGCACCGTATTTGAGTGAATTGGCAAAAGTCAGATTTTTGCTGAAATTGTGACCCCGGGGCTTAGGGATTTTTTCAAAAGTTGTTGAGGGTTGATTTCTTGTTCTTTGATAAAAAGCCTTCTGTTTCAACTGCCAAAACTTTCAGGGGAGCATTTGCAACCGTTCGGCACCATATTTGACTGAATTCCCGAAAGTCAGATTTTTGCTGAAATTGTAACCCTGGGGCTTAGGGATTTTTTCAAAAAAATCTTTTTCCGCCGGTTAAGTTGTTGACGGCTGATTTCTTGTCCTGTGATAAAAAGCCTTCTGTTTCGACTGCCAAACCTTTCAGGGGAGCATTTGCAAGCGTTTGGCAGCATTTTTGAGTGAATTGGCAAAAGTCCGATATTTGCTGAAATTGTGACCCCGGGGCTTAGGGATTTTTTCAAAAAAATCTTTTTCCGCCAGTTAAGTTGTTGAGGGCTGATTTCTTGTCCTGTGATAAAAAGCCTTCTGTTTCGACTGCAAACTTTCAGGGGAGCATTTGCAAGCGACTGGCAACATTTTTGAGTGAATTCCCGAAAGTCAGATTTTTGCTGAAATTGTGACCCCGGGGCTTAGAGATTTTTTCAAAAGTTGTTGAGGTCTGATTTCTTGTCCTGTGATAAAAAGCCTTCTGTTTCGACTGCCAAAACTTTCAGGGGAGCATTTGGCAGCATTTTTGAGTGAAATGGCAAAAGTCCCCGGGGCTTAGGGATTTTTTCAAAAGTTGTTGAGGGCTGATTTCTTGTTCTGTGATAAAAAGCCTTCTGTTTCGACTGCCAAAACGTTCCGGGGAGCATTTGCAACCGTTCGGCAACATATTTGACTGAATTCCCGAAAGTCAGATTTTTGCTGAAATTGTGACCCCGGGGCTTAGGGATTTTTTCAAAAAAATCTTTTTCCGCCGGTTAAGTTGTTGAGGGCTGATTTCTTGTCCTGTGATAAAAAGCCTTCTGTTTCGACTGCCAAACCTTTCAAGGCAGCATTTGCAAGCGTTTGGCAGCATTTTTGAGTGAATTGGCAAAAGTCAGATTTTTGCTGAAATTGTGACCCCGGGGCTTAGGGATTTTTTCAAAAGTTGTTGAGGGCTGATTTCTTATTCTGTGATAAAAAACCTTCTGTTTTGAGTGCCAAAACGTTCCGGGGAGCATTTGCAACCGTTCGGCAACATATTTGACTGAATTCCCGAAAGTCAGATTTTTGCTGAAATTGTGACCCCGGGGCTTAGGGATTTTTTCAAAAAAATCTTTTTCCGCCAGTTAAGTTGTTGAGGGCTGATTTCTTGTCCTGTGATAAAAAGCCTTCTGTTTCAACTGCCAAACTTTCAGGGGAGCATTTGCAACCGTTCGGCACCGTATTTGAGTGAATTGGCAAAAGTCAGATTTTTGCTGAAATTGTGACCCCGGGGCTTAGGGATTTTTTCAAAAGTTGTTGAGGGTTGATTTCTTGTTCTTTGATAAAAAGCCTTCTGTTTCAACTGCCAAAACTTTCAGGGGAGCATTTGCAACCGTTCGGCACCATATTTGACTGAATTCCCGAAAGTCAGATTTTTGCTGAAATTGTAACCCTGGGGCTTAGGGATTTTTTCAAAAAAATCTTTTTCCGCCGGTTAAGTTGTTGACGGCTGATTTCTTGTCCTGTGATAAAAAGCCTTCTGTTTCGACTGCCAAACCTTTCAGGGGAGCATTTGCAAGCGTTTGGCAGCATTTTTGAGTGAATTGGCAAAAGTCCGATATTTGCTGAAATTGTGACCCCGGGGCTTAGGGATTTTTTCAAAAAAATCTTTTTCCGCCAGTTAAGTTGTTGAGGGCTGATTTCTTGTCCTGTGATAAAAAGCCTTCTGTTTCGACTGCAAACTTTCAGGGGAGCATTTGCAAGCGACTGGCAACATTTTTGAGTGAATTCCCGAAAGTCAGATTTTTGCTGAAATTGTGACCCCGGGGCTTAGAGATTTTTTCAAAAGTTGTTGAGGTCTGATTTCTTGTCCTGTGATAAAAAGCCTTCTGTTTCGACTGCCAAAACTTTCAGGGGAGCATTTGGCAGCATTTTTGAGTGAAATGGCAAAAGTCCCCGGGGCTTAGGGATTTTTTCAAAAGTTGTTGAGGGCTGATTTCTTGTTCTGTGATAAAAAGCCTTCTGTTTCGACTGCCAAAACGTTCCGGGGAGCATTTGCAACCGTTCGGCAACATATTTGACTGAATTCCCGAAAGTCAGATTTTTGCTGAAATTGTGACCCCGGGGCTTAGGGATTTTTTCAAAAAAATCTTTTTCCGCCGGTTAAGTTGTTGAGGGCTGATTTCTTGTCCTGTGATAAAAAGCCTTCTGTTTCGACTGCCAAACCTTTCAAGGCAGCATTTGCAAGCGTTTGGCAGCATTTTTGAGTGAATTGGCAAAAGTCAGATTTTTGCTGAAATTGTGACCCCGGGGCTTAGGGATTTTTTCAAAAGTTGTTGAGGGCTGATTTCTTATTCTGTGATAAAAAACCTTCTGTTTTGACTGCCAAAACGTTCCGGGGAGCATTTGCAACCGTTCGGCAACATATTTGACTGAATTCCCGAAAGTCAGATTTTTGCTGAAATTGTGACCCCGGGGCTTAGGGATTTTTTCAAAAAAATCTTTTTCCGCCGGTTAAGTTGTTGAGGGCTGATTTCTTGTCCTGTGATAAAAAGCCTTCTGTTTCAACTGCCAAACTTTCAGGGGAGCATTTGCAACCGTTCGGCACCGTATTTGAGTGAATTGGCAAAAGTCAGATTTTTGCTGAAATTGTGACCCCGGGGCTTAGGGATTTTTTCAAAAGTTGTTGAGGGTTGATTTCTTGTTCTTTGATAAAAAGCCTTCTGTTTCAACTGCCAAAACTTTCAGGGGAGCATTTGCAACCGTTCGGCACCATATTTGACTGAATTCCCGAAAGTCAGATTTTTGCTGAAATTGTAACCCTGGGGCTTAGGGATTTTTTCAAAAAAATCTTTTTCCGCCGGTTAAGTTGTTGACGGCTGATTTCTTGTCCTGTGATAAAAAGCCTTCTGTTTCGACTGCCAAACCTTTCAGGGGAGCATTTGCAAGCGTTTGGCAGCATTTTTGAGTGAATTGGCAAAAGTCCGATATTTGCTGAAATTGTGACCCCGGGGCTTAGGGATTTTTTCAAAAAAATCTTTTTCCGCCAGTTAAGTTGTTGAGGGCTGATTTCTTGTCCTGTGATAAAAAGCCTTCTGTTTCGACTGCAAACTTTCAGGGGAGCATTTGCAAGCGACTGGCAACATTTTTGAGTGAATTCCCGAAAGTCAGATTTTTGCTGAAATTGTGACCCCGGGGCTTAGAGATTTTTTCAAAAGTTGTTGAGGTCTGATTTCTTGTTGTGTGATAAAAAAAAACCTTCTGTTTCGACTGCCAAACCTTTCAGGGGAGGATTTGCAACCGTTCGGCGCCGTATTTGACTGAATTCCCGAAAGTCAGATTTTTGCTGAAATTGTGACCCCGGGGCTTAGGGATTTTTCAAAAAAATCTTTTTCCGCTGGTTAAGTTGTTGAGGGCTGATTTCTTGTCCTGTGATAAAAAGCCTTCTGTTTCGACTGCCAAACCTTTCAAGGCAGCATTTGCAAGCGTTTGGCAGCATTTTTGAGTGAATTGGCAAAAGTCAGATTTTTGCTGAAATTGTGACCCCGGGGCTTAGGGATTTTTTCAAAAGTTGTTGAGGGCTGATTTCTTGTTGTGTGATAAAAAAAAACCTTCTGTTTCGACTGCCAAACCTTTCAGGGGAGGATTTGCAACCGTTCGGCGCCGTATTTGACTGAATTCCCGAAAGTCAGATTTTTGCTGAAATTGTGACCCCGGGGCTTAGGGATTTTTTCAAAAAAATCTTTTTCCGCCGGTTAAGTTGTTGAGGGCTGATTTCTTGTCCTGTGATAAAAAGCCTTCTGTTTCGACTGCCAAACCTTTCAAGGCAGCATTTGCAAGCGTTTGGCAGCATTTTTGAGTGAATTGGCAAAAGTCAGATTTTTGCTGAAATTGTGACCCCGGGGCTTAGGGATTTTTTCAAAAGTTGTTGAGGGCTGATTTCTTATTCTGTGATAAAAAACCTTCTGTTTTGACTGCCAAAACGTTCCGGGGAGCATTTGCAACCGTTCGGCAACATATTTGACTGAATTCCCGAAAGTCAGATTTTTGCTGAAATTGTGACCCCGGGGCTTAGGGATTTTTTCAAAAAAATCTTTTTCCGCCGGTTAAGTTGTTGAGGGCTGATTTCTTGTCCTGTGATAAAAAGCCTTCTGTTTCAACTGCCAATCTTTCAGGGGAGCATTTGCAACCGTTCGGCACCGTATTTGAGTGAATTGGCAAAAGTCAGATTTTTGCTGAAATTGTGACCCCGGGGCTTAGGGATTTTTTCAAAAGTTGTTGAGGGTTGATTTCTTGTTCTTTGATAAAAAGCCTTCTGTTTCAACTGCCAAAACTTTCAGGGGAGCATTTGCAACCGTTCGGCACCATATTTGACTGAATTTCCGAAAGTCAGATTTTTGCTGAAATTGTAACCCTGGGGCTTAGGGATTTTTTCAAAAAAATCTTTTTCCGCCGGTTAAGTTGTTGAGGGCTGATTTCTTGTTCTGTGATAAAAAGCCTTCTGTTTCGACTGCCAAACCTTTCAGGGGAGCATTTGCAAGCGTTTGGCAGCATTTTTGAGTGAATTGGCAAAAGTCCGATATTTGCTGAAATTGTGACCCCGGGGCTTAGGGATTTTTTCAAAAAAATCTTTTTCCGCCGGTTAAGTTGTTGAGGGCTGATTTCTTGTCCTGTGATAAAAAGCCTACTGTTTCGACTGCCAAACCTTTCAGGGGAGCATTTGCAAGCGTTTGGCAGCATTTTTGAGTGAATTGGCAAAAGTCCGATATTTGCTGAAATTGTAACCCCGGGGCTTAGGGATTTTTCAACAATATCTTTTTCCGCCGGTTAAGTTGTTGAGGGCTGATTTCTTGTCCTGTGATAAAAAGCCTTCTGTTTCGACTGCCAAACCTTTCAAGGCAGCATTTGCAAGCGTTTGGCAGCATTTTTGAGTGAATTGGCAAAAGTCAGATTTTTGCTGAAATTGTGACCCCGGGGCTTAGGGATTTTTTTCAAAAGTTGTTGAGGGCTGATTTCTTATTCTGTGATAAAAAACCTTCTGTTTTGATAGCCAAAACGTTCCGGGGAGCATTTGCAACCGTTCGGCAACATATTTGACTGAATTCCCGAAAGTCAGATTTTTGCTGAAATTGTGACCCCGGGGCTTAGGGATTTTTTCAAAAAAATCTTTTTCCGCCGGTTAAGTTGTTGAGGGCTGATTTCTTGTCCTGTGATAAAAAGCCTTCTGTTTCGACTGCCAAACCTTTCAAGGCAGCATTTGCAAGCGTTTGGCAGCATTTTTGAGTGAATTGGCAAAAGTCAGATTTTTGCTGAAATTGTGACCCCCGGGCTTAGGGATTTTTTCAAAAGTTGTTGAGGGCTGATTTCTTGTTCTGTGATAAAAAAAACCCTTCTGTTTCGACTGCCAAACCTTTCAGGGGAGGATTTGCAACCGTTCGGCGCCGTATTTGACTGAATTCCCGAAAGTCAGATTTTTGCTGAAATTGTGACCCCGGGGCTTAGGAATTTTTTCAAAAAAATCTTTTTCCGCCGGTTAAGTTGTTGAGGGCTGATTTCTTGTCGTGTGACAAAAAGCCTTCTGTTTCGACTGCCAAACCTTTCAGGGGAGCATTTGCAAGCGTTTGGCAGCATTTTTGAGTGAATTGGCAAAAGTCCGATATTTGCTGAAATTGTGACCCCGGGGCTTAGGGATTTTTTCAAAAAAATCTTTTTCCGCCGGTTAAGTTGTTGAGGGCTGATTTCTTGTCCTGTGATAAAAAGCCTACTGTTTCGACTGCCAAAACTTTCAGGGGAGCATTTGGAAGCATTTGGCAGCATTTTTGAGCGAATTGGCAAAAGTCAGATTTTTGCTGAAATTGTGACCCCGGGGCTTAGGGATTTTTCAAAAAAATCTTTTTCCGCCGGTTAAGTTGTTGAGGGCTGATTTCTTGTGCTGTGATAAAAAGCCTTCTGTTTCGATTGCCAAACCTTTCAGGGCAGCATTTGCAAGCGTTTGGCAGCATTTTTGAGTGAATTCCCGAAAGTCAGATTTTTGCTGAAATTGTGACCCCGGGTCTTAGGGATTTTTCAAAAAAATCTTTTTCCTCTGGTTAAGTTGTTGAGGGCTGATTTCTTGTCCTGTGATAAAAAGCCTTCTGTTTCGACTGCCAAACCTTTCAGGGGAGCATTTGCAAGCGTTTGGCAGCATTTTTGAGTGAATTCCCGAAAGTCAGATTTTTGCTGAAATTGTGACCCCGGGGCTTAGGGATTTTTCAAAAAAATCTTTTTCCGCCGATTAAGTTGTTGAGGGCTGATTTCTTGTCCTGTGATAAAAAGCCTTCTGTTTCGACTGCCAAACCTTTCAAGGCAGCATTTGCAAGCGTTTGGCAGCATTTTTGAGTGAATTGGCAAAAGTCAGATTTTTGCTGAAATTGTGACCCCGGGGCTTAGGGATTTTTTCAAAAGTTGTTGAGGGCTGATTTCTTATTCTGTGATAAAAAACCTTCTGTTTTGACTGCCAAAAGGTTCCGGGGAGCATTTGCAACCGTTCGGCAACATATTTGACTGAATTCCCGAAAGTCAGATTTTTGCTGAAATTGTGACCCCGGGGCTTAGGGATTTTTTCAAAAAAATCTTTTTCCGCCGGTTAAGTTGTTGAGGGCTGATTTCTTGTCCTGTGATAAAAACCCTTCTGTTTCAACTGCCAAACTTTCAGGGGAGCTTTTGCAACCGTTCGGCACCGTATTTGAGTGAATTGGCAAAAGTCAGATTTTTGCTGAAATTGTGACCCCGGGGCTTAGGGATTTTTTCAAAAGTTGTTGAGGGCTGATTTCTTGTCCTGTGATAAAAACCCTTCTGTTTCAACTGCCAAACTTTCAGGGGAGCATTTGCAACCGTTCGACACCGTATTTGAGTGAATTCCCGAAAGTCAGATTTTTGCTGAAATTGTGACCCCGGGGCTTAGGGATTTTTTCAAAAAAATCTTTTTCCGCCGGTTAAGTTGTTGAGGGCTGATTTCTTGTCCTGTGATAAAAAGCCTTCTGTTTCGACTGCCAAAACTTTCAGGGGAGCATTTGCAAGCGTTTGGCAGCATTTTTGAGTGAATTGGCAAAAGTCAGATTTTTGCTGAAATTGTGACCCCGGGGCTTAGGGATTTTTTCAAAAGTTGTTGAGGGCTGATTTCTTGTCCTGTGATAAAAAGCCTTCTGTTTCGACTGCCAAAACTTTCAGGGGAGCATTTGCAAGCGTTTGGCAGCATTTTTGAGTGAATTCCAGAAAGTCAGATTTTTGCTGAAATTGTGACCCCGGGGCTTAGGGATTTTTAAAAAAAACTTTTTCCGCCGGTTAAGTTGTTGAGGGCTGATTTCTTGTCCTGTGATAAAAAGCCTTCTGTTTCGACTGCCAAAACTTTCAGCGGAGCATTTGCAACCGTTCGGCAACATATTTGACTGAATTTCCGAAAGTCAGATTTTTGCTGAAATTGTGACCGGTGAAATCCCTGTGAAATTGTGGCTTAGGGATTTTTTCAAAAAAATCTTTTTCCGCCGGTTAAGTTGTTGAGGGCTGATTTCTTGTCCTGTGATAAAAAGCCTTCTGTTTCGACTGCCAAACTTTCAGGGGAGCATTTGCAAGTGTTTGGCAGCATTTTTGAGTGAATTGGCAAAAGTCAGATTTTTGCTGAAATTGTGACCCCGGGGCTTAGAGATTTTTTCAAAAGTTGTTGAGGGCTGATTTCTTGTCCTGTGATAAAAAGCTGTCTGTTTCGACTGCCAAAACTTTCAGGGGAGCATTTGCAAGTGTTTGGCAGCATTTTTGAGTGATTTCCCGAAAGTCAGATTTTTGCTGAAATTGTGACCCCGGGGCTTAGGGATTTTTTAAAAAAACTTTTTCCGCCGGTTAAGTTGTTGAGGGCTGATTTCTTGTCCTGTGATAAAAAGCCTTCTGTTTCGACTGCCAAAACTTTCAGCGGAGCATTTGCAACCGTTCGGCAACATATTTGACTGAATTTCCGAAAGTCAGATTTTTGCTGAAATTGTGACCGCGGGGCTTAGGGATTTTTTCAAAAAAATCTTTTTCCGCCGGTTAAGTTGTTGAGGGCTGATTTCTTGTCCTGTGATAAAAAGCCTTCTGTTGCGACTGCCAAACTTTCAGGGGAGCATTTGCAAGTGTTTGGCAGCATTTTTGAGTGATTTGGCAAAAGTCAGATTTTTGCTGAAATTGTGACCCCGGGGCTTAGAGATTTTTTCAAAAGTTGTTGAGGGCTGATTTCTTGTCCTGTGATAAAAAGCTGTCTGTTTCGACTGCCAAAACTTTCAGGGGAGCATTTGCAAGTGTTTGGCAGCATTTTTGAGTGATTTCCCGAAAGTCAGATTTTTGCTGAAATTGTGACCCCGGGGCTTAGGGATTTTTCAAAAATATCTTTTTCCGCCGGTTAAGTTGTTGAGGGCTGATTTCTTGTCCTGTGATAAAAAGCCTTCTGTTTCGACTGCCAAACCTTTCAAGGCAGCATTTGCAAGCGTTTGGCAGCATTTTTGAGTGAATTTGCAAAAGTCAGATTTTTGCTGAAATTGTGACCGGTGAAATCTCTGTGAAATTGTGGCTTAGGGATTTTTTCAAAAGTTGTTGAGGGCTGATTTCTTATTCTGTGATAAAAAGCCTTCTGTTTTGACTGCCAAAACGTTCCGGGGAGCATTTGCAACCGTTCGGCAACATATTTGACTGAATTCCCAAAAGTCAGATTTTTGCTGAAATTGTGACTCCGGGGCTTAGGGATTTTTTCAAAAAAATCTTTTTCCGCCGGTTAAGTTGTTGAGGGCTGATTTCTTGTCCTGTGATAAAAAGCCTTCTGTTTCAACTGCCAAACTTTCAGGGGAGCATTTGCAACCGTTCGGCACCGTATTTGAGTGAATTGGCAAAAGTCAGATTTTTGCTGAAATTGTGACCCCGGGGCTTAGGGATTTTTTCAAAAGTTGTTGAGGGCTGATTTCTTGTTCTGTGATAAAAAAAACCTTCTGTTTCGACTGCCAAACCTTTCAGGGGAGGATTTGCAACCGTTCGGCGCCGTATTTGACTGAATTCCCGAAAGTCAGATTTTTGCTGAAATTGTGACCCCGGGGCTTAGGGATTTTTTCAAAAAAATCTTTTTCCGCCGGTTAAGTTGTTGAGGGCTGATTTCTTGTCGTGTGATAAAAAGCCTTCTGTTTCGACTGCCAAACCTTTCAGGGGAGCATTTGCAAGCGTTTGGCAGCATTTTTGAGTGAATTGGCAAAAGTCCGATATTTGCTGAAATTGTGACCCCGAGGCTTAGGGATTTTTTCAAAAAAATCTTTTTCCGCCGGTTAAGTTGTTGAGGGCTGATTTCTTGTCCTGTGATAAAAAGCCTACTGTTTCGACTGCCAAAAATTTCAGGGGAGCATTTGGAAGCGTTTGGCAGCATTTTTGAGCGAATTGGCAAAAGTCAGATTTTTGATGAAATTATGACCCCGGGGCTTAGGGATTTTTTCAAAAGTTGTTGAGGGCTGATTTCTTGTTCTGTGATAAAAAGCCTTCTGTTTCGACTGCCAAAACTTTCAGGGGAGCATTTGCAACCGTTCGGCAACATATTTGACTGAATTCCCGAAAGTCAGATTTTTGCTGAAATTGTGATCCCGGGGCTTAGGGATTTTTTCAAAAAAATCTTTTTCCGCCGGTTAAGTTGTTGAGGGCTGATTTCTTGTTCTGTGATAAAAAGCCTTCTGTTTCGACTGCCAAACCTTTCAGGGGAGCATTTGCAAGCGTTTGGCAGCATTTTTGAGTGAATTCCCGAAAGTCAGATTTTTGCTGAAATTGTGACCCCGGAGCTTAGGGATTTTTCATAAAAATCTTATTCCGCCGGTTACGTTGTTGAGGGCTGATTTCTTGTCCTGTGATAAAAAGCCTTCCGTTTCGACTGCCAAACCTTTCAAGGCAGCACTTGCAAGCGTTTGGCAGCATTTTTGAGTGAATTGGCAAAAGTCAGATTTTTGCTGAAATTGTGACCCCGGGGCTTAGGGATTTTTTCAAAAGTTGTTGAGGGCTGATTTCTTGTTCTGTGATAAAAAGCCTTCTGTTTTGACTGCCAAAACGTTCCGGGGAGCATTTGCAACCATTCGGCAACATATTTGACTGAATTCCCGAAAGTCAGATTTTTGCTGAAATTGTGACCCCGGGGCTTAGGGATTTTTTCAAAAGTTGTTGAGGGCTGATTTCTTGTTCTGTGATAAAAAAAACCTTCTGTTTCGACTGCCAAACCTTTCAGGGGAGGATTTGCAACCGTTCGGCGCCGTATTTGACTGAATTCCCGAAAGTCAGATTTTTGCTGAAATTGTTACCCCAGGGCTTAGGGATTTTTTCAAAAAAATCTTTTTCCGCCGGTTAAGTTGTTGAGGGCTGATTTCTTGTCCTGTGATAAAAAGCCTTCTGTTTGGACTGCCAAACATTTCAGGGGAGCATTTGCAAGCGTTTGGCAGCATTTTTGAGTGAATTCCCGAAAGTCAGATTTTTGCTGAAATTGTGACCCCGGGGCTTAGGGATTTTTTCAAAAAAATCTTTTTCCGCTGGTAAAGTTGTTGAGGGCTGATTTCTTGTCCTGTGATAAAAAGCCTTCTATTTCAACTGCCAGACTTTCAGGGGAGCATATGCAAGCGATTGGCAGCATTTTTCAGTGAATTGGCAAAAGTCAGATTTTTGCTGAAATTGTGACCCCGGGGCTTAGGGATTTTTTCAAAAGTTGTTGAGGGCTGATTTCTTGTCCTGTGATAAAAAGCCTTCTGTTTCGACTGCCAAAACTTTCAGGGGAGCATTTGCAAGCGTTTGGCAGCATTTTTGAGTGAATTGGCAAAAGTCAGATTTTTGCTGAAATTGTTACCCCAGGGCTTAGGGATTTTTTCAAAAAAATCTTTTTCCGCCGGTTAAGTTGTTGAGGGCTGATTTCTTGTCCTGTGATAAAAAGCCTTCTGTTTGGAATGCCAAACATTTCAGGGGAGCATTTGCAAGCGATTGGCAGCATTTTTGAGTGAAGTCCCGAAAGTCAGATTTTTGCTGAAATTGTGACCCCGGGGCTTAGAGATTTTTTCAAAAGTTGTTGAGGGCTGATTTCTTGTCCTGTGATAAAAAGCCTTCTGTTTCGACTGCCAAAACTTTCAGGGGAGCATTTGCAAGCGATTGGCAGCATTTTTGAGTGAATTGGCAAAAGTCAGATTTTTACTGAAATTGTCACCCCAGGGCTTAGGGATTTTTTCAAAAAAATCTTTTTCCACCGGTTAAGTTGTTGAGGGCTGATTTCTTGTTCTGTGATAAAAAGCCTTCTGTTTCGACTGCCAAACCTTTCAGGGGAGCATTTGCAAGCGTTTGGCAGCATTTTTGAGTGAATTCCCGAAAGTCAGATTTTTGCTGAAATTGTGACCCCGGGGCTTAGGGATTTTTTCAAAAAAATCTTTTTCCGCCGGTTAAGTTGTTGAGGGCTGATTTCTTGTCCTGTGATAAAAAGCCTTTTGTTTCGACTGCCAAACTTTCAGAGGAGCATTTGCAAGCGATTGGCAGCATTTTTGAGTGAATTCCCGAAAGTCAGATTTTTGCTGAAATTGTGACCCCGGGGCTTAGAGATTTTTTCAAAAGTTGTTGAGGGCTGATTTCTTGTCCTGTGATAAAAAGCCTTCTGTTTCGACTGCCAAAACTTTCAGGGGAGCATTTGCAAGCGTTTGGCAGCATTTTTGAGTGAATTGGCAAAAGTCCGATATTTGCTGAAATTGTGACCCCGGGGCTTAGAGATTTTTTCAAAAGTTGTTGAGGGCTGATTTCTTGTTCTGTGATAAAAAGCCTTCTGTTTCGACTGCCAAAACTTTCAGGGGAGCATTTGCAACCGTTCGGCACCATATTTGACTGAATTCGCGAAAGTCAGATTTTTGCTGAAATTGTGACCCCGGAGCTTAGGGATTTTTCATAAAAATCTTATTCCGCCGGTTACGTTGTTGAGGGCTGATTTCTTGTCCTGTGATAAAAAGCCTTCCGTTTCGACTGCCAAACCTTTCAAGGCAGCATTTGCAAGCGTTTGGCAGCATTTTTGAGTGAATTGGCAAAAGTCAGATTTTTGCTGAAATTGTGACCCCGGGGCTTAGGGATTTTTTCAAAAGTTGTTGAGGGCTGATTTCTTGTTCTGTGATAAAAAGCCTTCTGTTTTGACTGCCAAAACGTTCCGGGGAGCATTTGCAACCATTCGGCAACATATTTGACTGAATTCCCGAAAGTCAGATTTTTGCTGAAATTGTGACCCCGGGGCTTAGGGATTTTGTCAAAAAAAAAATTTTCCGCCAGTTAAGTTGTTGAGGGCTGATTTCTTGTCCTGTGATAAATAGTCTTCTGTTTCAACTGCCAAACTTTCAGGGGAGCATTTGCAACCGTTCGGCACCGTATTTGAGTGAATTGGCAAAAGTCAGATTTTTGCTCTAATTGTGACCCCGGGGCTTAGGGATTTTTTCAAAAGTTGTTGAGGGCTGATTTCTTGTTCTGTGATAAAAAAAACCTTCTGTTTCGACTGCCAAACCTTTCAGGGGAGGATTTGCAACCGTTCGGCAGCATTTTTGAGTGAATTCCCGAAATTCAGATTTTTGCTGAAATTGTGACCCCGGGGCTTAGGGATTTTTTCAAAAAAATCTTTTCCCGCCGGTTAAGTTGTTGAGGGCTGATTTCTTGTCCTGTGATAAAAAGCCTTTTGTTTCGACTGCCAAACTTTCAGAGGAGCATTTGCAAGCGATTGGCAGCATTTTTGAGTGAATTGGCAAAAGTCAGATTTTTGCTGAAATTGTGACCCCGGGGCTTAGAGATTTTTTCAAAAGTGTTTGAGGGCTGATTTCTTGTCCTGTGATAAAAAGCCTTCTGTTTCGACTGCCAAACCTTTCAGGGGAGCATTTGCAAGCGTTTGGCAGCATTTTTGAGTGAATTCCCGAAAGTCAGATTTTTGCTGAAATTGTGACCCCGGGGCTTAGGGATTTTTTCAAAAGTTGTTGAGGGCTGATTTCTTGTCCTGTGATAAAAAGCCTTCTGTTTCGACTGCCAAAACTTTCAGGGGAGCATTTGCAAGCGATTGGCAGCATTTTTGAGTGAATTCCCGAAAGTCAGATTTTTGCTGAAATTGTGACCCCGGGGCTTAGGGATTTTTTCAAAAGTTGTTGAGGGCTGATTTCTTGTCCTGTGATAAAAAGCCTTCTGTTTCGACTGCCAAAACTTTCAGGGGAGCATTTGCAAGCGTTTGGCAGCATTTTTGAGTGAATTGGCAAAAGTCAGATTTTTGCTGAAATTGTTACCCCAGGGCTTAGGGATTTTTTCAAAAAAATCTTTTTCCGCCGGTTAAGTTGTTGAGGGCTGATTTCTTGTCCTGTGATAAAAAGCCTTCTGTTTGGACTGCCAAACCTTTCAGGGGAGCATTTGCAAGCGTTTGGCAGCATTTTTGAGTGAATTCCCGAAAGTCAGATTTTTGCTGAAATTGTGACCCCGGGGCTTAGGGATTTTTTCAAAAAAATCTTTTTCCGCTGGTAAAGTTGTTGAGGGCTGATTTCTTGTCCTGTGATAAAAAGCCTTCTATTTCAACTGCCAGACTTTCAGGGGAGCATATGCAAGCGATTGGCAGCATTTTTCAGTGAATTGGCAAAAGTCAGATTTTTGCTGAAATTGTGACCCCGGGGCTTAGGGATTTTTTCAAAAGTTGTTGAGGGCTGATTTCTTGTCCTGTGATAAAAAGCCTTCTGTTTCGACTGCCAAAACTTTCAGGGGAGCATTTGCAAGCGTTTGGCAGCATTTTTGAGTGAATTGGCAAAAGTCAGATTTTTGCTGAAATTGTTACCCCAGGGCTTAGGGATTTTTTCAAAAAAATCTTTTTCCGCCGGTTAAGTTGTTGAGGGCTGATTTCTTGTCCTGTGATAAAAAGCCTTCTGTTTGGACTGCCAAACATTTCAGGGGAGCATTTGCAAGCGATTGGCAGCATTTTTGAGTGAATTCCCGAAAGTCAGATTTTTGCTGAAATTGTGACCCCGAGGCTTAGAGATTTTTTCAAAAGTTGTTGAGGGCTGATTTCTTGTCCAGTGATAAAAAGCCTTCTGTTTCGACTGCCAAAACTTTCAGGGGAGCATTTGCAAGCGATTGGCAGCATTTTTGAGTGAATTGGCAAAAGTCAGATTTTTACTGAAATTGTCACCCCAGGGCTTAGGGATTTTTTCAAAAAAATCTTTTTCCACCGGTTAAGTTGTTGAGGGCTGATTTCTTGTTCTGTGATAAAAAGCCTTCTGTTTCGACTGCCAAACCTTTCAGGGGAGCATTTGCAAGCGTTTGGCAGCATTTTTGAGTGAATTCCCGAAAGTCAGATTTTTGCTGAAATTGTGACCCCGGGGCTTAGGGATTTTTTCAAAAAAATCTTTTTCCGCCGGTTAAGTTGTTGAGGGCTGATTTCTTGTCCTGTGATAAAAAGCCTTTTGTTTCGACTGCCAAACTTTCAGAGGAGCATTTGCAAGCGATTGGCAGCATTTTTGAGTGAATTCCCGAAAGTCAGATTTTTGCTGAAATTGTGACCCCGGGGCTTAGAGATTTTTTCAAAAGTTGTTGAGGGCTGATTTCTTGTCCTGTGATAAAAAGCCTTCTGTTTCGACTGCCAAAACTTTCAGGGGAGCATTTGCAAGCGTTTGGCAGCATTTTTGAGTGAATTGGCAAAAGTCCGATATTTGCTGAAATTGTGACCCCGGGGCTTAGAGATTTTTTCAAAAGTTGTTGAGGGCTGATTTCTTGTTCTGTGATAAAAAGCCTTCTGTTTCGACTGCCAAAACTTTCAGGGGAGCATTTGCAACCGTTCGGCACCATATTTGACTGAATTCGCGAAAGTCAGATTTTTGCTGAAATTGTGACCCCGGGGCTTAGGGATTTTTTCAAAAGTTGTTGAGGGCTGATTTCTTGTTCTGTGATAAAAAGCCTTCTGTTTCGACTGCCAAAACTTTCAGGGGAGCATTTGCAACCGTTCGGCACCATATTTGACTGAATTCCCGAAAGTCAGATTTTGGCTGAAATTGTGACCCCGGGGCTTAGGGATTTTTTCAAAAAAATCTTTTTCCGCTGGTTAAGTTGTTGAGGGCTGATTTCTTGTCCTGTGATAAAAAGCCTTCTGTTTCGACTGCCAAACCTTTCAGGGGAGCATTTGCAAGCGTTTGGCAGCATTTTTGAGTGAATTCCCGAAAGTCAGATTTTTGCTGAAATTGTGACCCCGGGGCTTAGGGATTTTTTCAAAAAAATCTTTTTCCGCCGGTTAAGTTGTTGAGGGCTGATTTCTTGTCCTGTGATAAAAAGCCTTCTATTTCGACTGCCAGACTTTCAGGGGAGCATTTGCAAGCGTTTGGCAGCATTTTTGAGTGAATTGGCAAAAGTCAGATTTTTGCTGAAATTGTGACCCCGGGGCTTAGGGATTTTTTCAAAAAAATCTTTTTCCGCCGGTTAAGTTGCTGAGGGCTGATTTCTTGTCCTGTGATAAAAAGCCTTCTGTTTCGACTGCCAGACTTTCAGGGGAGCATTTGCAAGTGATTGGCAGCATTTTTGAGTGCATTCCCGAAATTCAGATTTTTGCTGAAATTGTGACCCCGGGGCTTAGGGATTTTTTCAAAAAAATCTTTTCCCGCCGGTTAAGTTGTTGAGGGCTGATTTCTTGTCCTGTGATAAAAAGCCTTTTGTTTCGACTGCCAAACTTTCAGAGGAGCATTTGCAAGCGATTGGCAGCATTTTTGAGTGAATTGGCAAAAGTCAGATTTTTGCTGAAATTGTGACCCCGGGGCTTAGAGATTTTTTCAAAAGTTGTTGAGGGCTGATTTCTTGTCCTGTGATAAAAAGCCTTCTGTTTCGACTGCCAAACCTTTCAGGGGAGCATTTGCAAGCGTTTGGCAGCATTTTTGAGTGAATTCCCGAAAGTCAGATTTTTGCTGAAATTGTGACCCCGGGGCTTAGGGATTTTTTCAAAAGTTGTTGAGGGCTGATTTCTTGTCCTGTGATAAAAAGCCTTCTGTTTCGACTGCCAAAACTTTCAGGGGAGCATTTGCAAGCGATTGGCAGCATTTTTGAGTGAATTCCCGAAAGTCAGATTTTTGCTGAAATTGTGACCCCGGGGCTTAGGGATTTTTTCAAAAGTTGTTGAGGGCTGATTTCTTGTCCTGTGATAAAAAGCCTTCTGTTTCGACTGCCAAAACTTTCAGGGGAGCATTTGCAAGCGTTTGGCAGCATTTTTGAGTGAATTGGCAAAAGTCAGATTTTTGCTGAAATTGTTACCCCAGGGCTTAGGGATTTTTTCAAAAAAATCTTTTTCCGCCGGTTAAGTTGTTGAGGGCTGATTTCTTGTCCTTTGATAAAAAGCCTTCTGTTTGGACTGCCAAACATTTCAGGGGAGCATTTGCAAGCGTTTGGCAGCATTTTTGAGTGAATTCCCGAAAGTCAGATTTTTGCTGAAATTGTGACCCCGGGGCTTAGGGATTTTTTCAAAAAAATCTTTTTCCGCTGGTAAAGTTGTTGAGGGCTGATTTCTTGTCCTGTGATAAAAAGCCTTCTATTTCAACTGCCAGACTTTCAGGGGAGCATATGCAAGCGATTGGCAGCATTTTTCAGTGAATTGGCAAAAGTCAGATTTTTGCTGAAATTGTGACCCCGGGGCTTAGGGATTTTTTCAAAAGTTGTTGAGGGCTGATTTCTTGTCCTGTGATAAAAAGCCTTCTGTTTCGACTGCCAAAACTTTCAGGGGAGCATTTGCAAGCGTTTGGCAGCATTTTTGAGTGAATTGGCAAAAGTCAGATTTTTGCTGAAATTGTTACCCCAGGGCTTAGGGATTTTTTCAAAAAAATCTTTTTCCGCCGGTTAAGTTGTTGAGGGCTGATTTCTTGTCCTGTGATAAAAAGCCTTCTGTTTGGACTGCCAAACATTTCAGGGGAGCATTTGCAAGCGATTGGCAGCATTTTTGAGTGAATTCCCGAAAGTCAGATTTTTGCTGAAATTGTGACCCCGAGGCTTAGAGATTTTTTCAAAAGTTGTTGAGGGCTGATTTCTTGTCCAGTGATAAAAAGCCTTCTGTTTCGACTGCCAAAACTTTCAGGGGAGCATTTGCAAGCGATTGGCAGCATTTTTGAGTGAATTGGCAAAAGTCAGATTTTTACTGAAATTGTCACCCCAGGGCTTAGGGATTTTTTCAAAAAAATCTTTTTCCACCGGTTAAGTTGTTGAGGGCTGATTTCTTGTTCTGTGATAAAAAGCCTTCTGTTTCGACTGCCAAACCTTTCAGGGGAGCATTTGCAAGCGTTTGGCAGCATTTTTGAGTGAATTCCCGAAAGTCAGATTTTTGCTGAAATTGTGACCCCGGGGCTTAGGGATTTTTTCAAAAAAATCTTTTTCCGCCGGTTAAGTTGTTGAGGGCTGATTTCTTGTCCTGTGATAAAAAGCCTTTTGTTTCGACTGCCAAACTTTCAGAGGAGCATTTGCAAGCGATTGGCAGCATTTTTGAGTGAATTCCCGAAAGTCAGATTTTTGCTGAAATTGTGACCCCGGGGCTTAGAGATTTTTTCAAAAGTTGTTGAGGGCTGATTTCTTGTCCTGTGATAAAAAGCCTTCTGTTTCGACTGCCAAAACTTTCAGGGGAGCATTTGCAAGCGTTTGGCAGCATTTTTGAGTGAATTGGCAAAAGTCCGATATTTGCTGAAATTGTGACCCCGGGGCTTAGAGATTTTTTCAAAAGTTGTTGAGGGCTGATTTCTTGTTCTGTGATAAAAAGCCTTCTGTTTCGACTGCCAAAACTTTCAGGGGAGCATTTGCAACCGTTCGGCACCATATTTGACTGAATTCGCGAAAGTCAGATTTTTGCTGAAATTGTGACCCCGGGGCTTAGGGATTTTTTCAAAAGTTGTTGAGGGCTGATTTCTTGTTCTGTGATAAAAAGCCTTCTGTTTCGACTGCCAAAACTTTCAGGGGAGCATTTGCAACCGTTCGGCACCATATTTGACTGAATTCCCGAAAGTCAGATTTTGGCTGAAATTGTGACCCCGGGGCTTAGGGATTTTCTCAAAAAAATCTTTTTCCGCTGGTTAAGTTGTTGAGGGCTGATTTCTTGTCCTGTGATAAAAAGCCTTCTGTTTCGACTGCCAAACCTTTCAGGGGAGCATTTGCAAGCGTTTGGCAGCATTTTTGAGTGAATTCCCGAAAGTCAGATTTTTGCTGAAATTGTGACCCCGGGGCTTAGGGATTTTTTCAAAAAAATCTTTTTCCGCCGGTTAAGTTGTTGAGGGCTGATTTCTTGTCCTGTGATAAAAAGCCTTCTATTTCGACTGCCAGACTTTCAGGGGAGCATTTGCAAGCGTTTGGCAGCATTTTTGAGTGAATTGGCAAAAGTCAGATTTTTGCTGAAATTGTGACCCCGGGGCTTAGGGATTTTTTCAAAAAAATCTTTTTCCGCCGGTTAAGTTGCTGAGGGCTGATTTCTTGTCCTGTGATAAAAAGCCTTCTGTTTCGACTGCCAGACTTTCAGGGGAGCATTTGCAAGTGATTGGCAGCATTTTTGAGTGCATTCCCGAAATTCAGATTTTTGCTGAAATTGTGACCCCGGGGCTTAGGGATTTTTTCAAAAAAATCTTTTCCCGCCGGTTAAGTTGTTGAGGGCTGATTTCTTGTCCTGTGATAAAAAGCCTTTTGTTTCGACTGCCAAACTTTCAGAGGAGCATTTGCAAGCGATTGGCAGCATTTTTGAGTGAATTGGCAAAAGTCAGATTTTTGCTGAAATTGTGACCCCGGGGCTTAGAGATTTTTTCAAAAGTGTTTGAGGGCTGATTTCTTGTCCTGTGATAAAAAGCCTTCTGTTTCGACTGCCAAACCTTTCAGGGGAGCATTTGCAAGCGTTTGGCAGCATTTTTGAGTGAATTCCCGAAAGTCAGATTTTTGCTGAAATTGTGACCCCGGGGCTTAGGGATTTTTTCAAAAAAATCTTTTTCCGCCGGTTAAGTTGTTGAGGGCTGATTTCTTGTCCTGTGATAAAAAGCCTTCTGTTTCGACTGCCAGACTTTCAGGGGAGCATTTGCAAGCGTTTGGCAGCATTTTTGAGTGAATTGGCAAAAGTCAGATTTTTGCTGAAATTGTGACCCCGGGGCTTAGGGATTTTTTCAAAAAAATCTTTTTCCGCTGGTTAAGTTGCTGAGGGCTGATTTCTTGTCCTGTGATAAAAAGCCTTCTGTTTCGACTGCCAAAACTTTCAGGGGAGCATTTGCAAGCGTTTGGCAGCATTTTTGAGTGAATTGGCAAAACTCAGATTTTTGCTGAAATTGTGACCCCGGGGCTTAGGGATTTTTTCAAAAAAATCTTTTCCCGCCGGTTAAGTTGTTGAGGGCTGATTTCTTGTCCTGTGATAAAAAGCCTTTTGTTTCGACTGCCAAACATTTCAGGGGAGCATTTGCAAGCGTTTGGCAGCATTTTTGAGTGAATTCCCGAAATTCAGATTTTTGCTGAAATTGTGACCCCGGGGCTTAGGGATTTTTTCAAAAAAATCTTTTCCCGCCGGTTAAGTTGTTGAGGGCTGATTTCTTGTCCTGTGATAAAAAGCCTTTTGTTTCGACTGCCAAACTTTCAGAGGAGCATTTGCAAGCGATTGGCAGCATTTTTGAGTGAATTGGCAAAAGTCAGATTTTTGCTGAAATTGTGACCCCGGGGCTTAGAGATTTTTTCAAAAGTTGTTGAGGGCTGATTTCTTGTCCTGTGATAAAAAGCCTTCTGTTTCGACTGCCAAACCTTTCAGGGGAGCATTTGCAAGCGTTTGGCAGCATTTTTGAGTGAATTCCCGAAAGTCAGATTTTTGCTGAAATTGTGACCCCGGGGCTTAGGGATTTTTTCAAAAGTTGTTGAGGGCTGATTTCTTGTCCTGTGATAAAAAGCCTTCTGTTTCGACTGCCAAAACTTTCAGGGGAGCATTTGCAAGCGATTGGCAGCATTTTTGAGTGAATTCCCGAAAGTCAGATTTTTGCTGAAATTGTGACCCCGGGGCTTAGGGATTTTTTCAAAAGTTGTTGAGGGCTGATTTCTTGTCCTGTGATAAAAAGCCTTCTGTTTCGACTGCCAAAACTTTCAGGGGAGCATTTGCAAGCGTTTGGCAGCATTTTTGAGTGAATTGGCAAAAGTCAGATTTTTGCTGAAATTGTTACCCCAGGGCTTAGGGATTTTTTCAAAAAAATCTTTTTCCGCCGGTTAAGTTGTTGAGGGCTGATTTCTTGTCCTGTGATAAAAAGCCTTCTGTTTGGACTGCCAAACATTTCAGGGGAGCATTTGCAAGCGTTTGGCAGCATTTTTGAGTGAATTCCCGAAAGTCAGATTTTTGCTGAAATTGTGACCCCGGGGCTTAGGGATTTTTTCAAAAAAATCTTTTTCCGCTGGTAAAGTTGTTGAGGGCTGATTTCTTGTCCTGTGATAAAAAGCCTTCTATTTCAACTGCCAGACTTTCAGGGGAGCATATGCAAGCGATTGGCAGCATTTTTCAGTGAATTGGCAAAAGTCAGATTTTTGCTGAAATTGTGACCCCGGGGCTTAGGGATTTTTTCAAAAGTTGTTGAGGGCTGATTTCTTGTCCTGTGATAAAAAGCCTTCTGTTTCGACTGCCAAAACTTTCAGGGGAGCATTTGCAAGCGTTTGGCAGCATTTTTGAGTGAATTGGCAAAAGTCAGATTTTTGCTGAAATTGTTACCCCAGGGCTTAGGGATTTTTTCAAAAAAATCTTTTTCCGCCGGTTAAGTTGTTGAGGGCTGATTTCTTGTCCTGTGATAAAAAGCCTTCTGTTTGGACTGCCAAACCTTTAAGGGGAGCATTTGCAAGCGATTGGCAGCATTTTTGAGTGAATTCCCGAAAGTCAGATTTTTGCTGAAATTGTGACCCCGAGGCTTAGAGATTTTTTCAAAAGTTGTTGAGGGCTGATTTCTTGTCCAGTGATAAAAAGCCTTCTGTTTCGACTGCCAAAACTTTCAGGGGAGCATTTGCAAGCGATTGGCAGCATTTTTGAGTGAATTGGCAAAAGTCAGATTTTTACTGAAATTGTCACCCCAGGGCTTAGGGATTTTTTCAAAAAAATCTTTTTCCACCGGTTAAGTTGTTGAGGGCTGATTTCTTGTTCTGTGATAAAAAGCCTTCTGTTTCGACTGCCAAACCTTTCAGGGGAGCATTTGCAAGCGTTTGGCAGCATTTTTGAGTGAATTCCCGAAAGTCAGATTTTTGCTGAAATTGTGACCCCGGGGCTTAGGGATTTTTTCAAAAAAATCTTTTTCCGCCGGTTAAGTTGTTGAGGGCTGATTTCTTGTCCTGTGATAAAAAGCCTTTTGTTTCGACTGCCAAACTTTCAGAGGAGCATTTGCAAGCGATTGGCAGCATTTTTGAGTGAATTCCCGAAAGTCAGATTTTTGCTGAAATTGTGACCCCGGGGCTTAGAGATTTTTTCAAAAGTTGTTGAGGGCTGATTTCTTGTCCTGTGATAAAAAGCCTTCTGTTTCGACTGCCAAAACTTTCAGGGGAGCATTTGCAAGCGTTTGGCAGCATTTTTGAGTGAATTGGCAAAAGTCCGATATTTGCTGAAATTGTGACCCCGGGGCTTAGAGATTTTTTCAAAAGTTGTTGAGGGCTGATTTCTTGTTCTGTGATAAAAAGCCTTCTGTTTCGACTGCCAAAACTTTCAGGGGAGCATTTGCAACCGTTCGGCACCATATTTGACTGAATTCGCGAAAGTCAGATTTTTGCTGAAATTGTGACCCCGGGGCTTAGGGATTTTTTCAAAAGTTGTTGAGGGCTGATTTCTTGTTCTGTGATAAAAAGCCTTCTGTTTCGACTGCCAAAACTTTCAGGGGAGCATTTGCAACCGTTCGGCACCATATTTGACTGAATTCCCGAAAGTCAGATTTTGGCTGAAATTGTGACCCCGGGGCTTAGGGATTTTTTCAAAAAAATCTTTTTCCGCTGGTTAAGTTGTTGAGGGCTGATTTCTTGTCCTGTGATAAAAAGCCTTCTGTTTCGACTGCCAAACCTTTCAGGGGAGCATTTGCAAGCGTTTGGCAGCATTTTTGAGTGAATTCCCGAAAGTCAGATTTTTGCTGAAATTGTGACCCCGGGGCTTAGGGATTTTTTCAAAAAAATCTTTTTCCGCCGGTTAAGTTGTTGAGGGCTGATTTCTTGTCCTGTGATAAAAAGCCTTCTATTTCGACTGCCAGACTTTCAGGGGAGCATTTGCAAGCGTTTGGCAGCATTTTTGAGTGAATTGGCAAAAGTCAGATTTTTGCTGAAATTGTGACCCCGGGGCTTAGAGATTTTTTCAAAAGTGTTTGAGGGCTGATTTCTTGTCCTGTGATAAAAAGCCTTCTGTTTCGACTGCCAAACCTTTCAGGGGAGCATTTGCAAGCGTTTGGCAGCATTTTTGAGTGAATTCCCGAAAGTCAGATTTTTGCTGAAATTGTGACCCCGGGGCTTAGGGATTTTTTCAAAAGTTGTTGAGGGCTGATTTCTTGTCCTGTGATAAAAAGCCTTCTGTTTCGACTGCCAAAACTTTCAGGGGAGCATTTGCAAGCGTTTGGCAGCATTTTTGAGTGAATTGGCAAAAGTCAGATTTTTGCTGAAATTGTGACCCCGGGGCTTAGGGATTTTTTCAAAAGTTGTTGAGGGCTGAATTCTTGTTCTGTGATAAAAAGACTTCTGTTTCGACTGCCAAAACTTTCAGGGGAGCATTTGCAACCGTTCGGCACCATATTTGACTGAATTCGCGAAAGTCAGATTTTTGCTGAAATTGTGACCCCGGGGCTTAGGGATTTTTTCAAAAAGATCTTTTTCCGCTGGTTAAGTTGTTGAGGGCTGATTTCTTGTCCTGTGATAAAAAGCCTTCTGTTTCGACTGCCAAACCTTTCAGGGGAGCATTTGCAAGCGTTTGGCAGCATTTTTGAGTGAATTCCCGAAAGTCAGATTTTTGCTGAAATTGTGACCCCGGGGCTTAGGGATTTTTTCAAAAAAATCTTTTTCCGCCGGTTAAGTTGTTGAGGGCTGATTTCTTGTCCTGTGATAAAAAGCCTTCTATTTCGACTGCCAGACTTTCAGGGGAGCATTTGCAAGCGATTGGCAGCATTTTTCAGTGAATTGGCAAAAGTCAGATTTTTGCTCAAATTGTGACCCCGGGGCTTAGGGATTTTTTCAAAAGTTGTTGAGGGCTGATTTCTTGTCCTGTGATAAAAAGCCTTCTGTTTCGACTGCCAAAACTTTCAGGGGAGCATTTGCAAGCGTTTGGCAGCATTTTTGAGTGAATTGGCAAAAGTCAGATTTTTGCTGAAATTGTTACCCCAGGGCTTAGGGATTTTTTCAAAAAAATCTTTTTCCGCCGGTTAAGTTGTTGAGGGCTGATTTCTTGTCCTGTGATAAAAAGCCTTCTGTTTGGACTGCCAAACATTTCAGGGGAGCATTTGCAAGCGTTTGGCAGCATTTTTGAGTGAATTCCCGAAAGTCAGATTTTTGCTGAAATTGTGACCCCGGGGCTTAGGGATTTTTTCAAAAAAATCTTTTTCCGCTGGTAAAGTTGTTGAGGGCTGATTTCTTGTCCTGTGATAAAAAGCCTTCTATTTCAACTGCCAGACTTTCAGGGGAGCATATGCAAGCGATTGGCAGCATTTTTGAGTGAATTGGCAAAAGTCAGATTTTTGCTGAAATTGTGACCCCGGGGCTTAGGGATTTTTTCAAAAGTTGTTGAGGGCTGATTTCTTGTCCTGTGATAAAAAGCCTTCTGTTTCGACTGCCAAAACTTTCAGGGGAGCATTTGGAAGCGTTTGGCAGCATTTTTGAGTGAATTGGCAAAAGTCAGATTTTTGCTGAAATTGTCACCCCAGGGCTTAGGGATTTTTTCAAAAAAATCTTTTTCCACCGGTTAAGTTGTTGAGGGCTGATTTCTTGTTCTGTGATAAAAAGCCTTCTGTTTCGACTGCCAAACCTTTCAGGGGAGCATTTGCAAGCGTTTGGCAGCATTTTTGAGTGAATTCCCGAAAGTCAGATTTTTGCTGAAATTGTGACCCCGGGGCTTAGGGATTTTTTCAAAAAAATCTTTTTCCGCCGGTTAAGTTGTTGAGGGCTGATTTCTTGTCCTGTGATAAAAAGCCTTTTGTTTCGACTGCCAAACTTTCAGAGGAGCATTTGCAAGCGATTGGCAGCATTTTTGAGTGAATTCCCGAAAGTCAGATTTTTGCTGAAATTGTGACCCCGGGGCTTAGAGATTTTTTCAAAAGTTGTTGAGGGCTGATTTCTTGTCCTGTGATAAAAAGCCTTCTGTTTCGACTGCCAAAACTTTCAGGGGAGCATTTGCAAGCGTTTGGCAGCATTTTTGAGTGAATTGGCAAAAGTCCGATATTTGCTGAAATTGTGACCCCGGGGCTTAGAGATTTTTTCAAAAGTTGTTGAGGGCTGATTTCTTGTTCTGTGATAAAAAGCCTTCTGTTTCGACTGCCAAAACTTTCAGGGGAGCATTTGCAACCGTTCGGCACAATATTTGACTGAATTCGCGAAAGTCAGATTTTTGCTGAAATTGTGACCCCGGGGCTTAGGGATTTTTTCAAAAGTTGTTGAGGGCTGATTTCTTGTTCTGTGATAAAAAGCCTTCTGTTTCGACTGCCAAAACTTTCAGGGGAGCATTTGCAACCGTTCGGCACCATATTTGACTGAATTCCCGAAAGTCAGATTTTGGCTGAAATTGTGACCCCGGGGCTTAGGGATTTTTTCAAAAAAATCTTTTTCCGCCGGTTAAGTTGTTGAGGGCTGATTTCTTGTCCTGTGATAAAAAGCCTTCTATTTCGATTGCCAGACTTTCAGGGGAGCATTTGCAAGCGTTTGGCAGCATTTTTGAGTGAATTGGCAAAAGTCAGATTTTTGCTGAAATTGTGACCCCGGGGCTTAGGGATTTTTTCAAAAAAATCTTTTTCCGCCGGTTAAGTTGCTGAGGGCTGATTTCTTGTCCTGTGATAAAAAGCCTTCTGTTTCGACTGCCAGACTTTCAGGGGAGCATTTGCAAGTGATTGGCAGCATTTTTGAGTGAATTCCCGAAAGTCAGATTTTTGCTGAAATTGTGACCTTGGGGCTTAGAGATTTTTTCAAAAGTTGTTGAGGCCTGATTTCTTGTCCTGTGATAAAAATCCTTCTGTTTCGACTGCCAGACTTTCAGGGGAGCATTTGCAAGTGATTGGCAGCATTTTTGAGTGAATTCCCGAAAGTCAGATTTTTGCTGAAATTGTGACCTTGGGGCTTAGGGATTTTTTCAAAAGTTGTTGAGGGCTGATTTCTTGTTCTGTGATAAAAAGCCTTCTGTTTCGACTGCCAAACCTTTCAGGGGAGCATTTGCAAGCGATTGGCAGCATTTTTGAGTGAATTGGCAAAAGTCAGATTTTTGCTGAAATTGTCACCCCAGGGCTTAGGGATTTTTTCAAAAAAATCTTTTTCCGCTGGTTAAGTTGTTGAGGGCTGATTTCTTGTCCTGTGATAAAAAGCCTTCTGTTTCGACTGCCAAACCTTTCAGGGGAGCATTTGCAAGCGTTTGGCAGCATTTTTGAGTGAATTCCCGAAAGTCAGATTTTTGCTGAAATTGTGACCCCGGGGCTTAGGGATTTTTTCAAAAAAATCTTTTTCCGCCGGTTAAGTTGTTGAGGGCTGATTTCTTGTCCTGTGATAAAAAGCCTTCTATTTCGATTGCCAGACTTTCAGGGGAGCATTTGCAAGCGTTTGGCAGCATTTTTGAGTGAATTGGCAAAAGTCAGATTTTTGCTGAAATTGTGACCCCGGGGCTTAGGGTTTTTTTTTGAAAAAAATCTTTTTCCGCCGGTTAAGTTGCTGAGGGCTGATTTCTTGTCCTGTGATAAAAAGCCTTCTGTTTCGACTGCCAGACTTTCAGGGGAGCATTTGCAAGTGATTGGCAGCATTTTTGAGTGAATTCCCGAAAGTCAGATTTTTGCTGAAATTGTGACCTTGGGGCTTAGAGATTTTTTCAAAAGTTGTTGAGGGCTGATTTCTTGTCCTGTGATAAAAAGCCTTCTGTTTCGACTGCCAAAACTTTCAGGGGAGCATTTGCAAGCGTTTGGCAGCATTTTTGAGTGAATTGGCAAAAGTCAGATTTTTGCTGAAATTGTCACCCCAGGGCTTAGGGATTTTTTCAAAAAAATCTTTTTCCGCTGGTTAAGTTGTTGAGGGCTGATTTCTTGTCCTGTGATAAAAAGCCTTCTGTTTCGACTGCCAAACCTTTCAGGGGAGCATTTGCAAGCGTTTGGCAGCATTTTTGAGTGAATTCCCGAAAGTCAGATTTTTGCTGAAATTGTGACCCCGGGGCTTAGGGATTTTTTCAAAAAAATCTTTTTCCGCCGGTTAAGTTGGTGAGGGCTGATTTCTTGTCCTGTGATAAAAAGCCTTCTATTTCGACTGCCAGACTTTCAGGGGAGCATTTGCAAGCGATTGGCAGCATTTTTCAGTGAATTGGCAAAAGTCAGATTTTTGCTGAAATTGTGACCCCGGGGCTTAGGGATTTTTTCAAAAGTTGTTGAGGGCTGATTTCTTGTCCTGTGATAAAAAGCCTTCTGTTTCGACTGCCAAAACTTTCAGGGGAGCATTTGCAACCGTTCGGCACAATATTTGACTGAATTCGCGAAAGTCAGATTTTTGCTGAAATTGTGACCCCGGGGCTTAGGGATTTTTTCCAAAGTTGTTGAGGGCTGATTTCTTGTTCTGTGATAAAAAGCCTTCTGTTTCGACTGCCAAAACTTTCAGGGGAGCATTTGCAACCGTTCGGCACCATATTTGACTGAATTCCCGAAAGTCAGATTTTGGCTGAAATTGTGACCCCGGGGCTTAGGGATTTTTTCAAAAAAATCTTTTTCCGCTGGTAAAGTTGTTGAGGGCTGATTTCTTGTCCTGTGATAAAAAGCCTTCTATTTCAACTGCCAGACTTTCAGGGGAGCATTTGCAAGCGATTGGCAGCATTTTTGAGTGAATTGGCAAAAGTCAGATTTTTGCTGAAATTGTGACCCCGGGGCTTAGGGATTTTTTCAAAAGTTGTTGAGGGCTGATTTCTTGTCCTGTGATAAAAAGCCTTCTGTTTCGACTGCCAAAACTTTCAGGGGAGCATTTGGAAGCGTTTGGCAGCATTTTTGAGTGAATTGGCAAAAGTCAGATTTTTGCTGAAATTTTCACTCCAGGGCTTAGGGATTTTTTCAAAAAAATCTTTTTCCGCCGGTTAAGTTGTTGAGGGCTGATTTCTTGTTCTGTGATAAAAAGCCTTCTGTTTCGACTGCCAAACCTTTCAGGGGAGCATTTGCAAGCGTTTGGCAGCGTTTTTGAGTGAATTCCCGAAAGTCAGATTTTTGCTGAAATTGTGACCCCGGGGCTTAGGGATTTTTTCAAAAAAATCTTTTTCCGCCAGTTAAGTTGTTGAGGGCTGATTTCTTGTTCTGTGATAAAAAGCCTTCTGTTTCGACTGCCAAAACTTTCAGGGGAGCATTTGCAAGCGTTTGGCAGCATTTTTGAGTGAATTCCCGAAAGTCAGATTTTTGCTGAAATTGTCACCCCAGGGCTTAGGGATTTTTTCAAAAAAATCTTTTTCCGCCGGTTAAGTTGTTGAGGGCTGATTTCTTGTCCTGTGATAAAAAGCCTTCTATTTCGACTGCCAGACTTTCAGGGGAGCATTTGCAAGCGATTGGCAGCATTTTTGAGTGAATTGGCAAAAGTCAGATTTTTGTTGAAATTGTGACCCCGGGGCTTAGAGATTTTTTCAAAAGTTGTTGAGGGCGGATTTCTTGTTCTGTGATAAAAAGACTTCTGTTTCGACTGCCAAAACTTTCAGGGGAGCATTTGCAACCGTTCGGCACCATATTTGACTGAATTCCCGAAAGTCAGATTTTTGCTGAAATTGTGACCCCGGGGCTTAGGGATTTTTTCAAAAAAATCTTTTTCCTCTGGTTAAGTTGTTGAGGGCTGATTTCTTGTCCTGTGATAAAAAGCCTTCTGTTTCGACTGCCAAACCTTTCAGGGGAGCATTTGCAAGCGTTTGGCAGCATTTTTGAGTGAATTCCCGAAAGTCAGATTTTTGCTGAAATTGTGACCCCGGGGCTTAGGGATTTTTTCAAAAAAATCTTTTTCCGCCAGTTAAGTTGTTGAGGGCTGATTTCTTGTTCTGTGATAAAAAGCCTTCTGTTTCGACTGCCAAAACTTTCAGGGGAGCATTTGCAAGCGTTTGGCAGCATTTTTGAGTGAATTCCCGAAAGTCAGATTTTTGCTGAAATTGTGACCCCGGGGCTTAGGGATTTTTTCAAAAAAATCTTTTTCCGCTGGTTAAGTTGTTGAGGGCTGATTTCTTGTCCTGTGATAAAAAGCCTTTTGTTTCGACTGCCAAACTTTCAGAGGAGCATTTGCAAGCGATTGGCAGCATTTTTGAGTGAATTCCCGAAAGTCAGATTTTTGCTGAAATTGTGACCCCGGGGCTTAGAGATTTTTTCAAAAGTTGTTGAGGGCTGATTTCTTGTCCTGTGATAAAAAGCCTTCTGTTTCGACTGCCAAAACTTTCAGGGGAGCATTTGCAAGCGTTTGGCAGCATTTTTGAGTGAATTGGCAAAAGTCAGATTTTTGCTGAAATTGTGACCCCGGGGCTTAGGGATTTTTTCAAAAGTTGTTGAGGGCTGATTTCTTGTCCTGTGATAAAAAGCCTTCTGTTTCGACTGCCAAACCTTTCAGGGGAGCATTTGCAAGCGTTTGGCAGCATTTTTGAGTGAATTCCCGAAAGTCAGATTTTTGCTGAAATTGTGACCCCGGGGCTTAGGGATTTTTTCAAAAAAATCTTTTTCCGCCGGTTAAGTTGTTGAGGGCTGATTTCTTGTCCTGTGATAAAAAGCCTTCTATTTCGACTGCCAGACTTTCAGCGGAGCATTTGCAAGCGATTGGCAGCATTTTTGAGTGAATTGGCAAAAGTCAGATTTTTGCTGAAATTGTGACCCCGGGGCTTATGGATTTTTTCAAAAGTTGTTGAGGGCTGTTTTCTTGTCCTGTGATAAAAAGCCTTCTGTTTCGACTGCCAAAACTTTCAGGGGAGCATTTGGAAGCGTTTGGCAGCATTTTTGAGTGAATTGGCAAAAGTCAGATTTTTGCTGAAATTGTCACCCCAGGGCTTAGGGATTTTTTCAAAAAAATCTTTTTCCGCCGGTTAAGTTGTTGAGGGCTGATTTCTTGTCCTGTGATAAAAAGCCTTCTGTTTGGACTGCCAAACCTTTCAGGGGAGCATTTGCAAGCGTTTGGGAGCATTTTTGAGTGAATTGGCAAAAGTCAGATTTTTGCTGAAATTGTGACCCCGGGGCTTAGGGATTTTTTCAAAAAAATCTTTTTCCGCCGGTTAAGTTACTGAGGGCTGATTTCTTGTCCTGTGATAAGAAGCCTTCTGTTTCGACTGCCAGACTTTCAGGGGAGCATTTGCAAGCGATTGGCAGCATTTTTGAGTGAATTGGCAAAAGTCAGATTTTTGCTCAAATTGTGACCCCGGGGCTTAGGGATTTTTTCAAAAGTTGTTGAGGGCTGATTTCTTGTCCTGTGATAAAAAGCCTTTTGTTTCGACTGCCAAACTTTCAGAGGAGCATTTGCAAGCGATTGGCAGCATTTTTGAGTGAATTCCCGAAAGTCAGATTTTTGCTGAAATTGTGACCCCGGGGCTTAGGGATTTTTTCAAAAAAATCTTTTTCCGCCGGTTAAGTTGTTGAGGGCTGATTTCTTGTCCTGTGATAAGAAGCCTTCTGTTTCGACTGCCAGACTTTCAGGGGAGCATTTGCAAGTGATTGGCAGCATTTTTGAGTGAATTCCCGAAAGTCAGATATTTGCTGAAATTGTGACCTCGGGGCTTAGAGATTTTTTCAAAAAAATCTTTTTCCGCCGGTTAGGTTGTTGAGGGCTGATTTCTTGTCCTGTGATAAAAAGCCTTCTATTTCGACTGCCAGACTTTCAGGGGAGCATTTGCAAGCGATTGGCAGCATTTTTGAGTGAATTGGCAAAAGTCAGATTTTTGCTGAAATTGTGACCCCGGGGCTTAGGGATTTTTTCAAAAGTTGTTGAGGGCTGATTTCTTGTCCTGTGATAAAAAGCCTTCTGTTTCGACTGCCAAACCTTTCAGGGGAGCATTTGGAAGCGTTTGGCAGCATTTTTGAGTGAATTGGCAAAAGTCAGATTTTTGCTGAAATTGTGACCCCGGGGCTTAGGGATTTTTTCAAAAAAATCTTTTTCCGCCAGTTAAGTTGTTGAGGGCTGATTTCTTGTTCTGTGATAAAAAGCCTTCTGTTTCGACTGCCAAAACTTTCAGGGGAGCATTTGCAAGCGTTTGGCAGCATTTTTGAGTGAATTCCCGAAAGTCAGATTTTTGCTGAAATTGTCACCCCAGGGCTTAGGGATTTTTTCAAAAAAATCTTTTTCCGCCGGTTAAGTTGTTGAGGGCTGATTTCTTGTCCTGTGATAAAAAGCCTTCTATTTCGACTGCCAGACTTTCAGGGGAGCATTTGCAAGCGATTGGCAGCATTTTTGAGTGAATTGGCAAAAGTCAGATTTTTGTTGAAATTGTGACCCCGGGGCTTAGAGATTTTTTCAAAAGTTGTTGAGGGCGGATTTCTTGTTCTGTGATAAAAAGACTTCTGTTTCGACTGCCAAAACTTTCAGGGGAGCATTTGCAACCGTTCGGCACCATATTTGACTGAATTCCCGAAAGTCAGATTTTTGCTGAAATTGTGACCCCGGGGCTTAGGGATTTTTTCAAAAAAATCTTTTTCCGCTGGTTAAGTTGTTGAGGGCTGATTTCTTGTCCTGTGATAAAAAGCCTTCTGTTTCGACTGCCAAACCTTTCAGGGGAGCATTTGCAAGCGTTTGGCAGCATTTTTGAGTGAATTCCCGAAAGTCAGATTTTTGCTGAAATTGTGACCCCGGGGCTTAGGGATTTTTTCAAAAAAATCTTTTTCCGCCGGTTAAGTTGTTGAGGGCTGATTTCTTGTCCTGTGATAAAAAGCCTTCTATTTCGATTGCCAGACTTTCAGGGGAGCATTTGCAAGCGTTTGGCAGCATTTTTGAGTGAATTGGCAAAAGTCAGATTTTTGCTGAAATTGTGACCCCGGGGCTTAGGGTTTTTTTTTGAAAAAAATCTTTTTCCGCCGGTTAAGTTGCTGAGGGCTGATTTCTTGTCCTGTGATAAAAAGCCTTCTGTTTCGACTGCCAGACTTTCAGGGGAGCATTTGCAAGTGATTGGCAGCATTTTTGAGTGAATTCCCGAAAGTCAGATTTTTGCTGAAATTGTGACCTTGGGGCTTAGAGATTTTTTCAAAAGTTGTTGAGGGCTGATTTCTTGTCCTGTGATAAAAAGCCTTCTGTTTCGACTGCCAAAACTTTCAGGGGAGCATTTGCAAGCGTTTGGCAGCATTTTTGAGTGAATTGGCAAAAGTCAGATTTTTGCTGAAATTGTCACCCCAGGGCTTAGGGATTTTTTCAAAAAAATCTTTTTCCGCTGGTTAAGTTGTTGAGGGCTGATTTCTTGTCCTGTGATAAAAAGCCTTCTGTTTCGACTGCCAAACCTTTCAGGGGAGCATTTGCAAGCGTTTGGCAGCATTTTTGAGTGAATTCCCGAAAGTCAGATTTTTGCTGAAATTGTGACCCCGGGGCTTAGGGATTTTTTCAAAAAAATCTTTTTCCGCCGGTTAAGTTGGTGAGGGCTGATTTCTTGTCCTGTGATAAAAAGCCTTCTATTTCGACTGCCAGACTTTCAGGGGAGCATTTGCAAGCGATTGGCAGCATTTTTCAGTGAATTGGCAAAAGTCAGATTTTTGCTGAAATTGTGACCCCGGGGCTTAGGGATTTTTTCAAAAGTTGTTGAGGGCTGATTTCTTGTCCTGTGATAAAAAGCCTTCTGTTTCGACTGCCAAAACTTTCAGGGGAGCATTTGCAAGCGTTTGGCAGCATTTTTGAGTGAATTCCCGAAAGTCAGATTTTTGCTGAAATTGTGACCCCGGGGCTTAGGGATTTTTTCAAAAAAATCTTTTTCCGCCGGTTAAGTTGGTGAGGGCTGATTTCTTGTCCTGTGATAAAAAGCCTTCTATTTCGACTGCCAGACTTTCAGGGGAGCATTTGCAAGCGATTGGCAGCATTTTTCAGTGAATTGGCAAAAGTCAGATTTTTGCTGAAATTGTGACCCCGGGGCTTAGGGATTTTTTCAAAAGTTGTTGAGGGCTGATTTCTTGTCCTGTGATAAAAAGCCTTCTGTTTCGACTGCCAAAACTTTCAGGGGAGCATTTGCAACCGTTCGGCACAATATTTGACTGAATTCGCGAAAGTCAGATTTTTGCTGAAATTGTGACCCCGGGGCTTAGGGATTTTTTCCAAAGTTGTTGAGGGCTGATTTCTTGTTCTGTGATAAAAAGCCTTCTGTTTCGACTGCCAAAACTTTCAGGGGAGCATTTGCAACCGTTCGGCACCATATTTGACTGAATTCCCGAAAGTCAGATTTTGGCTGAAATTGTGACCCCGGGGCTTAGGGATTTTTTCAAAAAAATCTTTTTCCGCTGGTAAAGTTGTTGAGGGCTGATTTCTTGTCCTGTGATAAAAAGCCTTCTATTTCAACTGCCAGACTTTCAGGGGAGCATTTGCAAGCGATTGGCAGCATTTTTGAGTGAATTGGCAAAAGTCAGATTTTTGCTGAAATTGTGACCCCGGGGCTTAGGGATTTTTTCAAAAGTTGTTGAGGGCTGATTTCTTGTCCTGTGATAAAAAGCCTTCTGTTTCGACTGCCAAAACTTTCAGGGGAGCATTTGGAAGCGTTTGGCAGCATTTTTGAGTGAATTGGCAAAAGTCAGATTTTTGCTGAAATTTTCACTCCAGGGCTTAGGGATTTTTTCAAAAAAATCTTTTTCCGCCGGTTAAGTTGTTGAGGGCTGATTTCTTGTTCTGTGATAAAAAGCCTTCTGTTTCGACTGCCAAACCTTTCAGGGGAGCATTTGCAAGCGTTTGGCAGCGTTTTTGAGTGAATTCCCGAAAGTCAGATTTTTGCTGAAATTGTGACCCCGGGGCTTAGGGATTTTTTCAAAAAAATCTTTTTCCGCCAGTTAAGTTGTTGAGGGCTGATTTCTTGTTCTGTGATAAAAAGCCTTCTGTTTCGACTGCCAAAACTTTCAGGGGAGCATTTGCAAGCGTTTGGCAGCATTTTTGAGTGAATTCCCGAAAGTCAGATTTTTGCTGAAATTGTCACCCCAGGGCTTAGGGATTTTTTCAAAAAAATCTTTTTCCGCCGGTTAAGTTGTTGAGGGCTGATTTCTTGTCCTGTGATAAAAAGCCTTCTATTTCGACTGCCAGACTTTCAGGGGAGCATTTGCAAGCGATTGGCAGCATTTTTGAGTGAATTGGCAAAAGTCAGATTTTTGTTGAAATTGTGACCCCGGGGCTTAGAGATTTTTTCAAAAGTTGTTGAGGGCGGATTTCTTGTTCTGTGATAAAAAGACTTCTGTTTCGACTGCCAAAACTTTCAGGGGAGCATTTGCAACCGTTCGGCACCATATTTGACTGAATTCCCGAAAGTCAGATTTTTGCTGAAATTGTGACCCCGGGGCTTAGGGATTTTTTCAAAAAAATCTTTTTCCTCTGGTTAAGTTGTTGAGGGCTGATTTCTTGTCCTGTGATAAAAAGCCTTCTGTTTCGACTGCCAAACCTTTCAGGGGAGCATTTGCAAGCGTTTGGCAGCATTTTTGAGTGAATTCCCGAAAGTCAGATTTTTGCTGAAATTGTGACCCCGGGGCTTAGGGATTTTTTCAAATAAATCTTTTTCCGCCAGTTAAGTTGTTGAGGGCTGATTTCTTGTTCTGTGATAAAAAGCCTTCTGTTTCGACTGCCAAAACTTTCAGGGGAGCATTTGCAAGCGTTTGGCAGCATTTTTGAGTGAATTCCCGAAAGTCAGATTTTTGCTGAAATTGTGACCCCGGGGCTTAGGGATTTTTTCAAAAAAATCTTTTTCCGCTGGTTAAGTTGTTGAGGGCTGATTTCTTGTCCTGTGATAAAAAGCCTTTTGTTTCGACTGCCAAACTTTCAGAGGAGCATTTGCAAGCGATTGGCAGCATTTTTGAGTGAATTCCCGAAAGTCAGATTTTTGCTGAAATTGTGACCCCGGGGCTTAGAGATTTTTTCAAAAGTTGTTGAGGGCTGATTTCTTGTCCTGTGATAAAAAGCCTTCTGTTTCGACTGCCAAAACTTTCAGGGGAGCATTTGCAAGCGTTTGGCAGCATTTTTGAGTGAATTGGCAAAAGTCAGATTTTTGCTGAAATTGTGACCCCGGGGCTTAGGGATTTTTTCAAAAGTTGTTGAGGGCTGATTTCTTGTCCTGTGATAAAAAGCCTTCTGTTTCGACTGCCAAACCTTTCAGGGGAGCATTTGCAAGCGTTTGGCAGCATTTTTGAGTGAATTCCCGAAAGTCAGATTTTTGCTGAAATTGTGACCCCGGGGCTTAGGGATTTTTTCAAAAAAATCTTTTTCCGCCGGTTAAGTTGTTGAGGGCTGATTTCTTGTCCTGTGATAAAAAGCCTTCTATTTCGACTGCCAGACTTTCAGCGGAGCATTTGCAAGCGATTGGCAGCATTTTTGAGTGAATTGGCAAAAGTCAGATTTTTGCTGAAATTGTGACCCCGGGGCTTATGGATTTTTTCAAAAGTTGTTGAGGGCTGTTTTCTTGTCCTGTGATAAAAAGCCTTCTGTTTCGACTGCCAAAACTTTCAGGGGAGCATTTGGAAGCGTTTGGCAGCATTTTTGAGTGAATTGGCAAAAGTCAGATTTTTGCTGAAATTGTCACCCCAGGGCTTAGGGATTTTTTCAAAAAAATCTTTTTCCGCCGGTTAAGTTGTTGAGGGCTGATTTCTTGTCCTGTGATAAAAAGCCTTCTGTTTGGACTGCCAAACCTTTCAGGGGAGCATTTGCAAGCGTTTGGGAGCATTTTTGAGTGAATTGGCAAAAGTCAGATTTTTGCTGAAATTGTGACCCCGGGGCTTAGGGATTTTTTCAAAAAAATCTTTTTCCGCCGGTTAAGTTACTGAGGGCTGATTTCTTGTCCTGTGATAAGAAGCCTTCTGTTTCGACTGCCAGACTTTCAGGGGAGCATTTGCAAGCGATTGGCAGCATTTTTGAGTGAATTGGCAAAAGTCAGATTTTTGCTCAAATTGTGACCCCGGGGCTTAGGGATTTTTTCAAAAGTTGTTGAGGGCTGATTTCTTGTCCTGTGATAAAAAGCCTTCTGTTTCGACTGCCAAACCTTTCAGGGGAGCATTTGGAAGCGTTTGGCAGCATTTTTGAGTGAATTGGCAAAAGTCAGATTTTTGCTGAAATTGTGACCCCAGGGCTTAGGGATTTTTTCAAAAAAATCTTTTTCCGCCGGTTAAGTTACTGAGGGCTGATCTCTTGTCCTGTGATAAGAAGCCTTCTGTTTCGACTGCCAGACTTTCAGGGGAGCATTTGCAAGCGATTGGCAGCATTTTTGAGTGAATTGGCAAAAGTCAGATTTTTGCTCAAATTGTGACCCCGGGGCTTAGGGATTTTTTCAAAAGTTGTTGAGGGCTGATTTCTTGTCCTGTGATAAAAAGCCTTCTGTTTCGACTGCCAAACCTTTCAGGGGAGCATTTGGAAGCGTTTGGCAGCATTTTTGAGTGAATTGGCAAAAGTCAGATTTTTGCTGAAATTGTGACCCCAGGGCTTAGGGATTTTTTCAAAAAAATCTTTTTCCGCCGGTTAAGTTGTTGAGGGCTGATTTCTTGTTCTGTGATAAAAAGCCTTCTGTTTCGACTGCCAAAACTTTCAGGGGAGCATTTGCAAGCGTTTGGCAGCATTTTTGAGTGAATTCCCGAAAGTCAGATTTTTGCTGAAATTGTGACCCCGGGGCTTAGGGATTTTTTCAAAAAAATCTTTTTCCGCCGGTTAAGTTGTTGAGGGCTGATTTCTTGTCCTGTGATAAGAAGCCTTCTGTTTCGACTGCCAGACTTTCAGGGGAGCATTTGCAAGTGATTGGCAGCATTTTTGAGTGAATTACCGAAAGTCAGATATTTGCTGAAATTGTGACCTCGGGGCTTAGAGATTTTTTCAAAAAAATCTTTTTCCGCCGGTTAGGTTGTTGAGGGCTGATTTCTTGTCCTGTGATAAAAAGCCTTCTATTTCGACTGCCAGACTTTCAGGGGAGCATTTGCAAGCGATTGGCAGCATTTTTGAGTGAATTGGCAAAAGTCAGATTTTTGCTGAAATTGTGACCCCGGGGCTTAGGGATTTTTTCAAAAGTTGTTGAGGGCTGATTTCTTGTCCTGTGATAAAAAGCCTTCTGTTTCGACTGCCAAACCTTTCAGGGGAGCATTTGGAAGCGTTTGGCAGCATTTTTGAGTGAATTGGCAAAAGTCAGATTTTTGCTGAAATTGTGACCCCGGGGCTTAGGGATTTTTTCAAAAAAATCTTTTTCCGCCAGTTAAGTTGTTGAGGGCTGATTTCTTGTTCTGTGATAAAAAGCCTTCTGTTTTGAGTGCCAAAACTTTCAGGGGAGCATTTGCAAGCGTTTGGCAGCATTTTTGAGTGAATTCCCGAAAGTCAGATTTTTGCTGAAATTGTCACCCCAGGGCTTAGGGATTTTTTCAAAAAAATCTTTTTCCGCCGGTTAAGTTGTTGAGGGCTGATTTCTTGTCCTGTGATAAAAAGCCTTCTATTTCGACTGCCAGACTTTCAGGGGAGCATTTGCAAGCGATTGGCAGCATTTTTGAGTGAATTGGCAAAAGTCAGATTTTTGTTGAAATTGTGACCCCGGGGCTTAGAGATTTTTTCAAAAGTTGTTGAGGGCGGATTTCTTGTTCTGTGATAAAAAGACTTCTGTTTCGACTGCCAAAACTTTCAGGGGAGCATTTGCAACCGTTCGGCACCATATTTGACTGAATTCCCGAAAGTCAGATTTTTGCTGAAATTGTGACCCCGGGGCTTAGGGATTTTTTCAAAAAAATCTTTTTCCGCTGGTTAAGTTGTTGAGGGCTGATTTCTTGTCCTGTGATAAAAAGCCTTCTGTTTCGACTGCCAAACCTTTCAGGGGAGCATTTGCAAGCGTTTGGCAGCATTTTTGAGTGAATTCCCGAAAGTCAGATTTTTGCTGAAATTGTGACCCCGGGGCTTAGGGATTTTTTCAAAAAAATCTTTTTCCGCCAGTTAAGTTGTTGAGGGCTGATTTCTTGTTCTGTGATAAAAAGCCTTCTGTTTCGACTGCCAAAACTTTCAGGGGAGCATTTGCAAGCGTTTGGCAGCATTTTTGAGTGAATTCCCGAAAGTCAGATTTTTGCTGAAATTGTGACCCCGGGGCTTAGGGATTTTTTCAAAAAAATCTTTTTCCGCTGGTTAAGTTGTTGAGGGCTGATTTCTTGTCCTGTGATAAAAAGCCTTTTGTTTCGACTGCCAAACTTTCAGAGGAGCATTTGCAAGCGATTGGCAGCATTTTTGAGTGAATTCCCGAAAGTCAGATTTTTGCTGAAATTGTGACCCCGGGGCTTAGGGATTTTTTCAAAAAAATCTTTTTCCGCCGGTTAAGTTGTTGAGGGCTGATTTCTTGTCCTGTGATAAGAAGCCTTCTGTTTCGACTGCCAGACTTTCAGGGGAGCATTTGCAAGTGATTGGCAGCATTTTTGAGTGAATTCCCGAAAGTCAGATATTTGCTGAAATTGTGACCTCGGGGCTTAGAGATTTTTTCAAAAAAATCTTTTTCCGCCGGTTAGGTTGTTGAGGGCTGATTTCTTGTCCTGTGATAAAAAGCCTTCTATTTCGACTGCCAGACTTTCAGGGGAGCATTTGCAAGCGATTGGCAGCATTTTTGAGTGAATTGGCAAAAGTCAGATTTTTGCTGAAATTGTGACCCCGGGGCTTAGGGATTTTTTCAAAAGTTGTTGAGGGCTGATTTCTTGTCCTGTGATAAAAAGCCTTCTGTTTCGACTGCCAAACCTTTCAGGGGAGCATTTGGAAGCGTTTGGCAGCATTTTTGAGTGAATTGGCAAAAGTCAGATTTTTGCTGAAATTGTGACCCCGGGGCTTAGGGATTTTTTCAAAAAAATCTTTTTCCGCCAGTTAAGTTGTTGAGGGCTGATTTCTTGTTCTGTGATAAAAAGCCTTCTGTTTCGACTGCCAAAACTTTCAGGGGAGCATTTGCAAGCGTTTGGCAGCATTTTTGAGTGAATTCCCGAAAGTCAGATTTTTGCTGAAATTGTCACCCCAGGGCTTAGGGATTTTTTCAAAAAAATCTTTTTCCGCCGGTTAAGTTGTTGAGGGCTGATTTCTTGTCCTGTGATAAAAAGCCTTCTATTTCGACTGCCAGACTTTCAGGGGAGCATTTGCAAGCGATTGGCAGCATTTTTGAGTGAATTGGCAAAAGTCAGATTTTTGTTGAAATTGTGACCCCGGGGCTTAGAGATTTTTTCAAAAGTTGTTGAGGGCGGATTTCTTGTTCTGTGATAAAAAGACTTCTGTTTCGACTGCCAAAACTTTCAGGGGAGCATTTGCAACCGTTCGGCACCATATTTGACTGAATTCCCGAAAGTCAGATTTTTGCTGAAATTGTGACCCCGGGGCTTAGGGATTTTTTCAAAAAAATCTTTTTCCGCTGGTTAAGTTGTTGAGGGCTGATTTCTTGTCCTGTGATAAAAAGCCTTCTGTTTCGACTGCCAAACCTTTCAGGGGAGCATTTGCAAGCGTTTGGCAGCATTTTTGAGTGAATTCCCGAAAGTCAGATTTTTGCTGAAATTGTGACCCCGGGGCTTAGGGATTTTTTCAAAAAAATCTTTTTCCGCCAGTTAAGTTGTTGAGGGCTGATTTCTTTTTCTGTGATAAAAAGCCTTCTGTTTCGACTGCCAAAACTTTCAGGGGAGCATTTGCAAGCGTTTGGCAGCATTTTTGAGTGAATTCCCGAAAGTCAGATTTTTGCTGAAATTGTGACCCCGGGGCTTAGGGATTTTTTCAAAAAAATCTTTTTCCGCTGGTTAAGTTGTTGAGGGCTGATTTCTTGTCCTGTGATAAAAAGCCTTTTGTTTCGACTGCCAAACTTTCAGAGGAGCATTTGCAAGCGATTGGCAGCATTTTTGAGTGAATTCCCGAAAGTCAGATTTTTGCTGAAATTGTGACCCCGGGGCTTAGAGATTTTTTCAAAAGTTGTTGAGGGCTGATTTCTTGTCCTGTGATAAAAAGCCTTCTGTTTCGACTGCCAAAACTTTCAGGGGAGCATTTGCAAGCGTTTGGCAGCATTTTTGAGTGAATTGGCAAAAGTCAGATTTTTGCTGAAATTGTGACCCCGGGGCTTAGGGATTTTTTCAAAAGTTGTTGAGGGCTGATTTCTTGTCCTGTGATAAAAAGCCTTCTGTTTCGACTGCCAAACCTTTCAGGGGAGCATTTGCAAGCGTTTGGCAGCATTTTTGAGTGAATTCCCGAAAGTCAGATTTTTGCTGAAATTGTGACCCCGGGGCTTAGGGATTTTTTCAAAAAAATCTTTTTCCGCCGGTTAAGTTGTTGAGGGCTGATTTCTTGTCCTGTGATAAAAAGCCTTCTATTTCGACTGCCAGACTTTCAGGGGAGCATTTGCAAGCGATTGGCAGCATTTTTGAGTGAATTGGCAAAAGTCAGATTTTTGCTGAAATTGTGACCCCGGGGCTTAGGGATTTTTTCAAAAGTTGTTGAGGGCTGTTTTCTTGTCCTGTGATAAAAAGCCTTCTGTTTCGACTGCCAAAACTTTCAGGGGAGCATTTGGAAGCGTTTGGCAGCATTTTTGAGTGAATTGGCAAAAGTCAGATTTTTGCTGAAATTGTCACCCCAGGGCTTAGGGATTTTTTCAAAAAAATCTTTTTCCGCCGGTTAAGTTGTTGAGGGCTGATTTCTTGTCCTGTGATAAAAAGCCTTCTGTTTGGACTGCCAAACCTTTCAGGGGAGCATTTGCAAGCGTTTGGGAGCATTTTTGAGTGAATTGGCAAAAGTCAGATTTTTGCTGAAATTGTGACCCCGGGGCTTAGGGATTTTTTCAAAAAAATCTTTTTCCGCCGGTTAAGTTACTGAGGGCTGATTTCTTGTCCTGTGATAAGAAGCCTTCTGTTTCGACTGCCAGACTTTCAGGGGAGCATTTGCAAGTGATTGGCAGCATTTTTGAGTGAATTACCGAAAGTCAGATATTTGCTGAAATTGTGACCTCGGGGCTTAGAGATTTTTTCAAAAAAATCTTTTTCCGCCGGTTAAGTTACTGAGGGCTGATTTCTTGTCCTGTGATAAGAAGCCTTCTGTTTCGACTGCCAGACTTTCAGGGGAGCATTTGCAAGTGATTGGCAGCATTTTTGAGTGAATTACCGAAAGTCAGATATTTGCTGAAATTGTGACCTCGGGGCTTAGAGATTTTTTCAAAAAAATCTTTTTCCGCCGGTTAGGTTGTTGAGGGCTGATTTCTTGTCCTGTGATAAAAAGCCTTCTATTTCGACTGCCAGACTTTCAGGGGAGCATTTGCAAGCGATTGGCAGCATTTTTGAGTGAATTGGCAAAAGTCAGATTTTTGCTGAAATTGTGACCCCGGGGCTTAGGGATTTTTTCAAAAGTTGTTGAGGGCTGATTTCTTGTCCTGTGATAAAAAGCCTTCTGTTTCGACTGCCAAACCTTTCAGGGGAGCATTTGGAAGCGTTTGGCAGCATTTTTGAGTGAATTGGCAAAAGTCAGATTTTTGCTGAAATTGTGACCCCGGGGCTTAGGGATTTTTTCAAAAAAATCTTTTTCCGCCAGTTAAGTTGTTGAGGGCTGATTTCTTGTTCTGTGATAAAAAGCCTTCTGTTTCGACTGCCAAAACTTTCAGGGGAGCATTTGCAAGCGTTTGGCAGCATTTTTGAGTGAATTCCCGAAAGTCAGATTTTTGCTGAAATTGTCACCCCAGGGCTTAGGGATTTTTTCAAAAAAATCTTTTTCCGCCGGTTAAGTTGTTGAGGGCTGATTTCTTGTCCTGTGATAAAAAGCCTTCTATTTCGACTGCCAGACTTTCAGGGGAGCATTTGCAAGCGATTGGCAGCATTTTTGAGTGAATTGGCAAAAGTCAGATTTTTGTTGAAATTGTGACCCCGGGGCTTAGAGATTTTTTCAAAAGTTGTTGAGGGCGGATTTCTTGTTCTGTGATAAAAAGACTTCTGTTTCGACTGCCAAAACTTTCAGGGGAGCATTTGCAACCGTTCGGCACCATATTTGACTGAATTCCCGAAAGTCAGATTTTTGCTGAAATTGTGACCCCGGGGCTTAGGGATTTTTTCAAAAAAATCTTTTTCCGCTGGTTAAGTTGTTGAGGGCTGATTTCTTGTCCTGTGATAAAAAGCCTTCTGTTTCGACTGCCAAACCTTTCAGGGGAGCATTTGCAAGCGTTTGGCAGCATTTTTGAGTGAATTCCCGAAAGTCAGATTTTTGCTGAAATTGTGACCCCGGGGCTTAGGGATTTTTTCAAAAAAATCTTTTTCCGCTGGTTAAGTTGTTGAGGGCTGATTTCTTGTCCTGTGATAAAAAGCCTTCTGTTTCGACTGCCAAAACTTTCAGGGGAGCATTTGCAACCGTTCGGCACCATATTTGACTGAATTCCCGAAAGTCAGATTTTTGCTGAAATTGTCACCCCAGGGCTTAGGGATTTTTTCAAAAAAATCTTTTTCCGCTGGTTAAGTTGTTGAGGGCTGATTTCTTGTCCTGTGATAAAAAGCCTTTTGTTTCGACTGCCAAACTTTCAGAGGAGCATTTGCAAGCGATTGGCAGCATTTTTGAGTGAATTCCCGAAAGTCAGATTTTTGCTGAAATTGTGACCCCGGGGCTTAGAGATTTTTTCAAAAGTTGTTGAGGGCTGATTTCTTGTCCTGTGATAAAAAGCCTTCTGTTTCGACTGCCAAAACTTTCAGGGGAGCATTTGCAAGCGTTTGGCAGCATTTTTGAGTGAATTGGCAAAAGTCAGATTTTTGCTGAAATTGTGACCCCGGGGCTTAGGGATTTTTTCAAAAGTTGTTGAGGGCTGATTTCTTGTCCTGTGATAAAAAGCCTTCTGTTTCGACTGCGAAACCTTTCAGGGGAGCATTTGCAAGCGTTTGGCAGCATTTTTGAGTGAATTCCCGAAAGTCAGATTTTTGCTGAAATTGTGACCCCGGGGCTTAGGGATTTTTTCAAAAAAATCTTTTTCCGCCGGTTAAGTTGTTGAGGGCTGATTTCTTGTCCTGTGATAAAAAGCCTTCTATTTCGACTGCCAGACTTTCAGGGGAGCATTTGCAAGCGATTGGCAGCATTTTTGAGTGAATTGGCAAAAGTCAGATTTTTGCTGAAATTGTGACCCCGGGGCTTAGGGATTTTTTCAAAAGTTGTTGAGGGCTGTTTTCTTGTCCTGTGATAAAAAGCCTTCTGTTTCGACTGCCAAAACTTTCAGGGGAGCATTTGGAAGCGTTTGGCAGCATTTTTGAGTGAATTGGCAAAAGTCAGATTTTTGCTGAAATTGTCACCCCAGGGCTTAGGGATTTTTTCAAAAAAATCTTTTTCCGCCGGTTAAGTTGTTGAGGGCTGATTTCTTGTCCTGTGATAAAAAGCCTTCTGTTTGGACTGCCAAACCTTTCAGGGGAGCATTTGCAAGCGTTTGGGAGCATTTTTGAGTGAATTGGCAAAAGTCAGATTTTTGCTGAAATTGTCACCCCAGGGCTTAGGGATTTTTTCAAAAAAATCTTTTTCCGCCGGTTAAGTTACTGAGGGCTGATTTCTTGTCCTGTGATAAGAAGCCTTCTGTTTCGACTGCCAGACTTTCAGGGGAGCATTTGCAAGTGATTGGCAGCATTTTTGAGTGAATTACCGAAAGTCAGATATTTGCTGAAATTGTGACCTCGGGGCTTAGAGATTTTTTCAAAAAAATCTTTTTCCGCCGGTTAAGTTACTGAGGGCTGATTTCTTGTCCTGTGATAAGAAGCCTTCTGTTTCGACTGCCAGACTTTCAGGGGAGCATTTGCAAGTGATTGGCAGCATTTTTGAGTGAATTACCGAAAGTCAGATATTTGCTGAAATTGTGACCTCGGGGCTTAGAGATTTTTTCAAAAAAATCTTTTTCCGCCGGTTAGGTTGTTGAGGGCTGATTTCTTGTCCTGTGATAAAAAGCCTTCTATTTCGACTGCCAGACTTTCAGGGGAGCATTTGCAAGCGATTGGCAGCATTTTTGAGTGAATTGGCAAAAGTCAGATTTTTGCTGAAATTGTGACCCCGGGGCTTAGGGATTTTTTCAAAAGTTGTTGAGGGCTGATTTCTTGTCCTGTGATAAAAAGCCTTCTGTTTCGACTGCCAAACCTTTCAGGGGAGCATTTGGAAGCGTTTGGCAGCATTTTTGAGTGAATTGGCAAAAGTCAGATTTTTGCTGAAATTGTCACCCCAGGGCTTAGGGATTTTTTCAAAAAAATCTTTTTCCGCCGGTTAAGTTGTTGAGGGCTGATTTCTTGTCCTGTGATAAAAAGCCTTCTGTTTGGACTGCCAAACCTTTCAGGGGAGCATTTGGAAGCGTTTGGCAGCATTTTTGAGTGAATTGGCAAAAGTCAGATTTTTGCTGAAATTGTGACCCCGGGGCTCAGGGATTTTTTCAAAAAAATCTTTTTCCGCCGGTTAAGTTGTTGAGGGCTGATTTCTTGTCCTGTGATAAGAAGCCTTCTGTTTCGACTGCCAGACTTTCAGGGGAGCATTTGCAAGTGATTGGCAGCATTTTTGAGTGAATTACCGAAAGTCAGATATTTGCTGAAATTGTGACCTCGGGGCTTAGAGATTTTTTCAAAAAAATCTTTTTCCGCCGGTTAGGTTGTTGAGGGCTGATTTCTTCTCCTGTGATAAAAAGCCTTCTATTTCGACTGCCAGACTTTCAGGGGAGCATTTGCAAGCGATTGGCAGCATTTTTGAGTGAATTGGCAAAAGTCAGATTTTTGCTGAAATTGTGACCCCGGGGCTTAGGGATTTTTTCAAAAGTTGTTGAGGGCTGATTTCTTGTCCTGTGATAAAAAGCCTTCTGTTTCGACTGCCAAACCTTTCAGGGGAGCATTTGGAAGCGTTTGGCAGCATTTTTGAGTGAATTGGCAAAAGTCAGATTTTTGCTGAAATTGTGACCCCGGGGCTTAGGGATTTTTTCAAAAAAATCTTTTTCCGCCAGTTAAGTTGTTGAGGGCTGATTTCTTGTTCTGTGATAAAAAGCCTTCTGTTTCGACTGCCAAAACTTTCAGGGGAGCATTTGCAAGCGTTTGGCAGCATTTTTGAGTGAATTCCCGAAAGTCAGATTTTTGCTGAAATTGTCACCCCAGGGCTTAGGGATTTTTTCAAAAAAATCTTTTTCCGCCGGTTAAGTTGTTGAGGGCTGATTTCTTGTCCTGTGATAAAAAGCCTTCTATTTCGACTGCCAGACTTTCAGGGGAGCATTTGCAAGCGATTGGCAGCATTTTTGAGTGAATTGGCAAAAGTCAGATTTTTGTTGAAATTGTGACCCCGGGGCTTAGAGATTTTTTCAAAAGTTGTTGAGGGCGGATTTCTTGTTCTGTGATAAAAAGACTTCTGTTTCGACTGCCAAAACTTTCAGGGGAGCATTTGCAACCGTTCGGCACCATATTTGACTGAATTCCCGAAAGTCAGATTTTTGCTGAAATTGTGACCCCGGGGCTTAGGGATTTTTTCAAAAAAATCTTTTTCCGCTGGTTAAGTTGTTGAGGGCTGATTTCTTGTCCTGTGATAAAAAGCCTTCTGTTTCGACTGCCAAACCTTTCAGGGGAGCATTTGCAAGCGTTTGGCAGCATTTTTGAGTGAATTCCCGAAAGTCAGATTTTTGCTGAAATTGTGACCCCGGGGCTTAGGGATTTTTTCAAAAAAATCTTTTTCCGCCAGTTAAGTTGTTGAGGGCTGATTTCTTTTTCTGTGATAAAAAGCCTTCTGTTTCGACTGCCAAAACTTTCAGGGGAGCATTTGCAAGCGTTTGGCAGCATTTTTGAGTGAATTCCCGAAAGTCAGATTTTTGCTGAAATTGTGACCCCGGGGCTTAGGGATTTTTTCAAAAAAATCTTTTTCCGCTGGTTAAGTTGTTGAGGGCTGATTTCTTGTCCTGTGATAAAAAGCCTTTTGTTTCGACTGCCAAACTTTCAGAGGAGCATTTGCAAGCGATTGGCAGCATTTTTGAGTGAATTCCCGAAAGTCAGATTTTTGCTGAAATTGTGACCCCGGGGCTTAGAGATTTTTTCAAAAGTTGTTGAGGGCTGATTTCTTGTCCTGTGATAAAAAGCCTTCTGTTTCGACTGCCAAAACTTTCAGGGGAGCATTTGCAAGCGTTTGGCAGCATTTTTGAGTGAATTGGCAAAAGTCAGATTTTTGCTGAAATTGTGACCCCGGGGCTTAGGGATTTTTTCAAAAGTTGTTGAGGGCTGATTTCTTGTCCTGTGATAAAAAGCCTTCTGTTTCGACTGCCAAACCTTTCAGGGGAGCATTTGCAAGCGTTTGGCAGCATTTTTGAGTGAATTCCCGAAAGTCAGATTTTTGCTGAAATTGTGACCCCGGGGCTTAGGGATTTTTTCAAAAAAATCTTTTTCCGCCGGTTAAGTTGTTGAGGGCTGATTTCTTGTCCTGTGATAAAAAGCCTTCTATTTCGACTGCCAGACTTTCAGGGGAGCATTTGCAAGCGATTGGCAGCATTTTTGAGTGAATTGGCAAAAGTCAGATTTTTGCTGAAATTGTGACCCCGGGGCTTAGGGATTTTTTCAAAAGTTGTTGAGGGCTGTTTTCTTGTCCTGTGATAAAAAGCCTTCTGTTTCGACTGCCAAAACTTTCAGGGGAGCATTTGGAAGCGTTTGGCAGCATTTTTGAGTGAATTGGCAAAAGTCAGATTTTTGCTGAAATTGTCACCCCAGGGCTTAGGGATTTTTTCAAAAAAATCTTTTTCCGCCGGTTAAGTTGTTGAGGGCTGATTTCTTGTCCTGTGATAAAAAGCCTTCTGTTTGGACTGCCAAACCTTTCAGGGGAGCATTTGCAAGCGTTTGGGAGCATTTTTGAGTGAATTGGCAAAAGTCAGATTTTTGCTGAAATTGTGACCCCGGGGCTTAGGGATTTTTTCAAAAAAATCTTTTTCCGCCGGTTAAGTTACTGAGGGCTGATTTCTTGTCCTGTGATAAGAAGCCTTCTGTTTCGACTGCCAGACTTTCAGGGGAGCATTTGCAAGTGATTGGCAGCATTTTTGAGTGAATTCCCGAAAGTCAGATATTTGCTGAAATTGTGACCTCGGGGCTTAGAGATTTTTTCAAAAAAATCTTTTTCCGCCGGTTAAGTTACTGAGGGCTGATTTCTTGTCCTGTGATAAGAAGCCTTCTGTTTCGACTGCCAGACTTTCAGGGGAGCATTTGCAAGTGATTGGCAGCATTTTTGAGTGAATTACCGAAAGTCAGATATTTGCTGAAATTGTGACCTCGGGGCTTAGAGATTTTTTCAAAAAAATCTTTTTCCGCCGGTTAGGTTGTTGAGGGCTGATTTCTTGTCCTGTGATAAAAAGCCTTCTATTTCGACTGCCAGACTTTCAGGGGAGCATTTGCAAGCGATTGGCAGCATTTTTGAGTGAATTGGCAAAAGTCAGATTTTTGCTGAAATTGTGACCCCGGGGCTTAGGGATTTTTTCAAAAGTTGTTGAGGGCTGATTTCTTGTCCTGTGATAAAAAGCCTTCTGTTTCGACTGCCAAACCTTTCAGGGGAGCATTTGGAAGCGTTTGGCAGCATTTTTGAGTGAATTGGCAAAAGTCAGATTTTTGCTGAAATTGTGACCCCGGGGCTTAGGGATTTTTTCAAAAAAATCTTTTTCCGCCAGTTAAGTTGTTGAGGGCTGATTTCTTGTTCTGTGATAAAAAGCCTTCTGTTTCGACTGCCAAAACTTTCAGGGGAGCATTTGCAAGCGTTTGGCAGCATTTTTGAGTGAATTCCCGAAAGTCAGATTTTTGCTGAAATTGTCACCCCGGGGCTTAGGGATTTTTTCAAAAAAATCTTTTTCCGCTGGTTAAGTTGTTGAGGGCTGATTTCTTGTCCTGTGATAAAAAGCCTTTTGTTTCGACTGCCAAACTTTCAGAGGAGCATTTGCAAGCGATTGGCAGCATTTTTGAGTGAATTCCCGAAAGTCAGATTTTTGCTGAAATTGTGACCCCGGGGCTTAGAGATTTTTTCAAAAGTTGTTGAGGGCTGATTTCTTGTCCTGTGATAAAAAGCCTTCTGTTTCGACTGCCAAAACTTTCAGGGGAGCATTTGCAAGCGTTTGGCAGCATTTTTGAGTGAATTGGCAAAAGTCAGATTTTTGCTGAAATTGTGACCCCGGGGCTTAGGGATTTTTTCAAAAGTTGTTGAGGGCTGATTTCTTGTCCTGTGATAAAAAGCCTTCTGTTTCGACTGCCAAACCTTTCAGGGGAGCATTTGGAAGCGTTTGGCAGCATTTTTGAGTGAATTGGCAAAAGTCAGATTTTTGCTGAAATTGTGACCCCGGGGCTTAGGGATTTTTTCAAAAGTTGTTGAGGGCTGATTTCTTGTCCTGTGATAAAAAGCCTTCTGTTTCGACTGCCAAACCTTTCAGGGGAGCATTTGGAAGCGTTTGGCAGCATTTTTGAGTGAATTGGCAAAAGTCAGATTTTTGCTGAAATTGTCACCCCAGGGCTTAGGGATTTTTTCAAAAAAATCTTTTTCCGCCGGTTAAGTTGTTGAGGGCTGATTTCTTGTTCTGTGATAAAAAGCCTTCTGTTTCGACTGCCAGACTTTCAGGGGAGCATTTGCAAGTGATTGGCAGCATTTTTGAGTGAATTCCCGAAAGTCAGATTTTTGCTGAAATTGTGACCCCGGGGCTTAGGGATTTTTTCAAAAAAATCTTTTTCCGCCAGTTAAGTTGTTGAGGGCTGATTTCTTGTTCTGTGATAAAAAGCCTTCTGTTTCGACTGCCAAAACTTTCAGGGGAGCATTTGCAAGCGTTTGGCAGCATTTTTGAGTGAATTCCCGAAAGTCAGATTTTTGCTGAAATTGTGACCCCGGGGCTTAGGGATTTTTTCAAAAAAAACTTTTTCCGCTGGTTAAGTTGTTGAGGGCTCATTTCTTGTCCTGTGATAAAAAGCCTTCTGTTTCGACTGCCAAACCTTTCAGGGGAGCATTTGCAAGCGTTTGGCAGCATTTTTGAGTGAATTCCCGAAAGTCAGATTTTTGCTGAAATTGTGACCCCCGGGGCTTAGGGATTTTTTCAAAAAAATCTTTTTCCGCCGGTTAAGTTGTTGAGGGCTGATTTCTTGTCCTGTGATAAAAAGCCTTCTATTTCGACTGCCAAACCTTTCAGGGGAGCATTTGCAAGCGATTGGCAGCATTTTTGAGTGAATTGGCAAAAGTCAGATTTTTGCTGAAATTGTGACCCCGGGGCTTAGGGATTTTTTCAAAAGTTGTTGAGGGCTGATTTCTTGTCCTGTGATAAAAAGCCTTCTGTTTCGACTCCCAAAACTTTCAGGGGAGCATTTGGAAGCGTTTGGCAGCATTTTTGAGTGAATTGGCAAAAGTCAGATTTTTGCTGAAATTGTCACCCCAGGGCTTAGGGATTTTTTCAAAAAAATCTTTTTCCGCCGGTTAAGTTGTTGAGGGCTGATTTCTTGTCCTGTGATAAAAAGCCTTCTGTTTCGACTGCCAAACCTTTCAGGGGAGCATTTGCAAGCGTTTGGCAGCATTTTTGAGTGCATTGGCAAAAGTCAGATTTTTGCTGAAATTGTGACCCCGGGGCTTAGGGATTTTTTCAAAAAAATCTTTTTCCGCCGGTTAAGTTGCTGAGGGCTGATTTCTTGTCCTGTGATAAAAAGCCTTCTGTTTCGACTGCCAGACTTTCAGGGGAGCATTTGCAAGTGATTGGCAGCATTTTTGAGTGAATTCCCGAAAGTCAGATTTTTGCTGAAATTGTGACCTCGGGGCTTAGAGATTTTTTCAAAAAAATCTTTTTCCGCCGGTTAAGTTGTTGAGGGCTGATTTCTTGTCCTGTGATAAAAAGCCTTCTATTTCGACTGCCAGACTTTCAGGGGAGCATTTGCAAGCTATTGGCAGCATTTTTGAGTGAATTGGCAAAAGTCAGATTTTTGCTGAAATTGTGACCCCGGGGCTTAGGGATTTTTTCAAAAGTTGTTGAGGGCTGATTTCTTGTCCTGTGATAAAAAGCCTTCTGTTTCGACTGCCAAAACTTTCAGGGGAGCATTTGGAAGCGTTTGGCAGCATTTTTGAGTGAATTGGCAAAAGTCAGATTTTTGCTGAAATTGTCACCCCAGGGCTTAGGGACTTTTTCAACAAAATCTTATTCCGCCGGTTAAGTTGTTGAGGGCTGATTTCTTGTTCTGTGATAAAAAGCCTTCTGTTTCGACTGCCAAACCTTTCAGGGGAGCATTTGCAAGCGTTTGGCAGCATTTTTGAGTGAATTCCCGAAAGTCAGATTTTTGCTGAAATTGTGACCCCGGGGCTTAGGGATTTTTTCAAAAAAATCTTTTTCCGCCGTTTAAGTTGTTGAGGGCTGATTTCTTGTCCTGTGATAAAAAGCCTTTTGTTTCGACTGCCAAACTTTCAGAGGAGCATTTGCAAGCGATTGGCAGCATTTTTGAGTGAATTCCCGAAAGTCAGATTTTTGCTGAAATTGTGACCCCGGGGCTTAGGGATTTTTTCAAAAGTTGTTGAGGGCTGATTTCTTGTCCTGTGATAAAAAGCCTTCTGTTTCGACTGCCAAACCTTTCAGGGGAGCATTTGCAAGCGTTTGGCAGCATTTTTGAGTGAATTGGCAAAAGTCAGATTTTTGCTGAAATTGTGACCCCGGGGCTTAGGGATTTTTCAAAAAAATCTTTTTCCGCCGGTTAAGTTGTTGAGGGCTGATTTCTTGTTCTGTGATAAAAAGCCTTCTGTTTCGACTGCCAAACCTTTCAGGGGAGCATTTGCAAGCGTTTGGCAGCATTTTTGAGTGAATTCTCGAAAGTCAGATTTTTGCTGAAATTGTGACCCCGGGGCTTAGGGATTTTTTCAAAAAAATCTTTTTCCGGCGGTTAAGTTGTTGAGGGCTGATTTCTTGTCCTGTGATAAAAAGCCTTCTATTTCGACTGCCAGACTTTCAGGGGAGCATTTGCAAGCGATTGGCAGCATTTTTGAGTGAATTGGCAAAAGTCAGATTTTTGCTGAAATTGTGACCCCGGGGCTTAGGGATTTTTTCAAAAGTTGTTGAGGGCTCATTTCTTGTCCTGTGATAAAAAGCCTTCTGTTTCGACTGCCAAAACTTTCAGGGGAGCATTTGGAAGCGTTTGGCAGCATTTTTGAGTGAATTGGCAAAAGTCAGATTTTTGCTGAAATTGTCACCCCAGGGCTTAGGGATTTTTTCAAAAAAATCTTTTTCCGCCGGTTAAGTTGTTGAGGGCTGATTTCTTGTCCTGTGATAAAAAGCCTTCTGTTTGGACTGCCAAACCTTTCAGGGGAGCATTTGCAAGCGTTTGGGAGCATTTTTGAGTGAATTGGCAAAAGTCAGATTTTTGCTGAAATTGTGACCCCGGGGCTTAGGGATTTTTTCAAAAGTTGTTGAGGGCTGATTTCTTGTCCTGTGATAAAAAGCCTTCTGTTTCGACTGCCAAACCTTTCAGGGGAGCATTTGGAAGCGTTTGGCAGCATTTTTGAGTGAATTGGCAAAAGTCAGATTTTTGCTGAAATTGTCACCCCAGGGCTTAGGGATTTTTTCAAAAAAATCTTTTTCCGCCGGTTAAGTTGTTGAGGGCTGATTTCTTGTTCTGTGATAAAAAGCCTTCTGTTTCGACTGCCAGACTTTCAGGGGAGCATTTGCAAGTGATTGGCAGCATTTTTGAGTGAATTCCCGAAAGTCAGATTTTTGCTGAAATTGTGACCTCGGGGCTTAGAGATTTTTTCAAAAAAATCTTTTTCCGCCGGTTAAGTTGTTGAGGGCTGATTTCTTGTCCTGTGATAAAAAGCCTTCTATTTCGACTGCCAGACTTTCAGGGGAGCATTTGCAAGCGATTGGCAGCATTTTTGAGTGAATTGGCAAAAGTCAGATTTTTGCTGAAATTGTGACCCCGGGGCTTAGGGATTTTTTCAAAAGTTGTTGAGGGCTGATTTCTTGTCCTGTGATAAAAAGCCTTCTGTTTCGACTGCCAAAACTTTCAGGGGAGCATTTGGAAGCGTTTGGCAGCATTTTTGAGTGAATTGGCAAAAGTCAGATTTTTGCTGAAATTGTCACCCCAGGGCTTAGGGATTTTTTCAAAAAAATCTTTTTCCGCCGGTTAAGTTGTTGAGGGCTGATTTCTTGTTCTGTGATAAAAAGCCTTCTGTTTCGACTGCCAAACCTTTCAGGGGAGCATTTGCAAGCGTTTGGCAGCATTTTTGAGTGAATTCCCGAAAGTCAGATTTTTGCTGAAATTGTGACCCCGGGGCTTAGGGATTTTTTCAAAAAAATCTTTTTCCGCCAGTTAAGTTGTTGAGGGCTGATTTCTTGTTCTGTGATAAAAAGCCTTCTGTTTCGACTGCCAAAACTTTCAGGGGAGCATTTGCAAGCGTTTGGCAGCATTTTTGAGTGAATTCCCGAAAGTCAGATTTTTGCTGAAATTGTGACCCCGGGGCTTAGGGATTTTTTCAAAAAAAACTTTTTCCGCTGGTTAAGTTGTTGAGGGCTCATTTCTTGTCCTGTGATAAAAAGCCTTCTGTTTCGACTGCCAAACGTTTCAGGGGAGCATTTGCAAGCGTTTGGCAGCATTTTTGAGTGAATTCCCGAAAGTCAGATTTTTGCTGAAATTGTGACCCCGGGGCTTAGGGATTTTTTCAAAAAAATCTTTTTCCGCCGGTTAAGTTGTTGAGGGCTGATTTCTTGTCCTGTGATAAAAAGCCTTCTATTTCGACTGCCAGACTTTCAGGGGAGCATTTGCAAGCGATTGGCAGCATTTTTGAGTGAATTGGCAAAAGTCAGATTTTTGCTGAAATTGTGACCCCGGGGGCTTAGGGATTTTTTCAAAAGTTGTTGAGGGCTCATTTCTTGTCCTGTGATAAAAAGCGTTCTGTTTCGACTGCCAAACCTTTCAGGGGAGCATTTGCAAGCGTTTGGCAGCATTTTTGAGTGAATTCCCGAAAGTCAGATTTTTGCTGAAATTGTGACCCCGGGGCTTAGGGATTTTTTCAAAAAAATCTTTTTCCGCCGGTTAAGTTGCTGAGGGCTGATTTCTTGTTCTGTGATAAAAAGCCTTCTGTTTCGACTGCCAAACCTTTCAGGGGAGCATTTGCAAGCGTTTGGCAGCATTTTTGAGTGAATTGGCAAAAGTCAGATTTTTGCTGAAATTGTGACCCCGGGGCTTAGGGATTTTTTCAAAAAAATCTTTTTCCGCCAGTTAAGTTGTTGAGGGCTGATTTCTTGTTCTGTGATAAAAAGCCTTCTGTTTCGACTGCCAAAACTTTCAGGGGAGCATTTGCAAGCGTTTGGCAGCATTTTTGAGTGAATTCCCGAAAGTCAGATTTTTGCTGAAATTGTGACCCCGGGGCTTAGGGATTTTTTCAAAAAAATCTTTTTCCGCCGGTTAAGTTGTTGAGGGCTGATTTCTTGTCCTGTGATAAAAAGCCTTTTGTTTCGACTGCCAAACTTTCAGAGGAGCATTTGCAAGCGATTGGCAGCATTTTTGAGTGAATTCCCGAAAGTCAGATTTTTGCTGAAATTGTGACCCCGGGGCTTAGGGATTTTTTCAAAAGTTGTTGAGGGCTGATTTCTTGTCCTGTGATAAAAAGCCTTCTGTTTCGACTGCCAAACCTTTCAGGGGAGCATTTGCAAGCGTTTTGCAGCATTTTTGAGTGAATTGGCAAAAGTCAGATTTTTGCTGAAATTGTGACCCCGGGGCTTAGGGATTTTTCAAAAAAATCTTTTTCCGCCGGTTAAGTTGTTGAGGGCTGATTTCTTGTTCTGTGATAAAAAGCCTTCTATTTCGACTGCCAGACTTTCAGGGGAGCATTTGCAAGCGATTGGCAGCATTTTTGAGTGAATTGGCAAAAGTCAGATTTTTGCTGAAATTGTGACCCCGGGGCTTAGGGATTTTTTCAAAAGTTGTTGAGGGCTGATTTCTTGTCCTGTGATAAAAAGCCTTCTGTTTCGACTGCCAAAACTTTCAGGGGTCATTTGGAAGCGTTTGGCAGCATTTTTGAGTGAATTGGCAAAAGTCAGATTTTTGCTGAAATTGTCACCCCAGGGCTTAGGGATTTTTTCAAAAAAATCTTTTTCCGCCGGTTAAGTTGTTGAGGGCTGATTGCTTGTCCTGTGATAAAAAGCCTTCTGTTTCGACTGCCAAACCTTTCAGGGGAGCATTTGGAAGCGTTTGGCAGCATTTTTGAGTGAATTGGCAAAAGTCAGATTTTTGCTGAAATTGTGACCCCGGGGCTTAGGGATTTTTTCAAAAGTTGTTGAGGGCTGATTTCTTGTTCTGTGATAAAAAGCCTTCTGTTTCGACTGCCAAAACTTTCAGGGGAGCATTTGCAACCGTTCGGCACCATATTTGACTGAATTCCCGAAAGTCAGATTTTTGCTGAAATTGTGACCTCGGGGCTTAGAGATTTTTTCAAAAAAATCTTTTTCCGCCGGTTAAGTTGTTGAGGGCTGATTTCTTGTCCTGTGATAAAAAGCCTTCTATTTCGACTGCCAGACTTTCAGGGGAGCATTTGCAACCGTTCGGCACCATATTTGACTGAATTCCCGAAAGTCAGATTTTTGCTGAAATTGTGACCTCGGGGCTTAGAGATTTTTTCAAAAAAATCTTTTTCCGCCGGTTAAGTTGTTGAGGGCTGATTTCTTGTCCTGTGATCAAAAGCCTTCTATTTCGACTGCCAGACTTTCAGGGAAGCATTTGCAAGCGATTGGCAGCATTTTTGAGTGAATTGGCAAAAGTCAGATTTTTGCTGAAATTGTGACCCCGGGGCTTAGGGATTTTTTCAAAAAAATCTTTTTCCGCCGGTTAAGTTGCTGAGGGCTGATTTCTTGTCCTGTGATAAAAAGCCTTCTGTTTCGACTGCCAGACTTTCAGGGGAGCATTTGCAAGCGATTGGCAGCATTTTTGAGTGAATTGGCAAAAGTCAGATTTTTGCTGAAATTGTGACCCCGGGGCTTAGGGATTTTTTCAAAAGTTGTTGAGGGCTGATTTCTTGTCCTGTGATAAAAAGCCTTCTGTTTCGACTGCCAGACTTTCAGGGGAGCATTTGCAAGTGATTGGCAGCATTTTTGAGTGAATTCCCGAAAGTCAGATTTTTGCTGAAATTGTGACCTCGGGGCTTAGAGATTTTTTCAAAAAAATCTTTTTCCGCCGGTTAAGTTGTTGAGGGCTGATTTCTTGTCCTGTGATAAAAAGCCTTCTATTTCGACTGCCAGACTTTCAGGGGAGCATTTGCAAGCGATTGGCAGCATTTTTGAGTGAATTGGCAAAAGTCAGATTTTTGCTGAAATTGTCACCCCAGGGCTTAGGGATTTTTTCAAAAAAATCTTTTTCCGCCGGTTAAGTTGTTGAGGGCTGATTTCTTGTTCTGTGATAAAAAGCCTTCTGTTTCGACTGCCAAACCTTTCAGGGGAGCATTTGCAAGCGTTTGGCAGCATTTTTGAGTGAATTACCGAAAGTCAGATTTTTGCTGAAATTGTGACCCCGGGGCTTAGGGATTTTTTCAAAAGTTGTTGAGGGCTGATTTCTTGTCCTGTGATAAAAAGCGTTCTGTTTCGACTGCCAAACCTTTCAGGGGAGCATTTGCAAGCGTTTGGCAGCATTTTTGAGTGAATTGGCAAAAGTCAGATTTTTGCTGAAATTGTGACCCCGGGGCTTAGGGATTTTTCAAAAAAATCTTTTTCCGCCGGTTAAGTTGTTGAGGGCTGATTTCTTGTTCTGTGATAAAAAGCCTTCTGTTTCGACTGCCAAACCTTTCTGGGGAGCATTTGCAAGCGTTTGGCAGCATTTTTGAGTGAATTCTCGAAAGTCAGATTTTTGCTGAAATTGTGACCCCGGGGCTTAGGGATTTTTTCAAAAAAATCTTTTTCCGCCGGTTAAGTTGTTGAGGGCTGATTTCTTGTCCTGTGATAAAAAGCCTTCTATTTCGACTGCCAGACTTTCAGGGGAGCATTTGCAAGCGATTGGCAGCATTTTTGAGTGAATTGGCAAAAGTCAGATTTTTGCTGAAATTGTGACCCCGGGGCTTAGGGATTTTTTCAAAAGTTGTTGAGGGCTCATTTCTTGTCCTGTGATAAAAAGCCTTCTGTTTCGACTGCCAAAACTTTCAGGGGAGCATTTGGAAGCGTTTGGCAGCATTTTTGAGTGAATTGGCAAAAGTCAGATTTTTGCTGAAATTGTCACCCCAGGGCTTAGGGATTTTTTCAAAAAAATCTTTTTCCGCCGGTTAAGTTGTTGAGGGCTGATTTCTTGTCCTGTGATAAAAAGCCTTCTGTTTGGACTGCCAAACCTTTCAGGGGAGCATTTGCAAGCGTTTGGGAGCATTTTTGAGTGAATTGGCAAAAGTCAGATTTTTGCTGAAATTGTGACCTCGGGGCTTAGAGATTTTTTCAAAAAAATCTTTTTCCGCCGGTTAAGTTGTTGAGGGCTGATTTCTTGTCCTGTGATAAAAAGCCTTCTATTTCGACTGCCAGACTTTCAGGGGAGCATTTGCAAGCGATTGGCAGCATTTTTGAGTGAATTGGCAAAAGTCAGATTTTTGCTGAAATTGTGACCCCGGGGCTTAGGGATTTTTTCAAAAGTTGTTGAGGGCTGATTTCTTGTCCTGTGATAAAAAGCCTTCTGTTTCGACTGCCAAACCTTTCAGGGGAGCATTTGGAAGCGTTTGGCAGCATTTTTGAGTGAATTGGCAAAAGTCAGATTTTTGCTGAAATTGTCACCCCAGGGCTTAGGGATTTTTTCAAAAAAATCTTTTTCCGCCGGTTAAGTTGTTGAGGGCTGATTTCTTGTTCTGTGATAAAAAGCCTTCTGTTTCGACTGCCAGACTTTCAGGGGAGCATTTGCAAGTGATTGGCAGCATTTTTGAGTGAATTCCCGAAAGTCAGATTTTTGCTGAAATTGTGACCTCGGGGCTTAGAGATTTTTTCAAAAAAATCTTTTTCCGCCGGTTAAGTTGTTGAGGGCTGATTTCTTGTCCTGTGATAAAAAGCCTTCTATTTCGACTGCCAGACTTTCAGGGGAGCATTTGCAAGCGATTGGCAGCATTTTTGAGTGAATTGGCAAAAGTCAGATTTTTGCTGAAATTGTGACCCCGGGGCTTAGGGATTTTTTCAAAAGTTGTTGAGGGCTGATTTCTTGTCCTGTGATAAAAAGCCTTCTGTTTCGACTGCCAAAACTTTCAGGGGAGCATTTGGAAGCGTTTGGCAGCATTTTTGAGTGAATTGGCAAAAGTCAGATTTTTGCTGAAATTGTCACCCCAGGGCTTAGGGATTTTTTCAAAAAAATCTTTTTCCGCCGGTTAAGTTGTTGAGGGCTGATTTCTTGTTCTGTGATAAAAAGCCTTCTGTTTCGACTGCCAAACCTTTCAGGGGAGCATTTGCAAGCGTTTGGCAGCATTTTTGAGTGAATTCCCGAAAGTCAGATTTTTGCTGAAATTGTGACCCCGGGGCTTAGGGATTTTTTCAAAAAAATCTTTTTCCGCCAGTTAAGTTGTTGAGGGCTGATTTCTTGTTCTGTGATAAAAAGCCTTCTGTTTCGACTGCCAAAACTTTCAGGGGAGCATTTGCAAGCGTTTGGCAGCATTTTTGAGTGAATTCCCGAAAGTCAGATTTTTGCTGAAATTGTGACCCCGGGGCTTAGGGATTTTTTCAAAAAAAACTTTTTCCGCTGGTTAAGTTGTTGAGGGCTCATTTCTTGTCCTGTGATAAAAAGCCTTCTGTTTCGACTGCCAAACGTTTCAGGGGAGCATTTGCAAGCGTTTGGCAGCATTTTTGAGTGAATTCCCGAAAGTCAGATTTTTGCTGAAATTGTGACCCCGGGGCTTAGGGATTTTTTCAAAAAAATCTTTTTCCGCCGGTTAAGTTGTTGAGGGCTGATTTCTTGTCCTGTGATAAAAAGCCTTCTATTTCGACTGCCAGACTTTCAGGGGAGCATTTGCAAGCGATTGGCAGCATTTTTGAGTGAATTGGCAAAAGTCAGATTTTTGCTGAAATTGTGACCCCGGGGGCTTAGGGATTTTTTCAAAAGTTGTTGAGGGCTCATTTCTTGTCCTGTGATAAAAAGCCTTCTGTTTCGACTGCCAAACCTTTCAGGGGAGCATTTGCAAGCGTTTGGCAGCATTTTTGAGTGAATTCCCGAAACTCAGATTTTTGCTGAAATTGTGACCCCGGGGCTTAGGGATTTTTTCAAAAAAATCTTTTTCCGCCGGTTAAGTTGCTGAGGGCTGATTTCTTGTTCTGTGATAAAAAGCCTTCTGTTTCGACTGCCAAACCTTTCAGGGGAGCATTTGCAAGCGTTTGGCAGCATTTTTGAGTGAATTGGCAAAAGTCAGATTTTTGCTGAAATTGTGACCCCGGGGCTTAGGGATTTTTTCAAAAAAATCTTTTTCCGCCAGTTAAGTTGTTGAGGGCTGATTTCTTGTTCTGTGATAAAAAGCCTTCTGTTTCGACTGCCAAAACTTTCAGGGGAGCATTTGCAAGCGTTTGGCAGCATTTTTGAGTGAATTCCCGAAAGTCAGATTTTTGCTGAAATTGTGACCCCGGGGCTTAGGGATTTTTTCAAAAAAATCTTTTTCCGCCGGTTAAGTTGTTGAGGGCTGATTTCTTGTCCTGTGATAAAAAGCCTTTTGTTTCGACTGCCAAACTTTCAGAGGAGCATTTGCAAGCGTTTGGCAGCATTTTTGAGTGAATTCTCGAAAGTCAGATTTTTGCTGAAATTGTGACCCCGGGGCTTAGGGATTTTTTCAAAAGTTGTTGAGGGCTGATTTCTTGTCCTGTGATAAAAAGCCTTCTGTTTTGACTGCCAAAACTTTCAGGGGTCATTTGGAAGCGTTTGGCAGCATTTTTGAGTGAATTGGCAAAAGTCAGATTTTTGCTGAAATTGTCACCCCAGGGCTTAGGGATTTTTTCAAAAAAATCTTTTTCCGCCGGTTAAGTTGTTGAGGGCTGATTGCTTGTCCTGTGATAAAAAGCCTTCTGTTTCGACTGCCAAACCTTTCAGGGGAGCATTTGGAAGCGTTTGGCAGCATTTTTGAGTGAATTCCCGAAAGTCAGATTTTTGCTGAAATTGTGACCCCGGGGCTTAGGGATTTTTTCAAAAGTTGTTGAGGGCTGATTTCTTGTTCTGTGATAAAAAGCCTTCTGTTTCGACTGCCAAAACTTTTAGGGGAGCATTTGCAACCGTTCGGCACCATATTTGACTGAATTCCCGAAAGTCAGATTTTTGCTGAAATTGTGACCTCGGGGCTTAGAGATTTTTTCAAAAAAATCTTTTTCCGCCGGTTAAGTTGTTGAGTGCTGATTTCTTGTCCTGTGATAAAAAGCCTTCTATTTCGACTGCCAGACTTTCAGGGGAGCATTTGCAACCGTTCGGCACCATATTTGACTGAATTCCCGAAAGTCAGATTTTTGCTGAAATTGTGACCCCGGGGCTTAGGGATTTTTTCAAAAAAATCTTTTTCCACCGGTTAAGTTGTTGAGGGCTGATTTCTTGTCCTGTGATAAAAAGCCTTCTGTTTCGACTGCCAAACCTTTCAGGGGAGCATTTGCAAGCGTTTGGCAGCATTTTTGAGTGAATTCCCGAAAGTCAGATTTTTGCTGAAATTGTGACCCCGGGGCTTAGGGATTTTTTCAAAAAAATCTTTTTCCGCCGGTTAAGTTGTTGAGGGCTGATTTCTTGTCCTGTGATCAAAAGCCTTCTATTTCGACTGCCAGACTTTCAGGGGAGCATTTGCAAGCGATTGGCAGCATTTTTGAGTGAATTGGCAAAAGTCAGATTTTTGCTGAAATTGTGACCCCGGGGCTTAGGGATTTTTTCAAAAAAATCTTTTTCCGCCGGTTAAGTTGCTGAGGGCTGATTTCTTGTCCTGTGATAAAAAGCCTTCTGTTTCGACTGCCAGACTTTCAGGGGAGCATTTGGAAGCGATTGGCAGCATTTTTGAGTGAATTGGCAAAAGTCAGATTTTTGCTGAAATTGTGACCCCGGGGCTTAGGGATTTTTTCAAAAGTTGTTGAGGGCTGATTTCTTGTCCTGTGATAAAAAGCCTTCTGTTTCGACTGCCAGACTTTCAGGGGAGCATTTGCAAGTGATTGGCAGCATTTTTGAGTGAATTCCCGAAAGTCAGATTTTTGCTGAAATTGTGACCTCGGGGCTTAGAGATTTTTTCAAAAAAATCTTTTTCCGCCGGTTAAGTTGTTGAGGGCTGATTTCTTGTCCTGTGATAAAAAGCCTTCTATTTCGACTGCCAGACTTTCAGGGGAGCATTTGCAAGCGATTGGCAGCATTTTTGAGTGAATTGGCAAAAGTCAGATTTTTGCTGAAATTGTCACCCCAGGGCTTAGGGATTTTTTCAAAAAAATCTTTTTCCGCCGGTTAAGTTGTTGAGGGCTGATTTCTTGTTCTGTGATAAAAAGCCTTCTGTTTCGACTGCCAAACCTTTCAGGGGAGCATTTGCAAGCGTTTGGCAGCATTTTTGAGTGAATTACCGAAAGTCAGATTTTTGCTGAAATTGTGACCCCGGGGCTTAGGGATTTTTTCAAAAGTTGTTGAGGGCTGATTTCTTGTCCTGTGATAAAAAGCCTTCTGTTTCGACTGCCAAACCTTTCAGGGGAGCATTTGCAAGCGTTTGGCAGCATTTTTGAGTGAATTGGCAAAAGTCAGATTTTTGCTGAAATTGTGACCCCGGGGCTTAGGGATTTTTCAAAAAAATCTTTTTCCGCCGGTTAAGTTGTTGAGGGCTGATTTCTTGTTCTGTGATAAAAAGCCTTCTGTTTCGACTGCCAAACCTTTCAGGGGAGCATTTGCAAGCGTTTGGCAGCATTTTTGAGTGAATTCTCGAAAGTCAGATTTTTGCTGAAATTGTGACCCCGGGGCTTAGGGATTTTTTCAAAAAAATCTTTTTCCGCCGGTTAAGTTGTTGAGGGCTGATTTCTTGTCCTGTGATAAAAAGCCTTCTATTTCGACTGCCAGACTTTCAGGGGAGCATTTGCAAGCGATTGGCAGCATTTTTGAGTGAATTGGCAAAAGTCAGATTTTTGCTGAAATTGTGACCCCGGGGCTTAGGGATTTTTGCAAAAGTTGTTGAGGGCTGATTTCTTGTCCTGTGATAAAAAGCCTTCTGTTTCGACTGCCAAAACTTTCAGGGGTCATTTGGAAGCGTTTGGCAGCATTTTTGAGTGAATTGGCAAAAGTCAGATTTTTGCTGAAATTGTCACCCCAGGGCTTAGGGATTTTTTCAAAAAAATCTTTTTCCGCCGGTTAAGTTGTTGAGGGCTGATTTCTTGTCCTGTGATAAAAAGCCTTCTGTTTCGACTGCCAAACCTTTCAGGGGAGCATTTGGAAGCGTTTGGCAGCATTTTTGAGTGAATTCCCGAAAGTCAGATTTTTGCTGAAATTGTGACCCCGGGGCTTAGGGATTTTTTCAAAAGTTGTTGAGGGCTGATTTCTTGTTCTGTGATAAAAAGCCTTCTGTTTCGACTGCCAAAACTTTCAGGGGAGCATTTGCAACCGTTCGGCAACATATTTGACTGAATTCCCGAAAGTCAGATTTTTGCTGAAATTGTGACCTCGGGGCTTAGAGATTTTTTCAAAAAAATCTTTTTCCGCCGGTTAAGTTGTTGAGGGCTGATTTCTTGTCCTGTGATAAAAAGCCTTCTATTTCGACTGCCAGACTTTCAGGGGAGCATTTGCAACCGTTCGGCACCATATTTGACTGAATTCCCGAAAGTCAGATTTTTGCTGAAATTGTGACCCCGGGGCTTAGGGATTTTTTCAAAAAAATCTTTTTCCACCGGTTAAGTTGTTGAGGGCTGATTTCTTGTTCTGTGATAAAAAGCCTTCTGTTTCGACTGCCAAAACTTTCAGGGGAGCATTTGCAAGCGTTTGGGAGCATTTTTGAGTGAATTGGCAAAAGTCAGATTTTTGCTGAAATTGTGACCTCGGGGCTTAGAGATTTTTTCAAAAAAATCTTTTTCCGCCGGTTAAGTTGTTGAGGGCTGATTTCTTGTCCTGTGATAAAAAGCCTTCTATTTCGACTGCCAGACTTTCAGGGGAGCATTTGCAAGCGATTGGCAGCATTTTTGAGTGAATTGGCAAAAGTCAGATTTTTGCTGAAATTGTGACCCCGGGGCTTAGGGATTTTTTCAAAAGTTGTTGAGGGCTGATTTCTTGTCCTGTGATAAAAAGCCTTCTGTTTCGACTGCCAAACCTTTCAGGGGAGCATTTGGAAGCGTTTGGCAGCATTTTTGAGTGAATTGGCAAAAGTCAGATTTTTGCTGAAATTGTCACCCCAGGGCTTAGGGATTTTTTCAAAAAAATCTTTTTCCGCCGGTTAAGTTGTTGAGGGCTGATTTCTTGTTCTGTGATAAAAAGCCTTCTGTTTCGACTGCCAGACTTTCAGGGGAGCATTTGCAAGTGATTGGCAGCATTTTTGAGTGAATTCCCGAAAGTCAGATTTTTGCTGAAATTGTGACCTCGGGGCTTAGAGATTTTTTCAAAAAAATCTTTTTCCGCCGGTTAAGTTGTTGAGGGCTGATTTCTTGTCCTGTGATAAAAAGCCTTCTATTTCGACTGCCAGACTTTCAGGGGAGCATTTGCAAGCGATTGGCAGCATTTTTGAGTGAATTGGCAAAAGTCAGATTTTTGCTGAAATTGTGACCCCGGGGCTTAGGGATTTTTTCAAAAGTTGTTGAGGGCTGATTTCTTGTCCTGTGATAAAAAGCCTTCTGTTTCGACTGCCAAAACTTTCAGGGGAGCATTTGGAAGCGTTTGGCAGCATTTTTGAGTGAATTGGCAAAAGTCAGATTTTTGCTGAAATTGTCACCCCAGGGCTTAGGGATTTTTTCAAAAAAATCTTTTTCCGCCGGTTAAGTTGTTGAGGGCTGATTTCTTGTTCTGTGATAAAAAGCCTTCTGTTTCGACTGCCAAACCTTTCAGGGGAGCATTTGCAAGCGTTTGGCAGCATTTTTGAGTGAATTCCCGAAAGTCAGATTTTTGCTGAAATTGTGACCCCGGGGCTTAGGGATTTTTTCAAAAAAATCTTTTTCCGCCAGTTAAGTTGTTGAGGGCTGATTTCTTGTTCTGTGATAAAAAGCCTTCTGTTTCGACTGCCAAAACTTTCAGGGGAGCATTTGCAAGCGTTTGGCAGCATTTTTGAGTGAATTCCCGAAAGTCAGATTTTTGCTGAAATTGTGACCCCGGGGCTTAGGGATTTTTTCAAAAAAAACTTTTTCCGCTGGTTAAGTTGTTGAGGGCTCATTTCTTGTCCTGTGATAAAAAGCCTTCTGTTTCGACTGCCAAACGTTTCAGGGGAGCATTTGCAAGCGTTTGGCAGCATTTTTGAGTGAATTCCCGAAAGTCAGATTTTTGCTGAAATTGTGACCCCGGGGCTTAGGGATTTTTTCAAAAAAATCTTTTTCCGCCGGTTAAGTTGTTGAGGGCTGATTTCTTGTCCTGTGATAAAAAGCCTTCTATTTCGACTGCCAGACTTTCAGGGGAGCATTTGCAAGCGATTGGCAGCATTTTTGAGTGAATTGGCAAAAGTCAGATTTTTGCTGAAATTGTGACCCCGGGGGCTTAGGGATTTTTTCAAAAGTTGTTGAGGGCTCATTTCTTGTCCTGTGATAAAAAGCCTTCTGTTTCGACTGCCAAACCTTTCAGGGGAGCATTTGCAAGCGTTTGGCAGCATTTTTGAGTGAATTCCCGAAACTCAGATTTTTGCTGAAATTGTGACCCCGGGGCTTAGGGATTTTTTCAAAAAAATCTTTTTCCACCGGTTAAGTTGTTGAGGGCTGATTTCTTGTCCTGTGATAAAAAGCCTTCTGTTTCGACTGCCAAACCTTTCAGGGGAGCATTTGCAAGCGTTTGGCAGCATTTTTGAGTGAATTCCCGAAAGTCAGATTTTTGCTGAAATTGTGACCCCGGGGCTTAGGGATTTTTTCAAAAAAATCTTTTTCCGCCGGTTAAGTTGTTGAGGGCTGATTTCTTGTCCTGTGATCAAAAGCCTTCTATTTCGACTGCCAGACTTTCAGGGGAGCATTTGCAAGCGATTGGCAGCATTTTTGAGTGAATTGGCAAAAGTCAGATTTTTGCTGAAATTGTGACCCCGGGGCTTAGGGATTTTTTCAAAAAAATCTTTTTCCGCCGGTTAAGTTGCTGAGGGCTGATTTCTTGTCCTGTGATAAAAAGCCTTCTGTTTCGACTGCCAGACTTTCAGGGGAGCATTTGGAAGCGATTGGCAGCATTTTTGAGTGAATTGGCAAAAGTCAGATTTTTGCTGAAATTGTGACCCCGGGGCTTAGGGATTTTTTCAAAAGTTGTTGAGGGCTGATTTCTTGTCCTGTGATAAAAAGCCTTCTGTTTCGACTGCCAGACTTTCAGGGGAGCATTTGCAAGTGATTGGCAGCATTTTTGAGTGAATTCCCGAAAGTCAGATTTTTGCTGAAATTGTGACCTCGGGGCTTAGAGATTTTTTCAAAAAAATCTTTTTCCGCCGGTTAAGTTGTTGAGGGCTGATTTCTTGTCCTGTGATAAAAAGCCTTCTATTTCGACTGCCAGACTTTCAGGGGAGCATTTGCAAGCGATTGGCAGCATTTTTGAGTGAATTGGCAAAAGTCAGATTTTTGCTGAAATTGTCACCCCAGGGCTTAGGGATTTTTTCAAAAAAATCTTTTTCCGCCGGTTAAGTTGTTGAGGGCTGATTTCTTGTTCTGTGATAAAAAGCCTTCTGTTTCGACTGCCAAACCTTTCAGGGGAGCATTTGCAAGCGTTTGGCAGCATTTTTGAGTGAATTACCGAAAGTCAGATTTTTGCTGAAATTGTGACCCCGGGGCTTAGGGATTTTTTCAAAAGTTGTTGAGGGCTGATTTCTTGTCCTGTGATAAAAAGCCTTCTGTTTCGACTGCCAAACCTTTCAGGGGAGCATTTGCAAGCGTTTGGCAGCATTTTTGAGTGAATTGGCAAAAGTCAGATTTTTGCTGAAATTGTGACCCCGGGGCTTAGGGATTTTTCAAAAAAATCTTTTTCCGCCGGTTAAGTTGTTGAGGGCTGATTTCTTGTTCTGTGATAAAAAGCCTTCTGTTTCGACTGCCAAACCTTTCAGGGGAGCATTTGCAAGCGTTTGGCAGCATTTTTGAGTGAATTCTCGAAAGTCAGATTTTTGCTGAAATTGTGACCCCGGGGCTTAGGGATTTTTTCAAAAAAATCTTTTTCCGCCGGTTAAGTTGTTGAGGGCTGATTTCTTGTCCTGTGATAAAAAGCCTTCTATTTCGACTGCCAGACTTTCAGGGGAGCATTTGCAAGCGATTGGCAGCATTTTTGAGTGAATTGGCAAAAGTCAGATTTTTGCTGAAATTGTGACCCCGGGGCTTAGGGATTTTTTCAAAAGTTGTTGAGGGCTGATTTCTTGTCCTGTGATAAAAAGCCTTCTGTTTCGACTGCCAAAACTTTCAGGGGTCATTTGGAAGCGTTTGGCAGCATTTTTGAGTGAATTGGCAAAAGTCAGATTTTTGCTGAAATTGTCACCCCAGGGCTTAGGGATTTTTTCAAAAAAATCTTTTTCCGCCGGTTAAGTTGTTGAGGGCTGATTTCTTGTCCTGTGATAAAAAGCCTTCTGTTTCGACTGCCAAACCTTTCAGGGGAGCATTTGGAAGCGTTTGGCAGCATTTTTGAGTGAATTCCCGAAAGTCAGATTTTTGCTGAAATTGTGACCCCGGGGCTTAGGGATTTTTTCAAAAGTTGTTGAGGGCTGATTTCTTGTTCTGTGATAAAAAGCCTTCTGTTTCGACTGCCAAAACTTTCAGGGGAGCATTTGCAACCGTTCGGCAACATATTTGACTGAATTCCCGAAAGTCAGATTTTTGCTGAAATTGTGACCTCGGGGCTTAGAGATTTTTTCAAAAAAATCTTTTTCCGCCGGTTAAGTTGTTGAGGGCTGATTTCTTGTCCTGTGATAAAAAGCCTTCTATTTCGACTGCCAGACTTTCAGGGGAGCATTTGCAACCGTTCGGCACCATATTTGACTGAATTCCCGAAAGTCAGATTTTTGCTGAAATTGTGACCCCGGGGCTTAGGGATTTTTTCAAAAAAATCTTTTTCCACCGGTTAAGTTGTTGAGGGCTGATTTCTTGTCCTGTGATAAAAAGCCTTCTGTTTCGACTGCCAAACCTTTCAGGGGAGCATTTGCAAGCGTTTGGCAGCATTTTTGAGTGAATTCCCGAAAGTCAGATTTTTGCTGAAATTGTGACCCCGGGGCTTAGGGATTTTTTCAAAAAAATCTTTTTCCGCCGGTTAAGTTGTTGAGGGCTGATTTCTTGTCCTGTGATCAAAAGCCTTCTATTTCGACTGCCAGACTTTCAGGGGAGCATTTGCAAGCGATTGGCAGCATTTTTGAGTGAATTGGCAAAAGTCAGATTTTTGCTGAAATTGTGACCCCGGGGCTTAGGGATTTTTTCAAAAAAATCTTTTTCCGCCGGTTAAGTTGCTGAGGGCTGATTTCTTGTCCTGTGATAAAAAGCCTTTTGTTTCGACTGCCAAACTTTCAGAGGAGCATTTGCAAGCGATTGGCAGCATTTTTGAGTGAATTCCCGAAAGTCAGATTTTTGCTGAAATTGTGACCCCGGGGCTTAGAGATTTTTTCAAAAGTTGTTGAGGGCTGATTTCTTGTCCTGTGATAAAAAGCCTTCTGTTTCGACTGCCAAAACTTTCAGGGGAGCATTTGGAAGCGTTTGGCAGCATTTTTGAGTGAATTGGCAAAAGTCAGATTTTTGCTGAAATTGTGACCCCGGGGCTTAGGGATTTTTTCAAAAAAATCTTTTTCCGCCGGTTAAGTTGCTGAGGGCTGATTTCTTGTCCTGTGATAAAAAGCCTTCTGTTTCGACTGCCAAACCTTTCAGGGGAGCATTTGGAAGCGTTTGGCAGCATTTTTGAGTGAATTCCCGAAAGTCAGATTTTTGCTGAAATTGTGACCCCGGGGCTTAGGGATTTTTTCAAAAGTTGTTGAGGGCTGATTTCTTGTTCTGTGATAAAAAGCCTTCTGTTTCGACTGCCAAAACTTTCAGGGGAGCATTTGCAACCGTTCGGCAACATATTTGACTGAATTCCCGAAAGTCAGATTTTTGCTGAAATTGTGACCTCGGGGCTTAGAGATTTTTTCAAAAAAATCTTTTTCCGCCGGTTAAGTTGTTGAGGGCTGATTTCTTGTCCTGTGATAAAAAGCCTTCTATTTCGACTGCCAGACTTTCAGGGGAGCATTTGCAACCGTTCGGCACCATATTTGACTGAATTCCCGAAAGTCAGATTTTTGCTGAAATTGTGACCCCGGGGCTTAGGGATTTTTTCAAAAAAATCTTTTTCCACCGGTTAAGTTGTTGAGGGCTGATTTCTTGTCCTGTGATAAAAAGCCTTCTGTTTCGACTACCAAACCTTTCAGGGGAGCATTTGCAAGCGTTTGGCAGCATTTTTGAGTGAATTCCCGAAAGTCAGATTTTTGCTGAAATTGTGACCCCGGGGCTTAGGGATTTTTTCAAAAAAATCTTTTTCCGCCGGTTAAGTTGTTGAGGGCTGATTTCTTGTCCTGTGATCAAAAGCCTTCTATTTCGACTGCCAGACTTTCAGGGGAGCATTTGCAAGCGATTGGCAGCATTTTTGAGTGAATTGGCAAAAGTCAGATTTTTGCTGAAATTGTGACCCCGGGGCTTAGGGATTTTTTCAAAAAAATCTTTTTCCGCCGGTTAAGTTGCTGAGGGCTGATTTCTTGTCCTGTGATAAAAAGCCTTTTGTTTCGACTGCCAAACTTTCAGAGGAGCATTTGCAAGCGATTGGCAGCATTTTTGAGTGAATTCCCGAAAGTCAGATTTTTGCTGAAATTGTGACCCCGGGGCTTAGAGATTTTTTCAAAAGTTGTTGAGGGCTGATTTCTTGTCCTGTGATAAAAAGCCTTCTGTTTCGACTGCCAAAACTTTCAGGGGAGCATTTGGAAGCGTTTGGCAGCATTTTTGAGTGAATTGGCAAAAGTCAGATTTTTGCTGAAATTGTGACCCCGGGGCTTAGGGATTTTTTCAAAAAAATCTTTTTCCGCCGGTTAAGTTGCTGAGGGCTGATTTCTTGTCCTGTGATAAAAAGCCTTCTGTTTCGACTGCCAGACTTTCAGGGGAGCATTTGCAAGTGATAGGCAGCATTTTTGAGTGAATTCCCGAAAGTCAGATTTTTGCTGAAATTGTGACCTCGGGGCTTAGAGATTTTTTCAAAAAAATCTTTTTCCGCCGGTTAAGTTGTTGAGGGCTGATTTCTTGTCCTGTGATAAAAAGCCTTCTATTTCGACTGCCAGACTTTCAGGGGAGCATTTGCAAGCGATTGGCAGCATTTTTGAGTGAATTGGCAAAAGTCAGATTTTTGCTGAAATTGTGACCCCGGGGCTTAGGGATTTTTTCAAAAGTTGTTGAGGGCTGATTTCTTGTCCTGTGATAAAAAGCCTTCTGTTTCGACTGCCAATACTTTCAGGGGTCATTTGGAAGCGTTTGGCAGCATTTTTGAGTAAATTGGCAAAAGTCAGATTTTTGCTGAAATTGTGACCCCGGGGCTTAGGGATTTTTTCAAAAAAATCTTTTTCCGCCGGTTAAGTTGTTGAGGGCTGATTTCTTGTCCTGTGATAAAAAGCCTTCTGTTTCGACTGCCAGACTTTCAGGGGAGCATTTGCAAGCGATTGGCAGCATTTTTGAGTGAATTGGCAAAAGTCAGATTTTTGCTGAAATTGTGACCCCGGGGCTTAGGGATTTTTTCAAAAGTTGTTGAGGGCTGATTTCTTGTCCTGTGATAAAAAGCCTTCTGTTTCGACTGCCAAAACTTTCAGGGGAGCATTTGGAAGCGTTTGGCAGCATTTTTGAGTGAATTGGCAAAAGTCAGATTTTTGATGAAATTGTGACCCCGGGGCTTAGGGATTTTTTCAAAAAAATCTTTTTCCGCCGGTTAAGTTGCTGAGGGCTGATTTCTTGTCCTGTGATAAAAAGCCTTCTGTTTCGACTGCCAGAATTTCAGGGGAGCATTTGCAAGTGATTGGCAGCATTTTTGAGTGAATTCCCGAAAGTCAGATTTTTGCTGAAATTGTGACCTCGGGGCTTAGAGATTTTTTCAAAAAAATCTTTTTCCGCCGGTTAAGTTGTTGAGGGCTGATTTCTTGTCCTGTGATAAAAAGCCTTCTATTTCGACTGCCAGACTTTCAGGGGAGCATTTGCAAGCGATTGGCAGCATTTTTGAGTGAATTGGCAAAAGTCAGATTTTTGCTGAAATTGTCACCCCAGGGCTTAGGGATTTTTTCAAAAAAATCTTTTTCCGCCGGTTAAGTTGTTGAGGGCTGATTTCTTGTTCTGTGATAAAAAGCCTTCTGTTTCGACTGCCAAACCTTTCAGGGGAGCATTTGCAAGCGTTTGGCAGCATTTTTGAGTGAATTACCGAAAGTCAGATTTTTGCTGAAATTGTGACCCCGGGGCTTAGGGATTTTTTCAAAAAAATCTTTTCCCGCCAGTTAAGTTGTTGAGGGCTGATTTCTTGTTCTGTGATAAAAAGCCTTCTGTTTCGACTGCCAAAACTTTCCGGGGAGCATTTGCAAGCGTTTGGCAGCATTTTTGAGTGAATTCCCGAAAGTCAGATTTTTGCTGAAATTGTGACCCCGGGGCTTAGGGATTTTTTCAAAAAAATCTTTTTCCGCCGGTTAAGCTGTTGAGGGCTGATTTCTTGTCCTGTGATAAAAAGCCTTTTGTTTCGACTGCCAAACTTTCAGAGGAGCATTTGCAAGCGATTGGCAGCATTTTTGAGTGAATTCCCGAAAGTCAGATTTTTGCTGAAATTGTGACCCCGGGGCTTAGAGATTTTTTCAAAAGTTGTTGAGGGCTGATTTCTTGTCCTGTGATAAAAAGCCTTCTGTTTCGACTGCCAAAACTTTCAGGGGAGCATTTGGAAGCGTTTGGCAGCATTTTTGAGTGAATTGGCAAAAGTCAGATTTTTGCTGAAATTGTGACCCCGGGGCTTAGGGATTTTTTCAAAAAAATCTTTTTCCGCCGGTTAAGTTGCTGAGGGCTGATTTCTTGTCCTGTGATAAAAAGCCTTCTGTTTCGACTGCCAGACTTTCAGGGGAGCATTTGCAAGTGATAGGCAGCATTTTTGAGTGAATTCCCGAAAGTCAGATTTTTGCTGAAATTGTGACCTCGGGGCTTAGAGATTTTTTCAAAAAAATCTTTTTCCGCCGGTTAAGTTGTTGAGGGCTGATTTCTTGTCCTGTGATAAAAAGCCTTCTATTTCGACTGCCAGACTTTCAGGGGAGCATTTGCAAGCGATTGGCAGCATTTTTGAGTGAATTGGCAAAAGTCAGATTTTTGCTGAAATTGTGACCCCGGGGCTTAGGGATTTTTTCAAAAGTTGTTGAGGGCTGATTTCTTGTCCTGTGATAAAAAGCCTTCTGTTTCGACTGCCAATACTTTCAGGGGTCATTTGGAAGCGTTTGGCAGCATTTTTGAGTAAATTGGCAAAAGTCAGATTTTTGCTGAAATTGTGACCCCGGGGCTTAGGGATTTTTTCAAAAAAATCTTTTTCCGCCGGTTAAGTTGTTGAGGGCTGATTTCTTGTCCTGTGATAAAAAGCCTTTTGTTTCAACTGCCAAACTTTCAGAGGAGCATTTGCAAGCGATTGGCAGCATTTTTGAGTGAATTCCCGAAAGTCAGATTTTTGCTGAAATTGTGACCCCGGGGCTTAGGGATTTTTTCAAAAGTTGTTGAGGGCTGATTTCTTGTTCTGTGATAAAAAGCCTTCTGTTTCGACTGCCAAAACTTTCAGGGGAGCATTTGCAACCGTTCGGCACCATATTTGACTGAATTCCCGAAAGTCAGATTTTTGCTGAAATTGTGACCCCGGGGCTTAGGGATTTTTTCAAAAAAATCTTTTTCCGCCGGTTAAGTTGTTGAGGGCTGATTTCTTGTCCTGTGATAAAAAGCCTTCTGTTTCGACTGCCAAACCTTTCAGGGGAGCATTTGGAAGCGTTTGGCAGCATTTTTGAGTGAATTCCCGAAAGTCAGATTTTTGTTGAAATTGTGACCCCGGGGCTTAGGGATTTTTTCAAAAAAATCTTTTTCCGCCGGTTAAGTTGTTGAGGGCTGATTTCTTGTCCTGTGGTAAAAAGCCTTCTATTTCGACTGCCAGACTTTCAGGGGAGCATTTGCAAGCGATTGGCAGCATTTTTGAGTGAATTGGCAAAAGTCAGATTTTTGCTGAAATTGTGACCCCGGGGCTTAGGGATTTTTTCAAAAAAATCTTTTTCCGCCGGTTAAGTTGCTGAGGGCTGATTTCTTGTCCTGTGATAAAAAGCCTTCTGTTTCGACTGCCAGACTTTCAGGGGAGCATTTGCAAGCGATTGGCAGCATTTTTGAGTGAATTGGCAAAAGTCAGATTTTTGCTGAAATTGTGACCCCGGGGCTTAGGGATTTTTTCAAAAGTTGTTGAGGGCTGATTTCTTGTCCTGTGATAAACAGCCTTCTGTTTTGACTGCCAAAACTTTCAGGGGAGCATTTGGAAGCGTTTGGCAGCATTTTTGAGTGAATTGGCAAAAGTCAGATTTTTGCTGAAATCGTGACGCCGGGGCTTAGGGATTTTTTCAAAAAAATCTTTTTCCGCCGGTTAAGTTGCTGAGGGCTGATTTCTTGTCCTGTGATAAAAAGCCTTCTGTTTCGACTGCCAGACTTTCAGGGGAGCATTTGCAAGTGATTGGCAGCATTTTTGAGTGAATTCCCGAAAGTCAGATTTTTGCTGAAATTGTGACCTCGGGGCTTAGAGATTTTTTCAAAAAAATCTTTTTCCGCCGGTTAAGTTGTTGAGGGCTGATTTCTTTCCTGTGATAAAAAGCCTTTTGTTTCGACTGCCAAACTTTCAGAGGAGCATTTGCAAGCGATTGGCAGCATTTTTGAGTGAATTCCCGAAAGTCAGATTTTTGCAGAAATTGTGACCCCGGGGCTTAGGGATTTTTTCAAAAGTTGTTGAGGGCTGATTTCTTGTCCTGTGATAAAAAGCCTTCTGTTTCGACTGCCAAAACTTTCAGGGGAGCATTTGCAAGCGTTTGGCAGCATTTTTGAGTGAATTGGCAAAAGTCAGATTTTTGCTGAAATTGTGACCCCGGGGCTTAGGGATTTTTTCAAAAGTTGTTGAGGGCTGATTTCTTGTTCTGTGATAAAAAGCCTTCTGTTTCGACTGCCAAAACTTTCAGGGGAGCATTTGCAACCGTTCGGCACCATATTTGACTGAATTCCCGAAAGTCAGATTTTTGCTGAAATTGTGACCCCGGGGCTTAGGGATTTTTTCAAAAAAATCTTTTTCCGCCGGTTAAGTTGTTGAGGGCTGATTTCTTGTCCTGTGATAAAAAGCCTTCTGTTTCGACTGCCAAACCTTTCAGGGGAGCATTTGCAAGCGTTTGGCAGCATTTTTGAGTGAATTGGCAAAAGTCAGATTTTTGCTGAAATTGTGACCCCGGGGCTTAGAGATTTTTTCAAAAGTTGTTCAGGGCTGATTTCTTGTCCTGTGATAAAAAGCCTTCTGTTTCGACTGCCAAAACTTTCAGGGGTCATTTGGAAGCGTTTGGCAGCATTTTTGAGTGAATTGGCAAAAGTCAGATTTTTGCTGAAATTGTCACCCCAGGGCTTAGGGATTTTTTCAAAAAAATCTTTTTCCGCCGGTTAAGTTGTTGAGGGCTGATTTCTTGTCCTGTGATAAAAAGCCTTCTGTTTCGACTGCCAAACCTTTCAGGGGAGCATTTGGAAGCGTTTGGCAGCATTTTTGAGTGAATTCCCGAAAGTCAGATTTTTGCTGAAATTGTGACCCCGGGGCTTAGGGATTTTTTCAAAAAAATCTTTTTCCGCCGGTTAAGTTGTTGAGGGCTGATTTCTTGTCCTGTGGTAAAAAGCCTTCTATTTCGACTGCCAGACTTTCAGGGGAGCATTTGCAAGCGATTGGCAGCATTTTTGAGTGAATTGGCAAAAGTCAGATTTTTGCTGAAATTGTGACCCCGGGGCTTAGGGATTTTTTCAAAAAAATCTTTTTCCGCCGGTTAAGTTGCTGAGGGCTGATTTCTTGTCCTGTGATAAAAAGCCTTCTGTTTCGACTGCCAGACTTTCAGGGGAGCATTTGCAAGCGATTGGCAGCATTTTTGAGTGAATTGGCAAAAGTCAGATTTTTGCTGAAATTGTGACCCCGGGGCTTAGGGATTTTTTCAAAAGTTGTTGAGGGCTGATTTCTTGTCCTGTGATAAACAGCCTTCTGTTTCGACTGCCAAAACTTTCAGGGGAGCATTTGGAAGCGTTTGGCAGCATTTTTGAGTGAATTGGCAAAAGTCAGATTTTTGCTGAAATTGTGACCCCGGGGCTTAGGGATTTTTTCAAAAAAATCTTTTTCCGCCGGTTAAGTTGCTGAGGGCTGATTTCTTGTCCTGTGATAAAAAGCCTTCTGTTTCGACTGCCAGACTTTCAGGGGAGCATTTGCAAGTGATTGGCAGCATTTTTGAGTGAATTCCCGAAAGTCAGATTTTTGCTGAAATTGTGACCTCGGGGCTTAGAGATTTTTTCAAAAGTTGTTGAGGGCTGATTTCTTGTCCTGTGATAAAAAGCCTTCTGTTTCGACTGCCAAAACTTTCAGGGGAGCATTTGCAAGCGTTTGGCTGCATTTTTGAGTGAATTGGCAAAAGTCAGATTTTTGCTGAAATTGTGACCCCGGGGCTTAGGGATTTTTTCAAAAGTTGTTGAGGGCTGATTTCTTGTTCTGTGATAAAAAGCCTTCTGTTTCGACTGCCAAAACTTTCAGGGGAGCATTTGCAACCGTTCGGCACCATATTTGACTGAATTCCCGAAAGTCAGATTTTTGCTGAAATTGTGACCCCGGGGCTTAGGGATTTTTTCAAAAAAATCTTTTTCCGCCGGTTAAGTTGTTGAGGGCTGATTTCTTGTCCTGTGATAAAAAGCCTTCTGTTTCGACTGCCAAACATTTCAGGGGAGCATTTGCAAGCGTTTGGCAGCATTTTTGAGTGAATTCCCGAAAGTCAGATTTTTGCTGAAATTGTGACCCCGGGGCTTAGGGATTTTTTCAAAAAAATCTTTTTCCGCCGGTTAAGTTGTTGAGGGCTGATTTCTTGTCCTGTGATAAAAAGCCTTCTATTTCGACTGCCAGACTTTCAGGGTAGCATTTGCAAGCGATTGGCAGCATTTTTGAGTGAATTGGCAAAAGTCAGATTTTTGCTGAAATTGTCACCCCAGGGCTTAGGGATTTTTTCAAAAAAATCTTTTTCCGCCGGTTAAGTTGTTGAGGGCTGATTTCTTGTTCTGTGATAAAAAGCCTTCTGTTTCGACTGCCAAACCTTTCAGGGGAGCATTTGCAAGCGTTTGGCAGCATTTTTGAGTGAACTCCCGAAAGTCAGATTTTTGCTGAAATTGTGACCCCGGGGCTTAGGGATTTTTTCAAAAGTTGTTGAGGGCTGATTTCTTGTCCTGTGATAAAAAGCCTTCTGTTTCGACTGCCAAAACTTTCAGGGGTCATTTGGAAGCGTTTGGCAGCATTTTTGAGTGAATTGGCAAAAGTCAGATTTTTGCTGAAATTGTCACCCCAGGGCTTAGGGATTTTTTCAAAAAAATCTTTTTCCGCCGGTTAAGTTGTTGAGGGCTGATTTCTCGTTCTGTGATAAAAAGCCTTCTGTTTCGACTGCCAAACCTTTCAGGGGAGCATTTGGAAGCGTTTGGCAGCATTTTTGAGTGAATTCCCGAAAGTCAGATTTTTGCTGAAATTGTGACCCCGGGGCTTAGGGATTTTTTCAAAAAAATCTTTTTCCGCCGGTTAAGTTGTTGAGGGCTGATTTCTTGTCCTGTGATAAAAAGCCTTTTGTTTCGACTGTCAAACTTTAAGAGGAGCATTTGCAAGCGATTGGCAGCATTTTTGAGTGAATTGGCAAAAGTCAGATTTTTGCTGAAATTGTGACCCAGGGGCTTAGGGATTTTTTCAAAAGTTGTTGAGGGCTGATTTCTTGTTCTGTGATAAAAAGCCTTCTGTTTCGACTGCCAAAACTTTCAGGGGAGCATTTGCAACCGTTCGGCACCATATTTGACTGAATTCCCGAAAGTCAGATTTTTGCTGAAATTGTGACCCCGGGGCTTAGGGATTTTTTCAAAAAAATCTTTTTCCGCCGGTTAAGTTGTTGAGGGCTGATTTCTTGTCCTGTGATAAAAAGCCTTCTGTTTCGACTGCCAAACCTTTCAGGGGAGCATTTGCAAGCGTTTGGCAGCATTTTTGAGTGAATTCCCGAAAGTCAGATTTTTGCTGAAATTGTGACCCCGGGGCTTAGGGATTTTTTCAAAAAAATCTTTTTCCACCGGTTAAGTTGTTGAGGACTGATTTCTTGTCCTGTGATAAAAAGCCTTCTGTTTCGACTGCCAAACGTTTCAGGGGAGCATTTGCAAGCGTTTGGCAGCATTTTTGAGTGAATTGGTAAAAGTCAGATTTTTGCTGAAATTCTCACCCCGGGGCTTAGGGATTTTTTCAAAAAAATCTTTTTCCGCCCGTTAAGTTGCTGAGGGCTGATTTCTTGTCCTGTGATAAAAAGCCTTCTGTTTCGACTGCCAAACCTTTCAGGGGAGCATTTGCAAGCGTTTGGCAGCATTTTTGAGTGAATTCCCGAAAGTCAGATTTTTGCTGAAATTGTGACCCCGGGGCTTAGAGATTTTTTCAAAAGTTGTTGAGGGCTGATTTCTTGTCCTGTGATAAAAAGCCTTCTGTTTCGACTGCCAAAACTTTCAGGGGAGCATTTGGAAGCGTTTGGCAGCATTTTTGAGTGAATTGGCAAAAGTCAGATTTTTGCTGAAATTGTGACCCCGGGGCTTAGGGATTTTTTCAAAAAAATCTTTTTCCGCCGGTTAAGTTGCTGAGGGCTGATTTCTTGTCCTGTGATAAAAAGCCTTCTGTTTCGACTGCCAGACTTTCCGGGGAGCATTTTCAAGTGATTGGCAGCATTTTTGAGTGAATTCCCGAAAGTCAGATTTTTGCTGAAATTGTGACCCCGGGGCTTAGGGATTTTTTCAAAAGTTGTTGAGGGCTGCTTTCTTGTTCTGTGATAAAAAGCCTTCTGTTTCGACTGCCAAAACTTTCAGGGGAGCATTTGCAACCGTTCGGCACCATATTTGACTGAATTCCCGAAAGTCAGATTTTTGCTGAAATTGTGACCCCGGGGCTTAGGGATTTTTTCAAAAAAATCTTTTTCCACCGGTTAAGTTGTTGAGGGCTGATTTCTTGTCCTGTGATAAAAAGCCTTCTGTTTCAACTGCCAAACCTTTCAGGGGAGCATTTGCAAGCGTTTGGCAGCATTTTTGAGTGAATTCCCGAAAGTCAGATTTTTGCTGAAATTGTGACCCCGGGGCTTAGGGATTTTTTCAAAAAAATCTTTTTCCGCCGGTTAAGTTGTTGAGGGCTGATTTCTTGTCCTGTGATAAAAAGCCTTCTATTTCGACTGCGAGACTTTCAGGGGAGCATTTGCAAGCGATTGGCAGCATTTTTGAGTGAATTGGCAAAAGTCAGATTTTTGCTGAAATTGTGACCCCGGGGCTTAGGGATTTTTTCAAAAGTTGTTGAGGGCTGATTTCTTGTTCTGTGATAAAAAGCCTTCTGTTTCGACTGCCAAACCTTTCAGGGGAGCATTTGGAAGCGTTTGGCAGCATTTTTGAGTGAATTCCCGAAAGTCAGATTTTTGCTGAAATTGTGACCCCGGGGCTTAGGGATTTTTTCAAAAAAATCTTTTTCCACCGGTTAAGTTGTTGAGGGCTGATTTCTTGTCCTGTGATAAAAAGCCTTCTGTTTCGACTGCCAAACCTTTCAGGGGAGCATTTGCAAGCGTTTGGCAGCATTTTTGAGTGAATTCCCGAAAGTCAGATTTTTGCTGAAATTGTGACCCCGGGGCTTAGGGATTTTTTCAAAAAAATCTTTTTCCGCCGGTTAAGTTGTTGAGGGCTGATTTCTTGTCCTGTGATAAAAAGCCTTCTGTTTCGACTGCCAAACCTTTCAGGGGAGCATTTGCAAGCGTTTGGCAGCATTTTTGAGTGAATTCCCGAAAGTCAGATTTTTGCTGAAATTGTGACCCCGGGGCTTAGGGATTTTTTCAAAAAAATCTTTTTCCGCCGGTTAAGTTGTTGAGGGCTGATTTCTTGTCCTGTGATAAAAAGCCTTCTATTTCGACTGCGAGACTTTCAGGGGAGCATTTGCAAGCGATTGGCAGCATTTTTGAGTGAATTGGCAAAAGTCAGATTTTTGCTGAAATTGTGACCCCGGGGCTTAGGGATTTTTTCAAAAGTTGTTGAGGGCTGATTTCTTGTTCTGTGATAAAAAGCCTTCTGTTTCGACTGCCAAAACTTTCAGGGGAGCATTTGCAACCGTTCGGCACCATATTTGACTGAATACCCGAAAGTCAGATTTTTGCTGAAATTGTGACCCCGGGGCTTAGGGATTTTTTCAAAAAAATCTTTTTCCGCCGGTTAAGTTGTTGAGGGCTGATTTCTTGTCCTGTGATAAAAAGCCTTCTGTTTCGACTGCCAAACCTTTCAGGGGAGCATTTGCAAGCGTTTGGCAGCATTTTTGAGTGAATTCCCGAAAGTCAGATTTTTGCTGAAATTGTGACCCCGGGGCTTAGGGATTTTTTCAAAAAAATCTTTTTCTGCCGGTTAAGTTGTTGAGGGCTGATTTCTTGTCCTGTGATAAAAAGCCTTCTGTTTCGACTGCCAAAACTTTCAGGGGAGCATTTGCAACCGTTCGGCACCATATTTGACTGAATTCCCGAAAGTCAGATTTTTGCTGAAATTGTGACCCCGGGGCTTAGGGATTTTTTCAAAAGTTGTTGAGGGCTGATTTCTTGTTCTGTGATAAAAAGCCTTCTGTTTCGACTGCCAAAACTTTCAGGGGAGCATTTGCAACCGTTCGGCACCATATTTGACTGAATTCCCGAAAGTCAGATTTTTGCTGAAATTGTGACCCCGGGGCTTAGGGATTTTTTCAAAAAAATCTTTTTCCACCGGTTAAGTTGTTGAGGGCTGATTTCTTGTCCTGTGATAAAAAGCCTTCTGTTTCGACTGCCAAACCTTTCAGGGGAGCATTTGCAAGCGTTTGGCAGCATTTTTGAGTGAATTCCCGAAAGTCAGATTTTTGCTGAAATTGTGACCCCGTGGCTTAGGGATTTTTTCAAAAAAATCTTTTTCCGCCGGTTAATTTGTTGAGGGCTGATTTCTTGTCCTGTGATAAAAAGCCTTCTGTTTCGACTGCCAAAACTTTCAGGGGAGCATTTGCAAGCGATTGGCAGCATTGTTGAGTGAATTGGCAAAAGTCAGATTTTTGCTGAAATTGTGACCCCGGGGCTTAGAGATTTTTTCAAAAGTTGTTGAGGGCTGATTTCTTGTCTGGTGATAAAAAGCCTTCTGTTTCGACTGCCAAAACTTTCAGGGGAGCATTTGCAAGCGATTGCCAGCATTTTTGAGTGAATTGGCAAAAGTCAGATTTTTGCTGAAATTGTGACCCCGGGTCTTAGGGATTTTTTCAAAAGTTGTTGAGGGCTGATTTCTTGTTCTGTGATAAAAAGCCTCCTGTTTCGACTGCCAAAACTTTCAGGGGAGCATTTGCAACCGTTCGGCACCATATTTGACTGAATTCCCGAAAGTCAGATTTTTGCTGAAATTGTGACCCCGGGGCTTAGGGATTTTTTCAAAAGTTGTTGAGGGCTGATTTCTTGTTCTGTGATAAAAAGCCTTCTGTTTCGACTGCCAAACTTTCAGGGGAGCATTTGCAAGCGATTGGCAGCATTTTTGAGTGAATTGGCAAAAGTCAGATTTTTGCTGAAATTGTGACCCCGGGGCTTAGAGATTTTTTGAAAAGTTGTTGACGGCTGATTTCTTGTCCTGTGATAAAAAGCCTTCTGTTTCGACTGTCAAAACTTTCAGGTGAGCATTTGCAAGCGTTTGGCAGCATTTTTGAGTGAATTGGCAAAAGTCAGATTTTTGCTGAAATTGTGACCCCGCGGCTTAGTGATTTTTTCAAAAGTTGTTGAGGGCTGATTTCTTGTCCTGTGATAAAAAGCCTTCTGTTTCGACTGCCAAACCTTTCAGGGGAGCATTTGCAAGCGTTTGGCAGCATTTTTGAGTGAATTCCCGAAAGTCAGATTTTTGCTGAAATTGTGACCCCGGGGCTTAGGGATTTTTTCAAAAAAATCTTTTTCCGCCGGTTAAGTTGTTGAGGGCTGATTTCTTGTCCTGTGATAAAAAGCCTTTTGTTTCGACTGCCACACTTTCAGGGGAGCATTTGCAAGCGATTGGCAGCATTTTTGAGTGAATTGGCAAAAGTCAGATTTTTGCTGAAATTGTGACCCCGGGGCTTAGGGATTTTTTCAAAAGTTGTTGAGGGCTGATTTCTTGTTCTGTGATAAAAAGCCTTCTGTTTCGACTGCCAAAACTTTCAGGGGAGCATTTGCAACCGTTCGGCACCATTTTTGAGTGAATTCCCGAAAGTCAGATTTTTGCTGAAATTGTGACCCCGGGTCTTAGGGATTTTTTCAAAAGTTGTTGAGGGCTGATTTCTTGTTCTGTGATAAAAAGCCTCCTGTTTCGACTGCCAAAACTTTCAGGGGAGCATTTGCAACCGTTCGGCACCATATTTGACTGAATTCCCGAAAGTCAGATTTTTGCTGAAATTGTGACCCCGGGGCTTAGGGATTTTTTCAAAAAAATCTTTTTCCGCCGGTTAAGTTGTTGAGGGCTGATTTCTTGTCCTGTGATAAAAAGCCTTCTGTTTCGACTGCCAAACATTTCAGGGGAGCATTTGCAAGCGTTTGGCAGCATTTTTGAGTGAATTCCCGAAAGTCAGATTTTTGCTGAAATTGTGACCCCGGGGCTTAGGGATTTTTTCAAAAAAATCTTTTTCCGCCGGTTAAGTTGTTGAGGGCTGATTTCTTGTCCTGTGATAAAAAGCCTTCTATTTCGACTGCCAGACTTTCAGGGGAGCATTTGCAAGCGATTGGCAGCATTTTTGATTGAATTGGCAAAAGTCAGATTTTTGCTGAAATTGTGACCCCGGGGCTTAGGGATTTTTTCAAAAGTTGTTGAGGGCTGATTTCTTGTTCTGTGATAAAAAGCCTTCTGTTTCGACTGCCAAAACTTTCAGGGGAGCATTTGCAACCATTCGGCAGCGTTTTTGAGTGAATTGGCAAAAGTCAGATTTTTGCTGAAATTGTGACCCCGGGGCTTAGGGATTTTTTCAAAAAAATCTTTTTCTGCCGGTTAAGTTGTTGAGGGCTGATTTCTTGTCCTGTGATAAAAAGCCTTCTGTTTCGACTGCCAAACTTTCAGGGGAGCATTTGCAAGCGATTGGCAGCATTTTTGAGTGAATTGGCAAAAGTCAGATTTTTGCTGAAATTGTGACCCCGGGGCTTAGGGATTTTTTCAAAAAAATCTTTTTCCGCCGGTTAAGTTGTTGAGGGCTGATTTCTTGTCCTGTGATAAAAAGCCTTCTATTTCGACTGCCAGACTTTCAGGGGAGCATTTGCCAGCGATTGGCAGCATTTTTGATTGAATTGGCAAAAGTCAGATTTTTGCTGAAATTGTGACCCCGGGGCTTAGGGATTTTTTCAAAAGTTGTTGAGGGCTGATTTCTTGTTCTGTGATAAAAAGCCTTCTGTTTCGACTGCCAAAACTTTCAGGGGAGCATTTGCAACCGTTCGGCACCATATTTGACTGAATTCCCGAAAGTCAGATTTTTGCTGAAATTGTGACCCCGGGGCTTAGGGATTTTTTCAAAAAAATCTTTTTCCGCCGGTTAAGTTGTTGAGGGCTGATTTCTTGTCCTGTGATAAAAAGCCTTCTGTTTCGACTGCCAAACATTTCAGGGGAGCATTTGCAAGCGTTTGGCAGCATTTTTGAGTGAATTCCCGAAAGTCAGATTTTTGCTGAAATTGTGACCCCGGGGCTTAGGGATTTTTTCAAAAAAATCTTTTTCCGCCGGTTAAGTTGTTGAGGGCTGATTTCTTGTCCTGTGATAAAAAGCCTTCTATTTCGACTGCCAGACTTTCAGGGGAGCATTTGCAAGCGATTGGCAGCATTTTTGATTGAATTGGCAAAAGTCAGATTTTTGCTGAAATTGTGACCCCGGGGCTTAGGGATTTTTTCAAAAGTTGTTGAGGGCTGATTTCTTGTTCTGTGATAAAAAGCCTTCTGTTTCGACTGCCAAAACTTTCAGGGGAGCATTTGCAACCATTCGGCAGCATTTTTGAGTGAATTCCCGAAAGTCAGATTTTTGCTGAAATTGTGACCCCGGGGCTTAGGGATTTTTTCAAAAAAATCTTTTTCTGCCGGTTAAGTTGTTGAGGGCTGATTTCTTGTCCTGTGATAAAAAGCCTTCTGTTTCGACTGCCAAACTTTCAGGGGAGCATTTGCAAGCGATTGGCAGCATTTTTGAGTGAATTGGCAAAAGTCAGATTTTTGCTGAAATTGTGACCCCGGGGCTTAGAGATTTTTTGAAAAGTTGTTGACGGCTGATTTCTTGTCCTGTGATAAAAAGCCTTCTGTTTCGACTGTCAAAACTTTCAGGTGCGCATTTACAAGCGTTTGGCAGCATTTTTGAGTGAATTGGCAAAAGTCAGATTTTTGCTGAAATTGTGACCCCGCGGCTTAGTGATTTTTTCAAAAGTTGTTGAGGGCTGATTTCTTGTCCTGTGATAAAAAGCCTTCTGTTTCGACTGCCAAACCTTTCAGGGGAGCATTTGCAAGCGTTTGGCAGCATTTTTGAGTGAATTCCCGAAAGTCAGATTTTTGCTGAAATTGTGACCCCGGGGCTTAGGGATTTTTTCAAAAAAATCTTTTTCCGCTGGTTAAGTTGTTGAGGGCTGATTTCTTGTCCTGTGATAAAAAGCCTTTTGTTTCGACTGCCAAACTTTCAGGGGAGCATTTGCAAGCGATTGGCAGCATTTTTGAGTGAATTGGCAAAAGTCAGATTTTTGCTGAAATTGTGACCCCGGGGCTTAGGGATTTTTTCAAAAGTTGTTGAGGGCTGATTTCTTGTTCTGTGATAAAAAGCCTTCTGTTTCGACTGCCAAAACTTTCAGGGGAGCATTTGCAACCGTTCGGCACCATTTTTGAGTGAATTCCCGAAAGTCAGATTTTTGCTGAAATTGTGACCCCGGGGCTTAGGGATTTTTTCAAAAAAATCTTTTTCCGCTGGTTAAGTTGTTGAGGGCTGATTTCTTGTCCTGTGATAAAAAGCCTTCTGTTTCGACTGCCAAACCTTTCAGGGGAGCATTTGCAAGCGTTTGGCAGCATTTTTGAGTGAATTGCCGAAAGTCAGATTTTTGCTGAAATTGTGACCCCGGGGCTTAGGGATTTTTTCAAAAAAATCTTTTTCTGCCGGTTAAGTTGTTGAGGGCTGATTTCTTGTCCTGTGATAAAAAGCCTTCTGTTTCGACTGCCAAAACTTTCAGGGGAGCATTTGCAACCGTTCGGCACCATATTTGACTGAATTCCCGAAAGTCAGATTTTTGCTGAAATTGTGACCCCGGGGCTTAGGGATTTTTTCAAAAGTTGTTGAGGGCTGATTTCTTGTTCTGTGATAAAAAGCCTTCTGTTTCGACTGCCAAAACTTTCAGGGGAGCATTTGCAACCGTTCGGCAGCGTTTTTGAGTGAATTCCCGAAAGTCAGATTTTTGCTGAAATTGTGACCCGGGGGCTTAGGGATTTTTTCAAAAAAATCTTTTTCCGCCGGTTAAGTTGTTGAGGGCTGATTTCTTGTCCTGTGATAAAAAGCCTTCTGTTTCGACTTCCAAAACTTTCAGGGGAGCATTTGCAAGCGATTGGCAGCATTTTTGAGTGAATTGGCAAAAGTCAGATTTTTGCTGAAATTGTGACCCCGGGGCTTAGAGATTTTTGCAAAAGTTGTTGAGGGCTGATTTCTTGTCTGGTGATAAAAAGCCTTCTGTTTCGACTGCCAAAACTTTCAGGGGAGCATTTGCAAGCGATTGGCAGCATTTTTGAGTGAATTGGCAAAAGTCAGATTTTTGCTGAAATTGTGACCCCGGGGCTTAGGGATTTTTTCAAAAGTTGTTGAGGGCTGATTTCTTGTTCTGTGATAAAAAGCCTTCTGTTTCGACTGCCAAAACTTTCAGGGGAGCATTTGCAACCGTTCGGCACCATATTTGACTGAATTCCTGAAAGTCAGATTTTTGCTGAAATTGTGACCCCGGGGCTTAGGGATTTTTTCAAAAAAATCTTTTTCCGCCGGTTAAGTTGTTGAGGGCTGATTTCTTGTCCTGTGATAAAAAGCCTTCTATTTCGACTGCCAGACTTTCAGGGGAGCATTTGCAAGCGATTGGCAGCATTTTTGATTGAATTGGCAAAAGTCAGATTTTTGCTGAAATTGTGACCCCGGGGCTTAGGGATTTTTTCAAAAGTTGTTGAGGGCTGATTTCTTGTTCTGTGATAAAAAGCCTTCTGTTTCGACTGCCAAAACTTTCAGGGGAGCATTTGCAACCGTTCGGCACCATATTTGACTGAATTCCCGAAAGTCAGATTTTTGCTGAAATTGTGACCCCGGGGCTTAGGGATTTTTTCAAAAAAATCTTTTTCCGCCGGTTAAGTTGTTGAGGGCTGATTTCTTGTCCTGTGATAAAAAGCCTTCTGTTTCGACTGCCAAACATTTCAGGGGAGCATTTGCAAGCGTTTGGTAGCATTTTTGAGTGAATTCCCGAAAGTCAGATTTTTGCTGAAATTGTGACCCCGGGGCTTAGGGATTTTTTCAAAAAAATCTTTTTCCGCCGGTTAAGTTGTTGAGGGCTGATTTCTTGTCCTGTGATAAAAAGCCTTCTATTTCGACTGCCAGACTTTCAGGGGAGCATTTGCAAGCGATTGGCAGCATTTTTGATTGAATTGGCAAAAGTCAGATTTTTGCTGAAATTGTGACCCCGGGGCTTAGGGATTTTTTCAAAAGTTGTTGAGGGCTGATTTCTTGTTCTGTGATAAAAAGCCTTCTGTTTCGACTGCCAAACCTTTCAGGGGAGCATTTGCAAGCGTTTGGCAGCATTTTTGAGTGAATTCCCGAAAGTCAGATTTTTGCTGAAATTGTGACCCCGGGGCTTAGGGATTTTTTCAAAAAAATCTTTTTCCGCCGGTTAAGTTGTTGAGGGCTGATTTCTTGTCCTGTGATAAAAAGCCTTCTGTTTCGACTGCCAAAACTTTCAGGGGAGCATTTGCAACCGTTCGGCACCATATTTGACTGAATTCCCGAAAGTCAGATTTTTGCTGAAATTGTGACCCCGGGGCTTAGGGATTTTTTCAAAAGTTGTTGAGGGCTGATTTCTTGTTCTGTGATAAAAAGCCTTCTGTTTCGACTGCCAAAACTTTCAGGGGAGCATTTGCAACAGTTCGGCACCATTTTTGAGTGAATACCCGAAAGTCAGATTTTTGCTGAAATTGTGACCCCGGGGCTTAGGGATTTTTTCAAAAAAATCTTTTTCCGCTGGTTAAGTTGTTGAGGGCTGATTTCTTGTCCTGTGATAAAAAGCCTTCTGTTTCGACTGCCAAAACTTTCAGGGGAGCATTTGCAAGCGATTGGCAGCATTTTTGAGTGAATTGGCAAAAGTCAGATTTTTGCTGAAATTGTGACCCCGGGGCTTAGAGATTTTTTCAAAAGTTGTTGAGGGCTGATTTCTTGTCTGGTGATAAAAAGCCTTCTGTTTCGACTGCCAAAACTTTCAGGGGAGCATTTGCAAGCGATTGGCAGCATTTTTGAGTGAATTCCCGAAAGTCAGATTTTTGCTGAAATTGTGACCCCGGGGCTTAGGGATTTTTTCAAAAGTTGTTGAGGGCTGATTTCTTGTTCTGTGATAAAAAGCCTTCTGTTTCGACTGCCAAAACTTTCAGGGGAGCATTTGCAACCGTTCGGCACCATATTTGACTGAATTCCAGAAAGTCAGATTTTTGCTGAAATTGTGACCCCGGGGCTTAGCGATTTTTTCAAAAAAATCTTTTTCCGCCGGTTAAGTTGTTGAGGGCTGATTTCTTGTCCTGTGATAAAAAGCCTTCTATTTCGACTGCCAGACTTTCAGGGGAGCATTTGCAAGCGATTGGCAGCATTTTTGATTGAATTGGCAAAAGTCAGATTTTTGCTGAAATTGTGACCCCGGGGCTTAGGGATTTTTTCAAAAGTTGTTGAGGTCTGATTTCTTGTTCTGTGATAAAAAGCCTTCTGTTTCGACTGCCAAAACTTTCAGGGGAGCATTTGCAACCGTTCGGCACCATATTTGACTGAATTCCCGAAAGTCAGATTTTTGCTGAAATTGTGACCCCGGGGCTTAGGGATTTTTTCAAAAAAATCTTTTTCCGCCGGTTAAGTTGTTGAGGGCTGATTTCTTGTCCTGTGATAAAAAGCCTTCTGTTTCGACTGCCAAACATTTCAGGGGAGCATTTGCAAGCGTTTGGCAGCATTTTTGAGTGAATTCCCGAAAGTCAGATTTTTGCTGAAATTGTGACCCCGGGGCTTAGGGATTTTTTCAAAAAAATCTTTTTCCGCCGGTTAAGTTGTTGAGGGCTGATTTCTTGTCCTGTGATAAAAAGCCTTCTATTTCGACTGCCAGACTTTCAGGGGAGCATTTGCAAGCGATTGGCAGCATTTTTGATTGAATTGGCAAAAGTCAGATTTTTGCTGAAATTGTGACCCCGGGGCTTGGGGATTTTTTCAAAAGTTGTTGAGGGCTGATTTCTTGTTCTGTGATAAAAAGCCTTCTGTTTCGACTGCCAAAACTTTCAGGGGAGCATTTGCAACCATTCGGCACCATATTTGACTGAATTCCCGAAAGTCAGATTTTTGCTGAAATTGTGACCCCGGGGCTTAGGGATTTTTTCAAAAAAATCTTTTTCCGCCGGTTAAGTTGTTGAGGGCTGATTTCTTGTCCTGTGATAAAAAGCCTTCTATTTCGACTGCCAGACTTTCAGGGGAGCATTTGCAAGCGATTGGCAGCATTTTTGATTGAATTGGCAAAAGTCAGATTTTTGCTGAAATTGTGACCCCGGGGCTTAGGGATTTTTTCAAAAGTTGTTGAGGGCTGATTTCTTGTTCTGTGATAAAAAGCCTTCTGTTTCGACTGCCAAACCTTTCAGGGGAGCATTTGCAAGCGTTTGGCAGCATTTTTGAGTGAATTCCCGAAAGTCAGATTTTTGCTGAAATTGTGACCCCGGGGCTTAGGGATTTTTTCAAAAAAATCTTTTTCCGCCGGTTAAGTTGTTGAGGGCTGATTTCTTGTCCTGTGATAAAAAGCCTTCTGTTTCGACTGCCAAAACTTTCAGGGGAGCATTTGCAACCGTTCGGCACCATATTTGACTGAATTCCCGAAAGTCAGATTTTTGCTGAAATTGTGACCCCGGGGCTTAGGGATTTTTTCAAAAGTTGTTGAGGGCTGATTTCTTGTTCTGTGATAAAAAGCCTTCTGTTTCGACTGCCAAAACTTTCAGGGGAGCATTTGCAAGCGTTTGGCAGCATTTTTGAGTGAATTCCCGAAAGTCAGATTTTTGCTGAAATTGTGACCCCGGGGCTTAGGGATTTTTTCAAAAAAATCTTTTTCCGCTGGTTAAGTTGTTGAGGGCTGATTTCTTGTCCTGTGATAAAAAGCCTTCTGTTTCGACTGCCAAACCTTTCAGGGGAGCATTTGCAAGCGTTTGGCAGCATTTTTGAGTGAATTGCCGAAAGTCAGATTTTTGCTGAAATTGTGACCCCGGGGCTTAGGGATTTTTTCAAAAAAATCTTTTTCCGCCGGTTAAGTTGTTGAGGGCTGATTTCTTGTCCTGTGATAAAAAGCCTTCTGTTTCGACTGCCAAAACTTTCAGGGGAGCATTTGCAAGCGATTGGCAGCATTTTTGAGTGAATTGGCAAAAGTCAGATTTTTGCTGAAATTGTGACCCCGGGGCTTAGAGATTTTTTCAAAAGTTGTTGAGGGCTGATTTCTTGTCTGGTGATAAAAAGCCTTCTGTTTCGACTGCCAAAACTTTCAGGGGAGCATTTGCAAGCGATTGGCAGCATTTTTGAGTGAATTGGCAAAAGTCAGATTTTTGCTGAAATTGTGACCCCGGGGCTTAGGGATTTTTTCAAAAGTTGTTGAGGGCTGATTTCTTGTCCTGTGATAAAAAGCCTTCTGTTTCGACTGCCAAACCTTTCAGGGGAGCATTTTCAAGCGTTTGGCAGCATTTTTGAGTGAATTCCCGAAAGTCAGATTTTTGCTGAAATTGTGACCCCGGGGCTTAGGGATTTTTTCAAAAAAATCTTTTTCCGCCGGTTAATTTGTTGAGGGCTGATTTCTTGTCCTGTGATAAAAAGCCTTCTGTTTCGACTGCCAAAACTTTCAGGGGAGCATTTGCAAGCGATTGGCAGCATTTTTGAGTGAATTGGCAAAAGTCAGATTTTTGCTGAAATTGTGACCCCGGGGCTTAGAGATTTTTTCAAAAGTTGTTGAGGGCTGATTTCTTGTCTGGTGATAAAAAGCCTTCTGTTTCGACTGCCAAAACTTTCAGGGGAGCATTTGCAAGCGATTGGCAGCATTTTTGAGTGAATTGGCAAAAGTCAGATTTTTGCTGAAATTGTGACCCCGGGGCTTAGGGATTTTTTCAAAAGTTGTTGAGGGCTGATTTCTTGTTCTGTGATAAAAAGCCTTCTGTTTCGACTGCCAAAACTTTCAGGGGAGCATTTGCAACCGTTCGGCACCATATTTGACTGAATTCCCGAAAGTCAGATTTTTGCTGAAATTGTGACCCCGGGGCTTAGGGATTTTTTCAAAAAAATCTTTTTCCGGCGGTTAAGTTGTTGAGGGCTGATTTCTTGTCCTGTGATAAAAAGCCTTCTGTTTCGACTGCCAAACATTTCAGGGGAGCATTTGCAAGCGTTTGGCAGCATTTTTGAGTGAATTCCCGAAAGTCAGATTTTTGCTGAAATTGTGACCCCGGGGCTTAGGAATTTTTTCAAAAAAATTTTTTTCCGCCGGTTAAGTTGTTGAGGGCTGATTTCTTGTCCTGTGATAAAAAGCCTTCTATTTCGACTGCCAGACTTTCAGGGGAGCATTTGCAACCGTTCGGCACTATATTTGACTGAATTCCAGAAAGTCAGATTTTTGCTGAAATTGTGACCCCGGGGCTTAGGGATTTTTTCAAAAGTTGTTGAGGGCTGATTTCTTGTTCTGTGATAAAAAGCCTTCTGTTTCGACTGCCAAAACTTTCAGGGGAGCATTTGCAACCGTTCGGCACCATATTTGACTGAATTCCCGAAAGTCAGATTTTTGCTGAAATTGTGACCCCGGGGCTTAGGGATTTTTTCAAAAAAATCTTTTTCCACCGGTTAAGTTGTTGAGGGCTGATTTCTTGTCCTGTGATAAAAAGCCTTCTGTTTCGACTGCCAAAACTTTCAGGGGAGCATTTGCAAGCGATTGGCAGCATTTTTGAGTGAATTGGCAAAAGTCAGATTTTTGCTGAAATTGTGACCCCGGGGCTTAGAGATTTTTTCAAAAGTTGTTGAGGGCTGATTTCTTGTCTGGTGATAAAAAGCCTTCTGTTTCGACTGCCAAAACTTTCAGGGGAGCATTTGCAAGCCATTGGCAGCATTTTTGAGTGAATTGGCAAAAGTCAGATTTTTGCTGAAATTGTGACCCCGGGGGCTTAGAGATTTTTTCAAAAGTTGTTGAGGGCTGATTTCTTGTCTGGTGATAAAAAGCCTTCTGTTTCGACTGCCAAAACTTTCAGGGGAGCATTTGCAAGCGATTGGCAGCATTTTTGAGTGAATTGGCAAAAGTCAGATTTTTGCTGAAATTGTGACCCCGGGGCTTAGGGATTTTTTCAAAAGTTGTTGAGGGCTGATTTCTTGTTCTGTGATAAAAAGCCTTCTGTTTCGACTGCCAAAACTTTCAGGGGAGCATTTGCAACCGTTCGGCACCATATTTGACTGAATTCCCGAAAGTCAGATTTTTGCTGAAATTGTGACCCCGGGGCTTAGGGATTTTTTCAAAAAAATCTTTTTCCGCCGGTTAAGTTGTTGAGGGCTGATTTCTTGTCCTGTGATAAAAAGCCTTCTGTTTCGACTGCCAAACATTTCAGGGGAGCATTTGCAAGCGTTTGGCAGCATTTTTGAGTGAATTCCCGAAAGTCAGATTTTTGCTGAAATTGTGACCCCGGGGCTTAGGGATTTTTTCAAAAAAATCTTTTTCCGCCGGTTAATTTGTTGAGGGCTCATTTCTTGTCCTGTGATAAAAAGCCTTCTGTTTCGACTGCCAAAACTTTCAGGGGAGCATTTGCAAGCGATTGGCAGCATTTTTGAGTGAATTGGCAAAAGTCAGATTTTTGCTGAAATTGTGACCCCGGGGGCTTAGAGATTTTTTCAAAAGTTGTTGAGGGCTGATTTCTTGTCTGGTGATAAAAAGCCTTCTGTTTCGACTGCCAAAACTTTCAGGGGAGCATTTGCAAGCGATTGGCAGCATTTTTGAGTGAATTGGCAAAAGTCAGATTTTTGCTGAAATTGTGACCCCGGGGCTTAGGGATTTTTTCAAAAGTTGTTGAGGGCTGATTTCTTGTTCTGTGATAAAAAGCCTTCTGTTTCGACTGCCAAAACTTTCAGGGGAGCATTTGCAACCGTTCGGCACCATATTTGACTGAATTCCCGAAAGTCAGATTTTTGCTGAAATTGTGACCCCGGGGCTTAGGGATTTTTTCAAAAAAATCTTTTTCCGCCGGTTAAGTTGTTGAGGGCTGATTTCTTGTCCTGTGATAAAAAGCCTTCTGTTTCGACTGCCAAACATTTCAGGGGAGCATTTGCAAGCGTTTGGCAGCATTTTTGAGTGAATTCCCGAAAGTCAGATTTTTGCTGAAATTGTGACCCCGGGGCTTAGGGATTTTTTCAAAAAAATCTTTTTCCGCCGGTTAAGTTGTTGAGGGCTGATTTCTTCTCCTGTGATAAAAAGCCTTCTATTTCGACTGCCAGACTTTCAGGGGAGCATTTGGAAGCGTTTGGAAGCATTTTTGAGTGAATTGGCAAAAGTCAGATTTTTGCTGAAATTGTGACCCCGGGGCTTAGGGGTTTTTTCAAAAGTTGTTGAGGGCTGATTTCTTGTCCTGTGATAAAAAGCCTTCTGTTTCGACTGCCAAAAATTTCAGGTGAGCATTTGCAAGCGTTTGGAAGCATTTGTGAGTGAATTGGCAAAAGTCAGATTTTTGCTGCAATTGTGACCCCGGGGCTTAGGGATTTTTTCAAAAGTTGTTGAGGGCTGATTTCTTGTTCTGTGATAAAAAGCCTTCTGTTTCGACTGCCAAAACTTTCAGGGGAGCATTTGCAGCCTTTCGGCACCATATTTGACTGAATTCCCGAAAGTCAGATTTTTGCTGAAATTGTGACCCCGGGGCTTAGGGATTTTTTCAAAAAAATCTTTTTCCACCGGTTAAGTTGTTGAGGGCTGATTTCTTGTCCTGTGATAAAAAGCCTTCTTTTTCGACTGCCAAACCTTTCAGGGGAGCATTTGCAAGCGTTTGGCAGCATTTTTGAGTGAATTCCCGAAAGTCAGATTTTTGCTGAAATTGTGACCCCGGGGCTTAGGGATTTTTTCAAAAAAATCTTTTTCCGCCAGTTAAGTTGTTGAGGGCTGATTTCTTGTCCTGTGATAAAAAGCCTTCTATTTCGACTGCGAGACTTTCAGGGGAGCATTTGCAAGCGATTGGCAGCATTTTTGAGTGAATTGGCAAAAGTCAGATTTTTGCTGAAATTGTGACCCCGGGGCTTAGGGATTTTTTCAAAAGTTGTTGAGGGCTGATTTCTTGTTCTGTGATAAAAAGCCTTCTGTTTCGACTGCCAAAACTTTCAGGGGAGCATTTGCAACCGTTCGGCACCATATTTGACTGAATTCCCGAAAGTCAGATTTTTGCTGAAATTGTGACCCCGGGGCTTAGGGATTTTTTCAAAAAAATCTTTTTCCGCTGGTTAAGTTGTTGAGGGCTGATTTCTTGTCCTGTGATAAAAAGCCTTCTGTTTCGACTGCCAAACCTTTCAGGGGAGCATTTGCAAGCGTTTGGCAGCATTTTTGAGTGAATTCCCGAAAGTCAGATTTTTGCTGAAATTGTGACCCCGGGGCTTAGAGATTTTTTCAAAAAAATCTTTTTCCGCCGGTTAAGTTGTTGAGGGCTGATTTCTTGTCCTGTGATAAAAAGCCTTCTATTTCGACTGCCAGACTTTCAGGGGAGCATTTGGAAGCGTTTGGAAGCATTTTTGAGTGAATTGGCAAAAGTCAGATTTTTGCTGAAATTGTGACCCCGGGGCTTAGGGGTTTTTTCAAAAGTTGTTGAGGGCTGATTTCTTGTCCTGTGATAAAAAGCCTTCTGTTTCGACTGCCAAAACTTTCAGGGGAGCATTTGCATGCGTTTGGCAGCATTTTTGAGTGAATTGGCAAAAGTCAGATTTTTGCTGAAATTGTGACCCCGGGGCTTAGGGATTTTTCAAAAAAATCTTTTTCCGCCGGTTAAGTTGTTGAGGGCTGATTTCTTGTTCTGTGATAAAAAGCCTTCTGTTTCGACTGCCAAACCTTTCAGGGGAGCATTTGCAAGCGTTTGGCAGCATTTTTGAGTGAATTCCCGAAAGTCAGATTTTTGCTGAAATTGTGACCCCGTGGCTTAGGGATTTTTTCAAAAAAATCTTTTTCCGCCAGTTAAGTTGTTGAGGGCTGATTTCTTGTTCTGTGATAAAAAGCCTTCTGTTTCGACTGCCAAACCTTTCAGGGGAGCATTTGCAAGCGTTTGGCAGCATTTTTGAATGAATTCCCGAAAGTCAGATTTTTGCTGAAATTGTGACCCCGGGGCTTAGGGATTTTTTCAAAAAAATCTTTTTCCGCCGGTTAAGTTGTTGAGGGCTGATTTCTTGTCCTGTGATAAAAAGCCTTCTGTTTCGACTGTCAAAACTTTCAGGTGAGCATTTGCAAGCGTTTGGAAGCATTTGTGAGTGAATTGGCAAAAGTCAGATTTTTGCTGAAATTGTGACCCCGGGGCTTAGTGATTTTTTCAAAAGTTGTTGAGGGCTGATTTCTTGTTCTGTGATAAAAAGCCTTCTGTTTCGACTGCCAAAACTTTCAGGGGAGCATTTGCAACCTTTCGGCACCATATTTGACTGAATTCCCGAAAGTCAGATTTTTGCTGAAATTGTGACCCCGGGGCTTAGGGATTTTTTCAAAAAAATCTTTTTCCACCGGTTAAGTTGTTGAGGGATGATTTCTTGTCCTGTGATAAAAAGCCTTCTTTTTCGACTGCCAAACCTTTCAGGGGAGCATTTGCAAGCGTTTTGCAGCATTTTTGAGTGAATTCCCGAAAGTCAGATTTTTGCTGAAATTGTGACCCCGGGGCTTAGGGATTTTTTCAAAAAAATCTTTTTCCGCCAGTTAAGTTGTTGAGGGCTGATTTCTTGTCCTGTGATAAAAAGCCTTCTATTTCGACTGCGAGACTTTCAGGGGAGCATTTGCAAGCGATTGGCAGCATTTTTGAGTGAATTGGCAAAAGTCAGATTTTTGCTGAAATTGTGACCCCGGGGCTTAGGGGTTTTTTCAAAAGTTGTTGAGGGCTGATTTCTTGTCCTGTGATAAAAAGCCTTCTGTTTCGACTGCCAAAACTTTCAGGGGAGCATTTGCATGCGTTTGGCAGCATTTTTGAGTGAATTGGCAAAAGTCAGATTTTTGCTGAAATTGTGACCCCGGGGCTTAGGGATTTTTTCAAAAAAATCTTTTTCCGCCGGTTAAGTTGTTGAGGGCTGATTTCTTGTTCTGTGATAAAAAGCCTTCTGTTTCGACTGCCAAACCTTTCAGGGGAGCATTTGCAAGCGTTTGGCAGCATTTTTGAGTGAATTCCCGAAAGTCAGATTTTTGCTGAAATTGTGACCCCGTGGCTTAGGGATTTTTTCAAAAAAATCTTTTTCCGCCAGTTAAGTTGTTGAGGGCTGATTTCTTGTTCTGTGATAAAAAGCCTTCTGTTTCGACTGCCAAACCTTTCAGGGGAGCATTTGCAAGCGTTTGGCAGCATTTTTGAGTGAATTCCGAAAGTCAGATTTTTGCTGAAATTGTGACCCGGGGGCTTAGGGATTTTTTCAAAAAAATCTTTTTCCGCCGGTTAAGTTGTTGAGGGCTGATTTCTTGTCCTGTGATAAAAAGCCTTCTGTTTCGACTGTCAAAACTTTCAGGTGAGCATTTGCAAGCGTTTGGAAGCATTTGTGAGTGAATTGGCAAAAGTCAGATTTTTGCTGAAATTGTGACCCCGTGGCTTAGGGATTTTTTCAAAAAAATCTTTTTCCGCCTGTTAAGTTGTTGAGGGCTGATTTCTTGTTCTGTGATAAAAAGCCTTCTGTTTCGACTGCCAAACCTTTCAGGGGAGCATTTGCAAGCGTTTGGCAGCATTTTTGAGTGAATTCCCGAAAGTCAGATTTTTGCTGAAATTGTGACCCCGGGGCTTAGGGATTTTTTCAAAAAAATCTTTTTCCGCCGGTTAAGTTGTTGAGGGCTGATTTCTTGTCCTGTGATAAAAAGCCTTCTGTTTCGACTGCCAAAACTTTCAGGGGAGCATTTGCAACCTTTCGGCACCATATTTGACTGAATTCCCGAAAGTCAGATTTTTGCTGAAATTGTGACCCCGGGGCTTAGGGATTTTTTCAAAAAAATCTTTTTCCACCGGTTAAGTTGTTGAGGGCTGATTTCTTGTCCTGTGATAAAAAGCCTTCTGTTTCGACTGCCAAACCTTTCAGGGGAGCATTTGCAAGCGTTTGGCAGCATTTTTGAGTGAATTCCCGAAAGTCAGATTTTTGCTGAAATTGTGACCCCGGGGCTTAGGGATTTTTTCAAAAAAATCTTTTTCCGCCAGTTAAGTTGTTGAGGGCTGATTTCTTGTCCTGTGATAAAAAGCCTTCTATTTCGACTGCGAGACTTTCAGGGGAGCATTTGCAAGCGATTGGCAGCATTTTTGAGTGAATTGGCAAAAGTCAGATTTTTGCTGAAATTGTGACCCCGGGGCTTAGGGATTTTTTCAAAAGTTGTTGAGGGCTGATTTCTTGTTCTGTGATAAAAAGCCTTCTGTTTCGACTGCCAAAACTTTCAGGGGAGCATTTGCAACCGTTCGGCACCATATTTGACTGAATTCCCGAAAGTCAGATTTTTGCTGAAATTGTGACCCCGGGGCTTAGGGATTTTTTCAAAAAAATCTTTTTCCGCTGGTTAAGTTGTTGAGGGCTGATTTCTTGTCCTGTGATAAAAAGCCTTCTGTTTCGACTGCCAAACCTTTCAGGGGAGCATTTGCAATCGTTTGGCAGCATTTTTGAGTGAATTCCCGAAAGTCAGATTTTTGCTGAAATTGTGACCCCGGGGCTTAGGGATTTTTTCAAAAAAATCTTTTTCCGCCAGTTAAGTTGTTGAGGGCTGATTTCTTGTCCTGTGATAAAAAGCCTTCTGTTTCGACTGCCAAACCTTTCAGGGGAGCATTTGCAAGCGTTTGGCAGCATTTTTGAGTGAATTCCCGAAAGTCAGATTTTTGCTGAAATTGTGACCCCGGGGCTTAGGGATTTTTTCAAAAAAATCTTTTTCTGCCGGTTAAGTTGTTGAGGGCTGATTTCTTGTCCTGTGATAAAAAGCCTTCTGTTTCGACAGTCAAAACTTTCAGGTGAGCATTTGCAAGCGTTTGGCAGCATTTGTGAGTGAATTGGCAAAAGTCAGATTTTTGCTGAAATTGTGACCCCGGGGCTTAGTGATTTTTTCAAAAGTTGTTGAGGGCTGATTTCTTGTTCTGTGATAAAAAGCCTTCTGTTTCGACTGCCAAAACTTTCAGGGGAGCATTTGCAACCTTTCGGCACCATATTTGACTGAATTCCCGAAAGTCAGATTTTTGCTGAAATTGTGACCCCGGGGCTTAGGGATTTTTTCAAAAAAATCTTTTTCCACCGGTTAAGTTGTTGAGGGCTGATTTCTTGTCCTGTGATAAAAAGCCTTCTTTTTCGACTGCCAAACCTTTCAGGGGAGCATTTGCAAGCGTTTGGCAGCATTTTTGAGTGAATTCCCGAAAGTCAGATTTTTGCTGAAATTGTGACCCCGGGGCTTAGGGATTTTTTCAAAAAAATCTTTTTCCGCCAGTTAAGTTGTTGAGGGCTGATTTCTTGTCCTGTGATAAAAAGCCTTCTATTTCGACTGCGAGACTTTCAGGGGAGCATTTGCAAGCGATTGGCAGCATTTTTGAGTGAATTGGCAAAAGTCAGATTTTTGCTGAAATTGTGACCCCGGGGCTTAGGGATTTTTTCAAAAGTTGTTGAGGGCTGATTTCTTGTTCTGTGATAAAAAGCCTTCTGTTTCGACTGCCAAACCTTTCAGGGGAGCATTTGCAAGCGTTTGGCAGCATTTTTGAGTGAATTCCCGAAAGTCAGATTTTTGCTGAAATTGTGACCCCGTGGCTTAGGGATTTTTTCAAAAAAATCTTTTTCCGCCAGTTAAGTTGTTGAGGGCTGATTTCTTGTTCTGTGATAAAAAGCCTTCTGTTTCGACTGCCAAACCTTTCAGGGGAGCATTTGCAAGCGTTTGGCAGCATTTTTGAGTGAATTCCCGAAAGTCAGATTTTTGCTGAAATTGTGACCCCGGGGCTTAGGGATTTTTTCAAAAAAATCTTTTTCCGCCGGTTAAGTTGTTGAGGGCTGATTTCTTGTCCTGTGATAAAAAGCCTTCTGTTTCGACTGCCAAAACTTTCAGGGGAGCATTTGCAACCTTTCGGCACCATATTTGACTGAATTCCCGAAAGTCAGATTTTTGCTGAAATTGTGACCCCGGGGCTTAGGGATTTTTTCAAAAAAATCTTTTTCCGCCAGTTAAGTTGTTGAGGGCTGATTTCTTGTCCTGTGATAAAAAGCCTTCTATTTCGACTGCGAGACTTTCAGGGGAGCATTTGCAAGCGATTGGCAGCATTTTTGAGTGAATTGGCAAAAGTCAGATTTTTGCTGAAATTGTGACCCCGGGGCTTAGGGATTTTTTCAAAAGTTGTTGAGGGCTGATTTCTTGTTCTGTGATAAAAAGCCTTCTGTTTCGACTGCCAAAACTTTCAGGGGAGCATTTGCAACCGTTCGGCACCATATTTGACTGAATTCCCGAAAGTCAGATTTTTGCTGAAATTGTGACCCCGGGGCTTAGGGATTTTTTCAAAAAAATCTTTTTCCACTGGTTAAGTTGTTGAGGGCTGATTTCTTGTCCTGTGATAAAAAGCCTTCTGTTTCGACTGCCAAACCTTTCAGGGGAGCATTTGCAAGCGTTTGGCAGCATTTTTGAGTGAATTGGCAAAAGTCAGATTTTTGCTGAAATTGTGACCCCGGGGCTTAGGGATTTTTTCAAAAAAATCTTTTTCCGCCGGTTAATTTGTTGAGGGCTGATTTCTTGTCCTGTGATAAAAAGCCTTCTGTTTCGACTGCCAAAACTTTCAGGGGAGCATTTGCAAGCGATTGGCTGCATTTTTGAGTGAATTGGCAAAAGTCAGATTTTTGCTGAAATTGTGACCCCGGGGCTTAGAGATTTTTTCAAAAGTTGTTGAGGGCTGATTTCTTGTCTGGTGATAAAAAGCCTTCTGTTTCGACTGCCAAAACTTTCAGGGGAGCATTTGCAAGGGATTGGCAGCATTTTTGAGTGAATTGGCAAAAGTCAGATTTTTGCTGAAATTGTGACCCCGGGGCTTAGGGATTTTTTCAAAAGTTGTTGATTGCTGATTTCTTGTTCTGTGATAAAAAGCCTTCTGTTTCGACTGCCAAAACTTTCAGGGGAGCATTGGCAACCGTTCGGCACCATATTTGACTGAATTCCCGAAAGTCAGATTTTTGCTGAAATTGTGACCCCGGGGCTTAGGGATTTTTTCAAAAAAATCTTTTTCCGCCGGTTAAGTTGTTGAGGGCTGATTTCTTGTCCTGTGATAAAAGGCCTTCTGTTTCGACTGCCAAACATTTCAGGAGAGCATTTGCAAGCGTTTGGCAGCATTTTTGAGTGAATTCCCGAAAGTCAGATTTTTGCTGAAATTGTGACCCCGGGGCTTAGGGATTTTTTCAAAAAAATCTTTTTCTGCCGGTTAAGTTGTTGAGGGCTGATTTCTTGTCCTGTGATAAAAAGCCTTCTGTTTCGACTGCCAAAACTTTCAGGGGAGCATTTGCAACCGTTCGGCACCATATTTGACTGAATTCCAGAAAGTCAGATTTTTGCTGAAATTGTGACCCCGGGGCTTAGGGATTTTTTCAAAAGTTGTTGAGGGCTGATTTCTTGTTCTGTGATAAAAAGCCTTCTGTTTCGACTGCCAAAACTTTCAGGGGAGCATTTGCAACCGTTCGGCACGATATTTGACTGAATTCCCGAAAGTCAGATTTTTGCTGAAATTGTGACCCCGGGGCTTAGGGATTTTTTCAAAAAAATCTTTTTCCACCGGTTAAGTTGTTGAGGGCTGATTTCTTGTCCTGTGATAAAAAGCCTTCTGTTTCGACTGCCAAACCTTTCAGGGGAGCATTTGCAAGCGTTTGGCAGCATTTTTGAGTGAATTGGCAAAAGTCAGCTTAGGGATTTTTTCAAAAAAATCTTTTTCCGCCGGTTAATTTGTTGAGGGCTGATTTCTTGTCCTGTGATAAAAAGCCTTCTGTTTCGACTGCCAAAACTTTCAGGGGAGCATTTGCAAGCGATTGGCAGCATTTTTGAGTGAATTGGCAAAAGTCAGATTTTTGCTGAAATTGTGACCCCGGGGCTTAGAGATTTTTTCAAAAGTTGTTGAGGGCTGATTTCTTGTCTGGTGATAAAAAGCCTTCTGTTTCGACTGCCAAAACTTTCAGGGGAGCATTTGCAAGCGATTGGCAGCATTTTTGAGTGAATTGGCAAAAGTCAGATTTTTGCTGAAATTGTGACCCCGGGGCTTAGGGATTTTTTCAAAAGTTGTTGAGGGCTGATTTCTTGTCCTGTGATAAAAAGCCTTCTGTTTCGACTGCCAAACCTTTCAGGGGAGCATTTGCAAGCGTTTGGCAGCATTTTTGAGTGAATTGGCAAAAGTCAGATTTTTGCTGAAATTGTGACCCCGGGGCTTAGGGATTTTTTCAAAAAAATCTTTTTCCGCCGGTTAATTTGTTGAGGGCTGATTTCTTGTTCTGTGATAAAAAGCCTTCTGTTTCGACTGCCAAAACTTTCAGGGGAGCATTTGCATGCGTTTGGCAGCATTTTTGAGTGAATTGGCAAAAGTCAGATTTTTGCTGAAATTGTGACCCCGGGGCTTAGGGATTTTTTCAAAAAAATCTTTTTCCGCCGGTTAAGTTGTTGAGGGCTGATTTCTTGTTCTGTGATAAAAAGCCTTCTGTTTCGACTGCCAAACCTTTCAGGGGAGCATTTGCAAGCGTTTGGCAGCATTTTTGAGTGAATCCCCGAAAGTCAGATTTTTGCTGAAATTGTGACCCAGTGGCTTAGGGATTTTTTCAAAAAAATCTTTTTCCGCCAGTTAAGTTGTTGAGGGCTGATTTCTTGTTCTGTGATAAAAAGCCTTCTGTTTCGACTGCCAAACCTTTCAGGGGAGCATTTGCAAGCGTTTGGCAGCATTTTTGAGTGAATTCCCGAAAGTCAGATTTTTGCTGAAATTGTGACCCCGGGGCTTAGGGATTTTTTCAAAAGTTGTTGAGGGCTGATTTCTTGTTCTGTGATAAAAAGCCTTCTGTTTCGACTGCCAAAACTTTCAGGGGAGCATTTGCAACCGTTCGGCACGATATTTGACTGAATTCCCGAAAGTCAGATTTTTGCTGAAATTGTGACCCCGGGGCTTAGGGATTTTTTCAAAAAAATCTTTTTCCACCGGTTAAGTTGTTGAGGGCTGATTTCTTGTCCTGTGATAAAAAGCCTTCTGTTTCGACTGCCAAACCTTTCAGGGGAGCATTTGCAAGCGTTTGGCAGCATTTTTGAGTGAATTGGCAAAAGTCAGCTTAGGGATTTTTTCAAAAAAATCTTTTTCCGCCGGTTAATTTGTTGAGGGCTGATTTCTTGTCCTGTGATAAAAAGCCTTCTGTTTCGACTGCCAAAACTTTCAGGGGAGCATTTGCAAGCGATTGGCAGCATTTTTGAGTGAATTGGCAAAAGTCAGATTTTTGCTGAAATTGTGACCCCGGGGCTTAGAGATTTTTTCAAAAGTTGTTGAGGGCTGATTTCTTGTCTGGTGATAAAAAGCCTTCTGTTTCGACTGCCAAAACTTTCAGGGGAGCATTTGCAAGCGATTGGCAGCATTTTTGAGTGAATTGGCAAAAGTCAGATTTTTGCTGAAATTGTGACCCCGGGGCTTAGGGATTTTTTCAAAAGTTGTTGAGGGCTGATTTCTTGTTCTGTGATAAAAAGCCTTCTGTTTCGACTGCCAAAACTTTCAGGGGAGCATTTGCAACCGTTCGGCACCATATTTGACTGAATTCCCGAAAGTCAGATTTTTGCTGAAATTGTGACCCCGGGGCTTAGGGATTTTTTCAAAAAAATCTTTTTCCGCCGGTTAAGTTGTTGAGGGCTGATTTCTTGTTCTGTGATAAAAAGCCTTCTGTTTCGACTGCCAAAACTTTCAGGGGAGCATTTGCATGCGTTTGGCAGCATTTTTGAGTGAATTGGCAAAAGTCAGATTTTTGCTGAAATTGTGACCCCGGGGCTTAGGGATTTTTTCAAAAAAATCTTTTTCCGCCGGTTAAGTTGTTGAGGGCTGATTTCTTGTTCTGTGATAAAAAGCCTTCTGTTTCGACTGCCAAACCTTTCAGGGGAGCATTTGCAAGCGTTTGGCAGCATTTTTGAGTGAATCCCCGAAAGTCAGATTTTTGCTGAAATTGTGACCCAGTGGCTTAGGGATTTTTTCAAAAAAATCTTTTTCCGCCAGTTAAGTTGTTGAGGGCTGATTTCTTGTTCTGTGATAAAAAGCCTTCTGTTTCGACTGCCAAACCTTTCAGGGGAGCATTTGCAAGCGTTTGGCAGCATTTTTGAGTGAATTCCCGAAAGTCAGATTTTTGCTGAAATTGTGACCCCGGGGCTTAGGGATTTTTTCAAAAAAATCTTTTTCCGCCAGTTAAGTTGTTGAGGGCTGATTTCTTGTCCTGTGATAAAAAGCCTTCTATTTCGACTGCGAGACTTTCAGGGGAGCATTTGCAAGCGATTGGCAGCATTTTTGAGTGAATTGGCAAAAGTCAGATTTTTGCTGAAATTGTGACCCCGGGGCTTAGAGATTTTTTCAAAAGTTGTTGAGGGCTGATTTCTTGTCTGGTGATAAAAAGCCTTCTGTTTCGACTGCCAAAACTTTCAGGTGAGCATTTGCAAGCGATTGGCAGCATTTTTGAGTGAATTGGCAAAAGTCAGATTTTTGCTGAAATTGTGACCCCGGGGCTTAGGGATTTTTTCAAAAGTTGTTGAGGGCTGATTTCTTGTTCTGTGATAAAAAGCCTTCTGTTTCGACTGCCAAAACTTTCAGGGGAGCATTTGCAACCGTTCGGCACCATATTTGACTGAATTCCCGAAAGTCAGATTTTTGCTGAAATTGTGACCCCGGGGCTTAGGGATTTTTTCAAAAAAATCTTTTTCCGCCGGTTAAGTTGTTGAGGGCTGATTTCTTGTCCTGTGATAAAAAGCCTTCTGTTTCGACTGCCAAACATTTCAGGGGAGCATTTGCAAGCGTTTGGCAGCATTTTTGAGTGAATTCCCGAAAGTCAGATTTTTGCTGAAATTGTGACCCCGGGGCTTAGGGATTTTTTCAAAAAAATCTTTTTCTGCCGGTTAAGTTGTTGAGGGCTGATTTCTTGTCCTGTGATAAAAAGCCTTCTGTTTCGACTGCCAAAACTTTCAGGGGAGCATTTGCAACCGTTCGGCACCATATTTGACTGAATTCCAGAAAGTCAGATTTTTGCTGAAATTGTGACCCCGGGGCTTAGGGATTTTTTCAAAAGTTGTTGAGGGCTGATTTCTTGTTCTGTGATAAAAAGCCTTCTGTTTCGACTGCCAAAACTTTCAGGGGAGCATTTGCAACCGTTCGGCACCATATTTGACTGAATTCCCGAAAGTCAGATTTTTGCTGAAATTGTGACCCCGGGGCTTAGGGATTTTTTCAAAAAAATCTTTTTCCACCGGTTTAGTTGTTGAGGGCTGATTTCTTGTCCTGTGATAAAAAGCCTTCTGTTTCGACTGCCAAACCTTTCAGGGGAGCATTTGCAAGCGTTTGGCAGCATTTTTGAGTGAATTGGCAAAAGTCAGATTTTTGCTGAAATTGTGATTTTTTCAAAAAAATCTTTTTCCGCCGGTTAATTTGTTGAGGGCTGATTTCTTTTCCTGTGATAAAAAGCCTTCTGTTTCGACTGCCAAAACTTTCAGGGGAGCATTTGCAAGCGATTGGCAGCATTTTTGAGTGAATTGGCAAAAGTCAGATTTTTGCTGAAATTGTGAACCCGGGGCTTAGAGATTTTTTCAAAAGTTGTTGAGGGCTGATTTCTTGTCTGGTGATAAAAAGCCTTCTGTTTCGACTGCCAAAACTTTCAGGGGAGCATTTGCAAGCGATTGGCAGCATTTTTGAGTGAATTGGCAAAAGTCAGATTTTTGCTGAAATTGTGACCCCGGGGCTTAGGGATTTTTTCAAAAAAATCTTTTTCCGCTGGTTAAGTTGTTGAGGGCTGATTTCTTGTCCTGTGATAAAAAGCCTTCTGTTTCGACTGCCAAACCTTTCAGGGGAGCATTTGCAAGCGTTTGGCAGCATTTTTGAGTGAATTCCCGAAAGTCAGATTTTTGCTGAAATTGTGACCCCGGGGCTTAGGGGTTTTTTCAAAAGTTGTTGAGGGCTGATTTCTTGTCCTGTGATAAAAAGCCTTCTGTTTCGACTGCCAAAACTTTCAGGGGAGCATTTGCATGCGTTTGGCAGCATTTTTGAGTGAATTGGCAAAAGTCAGATTTTTGCTGAAATTGTGACCCCGGGGCTTAGGGATTTTTTCAAAAAAATCTTTTTCCGCCGGTTAAGTTGTTGAGGGCTGATTTCTTGTTCTGTGATAAAAAGCCTTCTGTTTCGACTGCCAAACCTTTCAGGGGAGCATTTGCAAGCGTTTGGCAGCATTTTTGAGTGAATTCCCGAAAGTCAGATTTTTGCTGAAATTGTGACCCCGTGGCTTAGGGATTTTTTCAAAAAAATCTTTTTCCACCAGTTAAGTTGTTGAGGGCTGATTTCTTGTTCTATGATAAAAAGCCTTCTGTTTCGACTGCCAAACCTTTCAGGGGAGCATTTGCAAGCGTTTGGCAGCATTTTTGAGTGAATTCCCGAAAGTCAGATTTTTGCTGAAATTGTGACCCCGGGGCTTAGGGATTTTTTCAAAAAAATCTTTTTCCGCCGGTTAAGTTGTTGAGGGCTGATTTCTTGTCCTGTGATAAAAAGCCTTCTGTTTCGACTGTCAAAACTTTCAGGTGAGCATTTGCAAGCGTTTGGAAGCATTTGTGAGTGAATTGGCAAAAGTCAGATTTTTGCTGAAATTGTGACCCCGGGGCTTAGTGATTTTTTCAAAAGTTGTTGAGGGCTGATTTCTTGTTCTGTGATAAAAAGCCTTCTGTTTCGACTGCCAAAACTTTCAGGGGAGCATTTGCAACCTTTCGGCACCATATTTGACTGAATTCCCGAAAGTCAGATTTTTGCTGAAATTGTGACCCCGGGGCTTAGGGATTTTTTCAAAAAAATCTTTTTCCACCGGTTAAGTTGTTGAGGGCTGATTTCTTGTCCTGTGATAAAAAGCCTTCTTTTTCGACTGCCAAACCTTTCAGGGGAGCATTTGCAAGCGTTTGGCAGCATTTTTGAGTGAATTCCCGAAAGTCAGATTTTTGCTGAAATTGTGACCCCGGGGCTTAGGGATTTTTTCAAAAAAATCTTTTTCCGCCAGTTAAGTTGTTGAGGGCTGATTTCTTGTTCTGTGATAAAAAGCCTTCTGTTTCGACTGCCAAACCTTTCAGGGGAGCATTTGCAAGCGTTTGGCAGCATTTTTGAGTGAATTCCCGAAAGTCAGATTTTTGCTGAAATTGTGACCCCGGGGCTTAGGGATTTTTTCAAAAGTTGTTGAGGGCTGATTTCTTGTTCTGTGATAAAAAGCCTTCTGTTTCGACTGCCAAAACTTTCAGGGGAGCATTTGCAACCGTTCGGCACGATATTTGACTGAATTCCCGAAAGTCAGATTTTTGCTGAAATTGTGACCCCGGGGCTTAGGGATTTTTTCAAAAAAATCTTTTTCCACCGGTTAAGTTGTTGAGGGCTGATTTCTTGTCCTGTGATAAAAAGCCTTCTGTTTCGACTGCCAAACCTTTCAGGGGAGCATTTGCAAGCGTTTGGCAGCATTTTTGAGTGAATTGGCAAAAGTCAGCTTAGGGATTTTTTCAAAAAAATCTTTTTCCGCCGGTTAATTTGTTGAGGGCTGATTTCTTGTCCTGTGATAAAAAGCCTTCTGTTTCGACTGCCAAAACTTTCAGGGGAGCATTTGCAAGCGATTGGCAGCATTTTTGAGTGAATTGGCAAAAGTCAGATTTTTGCTGAAATTGTGACCCCGGGGCTTAGAGATTTTTTCAAAAGTTGTTGAGGGCTGATTTCTTGTCTGGTGATAAAAAGCCTTCTGTTTCGACTGCCAAAACTTTCAGGGGAGCATTTGCAAGCGATTGGCAGCATTTTTGAGTGAATTGGCAAAAGTCAGATTTTTGCTGAAATTGTGACCCCGGGGCTTAGGGATTTTTTCAAAAGTTGTTGAGGGCTGATTTCTTGTTCTGTGATAAAAAGCCTTCTGTTTCGACTGCCAAAACTTTCAGGGGAGCATTTGCAACCGTTCGGCACCATATTTGACTGAATTCCCGAAAGTCAGATTTTTGCTGAAATTGTGACCCCGGGGCTTAGGGATTTTTTCAAAAAAATCTTTTTCCGCCGGTTAAGTTGTTGAGGGCTGATTTCTTGTTCTGTGATAAAAAGCCTTCTGTTTCGACTGCCAAAACTTTCAGGGGAGCATTTGCATGCGTTTGGCAGCATTTTTGAGTGAATTGGCAAAAGTCAGATTTTTGCTGAAATTGTGACCCCGGGGCTTAGGGATTTTTTCAAAAAAATCTTTTTCCGCCGGTTAAGTTGTTGAGGGCTGATTTCTTGTTCTGTGATAAAAAGCCTTCTGTTTCGACTGCCAAACCTTTCAGGGGAGCATTTGCAAGCGTTTGGCAGCATTTTTGAGTGAATCCCCGAAAGTCAGATTTTTGCTGAAATTGTGACCCAGTGGCTTAGGGATTTTTTCAAAAAAATCTTTTTCCGCCAGTTAAGTTGTTGAGGGCTGATTTCTTGTTCTGTGATAAAAAGCCTTCTGTTTCGACTGCCAAACCTTTCAGGGGAGCATTTGCAAGCGTTTGGCAGCATTTTTGAGTGAATTCCCGAAAGTCAGATTTTTGCTGAAATTGTGACCCCGGGGCTTAGGGATTTTTTCAAAAAAATCTTTTTCCGCCAGTTAAGTTGTTGAGGGCTGATTTCTTGTCCTGTGATAAAAAGCCTTCTATTTCGACTGCGAGACTTTCAGGGGAGCATTTGCAAGCGATTGGCAGCATTTTTGAGTGAATTGGCAAAAGTCAGATTTTTGCTGAAATTGTGACCCCGGGGCTTAGAGATTTTTTCAAAAGTTGTTGAGGGCTGATTTCTTGTCTGGTGATAAAAAGCCTTCTGTTTCGACTGCCAAAACTTTCAGGTGAGCATTTGCAAGCGATTGGCAGCATTTTTGAGTGAATTGGCAAAAGTCAGATTTTTGCTGAAATTGTGACCCCGGGGCTTAGGGATTTTTTCAAAAGTTGTTGAGGGCTGATTTCTTGTTCTGTGATAAAAAGCCTTCTGTTTCGACTGCCAAAACTTTCAGGGGAGCATTTGCAACCGTTCGGCACCATATTTGACTGAATTCCCGAAAGTCAGATTTTTGCTGAAATTGTGACCCCGGGGCTTAGGGATTTTTTCAAAAAAATCTTTTTCCGCCGGTTAAGTTGTTGAGGGCTGATTTCTTGTCCTGTGATAAAAAGCCTTCTGTTTCGACTGCCAAACATTTCAGGGGAGCATTTGCAAGCGTTTGGCAGCATTTTTGAGTGAATTCCCGAAAGTCAGATTTTTGCTGAAATTGTGACCCCGGGGCTTAGGGATTTTTTCAAAAAAATCTTTTTCTGCCGGTTAAGTTGTTGAGGGCTGATTTCTTGTCCTGTGATAAAAAGCCTTCTGTTTCGACTGCCAAAACTTTCAGGGGAGCATTTGCAACCGTTCGGCACCATATTTGACTGAATTCCAGAAAGTCAGATTTTTGCTGAAATTGTGACCCCGGGGCTTAGGGATTTTTTCAAAAGTTGTTGAGGGCTGATTTCTTGTTCTGTGATAAAAAGCCTTCTGTTTCGACTGCCAAAACTTTCAGGGGAGCATTTGCAACCGTTCGGCACCATATTTGACTGAATTCCCGAAAGTCAGATTTTTGCTGAAATTGTGACCCCGGGGCTTAGGGATTTTTTCAAAAAAATCTTTTTCCACCGGTTTAGTTGTTGAGGGCTGATTTCTTGTCCTGTGATAAAAAGCCTTCTGTTTCGACTGCCAAACCTTTCAGGGGAGCATTTGCAAGCGTTTGGCAGCATTTTTGAGTGAATTGGCAAAAGTCAGATTTTTGCTGAAATTGTGATTTTTTCAAAAAAATCTTTTTCCGCCGGTTAATTTGTTGAGGGCTGATTTCTTTTCCTGTGATAAAAAGCCTTCTGTTTCGACTGCCAAAACTTTCAGGGGAGCATTTGCAAGCGATTGGCAGCATTTTTGAGTGAATTGGCAAAAGTCAGATTTTTGCTGAAATTGTGAACCCGGGGCTTAGAGATTTTTTCAAAAGTTGTTGAGGGCTGATTTCTTGTCTGGTGATAAAAAGCCTTCTGTTTCGACTGCCAAAACTTTCAGGGGAGCATTTGCAAGCGATTGGCAGCATTTTTGAGTGAATTGGCAAAAGTCAGATTTTTGCTGAAATTGTGACCCCGGGGCTTAGGGATTTTTTCAAAAAAATCTTTTTCCGCTGGTTAAGTTGTTGAGGGCTGATTTCTTGTCCTGTGATAAAAAGCCTTCTGTTTCGACTGCCAAACCTTTCAGGGGAGCATTTGCAAGCGTTTGGCAGCATTTTTGAGTGAATTCCCGAAAGTCAGATTTTTGCTGAAATTGTGACCCCGGGGCTTAGGGGTTTTTTCAAAAGTTGTTGAGGGCTGATTTCTTGTCCTGTGATAAAAAGCCTTCTGTTTCGACTGCCAAAACTTTCAGGGGAGCATTTGCATGCGTTTGGCAGCATTTTTGAGTGAATTGGCAAAAGTCAGATTTTTGCTGAAATTGTGACCCCGGGGCTTAGGGATTTTTTCAAAAAAATCTTTTTCCGCCGGTTAAGTTGTTGAGGGCTGATTTCTTGTTCTGTGATAAAAAGCCTTCTGTTTCGACTGCCAAACCTTTCAGGGGAGCATTTGCAAGCGTTTGGCAGCATTTTTGAGTGAATTCCCGAAAGTCAGATTTTTGCTGAAATTGTGACCCCGTGGCTTAGGGATTTTTTCAAAAAAATCTTTTTCCACCAGTTAAGTTGTTGAGGGCTGATTTCTTGTTCTATGATAAAAAGCCTTCTGTTTCGACTGCCAAACCTTTCAGGGGAGCATTTGCAAGCGTTTGGCAGCATTTTTGAGTGAATTCCCGAAAGTCAGATTTTTGCTGAAATTGTGACCCCGGGGCTTAGGGATTTTTTCAAAAAAATCTTTTTCCGCCGGTTAAGTTGTTGAGGGCTGATTTCTTGTCCTGTGATAAAAAGCCTTCTGTTTCGACTGTCAAAACTTTCAGGTGAGCATTTGCAAGCGTTTGGAAGCATTTGTGAGTGAATTGGCAAAAGTCAGATTTTTGCTGAAATTGTGACCCCGGGGCTTAGTGATTTTTTCAAAAGTTGTTGAGGGCTGATTTCTTGTTCTGTGATAAAAAGCCTTCTGTTTCGACTGCCAAAACTTTCAGGGGAGCATTTGCAACCTTTCGGCACCATATTTGACTGAATTCCCGAAAGTCAGATTTTTGCTGAAATTGTGACCCCGGGGCTTAGGGATTTTTTCAAAAAAATCTTTTTCCACCGGTTAAGTTGTTGAGGGCTGATTTCTTGTCCTGTGATAAAAAGCCTTCTTTTTCGACTGCCAAACCTTTCAGGGGAGCATTTGCAAGCGTTTGGCAGCATTTTTGAGTGAATTCCCGAAAGTCAGATTTTTGCTGAAATTGTGACCCCGGGGCTTAGGGATTTTTTCAAAAAAATCTTTTTCCGCCAGTTAAGTTGTTGAGGGCTGATTTCTTGTCCTGTGATAAAAAGCCTTCTATTTCGACTGTGAGACTTTCAGGGGAGCATTTGCAAGCGATTGGCAGCATTTTTGAGTGAATTGGCAAAAGTCAGATTTTTGCTGAAATTGTGACCCCGGGGCTTAGGGATTTTTTCAAAAGTTGTTGAGGGCTGATTTCTTGTTCTGTGATAAAAAGCCTTCTGTTTCGACTGCCAAAACTTTCAGGGGAGCATTTGCAACCGTTCGGCACCATATTTGACTGAATTCCCGAAAGTCAGATTTTTGCTGAAATTGTGACCCCGGGGCTTAGGGATTTTTTCAAAAAAATCTTTTTCCGCTGGTTAAGTTGTTGAGGGCTGATTTCTTGTCCTGTGATAAAAAGCCTTCTGTTTCGACTGCCAAACCTTTCAGGGGAGCATTTGCAAGCGTTTGGCAGCATTTTTGAGTGAATTCCCGAAAGTCAGATTTTTGCTGAAATTGTGACCCCGGGGCTTAGGGATTTTTTCAAAAAAATCTTTTTCTGCCGGTTAAGTTGTTGAGGGCTGATTTCTTGTCCTGTGATAAAAAGCCTTCTGTTTCGACTGCCAAAACTTTCAGGGGAGCATTTGCAACCGTTCGGCACCATATTTGACTGAATTACAGAAAGTCAGATTTTTGCTGAAATTGTGACCCCGGGGCTTAGGGATTTTTTCAAAAGTTGTTGAGGGCTGATTTCTTGTTCTGTGATAAAAAGCCTTCTGTTTCGACTGCCAAAACTTTCAGGGGAGCATTTGCAACCGTTCGGCACCATATTTGACTGAATTCCCGAAAGTCAGATTTTTGCTGAAATTGTGACCCCGGGGCTTAGGGATTTTTTCAAAAAAATCTTTTTCCACCGGTTTAGTTGTTGAGGGCTGATTTCTTGTCCTGTGATAAAAAGCCTTCTGTTTCGACTGCCAAACCTTTCAGGGGAGCATTTGCAAGCGTTTGGCAGCATTTTTGAGTGAATTGGCAAAAGTCAGATTTTTGCTGAAATTGTGATTTTTTCAAAAAAATCTTTTTCCGCCGGTTAATTTGTTGAGGGCTGATTTCTTTTCCTGTGATAAAAAGCCTTCTGTTTCGACTGCCAAAACTTTCAGGGGAGCATTTGCAAGCGATTGGCAGCATTTTTGAGTGAATTGGCAAAAGTCAGATTTTTGCTGAAATTGTGAACCCGGGGCTTAGAGATTTTTTCAAAAGTTGTTGAGGGCTGATTTCTTGTCTGGTGATAAAAAGCCTTCTGTTTCGACTGCCAAAACTTTCAGGGGAGCATTTGCAAGCGATTGGCAGCATTTTTGAGTGAATTGGCAAAAGTCAGATTTTTGCTGAAATTGTGACCCCGGGGCTTAGGGATTTTTTCAAAAAAATCTTTTTCCGCTGGTTAAGTTGTTGAGGGCTGATTTCTTGTCCTGTGATAAAAAGCCTTCTGTTTCGACTGCCAAACCTTTCAGGGGAGCATTTGCAAGCGTTTGGCAGCATTTTTGAGTGAATTCCCGAAAGTCAGATTTTTGCTGAAATTGTGACCCCGGGGCTTAGGGGTTTTTTCAAAAGTTGTTGAGGGCTGATTTCTTGTCCTGTGATAAAAAGCCTTCTGTTTCGACTGCCAAAACTTTCAGGGGAGCATTTGCATGCGTTTGGCAGCATTTTTGAGTGAATTGGCAAAAGTCAGATTTTTGCTGAAATTGTGACCCCGGGGCTTAGGGATTTTTTCAAAAAAATCTTTTTCCGCCGGTTAAGTTGTTGAGGGCTGATTTCTTGTTCTGTGATAAAAAGCCTTCTGTTTCGACTGCCAAACCTTTCAGGGGAGCATTTGCAAGCGTTTGGCAGCATTTTTGAGTGAATTCCCGAAAGTCAGATTTTTGCTGAAATTGTGACCCCGTGGCTTAGGGATTTTTTCAAAAAAATCTTTTTCCACCAGTTAAGTTGTTGAGGGCTGATTTCTTGTTCTATGATAAAAAGCCTTCTGTTTCGACTGCCAAACCTTTCAGGGGAGCATTTGCAAGCGTTTGGCAGCATTTTTGAGTGAATTCCCGAAAGTCAGATTTTTGCTGAAATTGTGACCCCGGGGCTTAGGGATTTTTTCAAAAAAATCTTTTTCCGCCGGTTAAGTTGTTGAGGGCTGATTTCTTGTCCTGTGATAAAAAGCCTTCTGTTTCGACTGTCAAAACTTTCAGGTGAGCATTTGCAAGCGTTTGGAAGCATTTGTGAGTGAATTGGCAAAAGTCAGATTTTTGCTGAAATTGTGACCCCGGGGCTTAGTGATTTTTTCAAAAGTTGTTGAGGGCTGATTTCTTGTTCTGTGATAAAAAGCCTTCTGTTTCGACTGCCAAAACTTTCAGGGGAGCATTTGCAACCTTTCGGCACCATATTTGACTGAATTCCCGAAAGTCAGATTTTTGCTGAAATTGTGACCCCGGGGCTTAGGGATTTTTTCAAAAAAATCTTTTTCCACCGGTTAAGTTGTTGAGGGCTGATTTCTTGTCCTGTGATAAAAAGCCTTCTTTTTCGACTGCCAAACCTTTCAGGGGAGCATTTGCAAGCGTTTGGCAGCATTTTTGAGTGAATTCCCGAAAGTCAGATTTTTGCTGAAATTGTGACCCCGGGGCTTAGGGATTTTTTCAAAAAAATCTTTTTCCGCCAGTTAAGTTGTTGAGGGCTGATTTCTTGTCCTGTGATAAAAAGCCTTCTATTTCGACTGTGAGACTTTCAGGGGAGCATTTGCAAGCGATTGGCAGCATTTTTGAGTGAATTGGCAAAAGTCAGATTTTTGCTGAAATTGTGACCCCGGGGCTTAGGGATTTTTTCAAAAGTTGTTGAGGGCTGATTTCTTGTTCTGTGATAAAAAGCCTTCTGTTTCGACTGCCAAAACTTTCAGGGGAGCATTTGCAACCGTTCGGCACCATATTTGACTGAATTCCCGAAAGTCAGATTTTTGCTGAAATTGTGACCCCGGGGCTTAGGGATTTTTTCAAAAAAATCTTTTTCCGCTGGTTAAGTTGTTGAGGGCTGATTTCTTGTCCTGTGATAAAAAGCCTTCTGTTTCGACTGCCAAACCTTTCAGGGGAGCATTTGCAAGCGTTTGGCAGCATTTTTGAGTGAATTCCCGAAAGTCAGATTTTTGCTGAAATTGTGACCCCGGGGCTTAGGGATTTTTTCAAAAAAATCTTTTTCTGCCGGTTAAGTTGTTGAGTGCTGATTTCTTGTCCTGTGATAAAAAGCCTTCTGTTTCGACTGCCAAAACTTTCAGAGGAGCATTTGCAACCGTTCGGCACCATATTTGACTGAATTCCCGAAAGTCAGATTTTTGCTGAAATTGTGACCCCGGGGCTTAGGGATTTTTTCAAAAGTTGTTGAGGGCTGATTTCTTGTTCTGTGATAAAAAGCCTTCTGTTTCGACTGCCAAAACTTTCAGGGGAGCATTTGCAACCGTTCGGCACCATATTTGACTGAATTCCCGAAAGTCAGATTTTTGCTGAAATTGTGACCCCGGGGCTTAGGGATTTTTTCAAAAAAATCTTTTTCCACCGGTTAAGTTGTTGAGGGCTGATTTCTTGTCCTGTGATAAAAAGCCTTCTGTTTCGACTGCCAAACCTTTCAGGGGAGCTTTTGCAAGCGTTTGGCAGCATTTTTGAGTGAATTCCCGAAAGTCAGATTTTTGCTGAAATTGTGACCCCGGGGCTTAGGGATTTTTTCAAAAAAATCTTTTTCCGCCGGTTAATTTGTTGAGGGCTGATTTCTTGTCCTGTGATAAAAAGCCTTCTGTTTCGACTGCCAAAACTTTCAGGGGAGCATTTGCAAGCGATTGGCAGCATTTTTGAGTGAATTGGCAAAAGTCAGATTTTTGCTGAAATTGTGACCCCGGGGCTTAGAGATTTTTTCAAAAGTTGTTGAGGGCTGATTTCTTGTTCTGTGATAAAAAGCCTTCTGTTTCGACTGCCAAACCTTTCAGGGGAGCATTTGCAAGCGTTTGGCAGCATTTTTGAGTGAATTCCCGAAAGTCAGATTTTTGCTGAAATTGTGACCCCGTGGCTTAGGGATTTTTTCAAAAAAATCTTTTTCCGCCAGTTAAGTTGTTGAGGGCTGATTTCTTGTTCTGTGATAAAAAGCCTTCTGTTTCGACTGCCAAACCTTTCAGGGGAGCATTTGCAAGCGTTTGGCAGCATTTTTGAGTGAATTCCCGAAAGTCAGATTTTTGAGGAATTGTGACCCCGGGGCTTAGGGATTTTTTCAAAAAAATCTCTTTCCGCCGGTTAAGTTGTTGAGGGCTGATTTCTTCTCCTGTGATAAAAAGCCTTCTGTTTCGACAGTCAAAACTTTCAGGGGAGCATTTGCAAGCGATTGGCAGCATTTTTGAGTGAATTGGCAAAAGTCAGATTTTTGCTGAAATTGTGACCCCGGGGCTTAGTGATTTTTTCAAAAGTTGTTGAGGGCTGATTTCTTGTCCTGTGATAAAAAGCCTTCTTTTTCGACTGCCAAACCTTTCAGGGGAGCATTTGCAAGCGTTTGGCAGCATTTTTGAGTGAATTCCCGAAAGTCAGATTTTTGCTGAAATTGTGACCCCGGGGCTTAGAGATTTTTTCAAAAAAATCTTTTTCCGCCAGTTAATTTGTTGAGGGCTGATTTCTTGTCCTGTGATAAAAAACCTTCTATTTCGACTGCGAGACTTTCAGGGGAGCATTTGCAAGCGATTGGCAGCATTTTTGAGTGAATTGGCAAAAGTCAGATTTTTGCTGAAATTGTGACCCCGGGGCTTAGGGATTTTTTCAAAAGTTGTTGAGGGCTGATTTCTTGTTCTGTGATAAAAAGCCTTCTGTTTCGACTGCCAAAACTTTCAGGGGAGCATTTGCAACCGTTTCGGCACCATATTTGACCGAATTCCCGAAAGTCAGATTTTTGCTGAAATTGTGACCCCGGGGCTTAGGGATTTTTTCAAAAAAATCTTTTTCCGCTGGTTAAGTTGTTGAGGGCTGATTTCTTGTCCTGTGATAAAAAGCCTTCTGTTTCGACTGCCAAACCTTTCAGGGGAGCATTTGCAAGCGTTTGGCAGCATTTTTGAGTGAATTCCCGAAAGTCAGATTTTTGCTGAAATTGTGACCCCGGGGCTTAGGGATTTTTTCAAAAAAATCTTTTTCTGCCGGTTAAGTTGTTGAGGGCTGATTTCTTGTCCTGTGATAAAAAGCCTTCTGTTTCGACTGCCAAAACTTTCAGGGGAGCATTTGCAACCGTTCGGCACCATATTTGACTGAATTCCAGAAAGTCAGATTTTTGCTGAAATTGTGACCCCGGGGCTTAGGGATTTTTTCAAAAGTTGTTGAGGGCTGATTTCTTGTTCTGTGATAAAAAGCCTTCTGTTTCGACTGCCAAAACTTTCAGGGGAGCATTTGCAACCGTTCGGCACCATATTTGACTGAATTCCCGAAAGTCAGATTTTTGCTGAAATTGTGACCCCGGGGCTTAGGGATTTTTTCAAAAAAATCTTTTTCCACCGGTTTAGTTGTTGAGGGCTGATTTCTTGTCCTGTGATAAAAAGCCTTCTGTTTCGACTGCCAAACCTTTCAGGGGAGCATTTGCAAGCGTTTGGCAGCATTTTTGAGTGAATTGGCAAAAGTCAGATTTTTGCTGAAATTGTGATTTTTTCAAAAAAATCTTTTTCCGCCGGTTAATTTGTTGAGGGCTGATTTCTTTTCCTGTGATAAAAAGCCTTCTGTTTCGACTGCCAAAACTTTCAGGGGAGCATTTGCAAGCGATTGGCAGCATTTTTGAGTGAATTGGCAAAAGTCAGATTTTTGCTGAAATTGTGAACCCGGGGCTTAGAGATTTTTTCAAAAGTTGTTGAGGGCTGATTTCTTGTCTGGTGATAAAAAGCCTTCTGTTTCGACTGCCAAAACTTTCAGGGGAGCATTTGCAAGCGATTGGCAGCATTTTTGAGTGAATTGGCAAAAGTCAGATTTTTGCTGAAATTGTGACCCCGGGGCTTAGGGATTTTTTCAAAAAAATCTTTTTCCGCTGGTTAAGTTGTTGAGGGCTGATTTCTTGTCCTGTGATAAAAAGCCTTCTGTTTCGACTGCCAAACCTTTCAGGGGAGCATTTGCAAGCGTTTGGCAGCATTTTTGAGTGAATTCCCGAAAGTCAGATTTTTGCTGAAATTGTGACCCCGGGGCTTAGGGGTTTTTTCAAAAGTTGTTGAGGGCTGATTTCTTGTCCTGTGATAAAAAGCCTTCTGTTTCGACTGCCAAAACTTTCAGGGGAGCATTTGCATGCGTTTGGCAGCATTTTTGAGTGAATTGGCAAAAGTCAGATTTTTGCTGAAATTGTGACCCCGGGGCTTAGGGATTTTTTCAAAAAAATCTTTTTCCGCCGGTTAAGTTGTTGAGGGCTGATTTCTTGTTCTGTGATAAAAAGCCTTCTGTTTCGACTGCCAAACCTTTCAGGGGAGCATTTGCAAGCGTTTGGCAGCATTTTTGAGTGAATTCCCGAAAGTCAGATTTTTGCTGAAATTGTGACCCCGTGGCTTAGGGATTTTTTCAAAAAAATCTTTTTCCACCAGTTAAGTTGTTGAGGGCTGATTTCTTGTTCTATGATAAAAAGCCTTCTGTTTCGACTGCCAAACCTTTCAGGGGAGCATTTGCAAGCGTTTGGCAGCATTTTTGAGTGAATTCCCGAAAGTCAGATTTTTGCTGAAATTGTGACCCCGGGGCTTAGGGATTTTTTCAAAAAAATCTTTTTCCGCCGGTTAAGTTGTTGAGGGCTGATTTCTTGTCCTGTGATAAAAAGCCTTCTGTTTCGACTGTCAAAACTTTCAGGTGAGCATTTGCAAGCGTTTGGAAGCATTTGTGAGTGAATTGGCAAAAGTCAGATTTTTGCTGAAATTGTGACCCCGGGGCTTAGTGATTTTTTCAAAAGTTGTTGAGGGCTGATTTCTTGTTCTGTGATAAAAAGCCTTCTGTTTCGACTGCCAAAACTTTCAGGGGAGCATTTGCAACCTTTCGGCACCATATTTGACTGAATTCCCGAAAGTCAGATTTTTGCTGAAATTGTGACCCCGGGGCTTAGGGATTTTTTCAAAAAAATCTTTTTCCACCGGTTAAGTTGTTGAGGGCTGATTTCTTGTCCTGTGATAAAAAGCCTTCTTTTTCGACTGCCAAACCTTTCAGGGGAGCATTTGCAAGCGTTTGGCAGCATTTTTGAGTGAATTCCCGAAAGTCAGATTTTTGCTGAAATTGTGACCCCGGGGCTTAGGGATTTTTTCAAAAAAATCTTTTTCCGCCAGTTAAGTTGTTGAGGGCTGATTTCTTGTCCTGTGATAAAAAGCCTTCTATTTCGACTGTGAGACTTTCAGGGGAGCATTTGCAAGCGATTGGCAGCATTTTTGAGTGAATTGGCAAAAGTCAGATTTTTGCTGAAATTGTGACCCCGGGGCTTAGGGATTTTTTCAAAAGTTGTTGAGGGCTGATTTCTTGTTCTGTGATAAAAAGCCTTCTGTTTCGACTGCCAAAACTTTCAGGGGAGCATTTGCAACCGTTCGGCACCATATTTGACTGAATTCCCGAAAGTCAGATTTTTGCTGAAATTGTGACCCCGGGGCTTAGGGATTTTTTCAAAAAAATCTTTTTCCGCTGGTTAAGTTGTTGAGGGCTGATTTCTTGTCCTGTGATAAAAAGCCTTCTGTTTCGACTGCCAAACCTTTCAGGGGAGCATTTGCAAGCGTTTGGCAGCATTTTTGAGTGAATTCCCGAAAGTCAGATTTTTGCTGAAATTGTGACCCCGGGGCTTAGGGATTTTTTCAAAAAAATCTTTTTCTGCCGGTTAAGTTGTTGAGGGCTGATTTCTTGTCCTGTGATAAAAAGCCTTCTGTTTCGACTGCCAAAACTTTCAGAGGAGCATTTGCAACCGTTCGGCACCATATTTGACTGAATTCCCGAAAGTCAGATTTTTGCTGAAATTGTGACCCCGGGGCTTAGGGATTTTTTCAAAAGTTGTTGAGGGCTGATTTCTTGTTCTGTGATAAAAAGCCTTCTGTTTCGACTGCCAAAACTTTCAGGGGAGCATTTGCAACCGTTCGGCACCATATTTGACTGAATTCCCGAAAGTCAGATTTTTGCTGAAATTGTGACCCCGGGGCTTAGGGATTTTTTCAAAAAAATCTTTTTCCACCGGTTAAGTTGTTGAGGGCTGATTTCTTGTCCTGTGATAAAAAGCCTTCTGTTTCGACTGCCAAACCTTTCAGGGGAGCTTTTGCAAGCGTTTGGCAGCATTTTTGAGTGAATTCCCGAAAGTCAGATTTTTGCTGAAATTGTGACCCCGGGGCTTAGGGATTTTTTCAAAAAAATCTTTTTCCGCCGGTTAATTTGTTGAGGGCTGATTTCTTGTCCTGTGATAAAAAGCCTTCTGTTTCGACTGCCAAAACTTTCAGGGGAGCATTTGCAAGCGATTGGCAGCATTTTTGAGTGAATTGGCAAAAGTCAGATTTTTGCTGAAATTGTGACCCCGGGGCTTAGAGATTTTTTCAAAAGTTGTTGAGGGCTGATTTCTTGTTCTGTGATAAAAAGCCTTCTGTTTCGACTGCCAAACCTTTCAGGGGAGCATTTGCAAGCGTTTGGCAGCATTTTTGAGTGAATTCCCGAAAGTCAGATTTTTGCTGAAATTGTGACCCCGTGGCTTAGGGATTTTTTCAAAAAAATCTTTTTCCGCCAGTTAAGTTGTTGAGGGCTGATTTCTTGTTCTGTGATAAAAAGCCTTCTGTTTCGACTGCCAAACCTTTCAGGGGAGCATTTGCAAGCGTTTGGCAGCATTTTTGAGTGAATTCCCGAAAGTCAGATTTTTGAGGAATTGTGACCCCGGGGCTTAGGGATTTTTTCAAAAAAATCTCTTTCCGCCGGTTAAGTTGTTGAGGGCTGATTTCTTCTCCTGTGATAAAAAGCCTTCTGTTTCGACAGTCAAAACTTTCAGGGGAGCATTTGCAAGCGATTGGCAGCATTTTTGAGTGAATTGGCAAAAGTCAGATTTTTGCTGAAATTGTGACCCCGGGGCTTAGTGATTTTTTCAAAAGTTGTTGAGGGCTGATTTCTTGTCCTGTGATAAAAAGCCTTCTTTTTCGACTGCCAAACCTTTCAGGGGAGCATTTGCAAGCGTTTGGCAGCATTTTTGAGTGAATTCCCGAAAGTCAGATTTTTGCTGAAATTGTGACCCCGGGGCTTAGAGATTTTTTCAAAAAAATCTTTTTCCGCCAGTTAATTTGTTGAGGGCTGATTTCTTGTCCTGTGATAAAAAACCTTCTATTTCGACTGCGAGACTTTCAGGGGAGCATTTGCAAGCGATTGGCAGCATTTTTGAGTGAATTGGCAAAAGTCAGATTTTTGCTGAAATTGTGACCCCGGGGCTTAGGGATTTTTTCAAAAGTTGTTGAGGGCTGATTTCTTGTTCTGTGATAAAAAGCCTTCTGTTTCGACTGCCAAAACTTTCAGGGGAGCATTTGCAACCGTTTCGGCACCATATTTGACCGAATTCCCGAAAGTCAGATTTTTGCTGAAATTGTGACCCCGGGGCTTAGGGATTTTTTCAAAAAAATCTTTTTCCTCTGGTTAAGTTGTTGAGGGCTGATTTCTTGTCCTGTGATAAAAAGCCTTCTGTTTCGACTGCCAAACCTTTCAGGGGAGCATTTGCAAGCGTTTGGCAGCATTTTTGAGTGAATTCCCGAAAGTCAGATTTTTGCTGAAATTGTGACCCCGGGGCTTAGGGATTTTTTCAAAAAAATCTTTTTCTGCCGGTTAAGTTGTAGAGGGCTGATTTCTTGTCCTGTGATAAAAAGCCTTCTGTTTCGACTGCCAAAACTTTCAGGGGAGCATTTGCAACCGTTCGGCACCATATTTGACTGAATTCCCGAAAGTCAGATTTTTGCTGAAATTGTGACCCCGGGGCTTAGGGATTTTTTCAAAAAAATCTTTTTCCACCGGTTAAGTTGTTGAGGGCTGATTTCTTGTCCTGTGATAAAAAGCCTTCTGTTTCGACTGCCAAACCTTTCAGGGGAGCATTTGCAAGCGTTTGGCAGCATTTTTGAGTGAATTCCCGAAAGTCAGATTTTTGCTGAAATTGTGACCCCGGGGCTTAGGGATTTTTTCAAAAAAATCTTTTTCCGCCGGTTAATTTGTTGAGGGCTGATTTCTTGTCCTGTGATAAAAAGCCTTCTGTTTCGACTGCCAAAACTTTCAGGGGAGCATTTGCAAGCGATTGGCAGCATTTTTGAGTGAATTGGCAAAAGTCAGATTTTTGCTGAAATTGTGACCCCGGGGCTTAGGGATTTTTTCAAAAGTTGTTGAGGGCTGATTTCTTGTTCTGTGATAAAAAGCCTTCTGTTTCGACTGCCAAAACTTTCAAGGGAGCATTTGCAACCGTTCGGCACCATATTTGACTGAATTCCCGAAAGTCAGATTTTTGCTGAAATTGTGACCCCGGGGCTTAGGGATTTTTTCAAAAAAATCTTTTTCCGCCGGTTAAGTTGTTGAGGGCTGATTTCTTGTCCTGTGATAAAAAGCCTTCTGTTTCGACTGCCAAACATTTCAGGGGAGCATTTGCAAGCGTTTGGCAGCATTTTTGAGTTAATTCCCGAAAGTCAGATTTTTGCTGAAATTGTGACCCCGGGGCTTAGGGGTTTTTTAAAAAGTTGTTGAGGGCTGATTTCTTGTCCTGTGATAAAAAGCCTTCTGTTTCGACTGCCAAAACTTTCAGGGGAGCATTTGGAAGCGTTTGGCAGCATTTTTGAGTGAATTGGCAAAAGTCAGATTTTTGCTGAAATTGTGACCCCGGGGCTTAGGGATTTTTTCAAAAAAATCTTTTTCCGCCGGTTAAGTTGTTGAGGGCTGATTTCTTGTTCTGTGATAAAAAGCCTTCTGTTTCGACTGCCAAACCTTTCAGGGGAGCATTTGCAAGCGTTTGGCAGCATTTTTGAGTGAATTCCCGAAAGTCAGATTTTTGCTGAAATTGTGACCCCGTGGCTTAGGGATTTTTTCAAAAAAATCTTTTTCCGCCAGTTAAGTTGTTGAGGGCTGATTTCTTGTTCCGTGATAAAAAGCCTTCTGTTTCGACTGCCAAACTTTCAGGGGAGCATTTGCAAGCGATTGGCAGCATTTTTGAGTGAATTGGCAAAAGTCAGATTTTTGCTGAAATTGTGACCCCGGGGCTTAGAGATTTTTTGAAAAGTTGTTGACGGCTGATTTCTTGTCCTGTGATAAAAAGCCTTCTGTTTCGACTTTCAAAACTTTCAGGTGAGCATTTGCAAGCGTTTGGCAGCATTTGTGAGTGAATTGTCAAAAGTCAGATTTTTGCTGAAATTGTGACCCCGGGGCTTAGTGATTTTTTCAAAAGTTGTTGAGGGCTGATTTCTTGTTCTGTGATAAAAAGCCTTCTGTTTCGACTGCCAAACCTTTCAGGGGAGCATTTGCAAGCGTTTGGCAGCATTTTTGAGTGAATTCCCGAATGTCAGATTTTTGCTGAAATTGTGACCCCGGGGCTTAGGGATTTTTTCAAAAAAATCTTTTTCCGCCGGTTAAGTTGTTGAGGGCTGATTTCTTGTCCTGTGATAAAAAGCCTTCTGTTTCGACTGCCAAACTTTCAGGGGAGCATTTGCAAGCGATTGGCAGCATTTTTGAGTGAATTGGCAAAAGTCAGATTTTTGCTGAAAATGTGACCCCGGGGCATAGAGATTTTTTGAAAAGTTGTTGACGGCTGATTTCTTGTCCTGTGATAAAAAGCCTTCTGTTTCGACTGTCAAAACTTTCAGGTGAGCATTTGCAAGCGTTTGGCAGCATTTGTGAGTGAACTGGCAAAAGTCAGATTTTTGCTGAAATTGTGACCCCGGGGCTTAGAGATTTTTTCAAAAGTTGTTGTGGGCTGATTTCTTCTTCTGTGATAAAAAGCCTTCTGTTTCTACTGCCAAAACTTTCAGGGGAGCATTTGCAACCTTTCGGCACCATATTTGAGTGAATTCCCGAAAGTCAGATTTTTGCTGAAATTGTGACCCCGGGGCTTAGGGATTTTTTCAAAAAAATCTTTTTCCGCCGGTTAAGTTGTTGAGGGCTGATTTCTTGTCCTGTGATAAAAAGCCTTCTATTTCGACTGCGAGACTTTCAGGGGAGCATTTGCAAGCGATTGGCAGCATTTTTGAGTGAATTGGCAAAAGTCAGATTTTTGCTGAAATTGTGACCCCGGGGCTTAGGGATTTTTTCAAAAGTTGTTGAGGGCTGATTTCTTGTTCTGTGATAAAAAGCCTTCTGTTTCTACTGCCAAAACTTTCAGGGGAGCATTTGCAACCTTTCGGCACCATATTTGAGTGAATTCCCGAAAGTCAGATTTTTGCTGAAATTGTGACCCCGGGGCTTAGGGATTTTTTCAAAAAAATCTTTTTCCGCCGGTTAAGTTGTTGAGGGCTGATTTCTTGTTCTGTGATAAAAAGCCTTCTGTTTCGACTGCCAAACCTTTCAGGGGAGCATTTGCAAGCGATTGGCAGCATTTTTGAGTGAATTCCCGAAAGTCAGATTTTTGCTGAAATTGTGACCCCGTGGCTTAGGGATTTTTTCAAAAAAATCTTTTTCCGCCAGTTAAGTTGTTGAGGGCTGATTTCTTGTTCTGTGATAAAAAGCCTTCTGTTTCGACTGCCAAACCTTTCAGGGGAGCATTTGCAAGCGTTTGGCAGCATTTTTGAGTGAATTCCCGAAAGTCAGATTTTTGCTGAAATTGTGACCCCGGGGCTTAGGGATTTTTTCAAAAAAATCTTTTTCCGCCGGTTAAGTTGTTGAGGGCTGATTTATTGTCCTGTGATAAAAAGCCTTCTGTTTCGACTGCCAAACTTTCAGGGGAGCATTTGCAAGCGATTGGCAGCATTTTTGAGTGAATTGGCAAAAGTCAGATTTTTGCTGAAATTGTGAACCCCGGGACTTAGAGATTTTTTGAAAAGTTGTTGACGGCTGATTTCTTGTCCTGTGATAAAAAGCCTTCTGTTTCGACTGTCAAAACTTTCAGGTGAGCATTTTCAAGCGTTTGGCAGAATTTGTGAGTGAATTGGCAAAAGTCAGATTTTTGCTGAAATTGTGACCCCGGGGCTTAGTGATATTTTCAAAAGTTGTTGAGGGCTGATTTCTTGTTCTGTGATAAAAAGCCTTCTGTTTCGACTGCCAAACCTTTCAGGGGAGCATTTGCAAGCGTTTGGCAGCATTTTTGAGTGAATTCCCGAAAGCCAGATTTTTGCTGAAATTGTGACCCCGGGGCTTAGGGATTTTTTCAAAAAAATCTTTTTCCGCCGGTTAAGTTGTTGAGGGCTGATTTCTTGTCCTGTGATAAAAAGCCTTCTATTTCGACTGCGAGACTTTCAGGGGAGCATTTGCAAGCGATTGGCAGCATTTTTGAGTGAATTGGCAAAAGTCAGATTTTTGCTGAAATTGTGACCCCGGGGCTTAGGGATTTTTTCAAAAAAATCTTTTTCCGCCGGTTAAGTTGTTGAGGGCTGATTTCTTGTCCTGTGATAAAAAGCCTTCTGTTTCGACTGCCAAACCTTTCAGGGGAGCATTTGGAAGCGTTTGGCAGCATTTTTGAGTGAATTGGCAAAAGTCAGATTTTTGCTGAAATTGTGACCCCGGGGCTTAGGGATTTTTTCAAAAAAATCTTTTTCCGCCGGTTAAGTTGTTGAGGGCTGATTTCTTGTTCTGTGATAAAAAGCCTTCTGTTTCGACTGCCAAACCTTTCAGGGGAGCATTTGCAAGCGATTGGCAGCATTTTTGAGTGAATTCCCGAAAGTCAGATTTTTGCTGAAATTGTGACCCCGTGGCTTAGGGATTTTTTCAAAAAAATCTTTTTCCGCCGGTTAAGTTGTTGAGGGCTGATTTCTTGTCCTGTGATAAAAAGCCTTCTGTTTCGACTGCCAAACTTTCAGGGGAGCATTTGCAAGCGATTGGCAGCATTTTTGAGTGAATTGGCAAAAGTCAGATTTTTGCTGAAAATGTGACCCCGGGGCATAGAGATTTTTTGAAAAGTTGTTGACGGCTGATTTCTTGTCCTGTGATAAAAAGCCTTCTGTTTCGACTGTCAAAACTTTCAGGTGAGCATTTGCAAGCGTTTGGCAGCATTTGTGAGTGAATTGGCAAAAGTCAGATTTTTGCTGAAATTGTGACCCCGGGGCTTAGAGATTTTTTCAAAAGTTGTTGTGGGCTGATTTCTTCTTCTGTGATAAAAAGCCTTCTGTTTCTACTGCCAAAACTTTCAGGGGAGCATTTGCAACCTTTCGGCACCATATTTGAGTGAATTCCCGAAAGTCAGATTTTTGCTGAAATTGTGACCCCGGGGCTTAGGGATTTTTTCAAAAAAATCTTTTTCCGCCGGTTAAGTTGTTGAGGGCTGATTTCTTGTCCTGTGATAAAAAGCCTTCTATTTCGACTGCGAGACTTTCAGGGGAGCATTTGCAAGCGATTGGCAGCATTTTTGAGTGAATTGGCAAAAGTCAGATTTTTGCTGAAATTGTGACCCCGGGGCTTAGGGATTTTTTCAAAAGTTGTTGAGGGCTGATTTCTTGTTCTGTGATAAAAAGCCTTCTGTTTCTACTGCCAAAACTTTCAGGGGAGCATTTGCAACCTTTCGGCACCATATTTGAGTGAATTCCCGAAAGTCAGATTTTTGCTGAAATTGTGACCCCGGGGCTTAGGGATTTTTTCAAAAAAATCTTTTTCCGCCGGTTAAGTTGTTGAGGGCTGATTTCTTGTTCTGTGATAAAAAGCCTTCTGTTTCGACTGCCAAACCTTTCAGGGGAGCATTTGCAAGCGATTGGCAGCATTTTTGAGTGAATTCCCGAAAGTCAGATTTTTGCTGAAATTGTGACCCCGTGGCTTAGGGATTTTTTCAAAAAAATCTTTTTCCGCCAGTTAAGTTGTTGAGGGCTGATTTCTTGTTCTGTGATAAAAAGCCTTCTGTTTCGACTGCCAAACCTTTCAGGGGAGCATTTGCAAGCGTTTGGCAGCATTTTTGAGTGAATTCCCGAAAGTCAGATTTTTGCTGAAATTGTGACCCCGGGGCTTAGGGATTTTTTCAAAAAAATCTTTTTCCGCCGGTTAAGTTGTTGAGGGCTGATTTATTGTCCTGTGATAAAAAGCCTTCTGTTTCGACTGCCAAACTTTCAGGGGAGCATTTGCAAGCGATTGGCAGCATTTTTGAGTGAATTGGCAAAAGTCAGATTTTTGCTGAAATTGTGAACCCCGGGACTTAGAGATTTTTTGAAAAGTTGTTGACGGCTGATTTCTTGTCCTGTGATAAAAAGCCTTCTGTTTCGACTGTCAAAACTTTCAGGTGAGCATTTGCAAGCGTTTGGCAGAATTTGTGAGTGAATTGGCAAAAGTCAGATTTTTGCTGAAATTGTGACCCCGGGGCTTAGTGATATTTTCAAAAGTTGTTGAGGGCTGATTTCTTGTTCTGTGATAAAAAGCCTTCTGTTTCGACTGCCAAACCTTTCAGGGGAGCATTTGCAAGCGTTTGGCAGCATTTTTGAGTGAATTCCCGAAAGCCAGATTTTTGCTGAAATTGTGACCCCGGGGCTTAGGGATTTTTTCAAAAAAATCTTTTTCCGCCGGTTAAGTTGTTGAGGGCTGATTTCTTGTCCTGTGATAAAAAGCCTTCTATTTCGACTGCGAGACTTTCAGGGGAGCATTTGCAAGCGATTGGCAGCATTTTTGAGTGAATTGGCAAAAGTCAGATTTTTGCTGAAATTGTGACCCCGGGGCTTAGGGATTTTTTCAAAAAAATCTTTTTCCGCCGGTTAAGTTGTTGAGGGCTGATTTCTTGTCCTGTGATAAAAAGCCTTCTGTTTCGACTGCCAAACCTTTCAGGGGAGCATTTGGAAGCGTTTGGCAGCATTTTTGAGTGAATTGGCAAAAGTCAGATTTTTGCTGAAATTGTGACCCCGGGGCTTAGGGATTTTTTCAAAAAAATCTTTTTCCGCCGGTTAAGTTGTTGAGGGCTGATTTCTTGTTCTGTGATAAAAAGCCTTCTGTTTCGACTGCCAAACCTTTCAGGGGAGCATTTGCAAGCGATTGGCAGCATTTTTGAGTGAATTCCCGAAAGTCAGATTTTTGCTGAAATTGTGACCCCGTGGCTTAGGGATTTTTTCAAAAAAATCTTTTTCCGCCGGTTAAGTTGTTGAGGGCTGATTTCTTGTTCTGTGATAAAAAGCCTTCTGTTTCGACTGCCAAACCTTTCAGGGGAGCATTTGCAAGCGTTTGGCAGCATTTTTGAGTGAATTCCCGAAAGTCAGATTTTTGCTGAAATTGTGACCCCGGGGCTTAGAGATTTTTTGAAAAGTTGTTGACGGCTGATTTCTTGTCCTGTGATAAAAAGCCTTCTGTTTCGACTGTCAAAACTTTCAGGTGAGCATTTGCAAGCGTTTGGCAGCATTTGTGAGTGAATTGGCAAAAGTCAGATTTTTGCTGAAATTGTGACCCCGGGTCTTAGAGATTTTTTCAAAAGTTGTTGAGGGCTGATTTCTTCTTCTGTGATAAAAAGCCTTCTGTTTCTACTGCCAAAACTTTCAGGGGAGCATTTGCAACCTTTCGGCACCATATTTGAGTGAATTCCCGAAAGTCAGATTTTTGCTGAAATTGTGACCCCGGGGCTTAGGGATTTTTTCAAAAAAATCTTTTTCCGCCGGTTAAGTTGTTGAGGGCTGATTTCTTGTCCTGTGATAAAAAGCCTTCTATTTCGACTGCGAGACTTTCAGGGGAGCATTTGCAAGCGATTGGCAGCATTTTTGAGTGAATTGGCAAAAGTCAGATTTTTGCTGAAATTGTGACCCCGGGGCTTAGGGATTTTTTCAAAAGTTGTTGAGGGCTGATTTCTTGTTCTGTGATAAAAAGCCTTCTGTTTCTACTGCCAAAACTTTCAGGGGAGCATTTGCAACCTTTCGGCACCATATTTGAGTGAATTCCCGAAAGTCAGATTTTTGCTGAAATTGTGACCCCGGGGCTTAGGGATTTTTTCAAAAAAATCTTTTTCCGCCGGTTAAGTTGTTGAGGGCTGATTTCTTGTTCTGTGATAAAAAGCCTTCTGTTTCGACTGCCAAACCTTTCAGGGGAGCATTTGCAAGCGATTGGCAGCATTTTTGAGTGAATTCCCGAAAGTCAGATTTTTGCTGAAATTGTGACCCCGTGGCTTAGGGATTTTTTCAAAAAAATCTTTTTCCGCCAGTTAAGTTGTTGAGGGCTGATTTCTTGTTCTGTGATAAAAAGCCTTCTGTTTCGACTGCCAAACCTTTCAGGGGAGCATTTGCAAGCGATTGGCAGCATTTTTGAGTGAATTCCCGAAAGTCAGATTTTTGCTGAAATTGTGACCCCGTGGCTTAGGGATTTTTTCAAAAAAATCTTTTTCCGCCAGTTAAGTTGTTGAGGGCTGATTTCTTGTTCTGTGATAAAAAGCCTTCTGTTTCGACTGCCAAACCTTTCAGGGGAGCATTTGCAAGCGTTTGGCAGCATTTTTGAGTGAATTCCCGAAAGTCAGATTTTTGCTGAAATTGTGACCCCGGGGCTTAGGGATTTTTTCAAAAAAATCTTTTTCCGCCGGTTAAGTTGTTGAGGGCTGATTTCTTGTCCTGTGATAAAAAGCCTTCTGTTTCGACTGCCAAACTTTCAGGGGAGCATTTGCAAGCGATTGGCAGCATTTTTGAGTGAATTGGCAAAAGTCAGATTTTTGCTGAAATTGTGAACCCCGGGACTTAGAGATTTTTTGAAAAGTTGTTGACGGCTGATTTCTTGTCCTGTGATAAAAAGCCTTCTGTTTCGACTGTCAAAACTTTCAGGTGAGCATTTGCAAGCGTTTGGCAGCATTTGTGAGTGAATTGGCAAAAGTCAGATTTTTGCTGAAATTGTGACCCCGGGTCTTAGAGATTTTTTCAAAAGTTGTTGAGGGCTGATTTCTTCTTCTGTGATAAAAAGCCTTCTGTTTCTACTGCCAAAACTTTCAGGGGAGCATTTGCAACCTTTCGGCACCATATTTGAGTGAATTCCCGAAAGTCAGATTTTTGCTGAAATTGTGACCCCGGGGCTTAGGGATTTTTTCAAAAAAATCTTTTTCCGCCGGTTAAGTTGTTGAGGGCTGATTTCTTGTCCTGTGATAAAAAGCCTTCTATTTCGACTGCGAGACTTTCAGGGGAGCATTTGCAAGCGATTGGCAGCATTTTTGAGTGAATTGGCAAAAGTCAGATTTTTGCTGAAATTGTGACCCCGGGGCTTAGGGATTTTTTCAAAAGTTGTTGAGGGCTGATTTCTTGTTCTGTGATAAAAAGCCTTCTGTTTCTACTGCCAAAACTTTCAGGGGAGCATTTGCAACCTTTCGGCACCATATTTGAGTGAATTCCCGAAAGTCAGATTTTTGCTGAAATTGTGACCCCGGGGCTTAGGGATTTTTTCAAAAAAATCTTTTTCCGCCGGTTAAGTTGTTGAGGGCTGATTTCTTGTTCTGTGATAAAAAGCCTTCTGTTTCGACTGCCAAACCTTTCAGGGGAGCATTTGCAAGCGATTGGCAGCATTTTTGAGTGAATTCCCGAAAGTCAGATTTTTGCTGAAATTGTGACCCCGTGGCTTAGGGATTTTTTCAAAAAAATCTTTTTCCGCCAGTTAAGTTGTTGAGGGCTGATTTCTTGTTCTGTGATAAAAAGCCTTCTGTTTCGACTGCCAAACCTTTCAGGGGAGCATTTGCAAGCGATTGGCAGCATTTTTGAGTGAATTCCCGAAAGTCAGATTTTTGCTGAAATTGTGACCCCGTGGCTTAGGGATTTTTTCAAAAAAATCTTTTTCCGCCAGTTAAGTTGTTGAGGGCTGATTTCTTGTTCTGTGATAAAAAGCCTTCTGTTTCGACTGCCAAACCTTTCAGGGGAGCATTTGCAAGCGTTTGGCAGCATTTTTGAGTGAATTCCCGAAAGTCAGATTTTTGCTGAAATTGTGACCCCGGGGCTTAGGGATTTTTTCAAAAAATCTTTTTCCGCCGGTTAAGTTGTTGAGGGCTGATTTCTTGTCCTGTGATAAAAAGCCTTCTATTTCGACTGCGAGACTTTCAGGGGAGCATTTGCAAGCGATTGGCAGCATTTTTGAGTGAATTGGCAAAAGTCAGATTTTTGCTGAAATTGTGACCCCGGGGCTTAGGGATTTTTTCAAAAAAATCTTTTTCCGCCGGTTAAGTTGTTGAGGGCTGATTTCTTGTCCTGTGATAAAAAGCCTTCTGTTTCGACTGCCAAACCTTTCAGGGGAGCATTTGGAAGCGTTTGGCAGCATTTTTGAGTGAATTGGCAAAAGTCAGATTTTTGCTGAAATTGTGACCCCGGGGCTTAGGGATTTTTTCAAAAAAATCTTTTTCCGCCGGTTAAGTTGTTGAGGGCTGATTTCTTGTTCTGTGATAAAAAGCCTTCTGTTTCGACTGCCAAACCTTTCAGGGGAGCATTTGCAAGCGATTGGCAGCATTTTTGAGTGAATTCCCGAAAGTCAGATTTTTGCTGAAATTGTGACCCCGTGGCTTAGGGATTTTTTCAAAAAAATCTTTTTCCGCCGGTTAAGTTGTTGAGGGCTGATTTCTTGTTCTGTGATAAAAAGCCTTCTGTTTCGACTGCCAAACCTTTCAGGGGAGCATTTGCAAGCGATTGGCAGCATTTTTGAGTGAATTCCCGAAAGTCAGATTTTTGCTGAAATTGTGACCCCGGGGCTTAGAGATTTTTTGAAAAGTTGTTGACGGCTGATTTCTTGTCCTGTGATAAAAAGCCTTCTGTTTCGACTGTCAAAACTTTCAGGTGAGCATTTGCAAGCGTTTGGCAGTGAATTTGCAAAAGTCAGATTTTTGCTGAAATTGTGACCCCGGGGCTTAGTGATTTTTTCAAAAGTTGTTGAGGGCTGATTTCTTGTTCTGTGATAAAAAGCCTTCTGTTTCGACTGCCAAACCTTTCAGGGGAGCCTTTGCAAGCGTTTGGCAGCATTTTTGAGTGAATTCCCGAAAGCCAGATTTTTGCTGAAATTGTGACCCCGGGGCTTAGGGATTTTTTCAAAAAAATCTTTTTCCGCCGGTTAAGTTGTTGAGGGCTGATTTCTTGTCCTGTGATAAAAAGCCTTCTATTTCGACTGCGAGACTTTCAGGGGAGCATTTGCAAGCGATTGGCAGCATTTTTGAGTGAAATGGCAAAAGTCAGATTTTTGCTGAAATTGTGACCCCGGGGCTTAGGGATTTTTTCAAAAGTTGTTGAGGGCTGATTTCTTGTTCTGTGATAAAAAGCCTTCTGTTTCGACTGCCAAACCTTTCAGGGGAGCATTTGCCACCGTTTGGCAGCATTTTTGAGTGAATTCCCGAAAGTCAGATTTTTGCTGAAATTGTGACCCCGGGGCTTAGGGATTTTTTCAAAAAAATCTTTTTCCACCGGTTAAGTTGTTGAGGGCTGATTTCTTGTCCTGTGATAAAAAGCCTTCTGTTTCGACTGCCAAACCTTTCAGGGGAGCATTTGCAAGCGTTTGGCAGCATTTTTGAGTGAATTCCCGAAAGTCAGATTTTTGCTGAAATTGTGACCCCGTGGCTTTGGGATTTTTTCAAAAAAATCTTTTTCCGCCGGTTAAGTTGTTGAGGGCTGATTTCTTGTTCTGTGATAAAAAGCCTTCTGTTTCGACTGCCAAACCTTTCAGGGGAGCATTTGCAAGCGTTTGGCAGCATTTTTGAGTGAATTCCCGAAAGTCAGATTTTTGCTGAAATTGTGACCCCGGGGCTTAGAGATTTTTTGAAAAGTTGTTGACGGCTGATTTCTTGTCCTGTGATAAAAAGCCTTCTGTTTCGACTGTCAAAACTTTCAGGTGAGCATTTGCAAGCGTTTGGCAGCATTTGTGAGTGAATTGGCAAAAGTCAGATTTTTGCTGAAATTGTGACCCCGGGGCTTAGTGATTTTTTCAAAAGTTGTTGAGGGCTGATTTCTTGTTCTGTGATAAAAAGCCTTCTGTTTCGACTGCCAAACCTTTCAGGGGAGCCTTTGCAAGCGTTTGGCAGCATTTTTGAGTGAATGCCCGAAAGCCAGATTTTTGCTGAAATTGTGACCCCGGGGCTTAGGGATTTTTTCAAAAAAATCTTTTTCCGCCGGTTAAGTTGTTGAGGGCTGATTTCTTGTCCTGTGATAAAAAGCCTTCTGTTTCGACTGCCAAACCTTTCAGGGGAGCATTTGCAAGCGTTTGGCAGCATTTTTGAGTGAATTCCCGAAAGTCAGATTTTTGCTGAAATTGTGACCCCGGGGCTTAGGGATTTTTTCAAAAAAATCTTTTTCCGCCGGTTAAGTTGTTGAGGGCTGATTTCTTGTCCTGTGATAAAAAGCCTTCTGTTTCGACTGCCAAAACTTTCAGGGGAGCATTTGCAACCGTTCGGCACCATATTTGACTGAATTCGCGAAAGTCAGATTTTTGCTGAAATTGTGACCCCGGGGCTTAGGGATTTTTTCAAAAGTTGTTGAGGGCTGATTTCTTGTTCTGTGATAAAAAGCCTTCTGTTTCGACTGCCAAACCTTTCAGGGGAGCATTTGCCACCGTTCGGCACCATATGTGACTGAATTCCCGAAAGTCAGATTTTTGCTGAAATTGTGACCCCGGGGCTTAGGGATTTTTTCAAAAAAATCTTTTTCCGCCGGTTAAGTTGTTGAGGGCTGATTTCTTGTCCTGTGATAAAAAGCCTTCTATTTCGACTGCCAGACTTTCAGGGGAGCATTTGGAAGCGTTTGGAAGCATTTTTGAGTGAATTGGCAAAAGTCAGATTTTTGCTGAAATTGTGACCCCGGGGCTTAGGGATTTTTTCAAAAGTTGTTGAGGGCTGATTTCTTGTTCTGTGATAAAAAGCCTTCTGTTTCGACTGCCAAAACTTTCAGGGGAGCATTTGCAACCGTTCGGCACCATATGTGACTGAATTCCCGAAAGTCAGATTTTTGCTGAAATTGTGACCCCGGGGCTTAGGGATTTTTTCAAAAAAATCTTTTTCCGCCGGTTAAGTTGTTGAGGGCTGATTTCTTGTTCTGTGATAAAAAGCCTTCTGTTTCGACTGCCAAACCTTTCAGGGGAGCATTTGCAAGCGTTTGGCAGCATTTTTGAGTGAATTGGCAAAAGTCAGATTTTTGCTGAAATTGTGACCCCGGGGCTTAGGGATTTTTTCAAAAAAATCTTTTTCTGCCGGTTAAGTTGTTTAGGGCTGATTTCTTGTCCTGTGATAAAAAGCCTTCTGTTTCGACTGCCAAAACTTTCAGGGGAGCATTTGCAACCGTTCGGCACCATATTTGACTGAATTCCCGAAAGTCAGATTTTTGCTGAAATTGTGACCCCGGGGCTTAGGGATTTTTTCAAAAGTTGTTGAGGGCTGATTTCTTGTCTGGTGATAAAAAGCCTTCTTTTTCAACTGCCAAAACTTTCAGGGGAGCATTTGCAAGCGATTGGCAGCATTTTTGAGTGAATTGGCAAAAGTCAGATTTTTACTGAAATTGTGACCCCGGGGCTTAGGGATTTTTTCAAAAAAATCTTTTTCCGCCGGTTAAGTTGTTGAGGGCTGATTTCTTGTCCTGTGATAAAAAGCCTTCTCTTTCGACTGCGAGACTTTCAGGGGAGCATTTGCAAGCGATTGGCAGCATTTTTGAGTGAATTGGCAAAAGTCAGATTTTTGCTGAAATTGTGACCCCGGGGCTTAGGGATTTTTTCAAAAGTTGTTGAGGGCTGATTTCTTGTTCTGTGATAAAAAGCCTTCTGTTTCGACTGCCAAACCTTTCAGGGGAGCATTTGCAAGCGATTGGCAGCATTTTTGAGTGAATTCCCGAAAGTCAGATTTTTGCTGAAATTGTGACCCCGTGGCTTAGGGATTTTTTCAAAAAAATCTTTTTCCGCCAGTTAAGTTGTTGAGGGCTGACTTGTTGTTCTGTGATAAAAAGCCTTCTGTTTCGACTGCCAAACCTTTCAGGGGAGCATTTGCAAGCGTTTGGCAGCATTTTTGAGTGAATTCCCGAAAGTCAGATTTTTGCTTAGGGATTTTTTCAAAAAAATCTTTTTCCGCCGGTTAAGTTGTTGAGGGCTGATTTCTTGTCCTGTGATAAAAAGCCTTCTGTTTCGACTGCCAAACTTTCAGGGGAGCATTTGCAAGCGATTGGCAGCATTTTTGAGTGAATTGGCAAAAGTCAGATTTTTGCTGAAATTGTGAACCCCGGGACTTAGAGATTTTTTGAAAAGTTGTTGACAGCTGATTTCTTGTCCTGTGATAAAAAGCCTTCTGTTTCGACTGTCAAAACTTTCAGGTGAGCATTTGCAAGCGTTTGGCAGAATTTGTGAGTGAATTGGCAAAAGTCAGATTTTTGCTGAAATTGTGACCCCGGGGCTTAGTGATTTTTTCAAAAGTTGTTGAGGGCTGATTTCTTGTTCTGTGATAAAAAGCCTTCTGTTTCGACTGCCAAACCTTTCAGGGGAGCATTTGCAAGCGTTTGGCAGCATTTTTGAGTGAATTCCCGAAAGCCAGATTTTTGCTGAAATTGTGACCCCGGGGCTTAGGGATTTTTTCAAAAAAATCTTTTTCCACCGGTTAAGTTGTTGAGGGCTGATTTCTTGTCCTGTGATAAAAAGCCTTCTATTTCGACTGCGAGACTTTCAGGGGAGCATTTGCAAGCGATTGGCAGCATTTTTGAGTGAATTGGCAAAAGTCAGATTTTTGCTGAAATTGTGACCCCGGGGCTTAGGGATTTTTTCAAAAAAATCTTTTTCCGCCGGTTAAGTTGTTGAGGGCTGATTTCTTGTCCTGTGATAAAAAGCCTTCTGTTTCGACTGCCAAACCTTTCAGGGGAGCATTTGGAAGCGTTTGGCAGCATTTTTGAGTGAATTGGCAAAAGTCAGATTTTTGCTGAAATTGTGACCCCGGGGCTTAGGGATTTTTTCAAAAAAATCTTTTTCCGCCGGTTAAGTTCTTGAGGGCTGATTTCTTGTTCTGTGATAAAAAGCCTTCTGTTTCGACTGCCAAACCTTTCAGGGGAGCATTTGCAAGCGATTGGCAGCATTTTTGAGTGAATTCCCGAAAGTCAGATTTTTGCTGAAATTGTGACCCCGGGGCTTAGGGATTTTTTCAAGAAAATCTTTTTCCGCCAGTTAAGTTGTTGAGGGCTGATTTCTTGTTCTGTGATAAAAAGCCTTCTGTTTCGACTGCCAAACCTTTCAGGGGAGCATTTGCAAGCGATTGGCAGCATTTTTGAGTGAATTCCCGAAAGTCAGATTTTTGCTGAAATTGTGACCCCGGGGCTTAGAGATTTTTTGAAAAGTTGTTGACGGCTGATTTCTTGTCCTGTGATAAAAAGCCTTCTGTTTCGACTGTCAAAACTTTCAGGTGAGCATTTGCAAGCGTTCGGCAGCATTTGTGAGTGAATTGGCAAAAGTCAGATTTTTGCTGAAATTGTGACCCCGGGGCTTAGTGATTTTTTCAAAAGTTGTTGAGGGCTGATTTCTTGTCCTGTGATAAAAAGCCTTCTGTTTCGACTGCCAAACCTTTCAGGGGAGCCTTTGCAAGCGTTTGGCAGCATTTTTGAGTGAATTCCCGAAAGCCAGATATTTGCTGAAATTGTGACCCCGGGGCTTAGGGATTTTTTCAAAAAAATCTTTTTCCGCCGGTTAAGTTGTTGAGGGCTGATTTCTTGTCCTGTGATAAAAAGCCTTCTATTTCGACTGCGAGACTTTCAGGGGAGCATTTGCAAGCGATTGGCAGCATTTTTGAGTGAATTGGCAAAAGTCAGATTTTTGCTGAAATTGTGACCCCAGGGCTTAGGGATTTTTTCAAAAGTTGTTGAGGGCTGATTTCTTGTTCTGTGATAAAAAGCCTTCTGTTTCGACTGCCAAACCTTTCAGGGGAGCATTTGCAAGCGTTTGGCAGCATTTTTGAGTGAATTCCCGAAAGTCAGATTTTTGCTGAAATTGTGACCCCGGGGCTTAGGGATTTTTTCAAAAAAATCTTTTTCCGCCGGTTAAGTTGTTGAGGGCTGATTTCTTGTCCTGTGATAAAAAGCCTTCTGTTTCGACTGCCAAAACTTTCAGGGGAGCATTTGCAACCGTTCGGCACCATATTTGACTGAATTCCCGAAAGTCAGATTTTTGCTGAAATTGTGACCCCGGGGCTTAGGGATTTTTTCAAAAGTTGTTGAGGGCTGATTTCTTGTCTGGTGATAAAAAGCCTTCTGTTTCAACTGCCAAAACTTTCAGGGGAGCATTTGCAAGCGATTGGCAGCATTTTTGAGTGAATTGGCAAAAGTCAGATTTTTACTGAAATTGTGACCCCGGGGCTTAGGGATTTTTTCAAAAGTTGTTGAGGACTGATTTCTTGTTCTGTGATAAAAAGCCTTCTGTTTCGACTGCCAAAACTTTCAGGGGAGCATTTGCAACCGTTCGGCACCATATTTGACTGAATTCCCGAAAGTCAGATTTTTGCTGAAATTGTGACCCTGGGGCTTAGGGATTTTTTCAAAAAAATCTTTTTCCGCCGGTTAAGTTGTTGAGGGCTGATTTCTTGTCCTGTGATAAAAAGCCTTCTGTTTCGACTGCCAAACATTTCAGGGGAGCATTTGCAAGCGTTTGGCAGCATTTTTGAGTTAATTCCCGAAAGTCAGATTTTTGCTGAAATTGTGACCCCGGGGCTTAGGGATTTTTTCAAAAAAATCTTCTTCCGCCGGTTAAGTTGTTGAGGGCTGATTTCTTGTCCTGTGATAAAAAGCCTTCTATTTCGACTGCCAGACTTTCAGGGGAGCATTTGGAAGCGTTTGGAAGCATTTTTGAGTGAATTGGCAAAAGTCAGATTTTTGCTGAAATTGTGACCCCGGGGCTTAGGGGTTTTTTGAAAAGTTGTTGAGGGCTGATTTCTTGTCCTGTGATAAAAAGCCTTCTGTTTCGACTGCCAAAACTTTCAGGGGAGCATTTGCAACCGTTCGGCACCATATTTGACTGAATTCCCGAAAGTCAGATTTTTGCTGAAATTGTGACCCCGGGGCTTAGGGATTTTTTCAAAAAAATCTTTTTCCGCCGGTTAAGTTGTTGAGGGCTGATTTCTTGTTCTGTGATAAAAAGCCTTCTGTTTCGACTGCCAAACCTTTCAGGGGAGCATTTGCAAGCGTTTGGCAGCATTTTTGAGTGAATTCCCGAAAGTCAGATTTTTGCTGAAATTGTGACCCCGTGGCTTAGGGATTTTTTCAAAAAAATCTTTTTCCGCCAGTTAAGTTGTTGAGGGCTGATTTCTTGTTCTGTGATAAAAAGCCTTCTGTTTCGACTGCCAAACTTTCAGGGGAGCATTTGCAAGCGATTGGCAGCATTTTTGAGTGAATTGGCAAAAGTCAGATTTTTGCTGAAATTGTGACCCCGGGGCTTAGAGATTTTTTGAAAAGTTGTTGACGGCTGATTTCTTGTCCTGTGATAAAAAGCCTTCTGTTTCGACTGTCAAAACTTTCAGGTGAGCATTTGCAAGCGTTTGGCAGCATTTGTGAGTGAATTGTCAAAAGTCAGATTTTTGCTGAAATTGTGACCCCGGGGCTTAGTGATTTTTTCAAAAAAATCTTTTTCCGCCAGTTAAGTTGTTGAGGGCTGATTTCTTGTTCTGTGATAAAAAGCCTTCTGTTTCGACTGCCAAACCTTTCAGGGGAGCATTTGCAAGCGTTTGGCAGCATTTTTGAGTGAATTCCCGAATGTCAGATTTTTGCTGAAATTGTGACCCCGGGGCTTAGGGATTTTTTCAAAAAAATCTTTTTCCGCCGGTTAAGTTGTTGAGGGCTGATTTCTTGTCCTGTGATAAAAAGCCTTCTGTTTCGACTGCCAAACTTTCAGGGGAGCATTTGCAAGCGATTGGCAGCATTTTTGAGTGAATTGGCAAAAGTCAGATTTTTGCTGAAAATGTGACCCCGGGGCATAGAGATTTTTTGAAAAGTTGTTGACGGCTGATTTCTTGTCCTGTGATAAAAAGCCTTCTGTTTCGACTGTCAAAACTTTCAGGTGAGCATTTGCAAGCGTTTGGCAGCATTTGTGAGTGAATTGGCAAAAGTCAGATTTTTGCTGAAATTGTGACCCCGGGGCTTAGAGATTTTTTCAAAAGTTGTTGAGGGCTGATTTCTTGTTCTGTGATAAAAAGCCTTCTGTTTCTACTGCCAAAACTTTCAGGGGAGCATTTGCAACCGTTCGGCACCATATGTGACTGAATTCCCGAAAGTCAGATTTTTGCTGAAATTGTGACCCCGGGGCTTAGGGATTTTTTCAAAAAAATCTTTTTCCACCGGTTAAGTTGTTGAGGGCTGATTTCTTGTCCTGTGATAAAAAGCCTTCTGTTTCGACTGCCAAACCTTTCAGGGGAGCATTTGCAAGCGTTTGGCAGCATTTTTGAGTGAATTCCCGAAAGTCAGATTTTTGCTGAAATTGTGACCCCGGGGCTTAGGGATTTTTTCAAAAAAATCTTTTTCTGCCGGTTAAGTTGTTGAGGGCTGATTTCTTGTCCTGTGATAAAAAGCCTTCTGTTTCGACTGCCAAAACTTTCAGGGGAGCATTTGCAACCGTTCGGCACCATATTTGACTGAATTCCCGAAAGTCAGATTTTTGCTGAAATTGTGACCCCGGGGCTTAGGGATTTTTTCAAAAGTTGTTGAGGGCTGATTTCTTGTTCTGTGATAAAAAGCCTTCTGTTTCGACTGCCAAAACTTTCAGGGGAGCATTTGCAACCTTTCGGCACCATATTTGACTGAATTCCCGAAAGTCAGATTTTTGCTGAAATTGTGACCCCGGGGCTTAGGGATTTTTTCAAAAAAATCTTTTTCCACCGGTTAAGTTGTTGAGGGCTGATTTCTTGTCCTGTGATAAAAAGCCTTCTGTTTCGACTGCCAAACCTTTCAGGGGAGCATTTGGAAGCGTTTGGCAGCATTTTTGAGTGAATTGGCAAAAGTCAGATTTTTGCTGAAATTGTGACCCCGGGGCTTAGGGATTTTTTCAAAAAAATCTTTTTCCGCCGGTTAAGTTGTTGAGGGCTGATTTCTTGTTCTGTGATAAAAAGCCTTCTGTTTCGACTGCCAAACCTTTCAGGGGAGCATTTGCAAGCGATTGGCAGCATTTTTGAGTGAATTCCCGAAAGTCAGATTTTTGCTGAAATTGTGACCCCGTGGCTTAGGGATTTTTTCAAAAAAATCTTTTTCCGCCAGTTAAGTTGTTGAGGGCTGATTTCTTGTTCTGTGATAAAAAGCCTTCTGTTTCGACTGCCAAACCTTTCAGGGGAGCATTTGCAAGCGTTTGGCAGCATTTTTGAGTGAATTCCCGAAAGTCAGATTTTTGCTGAAATTGTGACCCCGGGGCTTAGGGATTTTTTCAAAAAAATCTTTTTCCGCCGGTTAAGTTGTTGAGGGCTGATTTCTTGTCCTGTGATAAAAAGCCTTCTGTTTCGACTGCCAAACTTTCAGGGGAGCATTTGCAAGCGATTGGCAGCATTTTTGAGTGAATTGGCAAAAGTCAGATTTTTGCTGAAATTGTGAACCCCGGGACTTAGAGATTTTTTGAAAAGTTGTTGACAGCTGATTTCTTGTCCTGTGATAAAAAGCCTTCTGTTTCGACTGTCAAAACTTTCAGGTGAGCATTTGCAAGCGTTTGGCAGAATTTGTGAGTGAATTGGCAAAAGTCAGATTTTTGCTGAAATTGTGACCCCGGGGCTTAGTGATTTTTTCAAAAGTTGTTGAGGGCTGATTTCTTGTTCTGTGATAAAAAGCCTTCTGTTTCGACTGCCAAACCTTTCAGGGGAGCATTTGCAAGCGTTTGGCAGCATTTTTGAGTGAATTCCCGAAAGCCAGATTTTTGCTGAAATTGTGACCCCGGGGCTTAGGGATTTTTTCAAAAAAATCTTTTTCCACCGGTTAAGTTGTTGAGGGCTGATTTCTTGTCCTGTGATAAAAAGCCTTCTATTTCGACTGCGAGACTTTCAGGGGAGCATTTGCAAGCGATTGGCAGCATTTTTGAGTGAATTGGCAAAAGTCAGATTTTTGCTGAAATTGTGACCCCGGGGCTTAGGGATTTTTTCAAAAAAATCTTTTTCCGCCGGTTAAGTTGTTGAGGGCTGATTTCTTGTCCTGTGATAAAAAGCCTTCTGTTTCGACTGCCAAACCTTTCAGGGGAGCATTTGCAAGCGTTTGGCAGCATTTTTGAGTGAATTCCCGAAAGCCAGATTTTTGCTGAAATTGTGACCCCGGGGCTTAGGGATTTTTTCAAAAAAATCTTTTTCCGCCGGTTAAGTTCTTGAGGGCTGATTTCTTGTTCTGTGATAAAAAGCCTTCTGTTTCGACTGCCAAACCTTTCAGGGGAGCATTTGCAAGCGATTGGCAGCATTTTTGAGTGAATTCCCGAAAGTCAGATTTTTGCTGAAATTGTGACCCCGGGGCTTAGGGATTTTTTCAAGAAAATCTTTTTCCGCCAGTTAAGTTGTTGAGGGCTGATTTCTTGTTCTGTGATAAAAAGCCTTCTGTTTCGACTGCCAAACCTTTCAGGGGAGCATTTGCAAGCGATTGGCAGCATTTTTGAGTGAATTCCCGAAAGTCAGATTTTTGCTGAAATTGTGACCCCGGGGCTTAGAGATTTTTTGAAAAGTTGTTGACGGCTGATTTCTTGTCCTGTGATAAAAAGCCTTCTGTTTCGACTGTCAAAACTTTCAGGTGAGCATTTGCAAGCGTTCGGCAGCATTTGTGAGTGAATTGGCAAAAGTCAGATTTTTGCTGAAATTGTGACCCCGGGGCTTAGTGATTTTTTCAAAAGTTGTTGAGGGCTGATTTCTTGTCCTGTGATAAAAAGCCTTCTGTTTCGACTGCCAAACCTTTCAGGGGAGCCTTTGCAAGCGTTTGGCAGCATTTTTGAGTGAATTCCCGAAAGCCAGATTTTTGCTGAAATTGTGACCCCGGGGCTTAGGGATTTTTTCAAAAAAATCTTTTTCCGCCGGTTAAGTTGTTGAGGGCTGATTTCTTGTCCTGTGATAAAAAGCCTTCTATTTCGACTGCGAGACTTTCAGGGGAGCATTTGCAAGCGATTGGCAGCATTTTTGAGTGAATTGGCAAAAGTCAGATTTTTGCTGAAATTGTGACCCCAGGGCTTAGGGATTTTTTCAAAAGTTGTTGAGGGCTGATTTCTTGTTCTGTGATAAAAAGCCTTCTGTTTCGACTGCCAAACCTTTCAGGGGAGCATTTGCAAGCGTTTGGCAGCATTTTTGAGTGAATTCCCGAAAGTCAGATTTTTGCTGAAATTGTGACCCCGGGGCTTAGGGATTTTTTCAAAAAAATCTTTTTCCGCCGGTTAAGTTGTTGAGGGCTGATTTCTTGTCCTGTGATAAAAAGCCTTCTGTTTCGACTGCCAAAACTTTCAGGGGAGCATTTGCAACCGTTCGGCACCATATTTGACTGAATTCCCGAAAGTCAGATTTTTGCTGAAATTGTGACCCCGGGGCTTAGGGATTTTTTCAAAAGTTGTTGAGGGCTGATTTCTTGTCTGGTGATAAAAAGCCTTCTGTTTCAACTGCCAAAACTTTCAGGGGAGCATTTGCAAGCGATTGGCAGCATTTTTGAGTGAATTGGCAAAAGTCAGATTTTTACTGAAATTGTGACCCCGGGGCTTAGGGATTTTTTCAAAAGTTGTTGAGGACTGATTTCTTGTTCTGTGATAAAAAGCCTTCTGTTTCGACTGCCAAAACTTTCAGGGGAGCATTTGCAACCGTTCGGCACCATATTTGACTGAATTCCCGAAAGTCAGATTTTTGCTGAAATTGTGACCCCGGGGCTTAGGGATTTTTTAAAAAAAATCTTTTTCCGCCGGTTAAGTTGTTGAGGGCTGATTTCTTGTCCTGTGATAAAAAGCCTTCTGTTTCGACTGCCAAACATTTCAGGGGAGCATTTGCAAGCGTTTGGCAGCATTTTTGAGTTAATTCCCGAAAGTCAGATTTTTGCTGAAATTGTGACCCCGGGGCTTAGGGATTTTTTCAAAAAAATCTTCTTCCGCCGGTTAAGTTGTTGAGGGCTGATTTCTTGTCCTGTGATAAAAAGCCTTCTATTTCGACTGCCAGACTTTCAGGGGAGCATTTGGAAGCGTTTGGAAGCATTTTTGAGTGAATTGGCAAAAGTCAGATTTTTGCTGAAATTGTGACCCCGGGGCTTAGGGGTTTTTTGAAAAGTTGTTGAGGGCTGATTTCTTGTCCTGTGATAAAAAGCCTTCTGTTTCGACTGCCAAAACTTTCAGGGGAGCATTTGCAACCGTTCGGCACCATATTTGACTGAATTCCCGAAAGTCAGATTTTTGCTGAAATTGTGACCCCGGGGCTTAGGGATTTTTTCAAAAAAATCTTTTTCCGCCGGTTAAGTTGTTGAGGGCTGATTTCTTGTTCTGTGATAAAAAGCCTTCTGTTTCGACTGCCAAACCTTTCAGGGGAGCATTTGCAAGCGTTTGGCAGCATTTTTGAGTGAATTCCCGAAAGTCAGATTTTTGCTGAAATTGTGACCCCGTGGCTTAGGGATTTTTTCAAAAAAATCTTTTTCCGCCAGTTAAGTTGTTGAGGGCTGATTTCTTGTTCTGTGATAAAAAGCCTTCTGTTTCGACTGCCAAACTTTCAGGGGAGCATTTGCAAGCGATTGGCAGCATTTTTGAGTGAATTGGCAAAAGTCAGATTTTTGCTGAAATTGTGACCCCGGGGCTTAGAGATTTTTTGAAAAGTTGTTGACGGCTGATTTCTTGTCCTGTGATAAAAAGCCTTCTGTTTCGACTGTCAAAACTTTCAGGTGAGCATTTGCAAGCGTTTGGCAGCATTTGTGAGTGAATTGTCAAAAGTCAGATTTTTGCTGAAATTGTGACCCCGGGGCTTAGTGATTTTTTCAAAAAAATCTTTTTCCGCCAGTTAAGTTGTTGAGGGCTGATTTCTTGTTCTGTGATAAAAAGCCTTCTGTTTCGACTGCCAAACCTTTCAGGGGAGCATTTGCAAGCGTTTGGCAGCATTTTTGAGTGAATTCCCGAATGTCAGATTTTTGCTGAAATTGTGACCCCGGGGCTTAGGGATTTTTTCAAAAAAATCTTTTTCCGCCGGTTAAGTTGTTGAGGGCTGATTTCTTGTCCTGTGATAAAAAGCCTTCTGTTTCGACTGCCAAACTTTCAGGGGAGCATTTGCAAGCGATTGGCAGCATTTTTGAGTGAATTGGCAAAAGTCAGATTTTTGCTGAAAATGTGACCCCGGGGCATAGAGATTTTTTGAAAAGTTGTTGACGGCTGATTTCTTGTCCTGTGATAAAAAGCCTTCTGTTTCGACTGTCAAAACTTTCAGGTGAGCATTTGCAAGCGTTTGGCAGCATTTGTGAGTGAATTGGCAAAAGTCAGATTTTTGCTGAAATTGTGACCCCGGGGCTTAGAGATTTTTTCAAAAGTTGTTGAGGGCTGATTTCTTGTTCTGTGATAAAAAGCCTTCTGTTTCTACTGCCAAAACTTTCAGGGGAGCATTTGCAACCGTTCGGCACCATATGTGACTGAATTCCCGAAAGTCAGATTTTTGCTGAAATTGTGACCCCGGGGCTTAGGGATTTTTTCAAAAAAATCTTTTTCCACCGGTTAAGTTGTTGAGGGCTGATTTCTTGTCCTGTGATAAAAAGCCTTCTGTTTCGACTGCCAAACCTTTCAGGGGAGCATTTGCAAGCGTTTGGCAGCATTTTTGAGTGAATTCCCGAAAGTCAGATTTTTGCTGAAATTGTGACCCCGGGGCTTAGGGATTTTTTCAAAAAAATCTTTTTCTGCCGGTTAAGTTGTTGAGGGCTGATTTCTTGTCCTGTGATAAAAAGCCTTCTGTTTCGACTGCCAAAACTTTCAGGGGAGCATTTGCAACCGTTCGGCACCATATTTGACTGAATTCCCGAAAGTCAGATTTTTGCTGAAATTGTGACCCCGGGGCTTAGGGATTTTTTCAAAAGTTGTTGAGGGCTGATTTCTTGTTCTGTGATAAAAAGCCTTCTGTTTCGACTGCCAAAACTTTCAGGGGAGCATTTGCAACCTTTCGGCACCATATTTGACTGAATTCCCGAAAGTCAGATTTTTGCTGAAATTGTGACCCCGGGGCTTAGGGATTTTTTCAAAAAAATCTTTTTCCACCGGTTAAGTTGTTGAGGGCTGATTTCTTGTCCTGTGATAAAAAGCCTTCTGTTTCGACTGCCAAACCTTTCAGGGGAGCATTTGGAAGCGTTTGGCAGCATTTTTGAGTGAATTGGCAAAAGTCAGATTTTTGCTGAAATTGTGACCCCGGGGCTTAGGGATTTTTTCAAAAAAATCTTTTTCCGCCGGTTAAGTTGTTGAGGGCTGATTTCTTGTTCTGTGATAAAAAGCCTTCTGTTTCGACTGCCAAACCTTTCAGGGGAGCATTTGCAAGCGATTGGCAGCATTTTTGAGTGAATTCCCGAAAGTCAGATTTTTGCTGAAATTGTGACCCCGTGGCTTAGGGATTTTTTCAAAAAAATCTTTTTCCGCCAGTTAAGTTGTTGAGGGCTGATTTCTTGTTCTGTGATAAAAAGCCTTCTGTTTCGACTGCCAAACCTTTCAGGGGAGCATTTGCAAGCGTTTGGCAGCATTTTTGAGTGAATTCCCGAAAGTCAGATTTTTGCTGAAATTGTGACCCCGGGGCTTAGGGATTTTTTCAAAAAAATCTTTTTCCGCCGGTTAAGTTGTTGAGGGCTGATTTCTTGTCCTGTGATAAAAAGCCTTCTGTTTCGACTGCCAAACTTTCAGGGGAGCATTTGCAAGCGATTGGCAGCATTTTTGAGTGAATTGGCAAAAGTCAGATTTTTGCTGAAATTGTGAACCCCGGGACTTAGAGATTTTTTGAAAAGTTGTTGACAGCTGATTTCTTGTCCTGTGATAAAAAGCCTTCTGTTTCGACTGTCAAAACTTTCAGGTGAGCATTTGCAAGCGTTTGGCAGAATTTGTGAGTGAATTGGCAAAAGTCAGATTTTTGCTGAAATTGTGACCCCGGGGCTTAGTGATTTTTTCAAAAGTTGTTGAGGGCTGATTTCTTGTTCTGTGATAAAAAGCCTTCTGTTTCGACTGCCAAACCTTTCAGGGGAGCATTTGCAAGCGTTTGGCAGCATTTTTGAGTGAATTCCCGAAAGCCAGATTTTTGCTGAAATTGTGACCCCGGGGCTTAGGGATTTTTTCAAAAAAATCTTTTTCCACCGGTTAAGTTGTTGAGGGCTGATTTCTTGTCCTGTGATAAAAAGCCTTCTATTTCGACTGCGAGACTTTCAGGGGAGCATTTGCAAGCGATTGGCAGCATTTTTGAGTGAATTGGCAAAAGTCAGATTTTTGCTGAAATTGTGACCCCGGGGCTTAGGGATTTTTTCAAAAAAATCTTTTTCCGCCGGTTAAGTTGTTGAGGGCTGATTTCTTGTCCTGTGATAAAAAGCCTTCTGTTTCGACTGCCAAACCTTTCAGGGGAGCATTTGGAAGCGTTTGGCAGCATTTTTGAGTGAATTGGCAAAAGTCAGATTTTTGCTGAAATTGTGACCCCGGGGCTTAGGGATTTTTTCAAAAAAATCTTTTTCCGCCGGTTAAGTTGTTGAGGGCTGATTTCTTGTTCTGTGATAAAAAGCCTTCTGTTTCGACTGCCAAACCTTTAAGGGGAGCATTTGCAAGCGTTTGGCAGCATTTTTGAGTGAATTCCCGAAAGTCAGATTTTTGCTGAAATTGTGACCCCGGGGCTTAGGGATTTTTTCAAAAAAATCTTTTTCCGCCAGTTAAGTTGTTGAGGGCTGATTTCTTGTTCTGTGATAAACAGCCTTCTGTTTCGACTGCCAAACCTTTCAGGGGAGCATTTGCAAGCGTTTGGCAGCATTTGTGAGTGAATTGGCAAAAGTCAGATTTTTGCTGAAATTGTGACCCCGGGGCTTAGAGATTTTTTGAAAAGTTGTTGACGGCTGATTTCTTGTCCTGTGATAAAAAGCCTTCTGTTTCGACTGCCAAACCTTTCAGGGGAGCCTTTGCAAGCGTTTGGCAGCATTTTTGAGTGAATTCCCGAAAGCCAGATTTTTGCTGAAATTGTGACCCCGGGGCTTAGGGATTTTTTCAAAAAAATCTTTTTCCGCCGGTTAAGTTGTTGAGGGCTGATTTCTTGTCCTGTGATAAAAAGCCTTCTATTTCGACTGCGAGACTTTCAGGGGAGCATTTGCAAGCGATTGGCAGCATTTTTGAGTGAATTGGCAAAAGTCAGATTTTTGCTGAAATTGTGACCCCGGGGCTTAGGGATTTTTTCAAAAGTTGTTGAGGGCTGATTTCTTGTTCTGTGATAAAAAGCCTTCTGTTTCGACTGCCAAACCTTTCAGGGGAGCATTTGCAAGCGTTTGGCAGCATTTTTGAGTGAATTCCCGAAAGTCAGATTTTTGCTGAAATTGTGACCCCGGGGCTTAGGGATTTTTTCAAAAAAATCTTTTTCCGCCGGTTAAGTTGTTGAGGGCTGATTTCTTGTCCTGTGATAAAAAGCCTTCTGTTTCGACTGCCAAAACTTTCAGGGGAGCATTTGCAACCGTTCGGCACCATATTTGACTGAATTCCCGAAAGTCAGATTTTTGCTGAAATTGTGACCCCGGGGCTTAGGGATTTTTTCAAAAGTTGTTGAGGGCTGATTTCTTGTCCTGTGATAAAAAGCCTTCTGTTTCGACTGCCAAACCTTTCAGGGGAGCATTTGCAAGCGTTTGGCAGCATTTTTGAGTGAATTGGCAAAAGTCAGATTTTTGCTGAAATTGTGACCCCGGGGCTTAGGGATTTTTTCAAAAAAATCTTTTTCCGCCGGTTAAGTTGTTGAGGGCTGATTTCTTGTTCTGTGATAAAAAGCCTTCTGTTTCGACTGCCAAACCTTTCAGGGGAGCATTTGCAAGCGATTGGCAGCATTTTTGAGTGAATTCCCGAAAGTCAGATTTTTGCTGAAATTGTGACCCCGTGGCTTAGGGATTTTTTCAAAAAAATCTTTTTCCGCCAGTTAAGTTGTTGAGGGCTGATTTCTTGTTCTGTGATAAAAAGCCTTCTGTTTCGACTGCCAAACCTTTCAGGGGAGCATTTGCAAGCGTTTGGCAGCATTTTTGAGTGAATTCCCGAAAGTCAGATTTTTGCTGAAATTGTGACCCCGGGGCTTAGGGATTTTTTCAAAAAAATCTTTTTCCGCCGGTTAAGTTGTTGAGGGCTGATTTCTTGTCCTGTGATAAAAAGCCTTCTGTTTCGACTGCCAAACTTTCAGGGGAGCATTTGCAAGCGATTGGCAGCATTTTTGAGTGAATTGGCAAAAGTCAGATTTTTGCTGAAATTGTGAACCCCGGGACTTAGAGATTTTTTGAAAAGTTGTTGACAGCTGATTTCTTGTCCTGTGATAAAAAGCCTTCTGTTTCGACTGTCAAAACTTTCAGGTGAGCATTTGCAAGCGTTTGGCAGAATTTGTGAGTGAATTGGCAAAAGTCAGATTTTTGCTGAAATTGTGACCCCGGGGCTTAGTGATTTTTTCAAAAGTTGTTGAGGGCTGATTTCTTGTTCTGTGATAAAAAGCCTTCTGTTTCGACTGCCAAACCTTTCAGGGGAGCATTTGCAAGCGTTTGGCAGCATTTTTGAGTGAATTCCCGAAAGCCAGATTTTTGCTGAAATTGTGACCCCGGGGCTTAGGGATTTTTTCAAAAAAATCTTTTTCCGCCGGTTAAGTTGTTGAGGGCTGATTTCTTGTCCTGTGATAAAAAGCCTTCTGTTTCGACTGCCAAACTTTCAGGGGAGCATTTGCAAGCGATTGGCAGCATTTTTGAGTGAATTGGCAAAAGTCAGATTTTTGCTGAAATTGTGAACCCCGGGACTTAGAGATTTTTTGAAAAGTTGTTGACAGCTGATTTCTTGTCCTGTGATAAAAAGCCTTCTGTTTCGACTGTCAAAACTTTCAGGTGAGCATTTGCAAGCGTTTGGCAGAATTTGTGAGTGAATTGGCAAAAGTCAGATTTTTGCTGAAATTGTGACCCCGGGGCTTACTGATTTTTTCAAAAGTTGTTGAGGGCTGATTTCTTGTTCTGTGATAAAAAGCCTTCTGTTTCGACTGCCAAACCTTTCAGGGGAGCATTTGCAAGCGTTTGGCAGCATTTTTGAGTGAATTCCCGAAAGCCAGATTTTTGCTGAAATTGTGACCCCGGGGCTTAGGGATTTTTTCAAAAAAATCTTTTTCCACCGGTTAAGTTGTTGAGGGCTGATTTCTTGTCCTGTGATAAAAAGCCTTCTATTTCGACTGCGAGACTTTCAGGGGAGCATTTGCAAGCGATTGGCAGCATTTTTGAGTGAATTGGCAAAAGTCAGATTTTTGCTGAAATTGTGACCCCGGGGCTTAGGGATTTTTTCAAAAAAATCTTTTTCCGCCGGTTAAGTTGTTGAGGGCTGATTTCTTGTCCTGTGATAAAAAGCCTTCTGTTTCGACTGCCAAACCTTTCAGGGGAGCATTTGGAAGCGTTTGGCAGCATTTTTGAGTGAATTGGCAAAAGTCAGATTTTTGCTGAAATTGTGACCCCGGGGCTTAGGGATTTTTTCAAAAAAATCTTTTTCCGCCGGTTAAGTTGTTGAGGGCTGATTTCTTGTTCTGTGATAAAAAGCCTTCTGTTTCGACTGCCAAACCTTTAAGGGGAGCATTTGCAAGCGTTTGGCAGCATTTTTGAGTGAATTCCCGAAAGTCAGATTTTTGCTGAAATTGTGACCCCGGGGCTTAGGGATTTTTTCAAAAAAATCTTTTTCCGCCAGTTAAGTTGTTGAGGGCTGATTTCTTGTTCTGTGATAAAAAGCCTTCTGTTTCGACTGCCAAACCTTTCAGGGGAGCATTTGCAAGCGTTTGGCAGCATTTGTGAGTGAATTGGCAAAAGTCAGATTTTTGCTGAAATTGTGACCCCGGGGCTTAGAGATTTTTTGAAAAGTTGTTGACGGCTGATTTCTTGTCCTGTGATAAAAAGCCTTCTGTTTCGACTGCCAAACCTTTCAGGGGAGCCTTTGCAAGCGTTTGGCAGCATTTTTGAGTGAATTCCCGAAAGCCAGATTTTTGCTGAAATTGTGACCCCGGGGCTTAGGGATTTTTTCAAAAAAATCTTTTTCCGCCGGTTAAGTTGTTGAGGGCTGATTTCTTGTCCTGTGATAAAAAGCCTTCTATTTCGACTGCGAGACTTTCAGGGGAGCATTTGCAAGCGATTGGCAGCATTTTTGAGTGAATTGGCAAAAGTCAGATTTTTGCTGAAATTGTGACCCCGGGGCTTAGGGATTTTTTCAAAAGTTGTTGAGGGCTGATTTCTTGTTCTGTGATAAAAAGCCTTCTGTTTCGACTGCCAAACCTTTCAGGGGAGCATTTGCAAGCATTTGGCAGCATTTTTGAGTGAATTCCCGAAAGTCAGATTTTTGCTGAAATTGTGACCCCGGGGCTTAGGGATTTTTTCAAAAAAATCTTTTTCCGCCGGTTAAGTTGTTGAGGGCTGATTTCTTGTCCTGTGATAAAAAGCCTTCTGTTTCGACTGCCAAAACTTTCAGGGGAGCATTTGCAACCGTTCGGCACCATATTTGACTGAATTCGCGAAAGTCAGATTTTTGCTGAAATTGTGACCCCGGGGCTTAGGGATTTTTTCAAAAGTTGTTGAGGGCTGATTTCTTGTTCTGTGATAAAAAGCCTTCTGTTTCGACTGCCAAAACTTTCAGGGGAGCATTTGCAACCGTTCGGCACCATATTTGACTGAATTCCCGAAAGTCAGATTTTTGCTGAAATTGTGACCCCGGGGCTTAGGGATTTTTTCAAAAAAATCTTTTTCCACCGGTTAAGTTGTTGAGGGCTGATTTCTTGTCCTGTGATAAAAAGCCTTCTGTTTCGACTGCCAAACCTTTCAGGGGAGCATTTGCAAGCGTTTGGCAGCATTTTTGAGTGAATTCCCGAAAGTCAGATTTTTGCTGAAATTGTGACCCCGGGGCTTAGGGATTTTTTCAAAAAAAACTTTTTCTGCCGGTTAAGTTGTTGAGGGCTGATTTCTTGTCCTGTGATAAAAAGCCTTCTGTTTCGACTGCCAAAACTTTCAGGGGAGCATTTGCAACCGTTCGGCACCATATTTGACTGAATTCCCGAAAGTCAGATTTTTGCTGAAATTGTGACCCCGGGGCTTAGGGATTTTTTCAAAAGTTGTTGAGGGCTGATTTCTTGTTCTGTGATAAAAAGCCTTCTGTTTCGACTGCCAAAACTTTCAGGGGAGCATTTGCAACCTTTCGGCACCATATTTGACTGAATTCCCGAAAGTCAGATTTTTGCTGAAATTGTGACCCCGGGGCTTAGGGATTTTTTCAAAAAAATCTTTTTCCACCGGTTAAGTTGTTGAGGGCTGATTTCTTGTCCTGTGATAAAAAGCCTTCTGTTTCGACTGCCAAACCTTTCAGGGGAGCATTTGGAAGCGTTTGGCAGCATTTTTGAGTGAATTGACAAAAGTCAGATTTTTGCTGAAATTGTGACCCCGGGGCTTAGGGATTTTTTCAAAAAAATCTTTTTCCGCTGGTTAAGTTGTTGAGGGCTGATTTCTTGTTCTGTGATAAAAAGCCTTCTGTTTCGACTGCCAAACCTTTCAGGGGAGCATTTGCAAGCGATTGGCAGCATTTTTGAGTGAATTCCCGAAAGTCAGATTTTTGCTGAAATTGTGACCCCGTGGCTTAGGGATTTTTTCAAAAAAATCTTTTTCCGCCAGTTAAGTTGTTGAGGGCTGATTTCTTGTTCTGTGATAAAAAGCCTTCTGTTTCGACTGCCAAACCTTTCAGGGGAGCATTTGCAAGCGTTTGGCAGCATTTTTGAGTGAATTCCCGAAAGTCAGATTTTTGCTGAAATTGTGACCCCGGGGCTTAGGGATTTTTTCAAAAAAATCTTTTTCCGCCGGTTAAGTTGTTGAGGGCTGATTTCTTGTCCTGTGATAAAAAGCCTTCTGTTTCGACTGCCAAACTTTCAGGGGAGCATTTGCAAGCGATTGGCAGCATTTTTGAGTGAATTGGCAAAAGTCAGATTTTTGCTGAAATTGTGAACCCCGGGACTTAGAGATTTTTTGAAAAGTTGTTGACAGCTGATTTCTTGTCCTGTGATAAAAAGCCTTCTGTTTCGACTGTCAAAACTTTCAGGTGAGCATTTGCAAGCGTTTGGCAGAATTTGTGAGTGAATTGGCAAAAGTCAGATTTTTGCTGAAATTGTGACCCCGGGGCTTAGTGATTTTTTCAAAAGTTGTTGAGGGCTGATTTCTTGTTCTGTGATAAAAAGCCTTCTGTTTCGACTGCCAAACCTTTCAGGGGAGCATTTGCAAGCGTTTGGCAGCATTTTTGAGTGAATTCCCGAAAGCCAGATTTTTGCTGAAATTGTGACCCCGGGGCTTAGGGATTTTTTCAAAAAAATCTTTTTCCGCCGGTTAAGTTGTTGAGGGCTGATTTCTTGTCCTGTGATAAAAAGCCTTCTATTTCGACTGCGAGACTTTCAGGGGAGCATTTGCAAGCGTTTGGCAGCATTTTTGAGTGAATTGGCAAAAGTCAGATTTTTGCTGAAATTGTGACCCCGGGGCTTAGGGATTTTTTCAAAAAAATCTTTTTCCGCCGGTTAAGTTGTTGAGGGCTGATTTCTTGTCCTGTGATAAAAAGCCTTCTGTTTCGACTGCCAAACCTTTCAGGGGAGCATTTGGAAGCGTTTGGCAGCATTTTTGAGTGAATTGGCAAAAGTCAGATTTTTGCTGAAATTGTGACCCCGGGGCTTAGGGATTTTTTCAAAAAAATCTTTTTCCGCCGGTTAAGTTGTTGAGGGCTGATTTCTTGTTCTGTGATAAAAAGCCTTCTGTTTCGACTGCCAAACCTTTCAGGGGAGCATTTGCAAGCGATTGGCAGCATTTTTGAGTGAATTCCCGAAAGTCAGATTTTTGCTGAAATTGTGACCCCGTGGCTTAGGGATTTTTTCAAAAAAATCTTTTTCCGCCAGTTAAGTTGTTGAGGGCTGATTTCTTGTTCTGTGATAAAAAGCCTTCTGTTTCGACTGCCAAACCTTTCAGGGGAGCATTTGCAAGCGTTTGGCAGCATTTTTGAGTGAATTCCCGAAAGTCAGATTTTTGCTGAAATTGTGACCCCGGGGCTTAGAGATTTTTTGAAAAGTTGTTGACGGCTGATTTCTTGTCCTGTGATAAAAAGCCTTCTGTTTCGACTGTCAAAACTTTCAGGTGAGCATTTGCAAGCGTTTGGCAGCATTTGTGAGTGAATTGGCAAAAGTCAGATTTTTGCTGAAATTGTGACCCCGGGGCTTAGTGATTTTTTCAAAAGTTGTTGAGGGCTGATTTCTTGTTCTATGATAAAAAGCCTTCTGTTTCGACTGCCAAACCTTTCAGGGGAGCCTTTGCAAGCGTTTGGCAGCATTTTTGAGTGAATTCCCGAAAGCCAGATTTTTGCTGAAATTGTGACCCCGGGGCTTAGGGATTTTTTCAAAAAAATCTTTTTCCGCCGGTTAAGTTGTTGAGGGCTGATTTCTTGTCCTGTGATAAAAAGCCTTCTATTTCGACTGCGAGACTTTCAGGGGAGCATTTGCAAGCGATTGGCAGCATTTTTGAGTGAATTGGCAAAAGTCAGATTTTTGCTGAAATTGTGACCCCGGGGCTTAGGGATTTTTTCAAAAGTTGTTGAGGGCTGATTTCTTGTTCTGTGATAAAAAGCCTTCTGTTTCGACTGCCAAACCTTTCAGGGGAGCATTTGCCACCGTTTGGCAGCATTTTTGAGTGAATTCCCGAAAGTCAGATTTTTGCTGAAATTGTGACCCCGGGGCTTAGGGATTTTTTCAAAAAAATCTTTTTCCACCGGTTAAGTTGTTGAGGGCTGATTTCTTGTCCTATGATAAAAAGCCTTCTGTTTCGACTGCCAAACCTTTCAGGGGAGCATTTGCAAGCGTTTGGCAGCATTTTTGAGTGAATTCCCGAAAGTCAGATTTTTGCTGAAATTGTGACCCCGGGGCTTAGGGATTTTTTCAAAAAAATCTTTTTCCGCCGGTTAAGTTGTTGAGGGCTGATTTCTTGTCCTGTGATAAAAAGCCTTCTGTTTCGACTGCCAAAACTTTCAGGGGAGCATTTGCAACCGTTCGGCACCATATTTGACTGAATTCGCGAAAGTCAGATTTTTGCTGAAATTGTGACCCCGGGGCTTAGGGATTTTTTCAAAAGTTGTTGAGGGCTGATTTCTTGTTCTGTGATAAAAAGCCTTCTGTTTCGACTGCCAAAACTTTCAGGGGAGCATTTGCAACCTTTCGGCACCATATTTGACTGAATTCCCGAAAGTCAGATTTTTGCTGAAATTGTGACCCCGGGGGTTAGGGATTTTTTCAAAAAAATCTTTTTCCACCGGTTAAGTTGTTGAGGGCTGATTTCTTGTCCTGTGATAAAAAGCCTTCTGTTTCGACTGCCAAACCTTTCAGGGGAGCATTTGCAAGCGTTTGGCAGCATTTTTGAGTGAATTCCCGAAAGTCAGATTTTTGCTGAAATTGTGACCCCGGGGCTTAGGGATTTTTTCAAAAAAATCTTTTTCCGCCGGTTAAGTTGTTGAGGGCTGATTTCTTGTCCTGTGATAAAAAGCCTTCTGTTTCGACTGCCAAAACTTTCAGGGGAGCATTTGCAACCGTTCGGCACCATATTTGACTGAATTCGCGAAAGTCAGATTTTTGCTGAAATTGTGACCCCGGGGCTTAGGGATTTTTTCAATAGTTGTTGTTGGCTGATTTCTTGTTCTGTGATAAAAAGCCTTCTGTTTCGACTGCCAAAACTTTCAGGGGAGCATTTGCAAGCGTTTGGCAGCATTTTTGAGTGAATTCCCGAAAGTCAGTTTTTTGCTGAAATTGTGACCCCGGGGCTTAGGGATTTTTTCAAAAAAATCTTTTTCTGCCGGTTAAGTTGTTGAGGGCTGATTTCTTGTCCTGTGATAAAAAGCCTTCTGTTTCGACTGCCAGACTTTCAGGGGAACATTTGCAAGCGATTGGCAGCATTTTTGAGTGAATTGGCAAAAGTCAGATTTTTGCTGAAAATGTGACCCCGGGGCTTAGAGATTTTTTGAAAAGTTGTTGACGGCTGATTTCTTGTCCTGTGATAAAAAGCCTTCTGTTTCGACTGTCAAAACTTTCAGGTGAGCATTTGCAAGCGTTTGGCAGCATTTGTGAGTGAATTGGCAAAAGTCAGATTTTTGCTGAAATTGTGACCCCGGGGCTTAGTGATTTTTTCAAAAGTTGTTGAGGGCTGATTTCTTGTTCTGTGATAAAAAGCCTTCTGTTTTGACTGCCAAAACTTTCAGGGGAGCATTTGCAAGCGTTTGGCAGCATTTTTGAGTGAATTCCCGAAAGCCAGATTTTTGCTGAAATTGTGACCCCGGGGCTTAGGGATTTTTTCAAAAAAATCTTTTTCCACCGGTTAAGTTGTTGAGGGCTGATTTCTTGTCCTGTGATAAAAAGCCTTCTGTTTCGACTGCCAAACCTTTCAGGGGAGCATTTGCAAGCGTTTGGCAGCATTTTTGAGTGAATTCCCGAAAGTCAGATTTTTGCTGAAATTGTGACCGCGGGGCTTAGGGATTTTTTCAAAAAAATCTTTTTCTGCCAGTTAAGTTGTTGAGGGCTGATTTCTTGTCCTGTGATAAAAAGCCTTCTGTTTCGACTGCCAAAACTTTCAGGGGAGCATTTGCAACCGTTCGGCACCATATTTGACTGAATTCCCGAAAGTCAGATTTTTGCTGAAATTGTGACCCCGGGGCTTAGGGATTTTTTCAAAAGTTGTTGAGGGCTGATTTCTTGTTCTGTGATAAAAAGCCTTCTGTTTCGACTGCCAAAACTTTCAGGGGAGCATTTGCAACCTTTCGGCACCATATTTGACTGAATTCCCGAAAGTCAGATTTTTGCTGAAATTGTGACCCCGAGGCTTAGGGATTTTTTCAAAAAAATCTTTTTCCACCGGTTAAGTTGTTGAGGGCTGATTTCTTGTCCTGTGATAAAAAGCCTTCTGTTTCGACTGTCAAACCTTTCAGGGGAGCATTTGCAAGCGATTGGCAGCATTTTTGAGTGAATTCCCGAAAGTCAGATTTTTGCTGAAATTGTGACCCCGTGGCTTAGGGATTTTTTCAAAAAAATCTTTTTCCGCCAGTTAAGTTGTTGAGGGCTGATTTCTTGTTCTGTGATAAAAAGCCTTCTGTTTCGACTGCCAAACCTTTCAGGGGAGCATTTGCAAGCGTTTGGCAGCATTTTTGAGTGAATTCCCGAAAGTCAGATTTTTGCTGAAATTGTGACCCCGGGGATTAGAGTTTTTTTTAAAAGTTGTTGACGGCTGATTTCTTGTCCTGTGATAAAAAGCCTTCTGTTTCGACTGTCAAAACTTTCAGGTGAGCATTTGCAAGCGTTTGGCAGCATTTGTGAGTGAATTGGCAAAAGTCAGATTTTTGCTGAAATTGTGACCCCGGGGCTTAGTGATTTTTTCAAAAGTTGTTGAGGGCTGATTTCTTGTTCTGTGATAAAAAGCCTTCTGTTTCGACTGCCAAAACTTTCAGGGGAGCATTTGCAAGCGTTTGGCAGCATTTTTGAGTGAATTCCCGAAAGCCAGATTTTTGCTGAAATTGTGACCCCGGGGCTTAGGGATTTTTTCAAAAAAATCTTTTTCCGCCGGTTAAGTTGTTGAGGGCTGATTTCTTGTCCTGTGATAAAAAGCCTTCTATTTCGACTGCAAGACTTTCAGGGGAGCATTTGCAAGCGATTGGCAGCATTTTTGAGTGAATTGGCAAAAGTCAGATTTTTGCTGAAATTGTGACCCCGGGGCTTAGGGATTTTTTTCAAAAGTTGTTGAGGGCTGATTTCTTGTTCTGTGATAAAAAGCCTTCTGTTTCGACTGCCAAACCTTTCAGGGGAGCATTTGCCACCGTTTGGCAGCATTTTTGAGTGAATTCCCGAAAGTCAGATTTTTGCTGAAATTGTGACCCCGGGGCTTAGGGATTTTTTCAAAAAAATCTTTTTCCACCGGTTAAGTTGTTGAGGGCTGATTTCTTGTCCTGTGATAAAAAGCCTTCTGTTTCGACTGCCAAACCTTTCAGGGGAGCATTTGCAAGCGTTTGGCAGCATTTTTGAGTGAATTCCCGAAAGTCAGATTTTTGCTGAAATTGTGACCCCGGGGCTTAGGGATTTTTTCAAAAAAATCTTTTTCCGCCGGTTAAGTTGTTGAGGGCTGATTTCTTGTCCTGTGATAAAAAGCCTTCTGTTTCGACTGCCAAAACTTTCAGGGGAGCATTTGCAACCGTTCGGCACCATATTTGACTGAATTCGCGAAAGTCAGATTTTTGCTGAAATTGTGACCCCGGGGCTTAGGGATTTTTTCAAAAGTTGTTGAGGGCTGATTTCTTGTTCTGTGATAAAAAGCCTTCTGTTTCGACTGCCAAACCTTTCAGGGGAGCATTTGCCACCGTTCGGCACCATATGTGACTGAATTCCCGAAAGTCAGATTTTTGCTGAAATTGTGACCCCGGGGCTTAGGGATTTTTTCAAAAAAATCTTTTTCCACCGGTTAAGTTGTTGAGGGCTGATTTCTTGTCCTGTGATAAAAAGCCTTCTGTTTCGACTGCCAGACTTTCAGGGGAACATTTGCAAGCGATTGGCAGCATTTTTGAGTGAATTGGCAAAAGTCAGATTTTTGCTGAAAATGTGACCCCGGGGCTTAGAGATTTTTTGAAAAGTTGTTGACGGCTGATTTCTTGTCCTGTGATAAAAAGCCTTCTGTTTCGACTGTCAAAACTTTCAGGTGAGCATTTGCAAGCGTTTGGCAGCATTTGTGAGTGAATTGGCAAAAGTCAGATTTTTGCTGAAATTGTGACCCCGGGGCTTAGTGATTTTTTCAAAAGTTGTTGAGGGCTGATTTCTTGTTCTGTGATAAAAAGCCTTCTGTTTCGACTGCCAAAACTTTCAGGGGAGCATTTGCAAGCGTTTGGCAGCATTTTTGAGTGAATTCCCGAAAGCCAGATTTTTGCTGAAATTGTGACCCCGGGGCTTAGGGATTTTTTCAAAAAAATCTTTTTCCGCCGGTTAAGTTGTTGAGGGCTGATTTCTTGTCCTGTGATAAAAAGCCTTCTATTTCGACTGCAAGACTTTCAGGGGAGCATTTGCAAGCGATTGGCAGCATTTTTGAGTGAATTGGCAAAAGTCAGATTTTTGCTGAAATTGTGACCCCGGGGCTTAGGGATTTTTTTCAAAAGTTGTTGAGGGCTGATTTCTTGTTCTGTGATAAAAAGCCTTCTGTTTCGACTGCCAAACCTTTCAGGGGAGCATTTGCCACCGTTTGGCAGCATTTTTGAGTGAATTCCCGAAAGTCAGATTTTTGCTGAAATTGTGACCCCGGGGCTTAGGGATTTTTTCAAAAAAATCTTTTTCCACCGGTTAAGTTGTTGAGGGCTGATTTCTTGTCCTGTGATAAAAAGCCTTCTGTTTCGACTGCCAAACCTTTCAGGGGAGCATTTGCAAGCGTTTGGCAGCATTTTTGAGTGAATTCCCGAAAGTCAGATTTTTGCTGAAATTGTGACCCCGGGGCTTAGGGATTTTTTCAAAAAAATCTTTTTCCGCCGGTTAAGTTGTTGAGGGCTGATTTCTTGTCCTGTGATAAAAAGCCTTCTGTTTCGACTGCCAAAACTTTCAGGGGAGCATTTGCAACCGTTCGGCACCATATTTGACTGAATTCGCGAAAGTCAGATTTTTGCTGAAATTGTGACCCCGGGGCTTAGGGATTTTTTCAAAAGTTGTTGAGGGCTGATTTCTTGTTCTGTGATAAAAAGCCTTCTGTTTCGACTGCCAAACCTTTCAGGGGAGCATTTGCCACCGTTCGGCACCATATGTGACTGAATTCCCGAAAGTCAGATTTTTGCTGAAATTGTGACCCCGGGGCTTAGGGATTTTTTCAAAAAAATCTTTTTCCACCGGTTAAGTTGTTGAGGGCTGATTTCTTGTCCTGTGATAAAAAGCCTTCTGTTTCGACTGCCAGACTTTCAGGGGAACATTTGCAAGCGATTGGCAGCATTTTTGAGTGAATTGGCAAAAGTCAGATTTTTGCTGAAAATGTGACCCCGGGGCTTAGAGATTTTTTGAAAAGTTGTTGACGGCTGATTTCTTGTCCTGTGATAAAAAGCCTTCTGTTTCGACTGTCAAAACTTTCAGGTGAGCATTTGCAAGCGTTTGGCAGCATTTTTGAGTGAATTCCCGAAAGCCAGATTTTTGCTGAAATTGTGACCCCGGGGCTTAGGGATTTTTTCAAAAAAATCTTTTTCCACCGGTTAAGTTGTTGAGGGCTGATTTCTTGTCCTGTGATAAAAAGCCTTCTGTTTCGACTGCCAAACCTTTCAGGGGAGCATTTGCAAGCGTTTGGCAGCATTTTTGAGTGAATTCCCGAAAGTCAGATTTTTGCTGAAATTGTGACCGCGGGGCTTAGGGATTTTTTCAAAAAAATCTTTTTCTGCCAGTTAAGTTGTTGAGGGCTGATTTCTTGTCCTGTGATAAAAAGCCTTCTGTTTCGACTGCCAAAACTTTCAGGGGAGCATTTGCAACCGTTCGGCACCATATTTGACTGAATTCCCGAAAGTCAGATTTTTGCTGAAATTGTGACCCCGGGGCTTAGGGATTTTTTCAAAAGTTGTTGAGGGCTGATTTCTTGTTCTGTGATAAAAAGCCTTCTGTTTCGACTGCCAAAACTTTCAGGGGAGCATTTGCAACCTTTCGGCACCATATTTGACTGAATTCCCGAAAGTCAGATTTTTGCTGAAATTGTGACCCCGAGGCTTAGGGATTTTTTCAAAAAAATCTTTTTCCACCGGTTAAGTTGTTGAGGGCTGATTTCTTGTCCTGTGATAAAAAGCCTTCTGTTTCGACTGTCAAACCTTTCAGGGGAGCATTTGCAAGCGATTGGCAGCATTTTTGAGTGAATTCCCGAAAGTCAGATTTTTGCTGAAATTGTGACCCCGTGGCTTAGGGATTTTTTCAAAAAAATCTTTTTCCGCCAGTTAAGTTGTTGAGGGCTGATTTCTTGTTCTGTGATAAAAAGCCTTCTGTTTCGACTGCCAAACCTTTCAGGGGAGCATTTGCAAGCGTTTGGCAGCATTTTTGAGTGAATTCCCGAAAGTCAGATTTTTGCTGAAATTGTGACCCCGGGGCTTAGAGATTTTTTGAAAAGTTGTTGACGGCTGATTTCTTGTCCTGTGATAAAAAGCCTTCTGTTTCGACTGTCAAAACTTTCAGGTGAGCATTTGCAAGCGTTTGGCAGCATTTGTGAGTGAATTGGCAAAAGTCAGATTTTTGCTGAAATTGTGACCCCGGGGCTTAGTGATTTTTTCAAAAGTTGTTGAGGGCTGATTTCTTGTTCTGTGATAAAAAGCCTTCTGTTTCGACTGCCAAAACTTTCAGGGGAGCATTTGCAAGCGTTTGGCAGCATTTTTGAGTGAATTCCCGAAAGCCAGATTTTTGCTGAAATTGTGACCCCGGGGCTTAGGGATTTTTTCAAAAAAATCTTTTTCCGCCGGTTAAGTTGTTGAGGGCTGATTTCTTGTCCTGTGATAAAAAGCCTTCTATTTCGACTGCAAGACTTTCAGGGGAGCATTTGCAAGCGATTGGCAGCATTTTTGAGTGAATTGGCAAAAGTCAGATTTTTGCTGAAATTGTGACCCCGGGGCTTAGGGATTTTTTTCAAAAGTTGTTGAGGGCTGATTTCTTGTTCTGTGATAAAAAGCCTTCTGTTTCGACTGCCAAACCTTTCAGGGGAGCATTTGCCACCGTTTGGCAGCATTTTTGAGTGAATTCCCGAAAGTCAGATTTTTGCTGAAATTGTGACCCCGGGGCTTAGGGATTTTTTCAAAAAAATCTTTTTCCACCGGTTAAGTTGTTGAGGGCTGATTTCTTGTCCTGTGATAAAAAGCCTTCTGTTTCGACTGCCAAACCTTTCAGGGGAGCATTTGCAAGCGTTTGGCAGCATTTTTGAGTGAATTCCCGAAAGTCAGATTTTTGCTGAAATTGTGACCCCGGGGGTTAGGGATTTTTTCAAAAAAATCTTTTTCCGCCGGTTAAGTTGTTGAGGGCTGATTTCTTGTCCTGTGATAAAAAGCCTTCTGTTTCGACTGCCAAAACTTTCAGGGGAGCATTTGCAACCGTTCGGCACCATATTTGACTGAATTCGCGAAAGTCAGATTTTTGCTGAAATTGTGACCCCGGGGCTTAGGGATTTTTTCAAAAGTTGTTGAGGGCTGATTTCTTGTTCTGTGATAAAAAGCCTTCTGTTTCGACTGCCAAACCTTTCAGGGGAGCATTTGCCACCGTTCGGCACCATATGTGACTGAATTCCCGAAAGTCAGATTTTTGCTGAAATTGTGACCCCGGGGCTTAGGGATTTTTTCAAAAAAATCTTTTTCCACCGGTTAAGTTGTTGAGGGCTGATTTCTTGTCCTGTGATAAAAAGCCTTCTGTTTCGACTGCCAAACCTTTCAGGGGAGCATTTGCAAGCGTTTGGCAGCATTTTTGAGTGAATTCCCGAAAGTCAGATTTTTGCTGAAATTGTGACCCCGGGGCTTAGGGATTTTTTCAAAAAAATCTTTTTCTGCCGGTTAAGTTGTTGAGGGCTGATTTCTTGTCCTGTGATAAAAAGCTTTCTGTTTCGACTGCCAAAACTTTCAGGGGAGCATTTGCAACCGTTCGGCACCATATTTGACTGAATTCCCGAAAGTCAGATTTTTGCTGAAATTGTGACCCCGGGGCTTAGGGATTTTTTCAAAAGTTGTTGAGGGCTGATTTCTTGTTCTGTGATAAAAAGCCTTCTGTTTCGACTGCCAAAACTTTCAGGGGAGCATTTGCAACCTTTCGGCACCATATTTGACTGAATTCCCGAAAGTCAGATTTTTGCTGAAATTGTGACCCCGGGGCTTAGGGATTTTTTCAAAAAAATCTTTTTCCACCGGTTAAGTTGTTGAGGGCTGATTTCTTGTCCTGTGATAAAAAGCCTTCTGTTTCGACTGCCAAACCTTTCAGGGGAGCATTTGCAAGCGTTTGGCAGCATTTTTGAGTGAATTCCCGAAAGTCAGATTTTTGCTGAAATTGTGACCCCGGGGCTTAGGGATTTTTTCAAAAAAATCTTTTTCCGCCGGTTAAGTTGTTGAGGGCTGATTTCTTGTCCTGTGATAAAAAGCCTTCTGTTTCGACTGCCAAAACTTTCAGGGGAGCATTTGCAACCGTTCGGCACCATATTTGACTGAATTCGCGAAAGTCAGATTTTTGCTGAAATTGTGACCCCGGGGCTTAGGGATTTTTTCAAAAGTTGTTGAGGGCTGATTTCTTGTTCTGTGATAAAAAGCCTTCTGTTTCGACTGCCAAAACTTTCAGGGGAGCATTTGCAACCTTTCGGCACCATATTTGACTGAATTCCCGAAAGTCAGATTTTTGCTGAAATTGTGACCCCGGGGCTTAGGGATTTTTTCAAAAAAATCTTTTTCCACCGGTTAAGTTGTTGAGGGCTGATTTCTTGTCCTGTGATAAAAAGCCTTCTGTTTCGACTGCCAAACCTTTCAGGGGAGCATTTGCAAGCGTTTGGCAGCATTTTTGAGTGAATTCCCGAAAGTCAGATTTTTGCTGAAATTGTGACCCCGGGGCTTAGGGATTTTTTCAAAAGTTGTTGAGGGCTGATTTCTTGTTCTGTGATAAAAAGCCTTCTGTTTCGACTGCCAAAACTTTCAGGGGAGCATTTGCAACCTTTCGGCACCATATTTGACTGAATTCCCGAAAGTCAGATTTTTGCTGAAATTGTGACCCCGGGGCTTAGGGATTTTTTCAAAAAAATCTTTTTCCGCCGGTTAAGTTGTTGAGGGCTGATTTCTTGTCCTGTGATAAAAAGCCTTCTGTTTCGACTGCCAAAACTTTCAGGGGAGCATTTGCAACCGTTCGGCACCATATTTGACTGAATTCGCGAAAGTCAGATTTTTGCTGAAATTGTGACCCCGGGGCTTAGGGATTTTTTCAAAAGTTGTTGAGGGCTGATTTCTTGTTCTGTGATAAAAAGCCTTCTGTTTCGACTGCCAAAACTTTCAGGGGAGCATTTGCAACCTTTCGGCACCATATTTGACTGAATTCCCGAAAGTCAGATTTTTGCTGAAATTGTGACCCCGGGGCTTAGGGATTTTTTCAAAAAAATCTTTTTCCACCGGTTAAGTTGTTGAGGGCTGATTTCTTGTCCTGTGATAAAAAGCCTTCTGTTTCGACTGCCAAACCTTTCAGGGGAGCATTTGCAAGCGTTTGGCAGCATTTTTGAGTGAATTCCCGAAAGTCAGATTTTTGCTGAAACTGTGACCCCGGGGCTTAGGGATTTTTTCAAAAAAATCTTTTTCCGCCGGTTAAGTTGTTGAGGGCTGATTTCTTGTCCTGTGATAAAAAGCCTTCTGTTTCGACTGCCAAAACTTTCAGGGGAGCATTTGCAACCGTTCGGCACCATATTTGACTGAATTCGCGAAAGTCAGATTTTTGCTGAAATTGTGACCCCGGGGCTTAGGGATTTTTTCAAAAGTTGTTGAGGGCTGATTTCTTGTTCTGTGATAAAAAGCCTTCTGTTTCGACTGCCAAACCTTTCAGGGGAGCATTTGCCACCGTTCGGCACCATATGTGACTGAATTCCCGAAAGTCAGATTTTTGCTGAAATTGTGACCCCGGGGCTTAGGGATTTTTTCAAAAAAATCTTTTTCCACCGGTTAAGTTGTTGAGGGCTGATTTCTTGTCCTGTGATAAAAAGCCTTCTGTTTCGACTGCCAAACCTTTCAGGGGAGCATTTGCAAGCGTTTGGCAGCATTTTTGAGTGAATTCCCGAAAGTCAGATTTTTGCTGAAATTGTGACCCCGGGGCTTCGGGATTTTTTCAAAAAAATCTTTTTCTGCCGGTTAAGTTGTTGAGGGCTGATTTCTTGTCCTGTGATAAAAAGCTTTCTGTTTCGACTGCCAAAACTTTCAGGGGAGCATTTGCAACCGTTCGGCACCATATTTGACTGAATTCCCGAAAGTCAGATTTTTGCTGAAATTGTGACCCCGGGGCTTAGGGATTTTTTCAAAAGTTGTTGAGGGCTGATTTCTTGTTCTGTGATAAAAAGCCTTCTGTTTCGACTGCCAAAACTTTCAGGGGAGCATTTGCAACCGTTCGGCACCATATTTGACTGAATTCCCGAAAGTCAGATTTTTGCTGAAATTGTGACCCCGGGGCTTAGGGATTTTTTCAAAAGTTGTTGAGGGCTGATTTCTTGTCCTGTGATAAAAAGCCTTCTGTTTCGACTGCCAAAACTTTCAGGGGAGCATTTGCAACCGTTCGGCACCATATTTGACTGAATTCCCGAAAGTCAGATTTTTGCTGAAATTGTGACCCCGGGGCTTAGGGATTTTTTCAAAAGTTGTTGAGGGCTGATTTCTTGTTCTGTGATAAAAAGCCTTCTGTTTCGACTGCCAAACCTTTCAGGGGAGCATTTGCAAGCGTTTGGCAGCATTTTTGAGTGAATTCCCGAAAGTCAGATTTTTGCTGAAATTGTGACCCCGGGGCTTAGGGATTTTTTCAAAAAAATCTTTTTCCGCCGGTTAAGTTGTTGAGGGCTGATTTCTTGTCCTGTGATAAAAAGCCTTCTGTTTCGACTGCCAAAACTTTCAGGGGAGCATTTGCAACCGTTCGGCACCATATTTGACTGAATTCGCGAAAGTCAGATTTTTGCTGAAATTGTGACCCCGGGGCTTAGGGATTTTTTCAAAAGTTGTTGAGGGCTGATTTCTTGTTCTGTGATAAAAAGCCTTCTGTTTCGACTGCCAAAACTTTCAGGGGAGCATTTGCAACCGTTCGGCACCATATTTGACTGAATTCCCGAAAGTCAGATTTTTGCTGAAATTGTGACCCCGGGCCTTAGGGATTTTTTCAAAAAAATCTTTTTCCGCTGGTTAAGTTGTTGAGGGCTGATTTCTTGTCCTGTGATAAAAAGCCTTCTGTTTCGACTGCCAAACCTTTCAGGGGAGCATTTGCAAGCGTTTGGCAGCATTTTTGAGTGAATTCCCGAAAGTCAGATTTTTGCTGAAATTGTGACCCCGGGGCTTAGGGTTTTTTTCAAAAAAATCTTTTTCTGCCGGTTAAGTTGTTGAGGGCTGATTTCTTGTCCTGTGATAAAAAGCCTTCTGTTTCGACTGCCAGACTTTCAGGGGAACATTTGCAAGCGATTAGCAGCATTTTTGAGTGAATTGGCAAAAGTCAGATTTTTGCTGAAAATGTGACCCCGGGGCTTAGAGATTTTTTGAAAAGTTGTTGACGGCTGATTTCTTGTCCTGTGATAAAAAGCCTTCTGTTTCGACTGTCAAAACTTTCAGGTGAGCATTTGCAAGCGTTTGGCAGCATTTGTGAGTGAATTGGCAAAAGTCAGATTTTAGCTGAAATTGTGACCCCGGGGCTTAGTGATTTTTTCAAAAGTTGTTGAGGGCTGATTTCTTGTTCTGTGATAAAAAGCCTTCTGTTTTGACTGCCAAAACTTTCAGGGGAGCATTTGCAACCGTTCGGCACCATATTTGACTGAATTGGCAAAAGTCAGATTTTTGCTGAAATTGTGACCCCGGGGCTTAGGGATATTTCAAAAGTTGTTGAGGGCTGATTTCTTGTTCTGTGATAAAAAGCCTTCTCTTTCGACTGCCAAACCTTTCAGGGGAGCATTTGCAACCGTTCGGCACCATATTTGACTGAATTCCCGAAAGTCAGATTTTTGCTGAAATTGTGACCCCGGGGCTTAGGGATTTTTTCAAAAAAATCTTTTTCCGCCGGTTAAGTTGTTGAGGGCTGATTTCTTGTCCTGTGATAAAAAGCCTTCTGTTTCGACTGCCAAACCTTTCAGGGGAGCATTTGCAAGCGTTTGGCAGCATTTTTGAGTGAATTCCCGAAAGTCAGATTTTTGCTGAAATTGTGACCCCGGGGCTTAGGGATTTTTTCAAAAAAAGCTTTTTCCGCCGGTTAAGTTGTTGAGGGCTGATTTCTTGACCTGTGATAAAAAGCCTTCTATTTCGACTGCGAGACTTTCAGGGGAGCATTTGCAAGCGATTGGCAGCATTTTTGAGTGAATTGGCAAAAGTCAGATTTTTGCTGAAATTGTGACCCCGGGGCTTAGGGATTTTTTCAAAAGTTGTTGAGGGCTGATTTCTTGTCCTGTGATAAAAAGCCTTCTGTTTCGACTGCCAAAACTTTCAGGGGAGCATTTGCAAGCGTTTGGCAGCATTTTTGAGTGAATTCCCGAAAGTCAGATTTTTGCTGAAATTGTGACCCCGGGGCTTAGGGATTTTTTCAAAAAAATCTTTTTCCGCCGGTTAAGTTGTTGAGGGCTGATTTCTTGTCCTGTGATAAAAAGCCTTCTGTTTCGACTGCCAAACCTTTCGGGGGAGCATTTGCAAGCGTTTGGCAGCATTTTTGAGTGAATTCCCGAAAGTCAGATTTTTGCTGAAATTATGACCCCGGGGCTTAGGGATTTTTTCAAAAAAAAAATTTTCCGCCGGTTAAGTTGCTGAGGGCTGATTTCTTGTCCTGTGATAAAAAGCCTTCTGTTTCGACTGCCAAACATTTCAGGGGAGCATTTGCAAGTGATTGGCAGCATTTTTGAGTGAATTCCCGAAAGTCAGATTTTTGCTGAAATTGTGACCCCGGGGCTTAGAGATTTTTTCAAAAGTTGTTGAGGGCTGATTTCTTGTCCTGTGATAAAAAGCCTTCTGTTTCGACTGCCAAAACTTTCAGGGGAGCATTTGCAAGCGATTGGCAGCATTTTTGAGTGAATTGGCAAAAGTCAGATTTTTGCTGAAATTGTGACCCCAGGGCTTAGGGATTTTTTCAAAAAAATCTTTTTCCGCCGGTTAAGTTGTTGAGGGCTGATTTCTTGTCCTGTGATAAAAAGCCTTCTGTTTCGACTGCCAAAACTTTCAGGGGAGCATTTGCAACCGTTCGGCACCATATTTGACTGAATTCGCGAAAGTCAGATTTTTGCTGAAATTGTGACCCCGGGGCTTAGGGATTTTTTCAAAAGTTGTTGAGGGCTGATTTCTTGTTCTGTGATAAAAAGCCTTCTGTTTCGACTGCCAAAACTTTCAGGGGAGCATTTGCAACCGTTCGGCACCATATTTGACTGAATTCCCGAAAGTCAGATTTTTGCTGAAATTGTGACCCCGGGGCTTAGGGATTTTTTCAAAAAAATCTTTTTCCACCGGTTAAGTTGTTGAGGGCTGATTTCTTGTCCTGTGATAAAAAGCCTTCTGTTTCGACTGCCAAACCTTTCAGGGGAGCATTTGCAAGCGTTTGGCAGCATTTTTGAGTGAATTCCCGAAAGTCAGATTTTTGCTGAAATTGTGACCCCAGGGCTTAGGGATTTTTTCAAAAAAATCTTTTTCCGCCGGTTAAGTTGTTGAGGGCTGATTTCTTGTCCTGTGATAAAAAGCCTTCTATTTCGACTGCGAGACTTTCAGGGGAGCATTTGCAAGCGACTGGCAGCATTTTTGAGTGAATTGGCAAAAGTCAGATTTTTGCTGAAATTGTGACCCCGGGGCTTAGGGATTTTTTCAAAAGTTGTTGAGGGCTGATTTCTTGTTCTGTGATAAAAAGCCTTCTGTTTCGACTGCCAAAACTTTCAGGGGAGCATTTGCAACCGTTCGGCACCATATTTGACTGAATTCCCGAAAGTCAGATTTTTGCTGAAATTGTGACCCCGGGGCTTAGGGATTTTTTCAAAAAAATCTTTTCCCGCCGGTTAAGTTGTTGAGGGCTGATTTCTTGTCCTGTGATAAAAAGCCTTCTGATTCGACTGCCAAACCTTTCAGGGGAGCATTTGCAAGCGTTTGGCAGCATTTTTGAGTGAATTGGCAAAAGTCAGATTTTTGCTGAAATTGTGACCCCGGGGCTTAGGGATTTTTTCAAAAAAATCTTTTTCCGCCGGTTAAGTTGTTGAGGGCTGATTTCTTGTCCTGTGATAAAAAGCCTTCTGTTTCGACTGCCAAAACTTTCAGGGGAGCATTTGCAACCGTTCGGCACCATATTTGACTGAATTCCCGAAAGTCAGATTTTTGCTGAAATTGTGACCCCGGGGCTTAGGGATTTTTTCAAAAGTTGTTGAGGGCTGATTTCTTGTTCTGTGATAAAAAGCCTTCTGTTTCGACTGCCAAAACTTTCAGGGGAGCATTTGCAACCGTTCGGCACCATATTTGACTGAATTCCCGAAAGTCAGATTTTTGCTGAAATTGTGACCCCGGGGCTTAGGGATTTTTTCAAAAGTTGTTGAGGGCTGATTTCTTGTCCTGTGATAAAAAGCCTTCTGTTTCGACTGCCAAAACTTTCAGGGGAGCATTTGCAACCGTTCGGCACCATATTTGACTGAATTCCCGAAAGTCAGATTTTTGCTGAAATTGTGACCCCGGGGCTTAGGGATTTTTTCAAAAAAATCTTTTTCCGCCGGTTAAGTTGTTGAGGGCTGATTTCTTGTCCTGTGATAAAAAGCCTTCTGTTTCGACTGCCAAACCTTTCAGGGGAGCATTTGCAAGCGTTTGGCAGCATTTTTGAGTGAATTCCCGAAAGTCAGATTTTTGCTGAAATTGTGACCCCGGGGCTTAGGGATTTTTTCAAAAAAATCTTTTTCCGCCGGTTAAGTTGTTGAGGGCTGATTTCTTGTCCTGTGATAAAAAGCCTTCTGTTTCGACTGCCAGACTTTCAGGGGAGCATTTGCAAGCGATTGGCAGCATTTTTGAGTGAATTGGCAAAAGTCAGATTTTTGCTGAAATTGTGACCCCGGGGCTTAGGGATTTTTTCAAAAGTTGTTGAGGGCTGATTTCTTGTTCTGTGATAAAAAGCCTTCTGTTTCGACTGCCAAAACTTTCAGGGGAGCATTTGCAACCGTTCGGCACCATATTTGACTGAATTCCCGAAAGTCAGATTTTTGCTGAAATTGTGACCCCGGGGCTTAGGGATTTTTTCAAAAAAATCTTTTTCCGCCGGTTAAGTTGTTGAGGGCTGATTTCTTGTCCTGTGATAAAAAGCCTTCTATTTCGACTGCAAGACTTTCAGGGGAGCATTTGCAAGCGATTGGCAGCATTTTTGAGTGAATTGGCAAAAGTCAGATTTTTGCTGAAATTGTGACCCCGGGGCTTAGGGATTTTTTCAAAAGTTGTTGAGGGCTGATTTCCTGTTCTGTGATAAAAAGCCTTCTGTTTCGACTGCCAAAACTTTCAGGGGAGCATTTGCAACCGTTCGGCACCATATTTGACTGAATTCCCGAAAGTCAGATTTTTGCTGAAATTGTGACCCCGGGGCTTAGGGATTTTTTCAAAAAAATCTTTTTCCACCGGTTAAGTTGTTGAGGGCTGATTTCTTGTCCTGTGATAAAAAGCCTTCTGTTTCGACTGCCAAACCTTTCGGGGGAGCATTTGCAAGCGTTTGGCAGCATTTTTGAGTGAATTCCCGAAAGTCAGATTTTTGCTGAAATTGTGACCCCGGGGCTTAGGGATTTTTTCAAAAAAATCTTTTTCCGCCGGTTAAGTTGTTGAGGGCTGATTTCTTGTCCTGTGATAAAAAGCCTTCTATTTCGACTGCGAGACTTTCAGGGGAGCATTTGCAAGAGATTGGCAGCATTTTTGAGTGAATTGGCAAAAGTCAGATTTTTGCTGAAATTGTGACCCCGGGGCTTAGGGATTTTTTCAAAAGTTGTTGAGGGCTGATTTCTTGTTCTGTGATAAAAAGCCTTCTGTTTCGACTGCCAAAACTTTCAGGGGAGCATTTGCAACCGTTCGGCACCATATTTGACTGAATTCCCGAAAGTCAGATTTTTGCTGAAATTGTGACCCCGGGGCTTAGGGATTTTTTCAAAAAAATCTTTTCCCGCCGGTTAAGTTGTTGAGGGCTGATTTCTTGTCCTGTGATAAAAAGCCTTCTGTTTCGACTGCCAAACCTTTCAGGGGAGCATTTGCAAGCGTTTGGCAGCATTTTTGAGTGAATTCCCGAAAGTCAGATTTTTGCTGAAATTGTGACCCCGGGGCTTAGGGATTTTTTCAAAAAAATCTTTTTCCGCCGGTTAAGTTGTTGAGGGCTGATTTCTTGTCCTGTGATAAAAAGCCTTCTGTTTCGACTGCCAAAACTTTCAGTCGAGCATTTGCAACCGTTCGGCACCATATTTGACTGAATTCGCGAAAGTCAGATTTTTGCTGAAATTGTGACCCCGGGGCTTAGGGATTTTTTCAAAAGTTGTTGAGGGCTGATTTCTTGTTCTGTGATAAAAAGCCTTCTGTTTCGACTGCCAAAACTTTCAGGGGAGCATTTGCAACCGTTCGGCACCATATTTGACTGAATTCCCGAAAGTCAGATTTTTGCTGAAATTGTGACCCCGGGGCTTAGGGATTTTTTCAAAAGTTGTTGAGGGCTGATTTCTTGTCCTGTGATAAAAAGCCTTCTGTTTCGACTGCCAAAACTTTCAGGGGAGCATTTGCAACCGTTCGGCACCATATTTGACTGAATTCCCGAAAGTCAGATTTTTGCTGAAATTGTGACCCCGGGGCTTAGGGATTTTTTCAAAAAAATCTTTTCCCGCCGGTTAAGTTGTTGAGGGCTGATTTCTTGTCCTGTGATAAAAAGCCTTCTGTTTCGACTGCCAAACCTTTCAGGGGAGCATTTGCAAGCGTTTGGCAGCATTTTTGAGTGAATTCCCGAAAGTCAGATTTTTGCTGAAATTGTGACCCCAGGGCTTAGGGATTTTTTCAAAAAAATCTTTTTCCGCCGGTTATGTTGTTGAGGGCTGATTTCTTGTCCTGTGATAAAAAGCCTTCTGTTTCGACTGCCAGACTTTCAGGGGAGCATTTGCAAGCGATTGGCAGCATTTTTGAGTGAATTGGCGAAAGTCAGATTTTTGCTGAAATTGTGACCCCGGGGCTTAGGGATTTTTTCAAAAGTTGTTGAGGGCTGATTTCTTGTTCTGTGATAAAAAGCCTTCTGTTTCGACTGCCAAAATTTTCAGGGGAGCATTTGCAACCGTTCGGCACCATATTTGACTGAATTCCCGAAAGTCAGATTTTTGCTGAAATTGTGACCCCGGGGCTTAGGGATTTTTTCAAAAGTTGTTGAGGGCTGATTTCTTGTTCTGTGATAAAAAGCCTTCTGTTTCGACTGCCAAAACTTTCAGGGGAGCATTTGCAAGCGTTTGGCAGCATTTTTGAGTGAATTCCCGAAAGTCAGATTTTTGCTGAAATTGTGACCCCGGGGCTTAGGGATTTTTTCAAAAAAATCTTTTTCCGCCGGTTAAGTTGTTGAGGGCTGATTTCTTGTCCTGTGATAAAAAGCCTTCTGTTTCGACTGCCAAAACTTTCAGGGGAGCATTTGCAACGGTTCGGCACCATATTTGACTGAATTCGCGAAAGTCAGATTTTTGCTGAAATTGTGACCCCGGGGCTTAGGGATTTTTTCAAAAGTTGTTGAGGGCTGATTTCTTGTTCTGTGATAAAAAGCCTTCTGTTTCGACTGCCAAAACTTTCAGGGGAGCATTTGCAACCGTTCGGCACCATATTTGACTGAATTCCCGAAAGTCAGATTTTTGCTGAAATTGTGACGCCGGGGCTTAGGGATTTTTTCAAAAAAATCTTTTTCCGCCGGTTATGTTGTTGAGGGCTGATTTCTTGTCCTGTGATAAAAAGCCTTCTGTTTCGACTGCCAGACTTTCAGGGGAGCATTTGCAAGCGATTGGCAACATTTTTGAGTGAATTGGCGAAAGTCAGATTTTTGCTGAAATTGTGACCCCGGGGCTTAGGGATTTTTTCAAAAGTTGTTGAGGGCTGATTTCTTGTTCTGTGATAAAAAGCCTTCTGTTTCGACTGCCAAAACTTTCAGGGGAGCATTTGCAAGCGTTTGGCAGCATTTTTGAGTGAATTCCCGAAAGTCAGATTTTTGCTGAAATTGTGACCCCGGGGCTTAGGGATTTTTTCAAAAAAATCTTTTTCCGCCGGTTAAGTTGTTGAGGGCTGATTTCTTGTCCTGTGATAAAAAGCCTTCTGTTTCGACTGCCAAAACTTTCAGGGGAGCATTTGCAACCGTTCGGCACCATATTTGACTGAATTCGCGAAAGTCAGATTTTTGCTGAAATTGTGACCCCGGGGCTTAGGGATTTTTTCAAAAGTTGTTGAGGGCTGATTTCTTGTTCTGTGATAAAAAGCCTTCTGTTTCGACTGCCAAAACTTTCAGGGGAGCATTTGCAACCGTTCGGCACCATATTTGACTGAATTCCCGAAAGTCAGATTTTTGCTGAAATTGTGACCCCGGGGCTTAGGGATTTTTTCAAAAAAATCTTTTTCCACCGGTTAAGTTGTTGAGGGCTGATTTCTTGTCCTGTGATAAAAAGCCTTCTGTTTCGACTGCCAAACCTTTCAGGGGAGCATTTGCAAGCGTTTGGCAGCATTTTTGAGTGAATTCCCGAAAGTCAGATTTTTGCTGAAATTGTGACCCCAGGGCTTAGGGATTTTTTCAAAAAAATCTTTTTCCGCCGGTTAAGTTGTTGAGGGCTGATTTCTTGTCCTGTGATAAAAAGCCTTCTATTTCGACTGCGAGACTTTCAGGGGAGCATTTGCAAGCGACTGGCAGCATTTTTGAGTGAATTGGCAAAAGTCAGATTTTTGCTGAAATTGTGACCCCGGGGCTTAGGGATTTTTTCAAAAGTTGTTGAGGGCTGATTTCTTGTTCTGTGATAAAAAGCCTTCTGTTTCGACTGCCAAAACTTTCAGGGGAGCATTTGCAACCGTTCGGCACCATATTTGACTGAATTCCCGAAAGTCAGATTTTTGCTGAAATTGTGACCCCGGGGCTTAGGGATTTTTTCAAAAAAATCTTTTCCCGCCGGTTAAGTTGTTGAGGGCTGATTTCTTGTCCTGTGATAAAAAGCCTTCTGATTCGACTGCCAAACCTTTCAGGGGAGCATTTGCAAGCGTTTGGCAGCATTTTTGAGTGAATTCCCGAAAGTCAGATTTTTGCTGAAATTGTGACCCCGGGGCTTAGGGATTTTTTCAAAAAAATCTTTTTCCGCCGGTTAAGTTGTTGAGGGCTGATTTCTTGTCCTGTGATAAAAAGCCTTCTGTTTCGACTGCCAAAACTTTCAGGGGAGCATTTGCAACCGTTCGGCACCATATTTGACTGAATTCCCGAAAGTCAGATTTTTGCTGAAATTGTGACCCCGGGGCTTAGGGATTTTTTCAAAAGTTGTTGAGGGCTGATTTCTTGTTCTGTGATAAAAAGCCTTCTGTTTCGACTGCCAAAACTTTCAGGGGAGCATTTGCAACCGTTCGGCACCATATTTGACTGAATTCCCGAAAGTCAGATTTTTGCTGAAATTGTGACCCCGGGGCTTAGGGATTTTTTCAAAAGTTGTTGAGGGCTGATTTCTTGTCCTGTGATAAAAAGCCTTCTGTTTCGACTGCCAAAACTTTCAGGGGAGCATTTGCAACCGTTCGGCACCATATTTGACTGAATTCCCGAAAGTCAGATTTTTGCTGAAATTGTGACCCCGGGGCTTAGGGATTTTTTCAAAAAAATCTTTTTCCGCCGGTTAAGTTGTTGAGGGCTGATTTCTTGTCCTGTGATAAAAAGCCTTCTGTTTCGACTGCCAAACCTTTCAGGGGAGCATTTGCAAGCGTTTGGCAGCATTTTTGAGTGAATTCCCGAAAGTCAGATTTTTGCTGAAATTGTGACCCCGGGGCTTAGGGATTTTTTCAAAAAAATCTTTTTCCGCCGGTTAAGTTGTTGAGGGCTGATTTCTTGTCCTGTGATAAAAAGCCTTCTGTTTCGACTGCCAGACTTTCAGGGGAGCATTTGCAAGCGATTGGCAGCATTTTTGAGTGAATTGGCAAAAGTCAGATTTTTGCTGAAATTGTGACCCCGGGGCTTAGGGATTTTTTCAAAAGTTGTTGAGGGCTGATTTATTGTTCTGTGATAAAAAGCCTTCTGTTTCGACTGCCAAAACTTTCAGGGGAGCATTTGCAACCGTTCGGCACCATATTTGACTGAATTCCCGAAAGTCAGATTTTTGCTGAAATTGTGACCCCGGGGCTTAGGGATTTTTTCAAAAAAATCTTTTTCCGCCGGTTAAGTTGTTGAGGGCTGATTTCTTGTCCTGTGATAAAAAGCCTTCTATTTCGACTGCAAGACTTTCAGGGGAGCATTTGCAAGCGATTGGCAGCATTTTTGAGTGAATTGGCAAAAGTCAGATTTTTGCTGAAATTGTGACCCCGGGGCTTAGGGATTTTTTCAAAAGTTGTTGAGGGCTGATTTCTTGTTCTGTGATAAAAAGCCTTCTGTTTCGACTGCCAAAACTTTCAGGGGAGCATTTGCAACCGTTCGGCACCATATTTGACTGAATTCCCGAAAGTCAGATTTTTGCTGAAATTGTGACCCCGGGGCTTAGGGATTTTTTCAAAAAAATCTTTTTCCACCGGTTAAGTTGTTGAGGGCTGATTTCTTGTCCTGTGATAAAAAGCCTTCTGTTTCGACTGCCAAACCTTTCGGGGGAGCATTTGCAAGCGTTTGGCAGCATTTTTGAGTGAATTCCCGAAAGTCAGATTTTTGCTGAAATTGTGACCCCGGGGCTTAGGGATTTTTTCAAAAAAATCTTTTTCCGCCGGTTAAGTTGTTGAGGGCTGATTTCTTGTCCTGTGATAAAAAGCCTTCTATTTCGACTGCGAGACTTTCAGGGGAGCATTTGCAAGAGATTGGCAGCATTTTTGAGTGAATTGGCAAAAGTCAGATTTTTGCTGAAATTGTGACCCCGGGGCTTAGGGATTTTTTCAAAAGTTGTTGAGGGCTGATTTCTTGTTCTGTGATAAAAAGCCTTCTGTTTCGACTGCCAAAACTTTCAGGGGAGCATTTGCAACCGTTCGGCACCATATTTGACTGAATTCCCGAAAGTCAGATTTTTGCTGAAATTGTGACCCCGGGGCTTAGGGATTTTTTCAAAAAAATCTTTTCCCGCCGGTTAAGTTGTTGAGGGCTGATTTCTTGTCCTGTGATAAAAAGCCTTCTGTTTCGACTGCCAAACCTTTCAGGCGAGCATTTGCAAGCGTTTGGCAGCATTTTTGAGTGAATTCCCGAAAGTCAGATTTTTGCTGAAATTGTGACCCCGGGGCTTAGGGATTTTTTCAAAAAAATCTTTTTCCGCCGGTTAAGTTGTTGAGGGCTGATTTCTTGTCCTGTGATAAAAAGCCTTCTGTTTCGACTGCCAGACTTTCAGGGGAGCATTTGCAAGCGATTGGCAGCATTTTTGAGTGAATTGGCAAAAGTCAGATTTTTGCTGAAATTGTGACCCCGGGGCTTAGGGATTTTTTCAAAAGTTGTTGAGGGCTGATTTCTTGTTCTGTGATAAAAAGCCTTCTGTTTCGACTGCCAAAACTTTCAGGGGAGCATTTGCAACCGTTCGGCACCATATTTGACTGAATTCCCGAAAGTCAGATTTTTGCTGAAATTGTGACCCTGGGGCTTAGGGATTTTTTCAAAAGTTGTTGAGGGCTGATTTCTTGTCCTGTGATAAAAAGCCTTCTGTTTCGACTGCAAGACTTTCAGGGGAGCATTTGCAAGCGATTGGCAGCATTTTTGAGTGAATTGGCAAAAGTCAGATTTTTGCTGAAATTGTGACCCCGGGGCTTAGGGATTTTTTCAAAAGTTGTTGAGGGCTGATTTCTTGTTCTGTGATAAAAAGCCTTCTGTTTCGACTGCCAAAACTTTCAGGGGAGCATTTGCAACCGTTCGGCACCATATTTGACTGAATTCCCGAAAGTCAGATTTTTGCTGAAATTGTGACCCCGGGGCTTAGGGATTTTTTCAAAAAAATCTTTTTCCACCGGTTAAGTTGTTGAGGGCTGATTTCTTGTCCTGTGATAAAAAGCCTTCTGTTTCGACTGCCAAACCTTTCGGGGGAGCATTTGCAAGCGTTTGGCAGCATTTTTGAGTGAATTCCCGAAAGTCAGATTTTTGCTGAAATTGTGACCCCGGGGCTTAGGGATTTTTTCAAAAAAATCTTTTTCCGCCGGTTAAGTTGTTGAGGGCTGATTTCTTGTCCTGTGATAAAAAGCCTTCTATTTCGACTGCGAGACTTTCAGGGGAGCATTTGCAAGAGATTGGCAGCATTTTTGAGTGAATTGGCAAAAGTCAGATTTTTGCTGAAATTGTGACCCCGGGGCTTAGGGATTTTTTCAAAAGTTGTTGAGGGCTGATTTCTTGTTCTGTGATAAAAAGCCTTCTGTTTCGACTGCCAAAACTTTCAGGGGAGCATTTGCAACCGTTCGGCACCATATTTGACTGAATTCCCGAAAGTCAGATTTTTGCTGAAATTGTGACCCCGGGGCTTAGGGATTTTTTCAAAAAAATCTTTTCCCGCCGGTTAAGTTGTTGAGGGCTGATTTCTTGTCCTGTGATAAAAAGCCTTCTGTTTCGACTGCCAAACCTTTCAGGCGAGCATTTGCAAGCGTTTGGCAGCATTTTTGAGTGAATTCCCGAAAGTCAGATTTTTGCTGAAATTGTGACCCCGGGGCTTAGGGATTTTTTCAAAAAAATCTTTTTCCGCCGGTTAAGTTGTTGAGGGCTGATTTCTTGTCCTGTGATAAAAAGCCTTCTGTTTCGACTGCCAGACTTTCAGGGGAGCATTTGCAAGCGATTGGCAGCATTTTTGAGTGAATTGGCAAAAGTCAGATTTTTGCTGAAATTGTGACCCCGGGGCTTAGGGATTTTTTCAAAAGTTGTTGAGGGCTGATTTCTTGTTCTGTGATAAAAAGCCTTCTGTTTCGACTGCCAAAACTTTCAGGGGAGCATTTGCAACCGTTCGGCACCATATTTGACTGAATTCCCGAAAGTCAGATTTTTGCTGAAATTGTGACCCTGGGGCTTAGGGATTTTTTCAAAAGTTGTTGAGGGCTGATTTCTTGTCCTGTGATAAAAAGCCTTCTGTTTCGACTGCCAAAACTTTCAGGGGAGCATTTGCAACCGTTCGGCACCATATTTGACTGAATTCCCGAAAGTCAGATTTTTGCTGAAATTGTGACCCCGGGGCTTAGGGATTTTTTCAAAAAAATCTTTTCCCGCCGGTTAAGTTGTTGAGGGCTGATTTCTTGTCCTGTGATAAAAAGCCTTCTGTTTCGACTGCCAAACCTTTCAGGGGAGCATTTGCAAGCGTTTGGCAGCATTTTTGAGTGAATTCCCGAAAGTCAGATTTTTGCTGAAATTGTGACCCCAGGGCTTAGGGATTTTTTCAAAAAAATCTTTTTCCGCCGGTTATGTTGTTGAGGGCTGATTTCTTGTCCTGTGATAAAAAGCCTTCTGTTTCGACTGCCAGACTTTCAGGGGAGCATTTGCAAGCGATTGGCAGCATTTTTGACTGAATTGGCGAAAGTCAGATTTTTGCTGAAATTGTGACCCCGGGGCTTAGGGATTTTTTCAAAAGTTGTTGAGGGCTGATTTCTTGTTCTGTGATAAAAAGCCTTCTGTTTCGACTGCCAAAATTTTCAGGGGAGCATTTGCAACCGTTCGGCACCATATTTGACTGAATTCCCGAAAGTCAGATTTTTGCTGAAATTGTGACCCCGGGGCTTAGGGATTTTTTCAAAAGTTGTTGAGGGCTGATTTCTTGTTCTGTGATAAAAAGCCTTCTGTTTCGACTGCCAAAACTTTCAGGGGAGCATTTGCAAGCGTTTGGCAGCATTTTTGAGTGAATTCCCGAAAGTCAGATTTTTGCTGAAATTGTGACCCCGGGGCTTAGGGATTTTTTCAAAAAAATCTTTTTCCGCCGGTTAAGTTGTTGAGGGCTGATTTCTTGTCCTGTGATAAAAAGCCTTCTGTTTCGACTGCCAAAACTTTCAGGGGAGCATTTGCAACCGTTCGGCACCATATTTGACTGAATTCGCGAAAGTCAGATTTTTGCTGAAATTGTGACCCCGGGGCTTAGGGATTTTTTCAAAAGTTGTTGAGGGCTGATTTCTTGTTCTGTGATAAAAAGCCTTCTGTTTCGACTGCCAAAACTTTCAGGGGAGCATTTGCAACCGTTCGGCACCATATTTGACTGAATTCCCGAAAGTCAGATTTTTGCTGAAATTGTGACCCCGGGGCTTAGGGATTTTTTCAAAAAAATCTTTTTCCACCGGTTAAGTTGTTGAGGGCTGATTTCTTGTCCTGTGATAAAAAGCCTTCTGTTTCGACTGCCAAACCTTTCAGGGGAGCATTTGCAAGCGTTTGGCAGCATTTTTGAGTGAATTCCCGAAAGTCAGATTTTTGCTGAAATTGTGACCCCAGGGCTTAGGGATTTTTTCAAAAAAATCTTTTTCCGCCGGTTAAGTTGTTGAGGGCTGATTTCTTGTCCTGTGATAAAAAGCCTTCTATTTCGACTGCGAGACTTTCAGGGGAGCATTTGCAAGCGACTGGCAGCATTTTTGAGTGAACTGGCAAAAGTCAGATTTTTGCTGAAATTGTGACCCCGGGGCTTAGGGATTTTTTCAAAAGTTGTTGAGGGCTGATTTCTTGTTCTGTGATAAAAAGCCTTCTGTTTCGACTGCCAAAACTTTCAGGGGAGCATTTGCAACCGTTCGGCACCATATTTGACTGAATTCCCGAAAGTCAGATTTTTGCTGAAATTGTGACCCCGGGGCTTAGGGATTTTTTCAAAAAAATCTTTTCCCGCCGGTTAAGTTGTTGAGGGCTGATTTCTTGTCCTGTGATAAAAAGCCTTCTGATTCGACTTCCGGTCGGCGCCAGCGTTTGATGGCGGTCCTAGCCTCGAGCTCCGAGGCAGGACTGCTCCGTAAGTTCGGGTCTTACCCGCTACGGCAAGCGGGGGACCCCTAAAATCACAGGCGCTGAAGCCTGTGAGCAAGGAGATTCGGTGGGCACCTTTGCGCCCCCCCGGCATCGTGAAAGAGCCTTTTTAAAGGCTCCGGAGCGGCATCGGGGTGAGCGCGGTGCTGAGGATCGCTACCCAGCTTACGGAGTGAAGCCGCGTCGCCATTAACGGAGAGCGCCGATTCCTTTCTGAAATCAACGATTGGCAACAACAATACCCGTGAGTAAGATCGCAAAAGTAAAACGGGACTTAAAAAATTTAGAAGATTTGGCTGAAAACGGGAAGGCAAAATTAAGGAAGTCAGCCTCCCGGAACTGCATGACTAACGGAGCAATGAAAAGACTAAGCTGTGTTTAAATGGACTTTCCTTTTAACTCTTATTAAACCAGACATCGAAAGGATCTCCCCCCTGTTGTGCAGGAGAAGGGGGGGAGGAAACAGAATTAATTTAATCTGCAAAAGAAAGGGATAAGGAATAAAAAACCTCTGCTGCCGATACTTCTGGCCAGGCTGCCGGAGCAGCGATCGCCTGAAAAAAGGAACTGTCAAGTGAGCTGTCAAAGGACAGCGGCTACAAAATAAGACTTATTTTGAAACATACTCGGGACTTTGGTGGATTACAATTTTAACAGTAAAGTGCTACAAACTAAAGACTTTTAATGGGACTTCTGCCTTTGGACTTTCTGTTTCTTTGTTCTGGGTGCCTTTGGATGGTTACAATTTCCTCCTCTAGAGGGCTTTAGTTACATTACGGTGTATCCAGTGGGATTTTCCACTTGCAACTTTCCTGTGTGAATGACCTTGAGTTATGAGCAACCCGCCAGAAGAGATTTCAACAAGAAGTAAAACAAAGCAGGCTCAAAAACAAGCTCAAAAAAGAGGCTCCTTATCAGGAGCAGCAGCTGCACAAGAAAAAATAACAGCAGCATCAATGGAGTCAATGACACAGGCCCTGCTTAAAATAAATCAGTCACTAGAAGTACTCACTAAGCAATCTGCAGAACTTACCAAACAGTCTACAGAGAACTCTAAGAAACTGACGGAGTTGACAACAAGACTAGACCTGAATACAACAACAATTTCATCTAATACAGATTCTATAAACCGTTTGGTTCAAGAATCTACGGAAACAAGGAGAATAGCTGAGAGTGCTAGGTCCACTGCTGAAGAAACCAAAGGAAAGTTTGCGCCTATTGTAAAAAAAGTACATGAACATGATTCAGCATTAGCCCTACTAGAACTGGAAAGGAAAAGTAAGAATCTGAAATTAAGACTGGTTCCAGAAGAGGAAGAGGACAAGCTTGGGGAATTCCTCACAGATAAATTTCAAGACTTCTGGAATGATGAGCTAGATGGAGAGGAAGATGAATTTATGATAACTTCAGCCTTTCGGATTGGCAGGAAGCAAGGGAAGAAGCCAAGAGATTGTTTAATTACCTTAGGATCAAAGGAACAAAGAGACAAAATATTGAACCTACACTTCCAGAAGGCCTTGGTCATTAAAAATTCTCAGATTCAAATCTTCAAGGATATTCCTAAATATTTTTTGGAGGTTAGATCTCAATTTAAAGAACTAGTTGATCTACTTAAGAAGAATAATATCCCATTCAGGTGGGAATTTCCACAAGGGCTGTCCTTTAGCTTCAAAGGGAAGAAAATTAAAATAAAAACAAACCAGGATAAAGAGTTCTTTTTGGAAAGAAATCAAGAGGATCTTCAGAAAGGAACTGTCAGTGAGGAGGAAGTACCGGACATCTCAAATCTATCTTTTGGACTGAACCGAGCACCGACCGAGGAGGAACAACAACTTGGTGCAGTCGGTGGAAGATCTACCCAGTAACCAAAATGTCTCTGCAACTCTTCAGTTGGAACTGCAATGGTTTGAACCACCCTCGAAAAAGGGGCCAAGTATTTCATTTATTAAAGAAGGAACATCTAGATGTAATCTGTTTACAAGAAACCCACATTGCCAGGATACATAGAAAACTTTTAACAAACAAGAGATTAGGACAAGAATTTATATCATCAGATAGAGTCAAGAAAAGAGGAGTTGTGATTTATGTCAAGGAAAAATTTGAACCAAAATTGATCTTTAAGGATGATCAAGGAAGATACCTGGCAGTGGAAATCCAAATTCATGGAGAAAAAATATTGATTGTTGGAGTTTATGCACCAAATGAGGGGAAGGCTGAATTCTTCAAGAAGTTGCATGAGACTTTAATGGACTTTTTGGACTTTAAAATTATAATGATGGGTGACATGAATGGAGTCGTCTCTACAAATATGGATAAGGCCCAAAGACAAACAATATCTAATGATGGAAGACTACCAAAGACTTTTTTTGACCTGACTGACACTATGGATCTGATTGATATTTGGAGAACTAGGAACCCTCTGGAAAGGGAGGGGACCTTCTTCTCTGAAGCAAAAATGACATGGACTAGAATTGATCAAATATGGATTTCTAGTAATCTGGCATCAAAGGTTAAAAAAACAGAAATCTGCCCAAAGACCTGCTCTGACCACAATGCTGTCAAGATGGAAATGAAACTGACAACAGCTGGAACCTTTAGATGGAGAATGAATGACACCCTCTTTGGAGATGAGGAAATTTGCAAAAAGGCCCAAAAAACACTTAAAGACTACTTCGAGATCAATTTGAGATCAGACACAGAAAAAAGAATCATTTGGGACGCAAGTAAAGCCGTGATGCGTGGCTTCCTAATACAACAGAATTCAATAAAGAGGAAAAAACAGAATGAGAAGAAAGAGAAAATTTGGAATCTAATAAAAGAAGGGGAGAAGAAACTGAGATCTAAGCCTAAATCCCAGGAGATATTAAGAGAAATAAAATTCTATCAAACACAATATATGGAATTGATGAACCAGGAAATAGAATGGAAAATTAAACAAATGAGACAAAAGACTTTTGAGTCTGCAGATAAATGTGGGAAGCTACTGTCTTGGCAACTGAAAAAGAGACAAAAACTGAATACAGTGACATCACTCGAAGTAGATGGGAAGTCTATTAATAAACCAAATGAGATAAGTAATTGTTTTCAAAGTTTCTTTAAGAAATTATACAAACAAGGGCCAAAAAATGAACAGGAGATAGAAGAATTTATTGGAAAATACGGACTATCAAAAATCTCTGAAAACAACAGAAGGAGTTTAAATGAGAAAATTACAGATCAAGAAATAGAGAGTGCCATCCAGGATATGAAGCTGGGAAAATCACCAGGACCAGATGGACTAACTGCGAGATATTATAAAGTATTGAAGGATTGGTTAATACAACCACTGAAAGAAGTCTGCAATCAAATTTTGGAGGGGAAAAAGGCTCCCGAATCGTGGAAGGAAGCATTCATCTCACTTATACCAAAGACAGAAACTGAGAAACATCAAGTTAAGAATTACCGCCCTATATCACTTTTGAATGTGGATTATAAAATTTTTGCAGACATTCTAGCAAAAAGATTCAAAAAAGTTTTGTTAGAGGAGATTCACAGGGACCAAACAGGCTTTCTACCAGGCAGGCAATTGTCAGACAATGTGAGGAATATTATAGATATTCTAGAACTTTTGGAAACTGATATAAATAGAAAAGCTGTTTTGATTTTTGTGGATGCAGAGAAAGCCTTTGACAATATTTGTTGGAGCTTTATGAAGAGGAATCTCCAAGGAATGGGGGTAGGCAAGAACTTTGAAAATGGTATAAGTGCAATTTATTCTGAGCAAAAGGCTAAACTTATTGTAAATGGTATGGTTATGGATGAAATTCCAATAGAGAAAGGGACACGACAGGGATGCCCAATTTCCCCTCTATTGTTTATATCGGTACTGGAGGTTTTCCTTAATATGATTAGAAGAGACCAGCTGGTTAAAGGTATACAGGTCGGAACTAAACATTATAAGCTAAGAGCATTTGCAGATGACTTAGTTTTGACATTACAACAGCCAGAAACTAGCACAAAAAGAGTTCTGGAACTTATTGAAATATTTGGTCAGGTAGCAGGTTTTAAATTGAATAAACACAAGACAAAGGTGTTGGAAAAAAATCTTACGGTGGGGGAAAAAGACAGTTTTCAAAGAGAAACTGGTTTGGAAATTACTAAAAAGGTAAAATATCTGGGGGTGAATTTAACATCTAAGAATGTGAACCTATTTAAAGATAACTATGAGAAATGCTGGGCTGAAGTGAAGAAAGATTTCGATATATGGTCAAGATTGAGACTTTCCTTGTTAGGCCGAATTGCTGTAATTAAGATGAATGTATTGCCGAGATTGTTGTTTTTGTTCCAGACATTGCAAATTTTAGATAAGATGGACTGTTTCAAGAAGTGGCAGAAAGATATATCTAAATTTGTCTGGCAGGGCAAAAAACCCAGAATTAAATTTAAGATTTTGACTGACGCAAAGGATAGAGGGGGCTTTGCCCTGCCGGACTTAAAACTTTATTATGAAGCAGCAGCTTTTTGCTGGCTGAAACCATGGCTACTTCTTGAGAATACAGACATTCTGGACTTGGAAGGTTATGATAATAGTTTTGGTTGGCATGCATATTTATGGTATGACAAGGTAAAGGTACATAGAAATTTTAAAAATCATATTATTAGGAAAGCATTGTATAATGTATGGAATCGATATAAAGATTTGTTTGAAAGTAAAACCCCCAGGTGGCTGTCACCAATGGAAGCTAAGGCGGTAAAAAGATTGAACATGGATACAGACTGGCCAAAATATTGTGAAATTATAGAATATGATGGTGAAAAGTTGAAACTACAGAGTTTTGAGAAATTGAAACCTAAAGTCCGAGATTGGTTACATTACTACCAGATTAATGAAACTTTTAAGCAGGACAGAAAACTAGGATTTCAGAAGGAGAGGTCAAAGTTAGAAACAGAATTGCTAGAACCCAATACTAAGAATTTGTCTAGAATGTATAATCTGCTGCTAAAATGGAACACACAAGATGAAACGGTTAAATCAGCCATGATTAAGTGGGCACAAGATATTGGTCATGATATTATGTTTGCTGACTGGGAGCAGTTATGGACCACAGGTATTAAATTTACGGCATGTAGTGCCCTGAAAGAGAACATAATGAAAATGATCTATAGGTGGTACATGACCCCAGTCAAGCTTGCAAAGATATATCATTTGCCCAATAACAATTGCTGGAAGTGTAATGAATGTGAAGGAACCTTTTATCACCTTTGGTGGACCTGCCCAAAGATTAAGGCCTACTGGGAAATGATCTATAATGAAATTAAGAAAATCCTTAAGTGGACATTTGTAAAGAAACCGGAGGCTTTTCTCCTGGGCATGGTCGGCCAATTGGTACCAAAGAAAGATAGGACCTTTTTTATGTACGCAACAACAGCAGCAAGAATCCTTTTGGCGAAGTATTGGAAGACTAAAGAATTACCTACTCTGGAAGAATGGCAGACCAAGGTGACTGAATTTATGGGACTGGCAGAGATGACCGGCAGAATCCGTGACCAGAGGAAAGAGACAGTGGAGGAGGACTGGAAAAAATTTAAAATCTATCTTAAAAATTGTTGTAAAATTTCGGAATGTTAAGATGTCAGGGGATTGGACACAAAGAATTACAGCTATAAATCGAAATTTATAAAGCAGAAACTCTTTTTAAAGAGAATTAAATATAAAAATGGGATGAAGAATTGCTAAAAATTTTGAAATTTGGATGCAGTGAAGGGGAGGTTTGGGGAAGTCGCATTATGTTTGTTTGTTTTCTGTTTATGTTGTAAAATCAATAAAAATTATTATAAAAAATAAAAATAAAAAAAATAAAATAAAAAGCCTTCTGATTCGACTGCCAAACCTTTCAGGGGAGCATTTGCAAGCGTTTGGCAGCATTTTTGAGTGAATTCCCGAAAGTCAGATTTTTGCTGAAATTGTGACCCCGGGGCTTAGGGATTTTTTCAAAAAAATCTTTTTCCGCCGGTTAAGTTGTTGAGGGCTGATTTCTTGTCCTGTGATAAAAAGCCTTCTGTTTCGACTGCCAAAACTTTCAGGGGAGCATTTGCAACCGTTCGGCACCATATTTGACTGAATTCGCGAAAGTCAGATTTTTGCTGAAATTGTGACCCCGGGGCTTAGGGATTTTTTCAAAAGTTGTTGAGGGCTGATTTCTTGTTCTGTGATAAAAAGCCTTCTGTTTCGACTGCCAAAACTTTCAGGGGAGCATTTGCAACCGTTCGGCACCATATTTGACTGAATTCCCGAAAGTCAGATTTTTGCTGAAATTGTGACCCCGGGGCTTAGGGATTTTTTCAAAAAAATCTTTTCCCGCCGGTTAAGTTGTTGAGGGCTGATTTCTTGTCCTGTGATAAAAAGCCTTCTGATTCGACTGCCAAACCTTTCAGGGGAGCATTTGCAAGCGTTTGGCAGCATTTTTGAGTGAATTCCCGAAAGTCAGATTTTTGCTGAAATTGTGACCCCGGGGCTTAGGGATTTTTTCAAAAAAATCTTTTTCCGCCGGTTAAGTTGTTGAGGGCTGATTTCTTGTCCTGTGATAAAAAGCCTTCTGTTTCGACTGCCAAAACTTTCAGGGGAGCATTTGCAACCGTTCGGCACCATATTTGACTGAATTCGCGAAAGTCAGATTTTTGCTGAAATTGTGACCCCGGGGCTTAGGGATTTTTTCAAAAGTTGTTGAGGGCTGATTTCTTGTTCTGTGATAAAAAGCCTTCTGTTTCGACTGCCAAAACTTTCAGGGGAGCATTTGCAACCGTTCGGCACCATATTTGACTGAATTCCCGAAAGTCAGATTTTTGCTGAAATTGTGACCCCGGGGCTTAGGGATTTTTTCAAAAAAATCTTTTCCCGCCGGTTAAGTTGTTGAGGGCTGATTTCTTGTCCTGTGATAAAAAGCCTTCTGATTCGACTGCCAAACCTTTCAGGGGAGCATTTGCAAGCGTTTGGCAGCATTTTTGAGTGAATTCCCGAAAGTCAGATTTTTGCTGAAATTGTGACCCCGGGGCTTAGGGATTTTTTCAAAAAAATCTTTTTCCGCCGGTTAAGTTGTTGAGGGCTGATTTCTTGTCCTGTGATAAAAAGCCTTCTGTTTCGACTGCCAGACTTTCAGGGGAGCATTTGCAAGCGATTGGCAGCATTTTTGAGTGAATTGGCAAAAGTCAGATTTTTGCTGAAATTGTGACCCCGGGGCTTAGGGATTTTTTCAAAAGTTGTTGAGGGCTGATTTCTTGTTCTGTGATAAAAAGCCTTCTGTTTCGACTGCCAAAACTTTCAGGGGAGCATTTGCAACCGTTCGGCACCATATTTGACTGAATTCCCGAAAGTCAGATTTTTGCTGAAATTGTGACCCCGGGGCTTAGGGATTTTTTCAAAAAAATCTTTTTCCGCCGGTTAAGTTGTTGAGGGCTGATTTCTTGTCCTGTGATAAAAAGCCTTCTATTTCGACTGCAAGACTTTCAGGGGAGCATTTGCAAGCGATTGGCAGCATTTTTGAGTGAATTGGCAAAAGTCAGATTTTTGCTGAAATTGTGACCCCGGGGCTTAGGGATTTTTTCAAAAGTTGTTGAGGGCTGATTTCTTGTTCTGTGATAAAAAGCCTTCTGTTTCGACTGCCAAAACTTTCAGGGGAGCATTTGCAACCGTTCGGCACCATATTTGACTGAATTCCCGAAAGTCAGATTTTTGCTGAAATTGTGACCCCGGGGCTTAGGGATTTTTTCAAAAAAATCTTTTTCCACCGGTTAAGTTGTTGAGGGCTGATTTCTTGTCCTGTGATAAAAAGCCTTCTGTTTCGACTGCCAAACCTTTCGGGGGAGCATTTGCAAGCGTTTGGCAGCATTTTTGAGTGAATTCCCGAATGTCAGATTTTTGCTGAAATTGTGACCCCGGGGCTTAGGGATTTTTTCCAAAAAATCTTTTTCCGCCGGTTAAGTTGTTGAGGGCTGATTTCTTGTCCTGTGATAAAAAGCCTTCTGTTTCGACTGCGAGACTTTCAGGGGAGCATTTGCAAGCGATTGGCAGCATTTTTGAGTGAATTGGCAAAAGTCAGATTTTTGCTGAAATTGTGACCCCGGGGCTTAGGGATTTTTTCAAAAGTTGTTGAGGGCTGATTTCTTGTCCTGTGATAAAAAGCCTTCTGTTTCGACTGCCAAAACTTTCAGGGGAGCATTTGCAACCGTTCAGCACCATATTTGTCTGAATTCCCGAAAGTCAGATTTTTGCTGAAATTGTGACCCCGGGGCTTAGGGATTTTTTCAAAAGTTGTTGAGGGCTGATTTCTTGTTCTGTGATAAAATGCCTTATGTTTCGACTGCCAAAACTTTCAGGGGAGCATTTGCAACCGTTCGGCACCATATTTGACTGAATTCCCGAAAGTCAGATTTTTGCTGAAATTGAGACCCCGGGGCTTAGGGATTTTTTCAAAAAAATCTTTTTCTGCCGGTTAAGTTGTTGAGGGCTGATTTCTTGTCCTGTGATAAAAAGCCTTCTGTTTCGACTGCCAAAACTTTCAGGGGAGCATTTGCAACCGTTCGGCACCTTATTTGTCTGAATTCCCGAAAGTCAGATTTTTGCTGAAATTGTGACCCCGGGGCTTAGGGATTTTTTCAAAAGTTGTTGAGGGCTGATTTCTTGTTCTGTGATAAAAAGCCTTCTGTTTCGACTGCCAAAACTTTCAGGGGAGCATTTGCAACCGTTCGACACCATATTTGACTGAATTCCCGAAAGTCAGATTTTTGCTGAAATTGTGACCCCGGGGCTTAGGGATTTTTTCAAAAACATCTTTTTCCACCGGTTAAGTTGTTGAGGGCTGATTTCTTGTCCTGTGATAAAAAGCCTTCTGTTTCGACTGCCAAACCTTTCAGGGGAGCATTTGCAAGCGTTTGGCAGCATTTTTGAGTGAATTCCCGAAAGTCAGATTTTTGCTGAAATTGTGACCCCGGGGCTTAGGGATTTTTTCAAAAGTTGTTGAGGGCTGATTTCTTGTTCTGTGATAAAAAGCCTTCTGTTTCGACTGCCAAAACTTTCAGGGGAGCATTTGCAACCGTTCGGCACCATATTTGACTGAATTCCCGAAAGTCAGATTTTTGCTGAAATTGTGACCCCGGGGCTTAGGGATTTTTTCAAAAAAATCTTTTTCCGCCGGTTAAGTTGTTGAGGGCTGATTTCTTGTCCTGTGATAAAAAGCCTTCTGTTTCGACTGCCAAACCTTTCAGGGGAGCATTTGCAAGCGTTTGGCAGCATTTTTGAGTGAATTCCCGAAAGTCAGATTTTTGCTGAAATTGTGACCCCGGGGCTTAGGGATTTTTTCAAAAAAATCTTTTTCCGCCGGTTAAGTTGTTGAGGGCTGATTTCTTGTCCTGTGATAAAAAGCCTTCTGTTTCGACTGCCAAAACTTTCAGGGGAGCATTTGCAACCGTTCGGCACCATATTTGACTGAATTCCCGAAAGTCAGATTTTTGCTGAAATTGTGACCCCGGGGCTTAGGGATTTTTTCAAAAGTTGTTGAGGGCTGATTTCTTGTCCTGTGATAAAAAGCCTTCTGTTTCGACTGCCAAAACTTTCAGGGGAGCATTTGGAAGCGTTTGGCAGCATTTTTGAGTGAATTGGCAAAAGTCAGATTTTTGCTGAAATTGTGACCCCGGGGCTTAGGGATTTTTTCAAAAAAATCTTTTTCCGCCGGTTAAGTTGTTGAGGGCTGATTTCTTGTCCTGTGATAAGAAGCCTTCTGTTTCGACTGCCAAACCTTTAAGGGGAGCATTTGCAAGCGTTTGGCAGCATTTTTGAGTGAATTCCCGAAAGTCAGATTTTTGCTGAAATTGTGACCCCGGGGCTTAGGGATTTTTTCAAAAAAATCTTTTTCCCCCGGTTAAGTTGTTGAGGGCTGATTTCTTGTCCTGTGATAAAAAGCCTTCTGTTTCGACTGCCAAAACTTTCAGGGGAGCATTTGCAAGCGTTTGGCACCATTTTTGAGTGAATTCGCGAAAGTCAGATTTTTGCTGAAATTGTGACCCCCGGGGCTTAGGGATTTTTTCAAAAGTTGTTGAGGGCTGATTTCTTGTTCTGTGATAAAAAGCCTTCTGTTTCGACTGCCAAAACTTTCAGGGGAGCATTTGCAACCGTTCGGCACCATATTTGACTGAATAACCGAAAGTCAGATTTTTGCTGAAATTGTGACCCCGGGGCTTAGGGATTTTTTCAAAAGTTGTTGAGGGCTGATTTCTTGTCCTGTGATAAAAAGCCTTCTGTTTCGACTGCCAAAACTTTCAGGGGAGCATTTGCAACCGTTCGGCACCATATTTGACTGAATTCCCGAAAGTCAGATTTTTGCTGAAATTGTGACCCCGGGGCTTAGGGATTTTTTCAAAAAAATCTTTTTCCGCCGGTTAAGTTGTTGAGGGCTGATTTCTTGTCCTGTGATAAAAAGCCTTCTGTTTCGACTGCCAAACCTTTCAGGGGAGCATTTGCAAGCGTTTGGCAGCATTTTTGAGTGAATTCCCGAAAGTCAGATTTTTGCTGAAATTGTGACCCCGGGGCTTAGGGATTTTTTCAAAAAAATCTTTTTCCGCCGGTTAAGTTGTTGAGGGCTGATTTCTTGTCCTGTGATAAAAAGCCTTCTGTTTCGACTGCCAGACTTTCAGGGGAGCATTTGCAAGCGATTGGCAGCATTTTTGAGTGAATTGGCGAAAGTCAGATTTTTGCTGAAATTGTGACCCCGGGGCTTAGGGTTTTTTTTCAAAAGTTGTTGAGGGCTGATTTCTTGTTCTGTGATAAAAAGCCTTCTGTTTCGACTGCCAAAACTTTCAGGGGAGCATTTGCAACCGTTCGGCACCATATTTGACTGAATTCCCGAAAGTCAGATTTTTGCTGAAATTGTGACCCCGGGGCTTAGGGATTTTTTCAAAAAAATCTTTTTCCACCGGTTAAGTTGTTGAGGGCTGATTTCTTGTCCTGTGATAAAAAGCCTTCTGTTTCGACTGCCAAACCTTTCAGGGGAGCATTTGCAAGCGTTTGGCAGCATTTTTGAGTGAATTCCCGAAAGTCAGATTTTTGCTGAAATTGTGACCCCGGGGCTTAGGGATTTTTTCAAAAAAATCTTTTTCCGCCGGTTAAGTTGTTGAGGGCTGATTTCTTGTCCTGTGATAAAAAGCCTTCTGTTTCGACTGCCAGACTTTCAGGGGAGCATTTGCAAGCGATAGGCAGCATTTTTGAGTGAATTGGCGAAAGTCAGATTTTTGCTGAAATTGTGACCCCGGGGCTTAGGTTTTTTTTTCAAAAGTTGTTGAGGGCTGATTTCTTGTTCTGTGATAAAAAGCCTTCTGTTTCGACTGCCAAAACTTTCAGGGGAGCATTTGCAACCGTTCGGCACCATATTTGACTGAATTCCCGAAAGTCAGATTTTTGCTGAAATTGTGACCCCGGGGCTTAGGGATTTTTTCAAAAAAATCTTTTTCCACCGGTTAAGTTGTTGAGGGCTGATTTCTTGTCCTGTGATAAAAAGCCTTCTGTTTCGACTGCCAAACCTTTCAGGGGAGCATTTGCAAGCGTTTGGCAGCATTTTTGAGTGAATTCCCGAAAGTCAGATTTTTGCTGAAATTGTGACCCCGGGGCTTAGGGATTTTTTCAAAAAAATCTTTTTCCCCCGGTTAAGTTGTTGAGGGCTGATTTCTTGTCCTGTGATAAAAAGCCTTCTGTTTCGACTGCCAAAACTTTCAGGGGAGCATTTGCAACCGTTCGGCACCATATTTGACTGAATTCGTGAAAGTCAGATTTTTGCTGAAATTGTGACCCCCGGGGCTTAGGGATTTTTTCAAAAGTTGTTGAGGGCTGATTTCTTGTTCTGTGATAAAAAGCCTTCTGTTTCGACTGCCAAACCTTTCAGGGGAGCATTTGCAACCGTTCGGCACCATATTTGACTGAATTCCCGAAAGTCAGATTTTTGCTGAAATTGTGACCCCGGGGCTTAGGGATTTTTTCAAAAAAATCTTTTTCCACCGGTTAAGTTGTTGAGGGCTGATTTCTTGTCCTGTGATAAAAAGCCTTCTGTTTCGACTGCCAAACCTTTCCGGGGAGCATTTGCAAGCGTTTGGCAGCATTTTTGAGTGAATTCCCGAAAGTCAGATTTTTGCTGAAATTGTGACCCCGGGGCTTAGGGATTTTTTCAAAAAAATCTTTTTCCGCCGGTTAAGTTGTTGAGGGCTGATTTCTTGTCCTGTGATATAAAGCCTTCTGTTTCGACTGCCAAACCTTTCAGGGGAGCATTTGCAAGCGTTTGGCAGCATTTTTGAGTGAATTCCCGAAAGTCAGATTTTTGCTGAAATTGTGACCCCGGGGCTTAGGGATTTTTTCAAAAAAATCTTTTTCCGCCGGTTAAGTTGTTGAGGGCTGATTTCTTGTCCTGTGATAAAAAGCCTTCTGTTTCGACTGCCAGACTTTCAGGGGAGCATTTGCAAGCGATAGGCAGCATTTTTGAGTGAATTGGCGAAAGTCAGATTTTTGCTGAAATTGTGACCCCGGGGCTTAGGGTTTTTTTTCAAAAGTTGTTGAGGGCTGATTTCTTGTTCTGTGATAAAAAGCCTTCTGTTTCGACTGCCAAAACTTTCAGGGGAGCATTTGCAACCGTTCGGCACCATATTTGACTGAATTCCCGAAAGTCAGATTTTTGCTGAAATTGTGACCCCGGGGCTTAGGGATTTTTTCAAAAAAATCTTTTTCCACCGGTTAAGTTGTTGAGGGCTGATTTCTTGTCCTGTGATAAAAAGCCTTCTGTTTCGACTGCCAAACCTTTCAGGGGAGCATTTGCAAGCGTTTGGCAGCATTTTTGAGTGAATTCCCGAAAGTCAGATTTTTGCTGAAATTGTGACCCCGGGGCTTAGGGATTTTTTCAAAAAAATCTTTTTCCCCCGGTTAAGTTGTTGAGGGCTGATTTCTTGTCCTGTGATAAAAAGCCTTCTGTTTCGACTGCCAAAACTTTCAGGGGAGCATTTGCAACCGTTCGGCACCATATTTGACTGAATTCGCGAAAGTCAGATTTTTGCTGAAATTGTGACCCCCGGGGCTTAGGGATTTTTTCAAAAGTTGTTGAGGGCTGATTTCTTGTTCTGTGATAAAAAGCCTTCTGTTTCGACTGCCAAACCTTTCAGGGGAGCATTTGCAACCGTTCGGCACCATATTTGACTGAATTCCCGAAAGTCAGATTTTTGCTGAAATTGTGACCCCGGGGCTTAGGGATTTTTTCAAAAAAATCTTTTTCCACCGGTTAAGTTGTTGAGGGCTGATTTCTTGTCCTGTGATAAAAAGCCTTCTGTTTTGACTGCCAAACCTTTCAGGGGAGCATTTGCAAGCGTTTGGCAGCATTTTTGAGTGAATTCCCGAAAGTCAGATTTTTGCTGAAATTGTGACCCCGGGGCTTAGGGATTTTTTCAAAAAAATCTTTTTCCGCCGGTTAAGTTGTTGAGGGCTGATTTCTTGTCCTGTGATATAAAGCCTTCTATTTCGACTGCGAGACTTTCAGGGGAGCATTTGCAAGCGATTGGCAGCATTTTTGAGTGAATTGGCAAAAGTCAGATTTTTGCTGAAATTGTGACCCCGGGGCTTAGGGATTTTTTCAAAAGTTGTTGAGGGCTGATTTCTTTTTTTTTTTTTTATAAATATTTATTAAAGTTTTTAAATATAAATGCACAAATAATAAACAGTCTTACTTCTATCACAGACATAATTTCATCACTTCTTTGGACTTCCTCACGTCTCCCGCTCCCATTTACATCGTTAAAAGTTTTTTCCAAACAAATTATCAACTTGTTTACAATCTCATGTCCACTCATTCAAATATAATCTAGCACTTCTTCCAAAAAATTTTATATTTTATTTAGTCTCACTTATCATCAAATTTCAAATCTAATTTAGTGGTGGCCAGTTTTTTATAATCTAGCATCCTTCTTAGCATTCAACCAAATTACAATGTTTTTGTAGATACTTCTTGAATTTCTCCCAGTCTTCCTCCATCTTCTCTTCTCCCAGGTTACGGATTCTGCCTGTCATCTCGGCCAGTTGCATATAGTCCATCAGTTGCATCTGCCACTCTTCCAGTGTGGGTAGATCTTGAGTTTTCCAGTTTTTTGCGATGAGTATCCTTGCTGCCGTTGTTGCATACATAAAGAATGTTCGGTCCTTCTTTAACACCTTCTGGCCGACAATACCCAGAAGGAAGGCCTCTGGTTTCTTAGTGAAGGTATACTTAAATACCTTTTTCAGCTCATTATATATCATTTCCCAGAAGACCTTCACCTTAGGGCATGTCCACCAGAGGTGAAAGAATGTTCCTTCGTTTTCTTTACATTTCCAACATTTATTATCAGACGAATGGTATATTTTGGCAAGTTTAACTGGGGTCATGTACCATCTATATATCATTTTCATTACATTTTCCTTCAGAGCATTACATGCGGTGAAGTTCAGCCCAGTGGTCCACAACCTTTCCCAGTCCTCAAACATAATGTTATGCCCAATGTCCTGTGCCCATTTTATCATAACCGATTTGACCATTTCGTCTTGTGTATTCCATTTTAACAGCAAGTTATACATTCTAGATAATACCTTAGTCTTTGGTTCTAACAATTCAGTTTCTAACTTCGATTTCTCCACCTGGAACCCTAACTTTTTATCATTTTTAAAAACTTCTTTAATCTGAGCATAATGTAACCAGTCTCGCACCTTATCCTTCATTTTCTCTAAACTCTGCAATTTCCAATTGTCTCCATCTTTTTCTAATATTTCCCAATATTTTGGCCATTTAGCCTCCATATTGGGTCTTTTTAGGGCCTTAGCCTCCAGAGGTGAGAGCCACCTTGGAGTTTTATTTTCCAGTAAGTCTTTGTATTTTGTCCAGACATTAAACACTGCTTTCCTGACAATATGGTTCTTAAAGGCCTTATTGATCTTAACTTTGTCATACCATAGGTATGCATGCCAACCAAAAGCATTGTTAAAACCTTCCAAGTCCAACACGTCAGTGTCTTCGAGAAGTAGCCAGTCTTTTAGCCAGCAAAAAGCTGCGGCTTCATAATACAACTTTAAGTCTGGCAGGGCAAAGCCCCCTCTTTCTTTCGCATCTGTTAATATCTTAAACTTAATTCTGGGCTTTTTGCCCTGCCAGACAAATCTGGATATATCTTTCTGCCACTTCCGGAAGCACTCCGTTTTGTCCACGATCTGTAATGTTTGAAACAAAAACAACATTTTTGGCAATACATTCATCTTGATAGCAGCAATTCGGCCTAACAAAGAAAGCTTCAATTTTGTCCAACTGTCCAAGTCTCTCTTAATTTCAGACCAACATTTTTCATAATTATCCTTAAATAGACTCAGGTTTTTTGCTGTTATGTTTACCCCTAGGTATTTTACTTTTTTAACCATAGTTAGTTCTGTTTCTCTCTGAAACCTTTCCGACTCTGTATCTGTCAAATTTTTTCCCAACACTTTAGTTTTCTGTTTATTTAATTTAAATCCTGCCACCCGACCAAAATCCTGTATCAGTTGTAATACTCTTTTCGTACTAGATTCTGGCTCCTGCAGAGTCAAAACTAGGTCATCTGCAAAAGCTTTCAATTTGTATTGTTTCGCTCCGACCTGAATCCCTTCCACCAACCGGTTGATTTCTTGTTCTGTGATAAAAAGCCTTCTGTTTCGACTGCCAAAACTTTCAGGGGAGCATTTGCAAGCGTTCGGCACCATATTTGACTGAATTCCCGAAAGTCAGATTTTTGCTGAAATTGTGACCCCGGGGCTTAGGGATTTTTTCAAAAAAATCTTTTTCCACCGGTTAAGTTGTTGAGGGCTGATTTCTTGTCCTGTGATAAAAAGCCTTCTGTTTCGACTGCCAAACCTTTCAGGGGAGCATTTGCAACCATTCGGCACCATATTTGACTGAATTCCCGAAAGTCAGATTTTTGCTGAAATTGTGACCCCGGGGCTTAGGGATTTTTTCAAAAAAATCTTTTCCCGCCGGTTAAGTTGTTGAGGGGTGATTTCTTGTCCTGTGATAAAAAGCCTTCTGTTTCGACTGCCAAACCTTTCAGGGGAGCATTTGCAAGCGTTTGGCAGCATTTTTGAGTGAATTCCCGAAAGTCAGATTTTTGCTGAAATTGTGACCCCGGGGCTTAGGGATTTTTTCAAAAAAATCTTTTTCCGCCGGTTAAGTTGTTGAGGGCTGATTTCTTGTCCTGTGATAAAAAGCCTTCTGTTTCGACTGCCAAAACTTTCAGTCGAGCATTTGCAACCGTTCGGCACCATATTTGACTGAATTCACGAAAGTCAGATTTTTGCTGAAATTGTGACCCCGGGGCTTAGGGATTTTTTCAAAAGTTGTTGAGGGCTGATTTCTTGTTCTGTGATAAAAAGCCTTCTGTTTCGACTGCCAAACCTTTCAGGGGAGCATTTGCAACCGTTCGGCACCATATTTGACTGAATAACCGAAAGTCAGATTTTTGCTGAAATTGTGACCCCGGGGCTTAGGGATTTTTTCAAAAGTTGTTGAGGGCTGATTTCTTGTCCTGTGATAAAAAGCCTTCTGTTTCGACTGCCAAAACTTTCAGGGGAGCATTTGCAACCGTTCGGCACCATATTTGACTGAATTCCCGAAAGTCAGATTTTTGCTGAAATTGTGACCCCGGGGCTTAGGGATTTTTTCAAAAAAATCTTTTTCCGCCGGTTAAGTTGTTGAGGGCTGATTTCTTGTCCTGTGATAAAAAGCCTTCTGTTTCGACTGCCAAACCTTTCAGGGGAGCATTTGCAAGCGTTTGGCAGCATTTTTGAGTGAATTCCCGAAAGTCAGATTTTTGCTGAAATTGTGACCCCGGGGCTTAGGGATTTTTTCAAAAAAATCTTTTTCCGCCGGTTAAGTTGTTGAGGGCTGATTTCTTGTCCTGTGATAAAAAGCCTTCTGTTTCGACTGCCAGACTTTCAGGGGAGCATTTGCAAGCGATTGGCAGCATTTTTGAGTGAATTGGCGAAAGTCAGATTTTTGCTGAAATTGTGACCCCGGGGCTTAGGGTTTTTTTTCAAAAGTTGTTGAGGGCTGATTTCTTGTTCTGTGATAAAAAGCCTTCTGTTTCGACTGCCAAAACTTTCAGGGGAGCATTTGCAACCGTTCGGCACCATATTTGACTGAATTCCCGAAAGTCAGATTTTTGCTGAAATTGTGACCCCGGGGCTTAGGGATTTTTTCAAAAAAATCTTTTTCCACCGGTTAAGTTGTTGAGGGCTGATTTCTTGTCCTGTGATAAAAAGCCTTCTGTTTCGACTGCCAAACCTTTCAGGGGAGCATTTGCAAGCGTTTGGCAGCATTTTTGAGTGAATTCCCGAAAGTCAGATTTTTGCTGAAATTGTGACCCCGGGGCTTAGGGATTTTTTCAAAAAAATCTTTTTCCGCCGGTTAAGTTGTTGAGGGCTGATTTCTTGTCCTGTGATAAAAAGCCTTCTGTTTCGACTGCCAGACTTTCAGGGGAGCATTTGCAAGCGATAGGCAGCATTTTTGAGTGAATTGGCGAAAGTCAGATTTTTGCTGAAATTGTGACCCCGGGGCTTAGGTTTTTTTTTCAAAAGTTGTTGAGGGCTGATTTCTTGTTCTGTGATAAAAAGCCTTCTGTTTCGACTGCCAAAACTTTCAGGGGAGCATTTGCAACCGTTCGGCACCATATTTGACTGAATTCCCGAAAGTCAGATTTTTGCTGAAATTGTGACCCCGGGGCTTAGGGATTTTTTCAAAAAAATCTTTTTCCACCGGTTAAGTTGTTGAGGGCTGATTTCTTGTCCTGTGATAAAAAGCCTTCTGTTTCGACTGCCAAACCTTTCAGGGGAGCATTTGCAAGCGTTTGGCAGCATTTTTGAGTGAATTCCCGAAAGTCAGATTTTTGCTGAAATTGTGACCCCGGGGCTTAGGGATTTTTTCAAAAAAATCTTTTTCCCCCGGTTAAGTTGTTGAGGGCTGATTTCTTGTCCTGTGATAAAAAGCCTTCTGTTTCGACTGCCAAAACTTTCAGGGGAGCATTTGCAACCGTTCGGCACCATATTTGACTGAATTCGTGAAAGTCAGATTTTTGCTGAAATTGTGACCCCCGGGGCTTAGGGATTTTTTCAAAAGTTGTTGAGGGCTGATTTCTTGTTCTGTGATAAAAAGCCTTCTGTTTCGACTGCCAAACCTTTCAGGGGAGCATTTGCAACCGTTCGGCACCATATTTGACTGAATTCCCGAAAGTCAGATTTTTGCTGAAATTGTGACCCCGGGGCTTAGGGATTTTTTCAAAAAAATCTTTTTCCACCGGTTAAGTTGTTGAGGGCTGATTTCTTGTCCTGTGATAAAAAGCCTTCTGTTTCGACTGCCAAACCTTTCCGGGGAGCATTTGCAAGCGTTTGGCAGCATTTTTGAGTGAATTCCCGAAAGTCAGATTTTTGCTGAAATTGTGACCCCGGGGCTTAGGGATTTTTTCAAAAAAATCTTTTTCCGCCGGTTAAGTTGTTGAGGGCTGATTTCTTGTCCTGTGATATAAAGCCTTCTGTTTCGACTGCCAAACCTTTCAGGGGAGCATTTGCAAGCGTTTGGCAGCATTTTTGAGTGAATTCCCGAAAGTCAGATTTTTGCTGAAATTGTGACCCCGGGGCTTAGGGATTTTTTCAAAAAAATCTTTTTCCGCCGGTTAAGTTGTTGAGGGCTGATTTCTTGTCCTGTGATAAAAAGCCTTCTGTTTCGACTGCCAGACTTTCAGGGGAGCATTTGCAAGCGATAGGCAGCATTTTTGAGTGAATTGGCGAAAGTCAGATTTTTGCTGAAATTGTGACCCCGGGGCTTAGGGTTTTTTTTCAAAAGTTGTTGAGGGCTGATTTCTTGTTCTGTGATAAAAAGCCTTCTGTTTCGACTGCCAAAACTTTCAGGGGAGCATTTGCAACCGTTCGGCACCATATTTGACTGAATTCCCGAAAGTCAGATTTTTGCTGAAATTGTGACCCCGGGGCTTAGGGATTTTTTCAAAAAAATCTTTTTCCACCGGTTAAGTTGTTGAGGGCTGATTTCTTGTCCTGTGATAAAAAGCCTTCTGTTTCGACTGCCAAACCTTTCAGGGGAGCATTTGCAAGCGTTTGGCAGCATTTTTGAGTGAATTCCCGAAAGTCAGATTTTTGCTGAAATTGTGACCCCGGGGCTTAGGGATTTTTTCAAAAAAATCTTTTTCCCCCGGTTAAGTTGTTGAGGGCTGATTTCTTGTCCTGTGATAAAAAGCCTTCTGTTTCGACTGCCAAAACTTTCAGGGGAGCATTTGCAACCGTTCGGCACCATATTTGACTGAATTCGCGAAAGTCAGATTTTTGCTGAAATTGTGACCCCCGGGGCTTAGGGATTTTTTCAAAAGTTGTTGAGGGCTGATTTCTTGTTCTGTGATAAAAAGCCTTCTGTTTCGACTGCCAAACCTTTCAGGGGAGCATTTGCAACCGTTCGGCACCATATTTGACTGAATTCCCGAAAGTCAGATTTTTGCTGAAATTGTGACCCCGGGGCTTAGGGATTTTTTCAAAAAAATCTTTTTCCACCGGTTAAGTTGTTGAGGGCTGATTTCTTGTCCTGTGATAAAAAGCCTTCTGTTTTGACTGCCAAACCTTTCAGGGGAGCATTTGCAAGCGTTTGGCAGCATTTTTGAGTGAATTCCCGAAAGTCAGATTTTTGCTGAAATTGTGACCCCGGGGCTTAGGGATTTTTTCAAAAAAATCTTTTTCCGCCGGTTAAGTTGTTGAGGGCTGATTTCTTGTCCTGTGATATAAAGCCTTCTATTTCGACTGCGAGACTTTCAGGGGAGCATTTGCAAGCGATTGGCAGCATTTTTGAGTGAATTGGCAAAAGTCAGATTTTTGCTGAAATTGTGACCCCGGGGCTTAGGGATTTTTTCAAAAGTTGTTGAGGGCTGATTTCTTTTTTTTTTTTTTATAAATATTTATTAAAGTTTTTAAATATAAATGCACAAATAATAAACAGTCTTACTTCTATCACAGACATAATTTCATCACTTCTTTGGACTTCCTCACGTCTCCCGCTCCCATTTACATCGTTAAAAGTTTTTTCCAAACAAATTATCAACTTGTTTACAATCTCATGTCCACTCATTCAAATATAATCTAGCACTTCTTCCAAAAAATTTTATATTTTATTTAGTCTCACTTATCATCAAATTTCAAATCTAATTTAGTGGTGGCCAGTTTTTTATAATCTAGCATCCTTCTTAGCATTCAACCAAATTACAATGTTTTTGTAGATACTTCTTGAATTTCTCCCAGTCTTCCTCCATCTTCTCTTCTCCCAGGTTACGGATTCTGCCTGTCATCTCGGCCAGTTGCATATAGTCCATCAGTTGCATCTGCCACTCTTCCAGTGTGGGTAGATCTTGAGTTTTCCAGTTTTTTGCGATGAGTATCCTTGCTGCCGTTGTTGCATACATAAAGAATGTTCGGTCCTTCTTTAACACCTTCTGGCCGACAATACCCAGAAGGAAGGCCTCTGGTTTCTTAGTGAAGGTATACTTAAATACCTTTTTCAGCTCATTATATATCATTTCCCAGAAGACCTTCACCTTAGGGCATGTCCACCAGAGGTGAAAGAATGTTCCTTCGTTTTCTTTACATTTCCAACATTTATTATCAGACGAATGGTATATTTTGGCAAGTTTAACTGGGGTCATGTACCATCTATATATCATTTTCATTACATTTTCCTTCAGAGCATTACATGCGGTGAAGTTCAGCCCAGTGGTCCACAACCTTTCCCAGTCCTCAAACATAATGTTATGCCCAATGTCCTGTGCCCATTTTATCATAACCGATTTGACCATTTCGTCTTGTGTATTCCATTTTAACAGCAAGTTATACATTCTAGATAATACCTTAGTCTTTGGTTCTAACAATTCAGTTTCTAACTTCGATTTCTCCACCTGGAACCCTAACTTTTTATCATTTTTAAAAACTTCTTTAATCTGAGCATAATGTAACCAGTCTCGCACCTTATCCTTCATTTTCTCTAAACTCTGCAATTTCCAATTGTCTCCATCTTTTTCTAATATTTCCCAATATTTTGGCCATTTAGCCTCCATATTGGGTCTTTTTAGGGCCTTAGCCTCCAGAGGTGAGAGCCACCTTGGAGTTTTATTTTCCAGTAAGTCTTTGTATTTTGTCCAGACATTAAACACTGCTTTCCTGACAATATGGTTCTTAAAGGCCTTATTGATCTTAACTTTGTCATACCATAGGTATGCATGCCAACCAAAAGCATTGTTAAAACCTTCCAAGTCCAACACGTCAGTGTCTTCGAGAAGTAGCCAGTCTTTTAGCCAGCAAAAAGCTGCGGCTTCATAATACAACTTTAAGTCTGGCAGGGCAAAGCCCCCTCTTTCTTTCGCATCTGTTAATATCTTAAACTTAATTCTGGGCTTTTTGCCCTGCCAGACAAATCTGGATATATCTTTCTGCCACTTCCGGAAGCACTCCGTTTTGTCCACGATCTGTAATGTTTGAAACAAAAACAACATTTTTGGCAATACATTCATCTTGATAGCAGCAATTCGGCCTAACAAAGAAAGCTTCAATTTTGTCCAACTGTCCAAGTCTCTCTTAATTTCAGACCAACATTTTTCATAATTATCCTTAAATAGACTCAGGTTTTTTGCTGTTATGTTTACCCCTAGGTATTTTACTTTTTTAACCATAGTTAGTTCTGTTTCTCTCTGAAACCTTTCCGACTCTGTATCTGTCAAATTTTTTCCCAACACTTTAGTTTTCTGTTTATTTAATTTAAATCCTGCCACCCGACCAAAATCCTGTATCAGTTGTAATACTCTTTTCGTACTAGATTCTGGCTCCTGCAGAGTCAAAACTAGGTCATCTGCAAAAGCTTTCAATTTGTATTGTTTCGCTCCGACCTGAATCCCTTCCACCAACCGGTTGATTTCTTGTTCTGTGATAAAAAGCCTTCTGTTTCGACTGCCAAAACTTTCAGGGGAGCATTTGCAAGCGTTCGGCACCATATTTGACTGAATTCCCGAAAGTCAGATTTTTGCTGAAATTGTGACCCCGGGGCTTAGGGATTTTTTCAAAAAAATCTTTTTCCACCGGTTAAGTTGTTGAGGGCTGATTTCTTGTCCTGTGATAAAAAGCCTTCTGTTTCGACTGCCAAACCTTTCAGGGGAGCATTTGCAACCATTCGGCACCATATTTGACTGAATTCCCGAAAGTCAGATTTTTGCTGAAATTGTGACCCCGGGGCTTAGGGATTTTTTCAAAAAAATCTTTTCCCGCCGGTTAAGTTGTTGAGGGGTGATTTCTTGTCCTGTGATAAAAAGCCTTCTGTTTCGACTGCCAAACCTTTCAGGGGAGCATTTGCAAGCGTTTGGCAGCATTTTTGAGTGAATTCCCGAAAGTCAGATTTTTGCTGAAATTGTGACCCCGGGGCTTAGGGATTTTTTCAAAAAAATCTTTTTCCGCCGGTTAAGTTGTTGAGGGCTGATTTCTTGTCCTGTGATAAAAAGCCTTCTGTTTCGACTGCCAAAACTTTCAGTCGAGCATTTGCAACCGTTCGGCACCATATTTGACTGAATTCACGAAAGTCAGATTTTTGCTGAAATTGTGACCCCGGGGCTTAGGGATTTTTTCAAAAGTTGTTGAGGGCTGATTTCTTGTTCTGTGATAAAAAGCCTTCTGTTTCGACTGCCAAAACTTTCAGGGGAGCATTTGCAACCGTTTGGCAGCATTTTTGAGTGAATTCCCGAAAGTCAGATTTTTGCTGAAATTGTGACCCCGGGGCTTAGGGATTTTTTCAAAAGTTGTTGAGGGCTGATTTCTTGTCCTGTGATAAAAAGCCTTCTGTTTCGACTGCCAAAACTTTCAGGGGAGCATTTGCAACCGTTCGGCACCATATTTGACTGAATTCCCGAAAGTCAGATTTTTGCTGAAATTGTGACCCCGGGGCTTAGGGATTTTTTCAAAAAAATCTTTTTCCGCCGGTTAAGTTGTTGAGGGCTGATTTCTTGTCCTATGATAAAAAGCCTTCTGTTTCGACTGCCAAACCTTTCAGGGGAGCATTTGCAAGCGTTTGGCAGCATTTTTGAGTGAATTCCCGAAAGTCAGATTTTTGCTGAAATTGTGACCCCGGGGCTTAGGGATTTTTCAAAAAAATCTTTTTTCCGCCGGTTAAGTTGTTGAGGGCTGATTTCTTGTCCTGTGATAAAAAGCCTTCTGTTTCGACGGCCAAACCTTTCAAGGGAGCATTTGCAAGCGATTGGCAGCATTTTTGAGTGAATTGGCAAAAGTCAGATTTTTGCTGAAATTGTGACCCCGGGGCTTAGGGATTTTTTCAAAAGTTGTTGAGGGCTGATTTCTTGTTCTGTGATAAAAAGCCTTCTGTTTCGACTGCCAAAACTTTCAGGGGAGCATTTGCAACCGTTCGGCACCATATTTGACTGAATTCCCGAAAGTCAGATTTTTGCTGAAATTGTGACCCCGGGGCTTAGGGATTTTTTCAAAAAAATCTTTTTCCGCCGGTTAAGTTGTTGAGGGCTGATTTCTTGTCCTGTGATAAAAAGCCTTCTATTTCGACTGCGAGACTTTCAGGGGAGCATTTGCAAGCGATTGGCAGCATTTTTGAGTGAATTGGCAAAAGTCAGATTTTTGCTGAAATTGTGACCCCGGGGCTTAGGGATTTTTTCAAAAGTTGTTGAGGGCTGATTTCTTGTCCTGTGATAAAAAGCCTTCTGTTTCGACTGCCAAAACTTTCAGGGGAGCATTTGCAACCGTTCGGCACCATATTTGTCTGAATTCCCGAAAGTCAGATTTTTGCTGAAATTGTGACCCCGGGGCTTAGGGATTTTTTCAAAAGTTGTTGAGGGCTGATTTCTTGTTCTGTGATAAAATGCCTTATGTTTCGACTGCCAAAACTTTCAGGGGAGCATTTGCAACCGTTCGGCACCATATTTGACTGAATTCCCGAAAGTCAGATTTTTGCTGAAATTGAGACCCCGGGGCTTAGGGATTTTTTCAAAAAAATCTTTTTCTGCCGGTTAAGTTGTTGAGGGCTGATTTCTTGTCCTGTGATAAAAAGCCTTCTGTTTCGACTGCCAAAACTTTCAGGGGAGCATTTGCAACCGTTCGGCACCTTATTTGTCTGAATTCCCGAAAGTCAGATTTTTGCTGAAATTGTGACCCCGGGGCTTAGGGATTTTTTCAAAAGTTGTTGAGGGCTGATTTCTTGTTCTGTGATAAAAAGCCTTCTGTTTCGACTGCCAAAACTTTGAGGGGAGCATTTGCAACCGTTCGGCACCATATTTGACTGAATTCCCGAAAGTCAGATTTTTGCTGAAATTGTGACCCCGGGGCTTAGGGATTTTTTCAAAAAAATCTTTTTCCACCGGTTAAGTTGTTGAGGGCTGATTTCTTGTCCTGTGATAAAAAGCCTTCTGTTTCGACTGCCAAACCTTTCAGGGGAGCATTTGCAAGTGATTGGCAGCATTTTTGAGTGAATTGGCGAAAGTCAGATTTTTGCTGAAATTGTGACCCCGGGGCTTAGGGATTTTTTCAAAAGTTGTTGAGGGCTGATTTCTTGTTCTGTGATAAAAAGCCTTCTGTTTCGACTGCCAAAACTTTCAGGGGAGCATTTGCAACCGTTCGGCACCATATTTGACTGAATTCCCGAAAGTCAGATTTTTGCTGAAATTGTGACCCCGGGGCTTAGGGATTTTTTCAAAAAAATCTTTTTCCACCGGTTAAGTTGTTGAGGGCTGATTTCTTGTCCTGTGATAAAAAGCCTTCTGTTTCGACTGCCAAACCTTTCAGGGGAGCATTTGCAAGCGTTTGGCAGCATTTTTGAGTGAATTCCCGAAAGTCAGATTTTTGCTGAAATTGTGACCCCGGGGCTTAGGGATTTTTTCAAAAAAATCTTTTTCCGCCGGTTAAGTTGTTGAGGGCTGATTTCTTGTCCTGTGATATAAAGCCTTCTATTTCGACTGCGAGACTTTCAGGGGAGCATTTGCAAGCGATTGGCAGCATTTTTGAGTGAATTGGCAAAAGTCAGATTTTTGCTGAAATTGTGACCCCGGGGCTTAGGGATTTTTTCAAAAGTTGTTGAGGGCTGATTTCTTGTTCTGTGATAAAAAGCCTTCTGTTTCGACTGCCAAAACTTTCAGGGGAGCATTTGCAACCCTTCGGCACCATATTTGACTGAATTCCCGAAAGTCAGATTTTTGCTGAAATTGTGACCCCGGGGCTTAGGGATTTTTTCAAAAAAATCTTTTTCCACCGGTTAAGTTGTTGAGGGCTGATTTCTTGTCCTGTGATAAAAAGCCTTCTGTTTCGACTGCCAAACCTTTCAGGGGAGCATTTGCAACCGTTCGGCACCATATTTGACTGAATTCCCGAAAGTCAGATTTTTGCTGAAATTGTGACCCCGGGGCTTAGGGATTTTTTCAAAAAAATCTTTTCCCGCCGGTTAAGTTGTTGAGGGCTGATTTCTTGTCCTGTGATAAAAAGCCTTCTGTTTCGACTGCCAAACCTTTCAGGGGAGCATTTGCAAGCGTTTGGCAGCATTTTTGAGTGAATTCCCGAAAGTCAGATTTTTGCTGAAATTGTGACCCCGGGGCTTAGGGATTTTTTCAAAAAAATCTTTTTCCGCCGGTTAAGTTGTTGAGGGCTGATTTCTTGTCCTGTGATAAAAAGCCTTCTGTTTCGACTGCCAAAACTTTCAGTCGAGCATTTGCAACCGTTCGGCACCATATTTGACTGAATTCGCGAAAGTCAGATTTTTGCTGAAATTGTGACCCCGGGGCTTAGGGATTTTTTCAAAAGTTGTTGAGGGCTGATTTCTTGTCCTGTGATAAAAAGCCTTCTGTTTCGACTGCCAAACCTTTCAGGGGAGCATTTGCAAGCGTTTGGCAGCATTTTTGAGTGAATTCCCGAAAGTCAGATTTTTGCTGAAATTGTGACCCCGGGGCTTAGGGATTTTTTCAAAAGTTGTTGAGGGCTGATTTCTTGTTCTGTGATAAAAAGCCTTCTGTTTCGACTGCCAAAACTTTCAGGGGAGCATTTGCAACCGTTCGGCACCATATTTGACTGAATTCCCGAAAGTCAGATTTTTGCTGAAATTGTGACCCCGGGGCTTAGGGATTTTTTCAAAAAAATCTTTTTCCGCCGGTTAAGTTGTTGAGGGCTGATTTCTTGTCCTGTGATAAAAAGCCTTCTGTTTCGACTGCCAAACCTTTCAGGGGAGCATTTGCAAGCGTTTGGCAGCATTTTTGAGTGAATTCCCGAAAGTCAGATTTTTGCTGAAATTGTGACCCCGGGGCTTAGGGATTTTTTCAAAAAAATCTTTTTCCGCCGGTTAAGTTGTTGAGGGCTGATTTCTTGTCCTGTGATAAGAAGCCTTCTGTTTCGACTGCCAGACTTTCAGGGGAGCATTTGCAAGCGATTGGCAGCATTTTTGAGTGAATTGGCAAAAGTCAGATTTTTGCTGAAATTGTGACCCCGGGGCTTAGGGATTTTTTCAAAAGTTGTTGAGGGCTGATTTCTTGTTCTGTGATAAAAAGCCTTCTGTTTCGACTGCCAAAACTTTCAGGGGAGCATTTGCAACCGTTCGGCACCATATTTGACTGAATTCCCGAAAGTCAGATTTTTGCTGAAATTGTGACCCCGGGGCTTAGGGATTTTTTCAAAAAAATCTTTTTCCGCCGGTTAAGTTGTTGAGGGCTGATTTCTTGTCCTGTGATAAAAAGCCTTCTGTTTCGACTGCCAAACCTTTCAGGGGAGCATTTGCAAGCGTTTGGCAGCATTTTTGAGTGAATTCCCGAAAGTCAGATTTTTGCTGAAATTGTGACCCCGGGGCTTAGGGATTTTTTCAAAAAAATCTTTTTCCGCCGGTTAAGTTGTTGAGGGCTGATTTCTTGTCCTGTGATAAAAAGCCTTCTGTTTCGACTGCCAAAACTTTCAGGGGAGCATTTGCAACCGTTCGGCACCATATTTGACTGAATTCCCGAAAGTCAGATTTTTGCTGAAATTGTGACCCCGGGGCTTAGGGATTTTTTCAAAAGTTGTTGAGGGCTGATTTCTTGTCCTGTGATAAAAAGCCTTCTGTTTCGACTGCCAAAACTTTCAGGGGAGCATTTGGAAGCGTTTGGCAGCATTTTTGAGTGAATTGGCAAAAGTCAGATTTTTGCTGAAATTGTGACCCCGGGGCTTAGGGATTTTTTCAAAAAAATCTTTTTCCGCCGGTTAAGTTGTTGAGGGCTGATTTCTTGTCCTGTGATAAGAAGCCTTCTGTTTCGACTGCCAAACCTTTAAGGGGAGCATTTGCAAGCGTTTGGCAGCATTTTTGAGTGAATTCCCGAAAGTCAGATTTTTGCTGAAATTGTGACCCCGGGGCTTAGGGATTTTTTCAAAAAAATCTTTTTCCGCCGGTTAAGTTGTTGAGGGCTGATTTCTTGTCCTGTGATAAAAAGCCTTCTGTTTCGACTGCCAAAACTTTCAGGGGAGCATTTGCAACCGTTCGGCACCATATTTGACTGAATTCGCGAAAGTCAGATTTTTGCTGAAATTGTGACCCCCGGGGCTTAGGGATTTTTTCAAAAGTTGTTGAGGGCTGATTTCTTGTTCTGTGATAAAAAGCCTTCTGTTTCGACTCCCAAAACTTTCAGGGGAGCATTTGCAACCGTTCGGCACCATATTTGACTGAATTCCCGAAAGTCAGATTTTTGCTGAAATTGTGACCCCGGGGCTTAGGGATTTTTTCAAAAGTTGTTGAGGGCTGATTTCTTGTCCTGTGATAAAAAGCCTTCTGTTTCGACTGCCAAAACTTTCAGGGGATCATTTGCAACCGTTCGGCACCATATTTGACTGAATTCCCGAAAGTCAGATTTTTGCTGAAATTGTGACCCCGGGGCTTAGGGATTTTTTCAAAAAAATCTTTTTCCGCCGGTTAAGTTGTTGAGGGCTGATTTCTTGTCCTGTGATAAAAAGCCTTCTGTTTCGACTGCCAAACCTTTCAGGGGAGCATTTGCAAGCGTTTGGCAGCATTTTTGAGTGAATTCCCGAAAGTCAGATTTTTGCTGAAATTGTGACCCCGGGGCTTAGGGATTTTTTCAAAAAAATCTTTTTCCACCGGTTAAGTTGTTGAGGGCTGATTTCTTGTCCTGTGATAAAAAGCCTTCTGTTTCGAATGCCAGACTTTCAGGGGAGCATTTGCAAGCGATTGGCAGCATTTTTGAGTGAATTGGCAAAAGTCAGATTTTTGCTGAAATTGTGACCCCGGGGCTTAGGGATTTTTTCAAAAGTTGTTGAGGGCTGATTTCTTGTTCTGTGATAAAAAGCCTTCTGTTTCGACTGCCAAAACTTTCAGGGGAGCATTTGCAACCGTTCGGCACCATATTTGACTGAATTCCCGAAAGTCAGATTTTTGCTGAAATTGTGACCCCGGGGCTTAGGGATTTTTTCAAAAAAATCTTTTTCCGCCGGTTAAGTTGTTGAGGGCTGATTTCTTGTCCTGTGATAAAAAGCCTTCTATTTCGACTGCGAGACTTTCAGGGGAGCATTTGCAAGCGATTGGCAGCATTTTTGAGTGAATTGGCAAAAGTCAGATTTTTGCTGAAATTGTGACCCCGGGGCTTAGGGATTTTTTCAAAAGTTGTTGAGGGCTGATTTCTTGTTCTGTGATAAAAAGCCTTCTGTTTCGACTGCCAAAACTTTCAGGGGAGCATTTGCAACCGTTCGGCACCATATTTGACTGAATTCCCGAAAGTCAGATTTTTGCTGAAATTGTGACCCCGGGGCTTAGGGATTTTTTCAAAAAAATCTTTTTCCACCGGTTAAGTTGTTGAGGGCTGATTTCTTGTCCTGTGATAAAAAGCCTTCTGTTTCGACTGCCAAACCTTTCGGGGGAGCATTTGCAAGCGTTTTGCAGCATTTTTGAGTGAATTCCCGAAAGTCAGATTTTTGCTGAAATTGTGACCCCGGGGCTTAGGGATTTTTTCAAAAAAATCTTTTTCCGCCGGTTAAGTTGTTGAGGGCTGATTTCTTGTCCTGTGATAAAAAGCCTTCTGTTTCGACTGCCAAAACTTTCAGGGGAGCATTTGCAAGCGATTGGCAGCATTTTTGAGTGAATTGGCAAAAGTCAGATTTTTGCTGAAATTGTGACCCCGGGGCTTAGGGATTTTTTCAAAAGTTGTTGAGGGCTGATTTCTTGTCCTGTGATAAAAAGCCTTCTGTTTCGACTGCCAAAACTTTCAGGGGAGCATTTGCAACCGTTCGGCACCATATTTGTCTGAATTCCCGAAAGTCAGATTTTTGCTGAAATTGTGACCCCGGGGCTTAGGGATTTTTTCAAAAGTTGTTGAGGGCTGATTTCTTGTTCTGTGATAAAATGCCTTATGTTTCGACTGCCAAAACTTTCAGGGGAGCATTTGCAACCGTTCGGCACCATATTTGACTGAATTCCCGAAAGTCAGATTTTTGCTGAAATTGAGACCCCGGGGCTTAGGGATTTTTTCAAAAAAATCTTTTTCTGCCGGTTAAGTTGTTGAGGGCTGATTTTTTGTCCTGTGATAAAAAGCCTTCTGTTTCGACTGCCAAAACTTTCAGGGGAGCATTTGCAACCGTTCGGCACCTTATTTGTCTGAATTCCCGAAAGTCAGATTTTTGCTGAAATTGTGACCCCGGGGCTTAGGGATTTTTTCAAAAGTTGTTGAGGGCTGATTTCTTGTTCTGTGATAAAAAGCCTTCTGTTTCGACTGCCAAAACTTTCAGGGGAGCATTTGCAACCGTTCGGCACCATATTTGACTGAATTCCCGAAAGTCAGATTTTTGCTGAAATTGTGACCCCGGGGCTTAGGGATTTTTTCAAAAAAATCTTTTTCCACCGGTTAAGTTGTTGAGGGCTGATTTCTTGTCCTATGATAAAAAGCCTTCTGTTTCGACTGCCAAACCTTTCAGGGGAGCATTTGCAAGCGTTTGGCAGCATTTTTGAGTGAATTCCCGAAAGTCAGATTTTTGCTGAAATTGTGACCCCGGGGCTTAGGGATTTTTTCAAAAGTTGTTGAGGGCTGATTTCTTGTTCTGTGATAAAAAGCCTTCTGTTTCGACTGCCAAAACTTTCAGGGGAGCATTTGCAACCGTTCGGCACCATATTTGACTGAATTCCCGAAAGTCAGATTTTTGCTGAAATTGTGACCCCGGGGCTTAGGGATTTTTTCAAAAAAATCTTTTTCCGCCGGTTAAGTTGTTGAGGGCTGATTTCTTGTCCTGTGATAAAAAGCCTTCTGTTTCGACTGCCAAACCTTTCAGGGGAGCATTTGCAAGCGTTTGGCAGCATATTTGAGTGAATTCCCGAAAGTCAGATTTTTGCTGAAATTGTGACCCCGGGGCTTAGGGATTTTTTCAAAAAAATCTTTTTCCGCCGGTTAAGTTGTTGAGGGCTGATTTCTTGTCCTGTGATAAAAAGCCTTCTGTTTCGACTGCCAAAACTTTCAGGGGAGCATTTGCAACCGTTCGGCACCATATTTGACTGAATTCCCGAAAGTCAGATTTTTGCTGAAATTGTGACCCCGGGGCTTAGGGATTTTTTCAAAAGTTGTTGAGGGCTGATTTCTTGTCCTGTGATAAAAAGCCTTCTGTTTCGACTGCCAAAACTTTCAGGGGAGCATTTGGAAGCGTTTGGCAGCATTTTTGAGTGAATTGGCAAAAGTCAGATTTTTGCTGAAATTGTGACCCCGGGGCTTAGGGATTTTTTCAAAAAAATCTTTTTCCGCCGGTTAAGTTGTTGAGGGCTGATTTCTTGTCCTGTGATAAGAAGCCTTCTGTTTCGACTGCCAAACCTTTAAGGGGAGCATTTGCAAGCGTTTGGCAGCATTTTTGAGTGAATTCCCGAAAGTCAGATTTTTGCTGAAATTGTGACCCCGGGGCTTAGGGATTTTTTCAAAAAAATCTTTTTCCACCGGTTAAGTTGTTGAGGGCTGATTTCTTGTCCTGTGATAAAAAGCCTTCTGTTTCGACTGCCAAAACTTTCAGGGGAGCATTTGCAACCGTTCGGCACCATATTTGACTGAATTCGCGAAAGTCAGATTTTTGCTGAAATTGTGACCCCCGGGGCTTAGGGATTTTTTCAAAAGTTGTTGAGGGCTGATTTCTTGTTCTGTGATAAAAAGCCTTCTGTTTCGACTGCCAAAACTTTCAGGGGAGCATTTGCAACCGTTCGGCACCATATTTGACTGAATTCCCGAAAGTCAGATTTTTGCTGAAATTGTGACCCCGGGGCTTAGGGATTTTTTCAAAAAAATCTTTTTCCGCCGGTTAAGTTGTTGAGGGCTGATTTCTTGTCCTGTGATAAAAAGCCTTCTGTTTCGACTGCCAAACCTTTCAGGGGAGCATTTGCAAGCGTTTGGCAGCATTTTTGAGTGAATTCCCGAAAGTCAGATTTTTGCTGAAATTGTGACCCCGGGGCTTAGGGATTTTTTCAAAAAAATCTTTTTCCGCCGGTTAAGTTGTTGAGGGCTGATTTCTTGTCCTGTGATAAAAAGCCTTCTGTTTCGACTGCCAGACTTTCAGGGGAGCATTTGCAAGCGATTGGCAGCATTTTTGAGTGAATTGGCGAAAGTCAGATTTTTGCTGAAATTGTGACCCCGGGGCTTAGGGTTTTTTTTCAAAAGTTGTTGAGGGCTGATTTCTTGTTCTGTGATAAAAAGCCTTCTGTTTCGACTGCCAAAACTTTCAGGGGAGCATTTGCAACCGTTCGGCACCATATTTGACTGAATTCCCGAAAGTCAGATTTTTGCTGAAATTGTGACCCCGGGGCTTAGGGATTTTTTCAAAAAAATCTTTTTCCACCGGTTAAGTTGTTGAGGGCTGATTTCTTGTCCTGTGATAAAAAGCCTTCTGTTTCGACTGCCAAACCTTTCAGGGGAGCATTTGCAAGCGTTTGGCAGCATTTTTGAGTGAATTCCCGAAAGTCAGATTTTTGCTGAAATTGTGACCCCGGGGCTTAGGGATTTTTTCAAAAAAATCTTTTTCCCCCGGTTAAGTTGTTGAGGGCTGATTTCTTGTCCTGTGATAAAAAGCCTTCTGTTTCGACTGCCAGACTTTCAGGGGAGCATTTGCAAGCGATTGGCAGCATTTTTGAGTGAATTGGCGAAAGTCAGATTTTTGCTGAAATTGTGACCCCGGGGCTTAGGGTTTTTTTTCAAAAGTTGTTGAGGGCTGATTTCTTCTTCTGTGATAAAAAGCCTTCTGTTTCGACTGCCAAAACTTTCAGGGGAGCATTTGCAACCGTTCGGCACCATATTTGACTGAATTCCCGAAAGTCAGATTTTTGCTGAAATTGTGACCCCGGGGCTTAGGGATTTTTTCAAAAAAATCTTTTTCCACCGGTTAAGTTGTTGAGGGCTGATTTCTTGTCCTGTGATAAAAAGCCTTCTGTTTCGACTGCCAAACCTTTCAGGGGAGCATTTGCAAGCGTTTGGCAGCATTTTTGAGTGAATTCCCGAAAGTCAGATTTTTGCTGAAATTGTGACCCCGGGGCTTAGGGATTTTTCCAAAAAAATCTTTTTCCTCTGGTTAAGTTGTTGAGGGCTGATTTCTTGTCCTGTGATAAAAAGCCTTCTGTTTCGACTGCCAAAACTTTCAGGGGAGCATTTGCAACCGTTCGGCACCATATTTGACTGAATTCGCGAAAGTCAGATTTTTGCTGAAATTGTGACCCCCGGGGCTTAGGGATTTTTTCAAAAGTTGTTGAGGGCTGATTTCTTGTTCTGTGATAAAAAGCCTTCTGTTTCGACTGCCAAACCTTTCAGAGGAGCATTTGCAACCGTTCGGCACCATATTTGACTGAATTCCCGAAAGTCAGATTTTTGCTGAAATTGTGACCCCGGGGCTTAGGGATTTTTTCAAAAGTTGTTGAGGGCTGATTTCTTGTCCTGTGATAAAAAGCCTTCTGTTTCGACTGCCAAAACTTTCAGGGGAGCATTTGCAACCGTTCGGCACCATATTTGACTGAATTCCCGAAAGTCAGATTTTTGCTGAAATTGTGACCCCGGGGCTTAGGGATTTTTTCAAAAAAATCTTTTTCCGCCGGTTAAGTTGTTGAGGGCTGATTTCTTGTCCTGTGATAAAAAGCCTTCTGTTTCGACTGCCAAACCTTTCAGGGGAGCATTTGCAAGCGTTTGGCAGCATTTTTGAGTGAATTCCCGAAAGTCAGATTTTTGCTGAAATTGTGACCCCGGGGCTTAGGGATTTTTTCAAAAAAATCTTTTTCCGCCGGTTAAGTTGTTGAGGGCTGATTTCTTGTCCTGTGATAAAAAGCCTTCTGTTTCGACTGCCAGACTTTCAGGGGAGCATTTGCAAGCGATTGGCAGCATTTTTGAGTGAATTGGCGAAAGTCAGATTTTTGCTGAAATTGTGACCCCGGGGCTTAGGGTTTTTTTTCAAAAGTTGTTGAGGGCTGATTTCTTGTTCTGTGATAAAAAGCCTTCTGTTTCGACTGCCAAAACTTTCAGGGGAGCATTTGCAACCGTTCGGCACCATATTTGACTGAATTCCCGAAAGTCAGATTTTTGCTGAAATTGTGACCCCGGGGCTTAGGGATTTTTTCAAAAAAATCTTTTTCCACCGGTTAAGTTGTTGAGGGCTGATTTCTTGTCCTGTGATAAAAAGCCTTCTGTTTCGACTGCCAAACCTTTCAGGGGAGCATTTGCAAGCGTTTGGCAGCATTTTTGAGTGAATTCCCGAAAGTCAGATTTTTGCTGAAATTGTGACCCCGGGGCTTAGGGATTTTTTCAAAAAAATCTTTTTCCGCCGGTTAAGTTGTTGAGGGCTGATTTCTTGTCCTGTGATATAAAGCCTTCTATTTCGACTGCGAGACTTTCAGGGGAGCATTTGCAAGCGATTGGCAGCATTTTTGAGTGAATTGGCAAAAGTCAGATTTTTGCTGAAATTGTGACCCCGGGGCTTAGGCATTTTTTCAAAAGTTGTTGAGGGCTGATTTCTTTTTTTTTTTTTTTTATAAATATTTATTAAAGTTTTTAAATATAAATGCACAAATAATAAACAGTCTTACTTCTATCACAGACATAATTTCATCACTTCTTTGGACTTCCTCACGTCTCCCGCTCCCATTTACATCGTTAAAAGTTTTTTCCAAACAAATTATCAACTTGTTTACAATCTCATGTCCACTCATTCAAATATAATCTAGCACTTCTTCCAAAAAATTTTATATTTTATTTAGTCTCACTTATCATCAAATTTCAAATCTAATTTAGTGGTGGCCAGTTTTTTATAATCTAGCATCCTTCTTAGCATTCAACCAAATTACAATGTTTTTGTAGATACTTCTTGAATTTCTCCCAGTCTTCCTCCATCTTCTCTTCTCCCAGGTTACGGATTCTGCCTGTCATCTCGGCCAGTTGCATATAGTCCATCAGTTGCATCTGCCACTCTTCCAGTGTGGGTAGATCTTGAGTTTTCCAGTTTTTTGCGATGAGTATCCTTGCTGCCGTTGTTGCATACATAAAGAATGTTCGGTCCTTCTTTAACACCTTCTGGCCGACAATACCCAGAAGGAAGGCCTCTGGTTTCTTAGTGAAGGTATACTTAAATACCTTTTTCAGCTCATTATATATCATTTCCCAGAAGACCTTCACCTTAGGGCATGTCCACCAGAGGTGAAAGAATGTTCCTTCGTTTTCTTTACATTTCCAACATTTATTATCAGACGAATGGTATATTTTGGCAAGTTTAACTGGGGTCATGTACCATCTATATATCATTTTCATTACATTTTCCTTCAGAGCATTACATGCGGTGAAGTTCAGCCCAGTGGTCCACAACCTTTCCCAGTCCTCAAACATAATGTTATGCCCAATGTCCTGTGCCCATTTTATCATAACCGATTTGACCATTTCGTCTTGTGTATTCCATTTTAACAGCAAGTTATACATTCTAGATAATACCTTAGTCTTTGGTTCTAACAATTCAGTTTCTAACTTCGATTTCTCCACCTGGAACCCTAACTTTTTATCATTTTTAAAAACTTCTTTAATCTGAGCATAATGTAACCAGTCTCGCACCTTATCCTTCATTTTCTCTAAACTCTGCAATTTCCAATTGTCTCCATCTTTTTCTAATATTTCCCAATATTTTGGCCATTTAGCCTCCATATTGGGTCTTTTTAGGGCCTTAGCCTCCAGAGGTGAGAGCCACCTTGGAGTTTTATTTTCCAGTAAGTCTTTGTATTTTGTCCAGACATTAAACACTGCTTTCCTGACAATATGGTTCTTAAAGGCCTTATTGATCTTAACTTTGTCATACCATAGGTATGCATGCCAACCAAAAGCATTGTTAAAACCTTCCAAGTCCAACACGTCAGTGTCTTCGAGAAGTAGCCAGTCTTTTAGCCAGCAAAAAGCTGCGGCTTCATAATACAACTTTAAGTCTGGCAGGGCAAAGCCCCCTCTTTCTTTCGCATCTGTTAATATCTTAAACTTAATTCTGGGCTTTTTGCCCTGCCAGACAAATCTGGATATATCTTTCTGCCACTTCCGGAAGCACTCCGTTTTGTCCACGATCTGTAATGTTTGAAACAAAAACAACATTTTTGGCAATACATTCATCTTGATAGCAGCAATTCGGCCTAACAAAGAAAGCTTCAATTTTGTCCAACTGTCCAAGTCTCTCTTAATTTCAGACCAACATTTTTCATAATTATCCTTAAATAGACTCAGGTTTTTTGCTGTTATGTTTACCCCTAGGTATTTTACTTTTTTAACCATAGTTAGTTCTGTTTCTCTCTGAAACCTTTCCGACTCTGTATCTGTCAAATTTTTTCCCAACACTTTAGTTTTCTGTTTATTTAATTTAAATCCTGCCACCCGACCAAAATCCTGTATCAGTTGTAATACTCTTTTCGTACTAGATTCTGGCTCCTGCAGAGTCAAAACTAGGTCATCTGCAAAAGCTTTCAATTTGTATTGTTTCGCTCCGACCTGAATCCCTTCCACCAACCGGTTGATTTCTTGTTCTGTGATAAAAAGCCTTCTGTTTCGACTGCCAAAACTTTCAGGGGAGCATTTGCAAGCGTTCGGCACCATATTTGACTGAATTCCCGAAAGTCAGATTTTTGCTGAAATTGTGACCCCGGGGCTTAGGGATTTTTTCAAAAAAATCTTTTTCCACCGGTTAAGTTGTTGAGGGCTGATTTCTTGTCCTGTGATAAAAAGCCTTCTGTTTCGACTGCCAAAGCTTTCAGGGGAGCATTTGCAACCGTTCGGCACCATATTTGACTGAATTCCCGAAAGTCAGATTTTTGCTGAAATTGTGACCCCGGGGCTTAGGGATTTTTTCAAAAAAATCTTTTCCCGCCGGTTAAGTTGTTGAGGGGTGATTTCTTGTCCTGTGATAAAAAGCCTTCTGTTTCGACTGCCAAACCTTTCAGGGGAGCATTTGCAAGCGTTTGGCAGCATTTTTGAGTGAATTCCCGAAAGTCAGATTTTTGCTGAAATTGTGACCCCGGGGCTTAGGGATTTTTTCAAAAAAATCTTTTTCCGCCGGTTAAGTTGTTGAGGGCTGATTTCTTGTCCTGTGATAAAAAGCCTTCTGTTTCGACTGCCAAAACTTTCAGTCGAGCATTTGCAACCGTTCGGCACCATATTTGACTGAATTCGCGAAAGTCAGATTTTTGCTGAAATTGTGACCCCGGGGCTTAGGGATTTTTTCAAAAGTTGTTGAGGGCTGATTTCTTGTTCTGTGATAAAAAGCCTTCTGTTTCGACTGCCAAAACTTTCAGGGGAGCATTTGCAACCGTTTGGCAGCATTTTTGAGTGAATTCCCGAAAGTCAGATTTTTGCTGAAATTGTGACCCCGGGGCTTAGGGATTTTTTCAAAAGTTGTTGAGGGCTGATTTCTTGTCCTGTGATAAAAAGCCTTCTGTTTCGACTGCCAAAACTTTCAGGGGAGCATTTGCAACCGTTCGGCACCATATTTGACTGAATTCCCGAAAGTCAGATTTTTGCTGAAATTGTGACCCCGGGGCTTAGGGATTTTTTCAAAAAAATCTTTTTCCGCCGGTTAAGTTGTTGAGGGCTGATTTCTTGTCCTATGATAAAAAGCCTTCTGTTTCGACTGCCAAACCTTTCAGGGGAGCATTTGCAAGCGTTTGGCAGCATTTTTGAGTGAATTCCCGAAAGTCAGATTTTTGCTGAAATTGTGACCCCGGGGCTTAGGAATTTTTCAAAAAAATCTTTTTTCCGCCGGTTAAGTTGTTGAGGGCTGATTTCTTGTCCTGTGATAAAAAGCCTTCTGTTTCGACGGCCAAACCTTTCAAGGGAGCATTTGCAAGCGATTGGCAGCATTTTTGAGTGAATTGGCAAAAGTCAGATTTTTGCTGAAATTGTGACCCCGGGGCTTAGGGATTTTTTCAAAAGTTGTTGAGGGCTGATTTCTTGTTCTGTGATAAAAAGCCTTCTGTTTCGACTGCCAAAACTTTCAGGGGAGCATTTGCAACCGTTCGGCACCATATTTGACTGAATTCCCGAAAGTCAGATTTTTGCTGAAATTGTGACCCCGGGGCTTAGGGATTTTTTGAAAAAAAATCTTTTTCCACCGGTTAAGTTGTTGAGGGCTGATTTCTTGTCCTGTGATAAAAAGCCTTCTGTTTCGACTGCCAAACCTTTCAGGGGAGCATTTGCAAGCGTTTGGCAGCATTTTTGAGTGAATTCCCGAAAGTCAGATTTTTGCTGAAATTGTGACCCCGGGGCTTAGGGATTTTTTCAAAAAAATCTTTTTCCGCCGGTTAAGTTGTTGAGGGGTGATTTCTTGTCCTGTGATAAAAAGCCTTCTGTTTCGACTGCCAAACCTTTCAGGGGAGCATTTGCAAGCGTTTGGCAGCATTTTTGAGTGAATTCCCGAAAGTCAGATTTTTGCTGAAATTGTGACCCCGGGGCTTAGGGATTTTTTCAAAAAAATCTTTTTCCGCCGGTTAAGTTGTTGAGGGCTGATTTCTTGTCCTGTGATAAAAAGCCTTCTGTTTCGACTGCCAAAACTTTCAGTCGAGCATTTGCAACCGTTCGGCACCATATTTGACTGAATTCGCGAAAGTCAGATTTTTGCTGAAATTGTGACCCCGGGGCTTAGGGATTTTTTCAAAAGTTGTTGAGGGCTGATTTCTTGTTCTGTGATAAAAAGCCTTCTGTTTCGACTGCCAAAACTTTCAGGGGAGAATTTGCAAACGTTCGGCACCATATTTGACTGAATTCCCGAAAGTCAGATTTTTGCTGAAATTGTGACCCCGGGGCTTAGGGATTTTTTCAAAAGTTGTTGAGGGCTGATTTCTTGTCCTGTGATAAAAAGCCTTCTGTTTCGACTGCCAAAACTTTCAGGGGAGCATTTGCAACCGTTCGGCACCATATTTGACTGAATTCCCGAAAGTCAGATTTTTGCTGAAATTGTGACCCCGGGGCTTAGGGATTTTTTCAAAAAAATCTTTTTCCGCCGGTTAAGTTGTTGAGGGCTGATTTCTTGTCCTGTGATAAAAAGCCTTCTGTTTCGACTGCCAAACCTTTCAGGGGAGCATTTGCAAGCGTTTGGCAGCATTTTTGAGTGAATTCCCGAAAGTCAGATTTTTGCTGAAATTGTGACCCCGGGGCTTAGGGATTTTTCAAAAAAATCTTTTTTCCGCCGGTTAAGTTGTTGAGGGCTGATTTCTTGTCCTGTGATAAAAAGCCTTCTGTTTCGACGGCCAAACCTTTCAAGGGAGCATTTGCAAGCGATTGGCAGCATTTTTGAGTGAATTGGCAAAAGTCAGATTTTTGCTGAAATTGTGACCCCGGGGCTTAGGGATTTTTTCAAAAGTTGTTGAGGGCTGATTTCTTGTTCTGTGATAAAAAGCCTTCTGTTTCGACTGCCAAAACTTTCAGGGGAGCATTTGCAAGCGTTTGGCAGCATTTTTGAGTGAATTCCCGAAAGTCAGATTTTTGCTGAAATTGTGACCCCGGGGCTTAGGGATTTTTTCAAAAAAATCTTTTTCCGCCGGTTAAGTTGTTGAGGGCTGATTTCTTGTCCTGTGATAAAAAGCCTTCTATTTCGACTGCGAGACTTTCAGGGGAGCATTTGCAAGCGATTGGCAGCATTTTTGAGTGAATTGGCAAAAGTCAGATTTTTGCTGAAATTGTGACCCCGGGGCTTAGGGATTTTTTCAAAAGTTGTTGAGGGCTGATTTCTTGTTCTGTGATAAAAAGCCTTCTGTTTCGACTGCCAAAACTTTCAGGGGAGCATTTGGAAGCGTTTGGCAGCATTTTTGAGTGAATTCCCGAAAGTCAGATTTTTGCTGAAATTGTGACCCCGGGGCTTAGGGATTTTTTCAAAAAAATCTTTTTCCGCTGGTTAAGTTGTTGAGGGCTGATTTCTTGTCCTGTGATAAAAAGCCTTCTGTTTCGACTGCCAAACCTTTCAGGGGAGCATTTGCAAGCGTTTGGCAGCATTTTTGAGTGAATTCCCGAAAGTCAGATTTTTGCTGAAATTGTGACCCCGGGGCTTAGGGATTTTTTCCAAAAAATCTTTTTCCGCCGGTTAAGTTGTTGAGGGCTGATTTCTTGTCCTGTGATAAAAAGCCTTCTGTTTCGACTGCGAGACTTTCAGGGAAGCATTTGCAAGCGATTGGCAGCATTTTTGAGTGAATTGGTAAAAGTCAGATTTTTGCTGAAATTGTGACCCCGGGGCTTAGGGATTTTTTCAAAAGTTGTTGAGGGCTGATTTCTTGTCCTGTGATAAAAAGCCTTCTGTTTCGACTGCCAAAACTTTCAGGGGAGCATTTGCAACCGTTCGGCACCATATTTGTCTGAATTCCCGAAAGTCAGATTTTTGCTGAAATTGTGACCCCGGGGCTTAGGGATTTTTTCAAAAGTTGTTGAGGGCTGATTTCTTGTTCTGTGATAAAATGCCTTATGTTTCGACTGCCAAAACTTTCAGGGGAGCATTTGCAACCGTTCGGCACCATATTTGACTGAATTCCCGAAAGTCAGATTTTTGCTGAAATTGAGACCCCGGGGCTTAGGGATTTTTTCAAAAAAATCTTTTTCTGCCGGTTAAGTTGTTGAGGGCTGATTTCTTGTCCTGTGATAAAAAGCCTTCTGTTTCGACTGCCAAAACTTTCAGGGGAGCATTTGCAACCGTTCAGCACATTATTTGTCTGAATTCCCGAAAGTCAGATTTTTGCTGAAATTGTGACCCCGGGGCTTAGGGATTTTTTCAAAAGTTGTTGAGGGCTGATTTCTTGTTCTGTGATAAAAAGCCTTCTGTTTCGACTGCCAAAACTTTCAGGGGAGCATTTGCAACCGTTCGGCACCATATTTGACTGAATTCCCGAAAGTCAGATTTTTGCTGAAATTGTGACCCCGGGGCTTAGGGATTTTTTCAAAAAAATCTTTTTCCACCGGTTAAGTTGTTGAGGGCTGATTTCTTGTCCTGTGATAAAAAGCCTTCTGTTTCGACTGCCAAACCTTTCAGGGGAGCATTTGCAAGCGATTGGCAGCATTTTTGAGTGAATTGGCGAAAGCCAGATTTTTGCTGAAATTGTGACCCCGGGGCTTAGGGATTTTTTCAAAAGTTGTTGAGGGCTGATTTCTTGTTCTGTGATAAAAAGCCTTCTGTTTCGACTGCCAAAACTTTCAGGGGAGCATTTGCAACCGTTCGGCACCATATTTGACTGAATTCCCGAAAGTCAGATTTTTGCTGAAATTGTGACCCCGGGGCTTAGGGATTTTTTCAAAAAAATCTTTTTCCACCGGTTAAGTTGTTGAGGGCTGATTTCTTGTCCTGTGATAAAAAGCCTTCTGTTTCGACTGCCAAACCTTTCAGGGGAGCATTTGCAAGCGTTTGGCAGCATTTTTGAGTGAATTCCCGAAAGTCAGATTTTTGCTGAAATTGTGACCCCGGGGCTTAGGGATTTTTTCAAAAAAATCTTTTTCCGCCGGTTAAGTTGTTGAGGGCTGATTTCTTGTCCTGTGATATAAAGCCTTCTATTTCGACTGCGAGACTTTCAGGGGAGCATTTGCAAGCGATTGGCAGCATTTTTGAGTGAATTGGCAAAAGTCAGATTTTTGCTGAAATTGTGACCCCGGGGCTTAGGGATTTTTTCAAAAGTTGTTGAGGGCTGATTTCTTGTTCTGTGATAAAAAGCCTTCTGTTTCGACTGCCAAAACTTTCAGGGGAGCATTTGCAACCGTTCGGCACCATATTTGACTGAATTCCCGAAAGTCAGATTTTTGCTGAAATTGTGACCCCGGGGCTTAGGGATTTTTTCAAAAAAATCTTTTTCCACCGGTTAAGTTGTTGAGGGCTGATTTCTTGTCCTGTGATAAAAAGCCTTCTGTTTCGACTGCCAAACCTTTCAGGGGAGCATTTGCAAACGTTCGGCACCATATTTGACTGAATTCCCGAAAGTCAGATTTTTGCTGAAATTGTGACCCCGGGGCTTAGGGATTTTTTCAAAAAAATCTTTTCCCGCCGGTTAAGTTGTTGAGGGCTGATTTCTTGTCCTGTGATAAAAAGCCTTCTGTTTCGACTGCCAAACCTTTCAGGGGAGCATTTGCAAGCGTTTGGCAGCATTTTTGAGTGAATTCCCGAAAGTCAGATTTTTGCTGAAATTGTGACCCCGGGGCTTAGGGATTTTTTCAAAAAAATCTTTTTCCGCCGGTTAAGTTGTTGAGGGCTGATTTCTTGTTCTGTGATAAAAAGCCTTCTGTTTCGACTGCCAAAACTTTCAGGGGAGCATTTGCAACCGTTCGGCACCATATTTGACTGAATTCCCGAAAGTCAGATTTTAGCTGAAATTGTGACCCCGGGGCTTAGGGATTTTTTCAAAAGTTGTTGAGGGCTGATTTCTTGTCCTGTGATAAAAAGCCTTCTGTTTCGACTGCCAAAACTTTCAGGGGAGCATTTGCAACCGTTCGGCACCATATTTGACTGAATTCCCGAAAGTCAGATTTTTGCTGAAATTGTGACCCCGGGGCTTAGGGATTTTTTCCAAAAAATCTTTTTCCGCCGGTTAAGTTGTTGAGGGCTGATTTCTTGTCCTGTGATAAAAAGCCTTCTGTTTCGACTGCCAAACCTTTCAGGGGAGCATTTGCAAGCGTTTGGCAGCATTTTTGAGTGAATTCCCGAAAGTCAGATTTTTGCTGAAATTGTGACCCCGGGGCTTAGGGATTTTTTCAAAAAAATCTTTTTCCGCCGGTTAAGTTGTTGAGGGCTGATTTCTTGTCCTGTGATAAAAAGCCTTCTGTTTCGACTGCCAGACTTTCAGGGGAGCATTTGCAAGCGATTGGCAGCATTTTTGAGTGAATTGGCAAAAGTCAGATTTTTGCTGAAATTGTGACCCCGGGGCTTTGGGATTTTTTCAAAAGTTGTTGAGGGCTGATTTCTTGTTCTGTGATAAAAAGCCTTCTGTTTCGACTGCCAAAACTTTCAGGGGAGCATTTGCAACCGTTCGGCACCATATTTGACTGAATTCCCGAAAGTCAGATTTTTGCTGAAATTGTGACCCCGGGGCTTAGGGATTTTTTCAAAAAAAGCTTTTTCCGCCGGTTAAGTTGTTGAGGGCTGATTTCTTGTCCTGTGATAAAAAGCCTTCTATTTCGACTGCGAGACTTTCAGGGGAGCATTTGCAAGCGATTGGCAGCATTTTTGAGTGAATTGGCAAAAGTCAGATTTTTGCTGAAATTGTGACCCCGGGGCTTAGGGATTTTTTCAAAAGTTGTTGAGGGCTGATTTCTTGTTCTGTGATAAAAAGCCTTCTGTTTCGACTGCCAAAACTTTCAGGGGAGCATTTGCAACCGTTCGGCACCATATTTGACTGAATTCCCGAAAGTCAGATTTTTGCTGAAATTGTGACCCCGGGGCTTAGGGATTTTTTCAAAAAAATCTTTTTCCACCGGTTAAGTTGTTGAGGGCTGATTTCTTGTCCTGTGATAAAAAGCCTTCTGTTTCGACTGCCAAACCTTTCAGGGGAGCATTTGCAAGCGTTTGGCAGCATTTTTGAGTGAATTCCCGAAAGTCAGATTTTTGCTGAAATTGTGACCCCGGGGCTTAGGGATTTTTTCCAAAAAATCTTTTTCCGCCGGTTAAGTTGTTGAGGGCTGATTTCTTGTCCTGTGATAAAAAGCCTTCTGTTTCGACTGCGAGACTTTCAGGGAAGCATTTGCAAGCGATTGGCAGCATTTTTGAGTGAATTGGTAAAAGTCAGATTTTTGCTGAAATTGTGACCCCGGGGCTTAGGGATTTTTTCAAAAGTTGTTGAGGGCTGATTTCTTGTCCTGTGATAAAAAGCCTTCTGTTTCGACTGCCAAAACTTTCAGGGGAGCATTTGCAACCGTTCGGCACCATATTTGTCTGAATTCCCGAAAGTCAGATTTTTGCTGAAATTGTGACCCCGGGGCTTAGGGATTTTTTCAAAAGTTGTTGAGGGCTGATTTCTTGTTCTGTGATAAAATGCCTTATGTTTCGACTGCCAAAACTTTCAGGGGAGCATTTGCAACCGTTCGGCACCATATTTGACTGAATTCCCGAAAGTCAGATTTTTGCTGAAATTGAGACCCCGGGGCTTAGGGATTTTTTCAAAAAAATCTTTTTCTGCCGGTTAAGTTGTTGAGGGCTGATTTCTTGTCCTGTGATAAAAAGCCTTCTGTTTCGACTGCCAAAACTTTCAGGGGAGCATTTGCAACCGTTCGGCACATTATTTGTCTGAATTCCCGAAAGTCAGATTTTTGCTGAAATTGTGACCCCGGGGCTTAGGGATTTTTTCAAAAGTTGTTGAGGGCTGATTTCTTGTTCTGTGATAAAAAGCCTTCTGTTTCGACTGCCAAAACTTTCAGGGGAGCATTTGCAACCGTTCGGCACCATATTTGACTGAATTCCCGAAAGTCAGATTTTTGCTGAAATTGTGACCCCGGGGCTTAGGGATTTTTTCAAAAAAATCTTTTTCCACCGGTTAAGTTGTTGAGGGCTGATTTCTTGTCCTGTGATAAAAAGCCTTCTGTTTCGACTGCCAAACCTTTCAGGGGAGCATTTGCAAGCGATTGGCAGCATTTTTGAGTGAATTGGCGAAAGCCAGATTTTTGCTGAAATTGTGACCCCGGGGCTTAGGGATTTTTTCAAAAGTTGTTGAGGGCTGATTTCTTGTTCTGTGATAAAAAGCCTTCTGTTTCGACTGCCAAAACTTTCAGGGGAGCATTTGCAACCGTTCGGCACCATATTTGACTGAATTCCCGAAAGTCAGATTTTTGCTGAAATTGTGACCCCGGGGCTTAGGGATTTTTTCAAAAAAATCTTTTTCCACCGGTTAAGTTGTTGAGGGCTGATTTCTTGTCCTGTGATAAAAAGCCTTCTGTTTCGACTGCCAAACCTTTCAGGGGAGCATTTGCAAGCGTTTGGCAGCATTTTTGAGTGAATTCCCGAAAGTCAGATTTTTGCTGAAATTGTGACCCCGGGGCTTAGGGATTTTTTCAAAAAAATCTTTTTCCGCCGGTTAAGTTGTTGAGGGCTGATTTCTTGTCCTGTGATATAAAGCCTTCTATTTCGACTGCGAGACTTTCAGGGGAGCATTTGCAAGCGATTGGCAGCATTTTTGAGTGAATTGGCAAAAGTCAGATTTTTGCTGAAATTGTGACCCCGGGGCTTAGGGATTTTTTCAAAAGTTGTTGAGGGCTGATTTCTTGTTCTGTGATAAAAAGCCTTCTGTTTCGACTGCCAAAACTTTCAGGGGAGCATTTGCAACCGTTCGGCACCATATTTGTCTGAATTCCCGAAAGTCAGATTTTTGCTGAAATTGTGACCCCGGGGCTTAGGGATTTTTTCAAAAGTTGTTGAGGGCTGATTTCTTGTTCTGTGATAAAATGCCTTATGTTTCGACTGCCAAAACTTTCAGGGGAGCATTTGCAACCGTTCGGCACCATATTTGACTGAATTCCCGAAAGTCAGATTTTTGCTGAAATTGAGACCCCGGGGCTTAGGGATTTTTTCAAAAAAATCTTTTTCTGCCGGTTAAGTTGTTGAGGGCTGATTTCTTGTCCTGTGATAAAAAGCCTTCTGTTTCGACTGCCAAAACTTTCAGGGGAGCATTTGCAACCGTTCGGCACATTATTTGTCTGAATTCCCGAAAGTCAGATTTTTGCTGAAATTGTGACCCCGGGGCTTAGGGATTTTTTCAAAAGTTGTTGAGGGCTGATTTCTTGTTCTGTGATAAAAAGCCTTCTGTTTCGACTGCCAAAACTTTCAGGGGAGCATTTGCAACCGTTCGGCACCATATTTGACTGAATTCCCGAAAGTCAGATTTTTGCTGAAATTGTGACCCCGGGGCTTAGGGATTTTTTCAAAAAAATCTTTTTCCACCGGTTAAGTTGTTGAGGGCTGATTTCTTGTCCTGTGATAAAAAGCCTTCTGTTTCGACTGCCAAACCTTTCAGGGGAGCATTTGCAAGCGATTGGCAGCATTTTTGAGTGAATTGGCGAAAGCCAGATTTTTGCTGAAATTGTGACCCCGGGGCTTAGGGATTTTTTCAAAAGTTGTTGAGGGCTGATTTCTTGTTCTGTGATAAAAAGCCTTCTGTTTCGACTGCCAAAACTTTCAGGGGAGCATTTGCAACCGTTCGGCACCATATTTGACTGAATTCCCGAAAGTCAGATTTTTGCTGAAATTGTGACCCCGGGGCTTAGGGATTTTTTCAAAAAAATCTTTTTCCACCGGTTAAGTTGTTGAGGGCTGATTTCTTGTCCTGTGATAAAAAGCCTTCTGTTTCGACTGCCAAACCTTTCAGGGGAGCATTTGCAAGCGTTTGGCAGCATTTTTGAGTGAATTCCCGAAAGTCAGATTTTTGCTGAAATTGTGACCCCGGGGCTTAGGGATTTTTTCAAAAAAATCTTTTTCCGCCGGTTAAGTTGTTGAGGGCTGATTTCTTGTCCTGTGATATAAAGCCTTCTATTTCGACTGCGAGACTTTCAGGGGAGCATTTGCAAGCGATTGGCAGCATTTTTGAGTGAATTGGCAAAAGTCAGATTTTTGCTGAAATTGTGACCCCGGGGCTTAGGGATTTTTTCAAAAGTTGTTGAGGGCTGATTTCTTGTTCTGTGATAAAAAGCCTTCTGTTTCGACTGCCAAAACTTTCAGGGGAGCATTTGCAACCGTTCGGCACCATATTTGACTGAATTCCCGAAAGTCAGATTTTTGCTGAAATTGTGACCCCGGGGCTTAGGGATTTTTTCAAAAAAATCTTTTTCCACCGGTTAAGTTGTTGAGGGCTGATTTCTTGTCCTGTGATAAAAAGCCTTCTGTTTCGACTGCCAAACCTTTCAGGGGAGCATTTGCAACCGTTCGGCACCATATTTGACTGAATTCCCGAAAGTCAGATTTTTGCTGAAATTGTGACCCCGGGGCTTAGGGATTTTTTCAAAAAAATCTTTTCCCGCCGGTTAAGTTGTTGAGGGCTGATTTCTTGTCCTGTGATAAAAAGCCTTCTGTTTCGACTTCCAAACCTTTCAGGGGAGCATTTGCAAGCGTTTGGCAGCATTTTTGAGTGAATTCCCGAAAGTCAGATTTTTGCTGAAATTGTGACCCCGGGGCTTAGGGATTTTTTCAAAAAAATCTTTTTCCGCCGGTTAAGTTGTTGAGGGCTGATTTCTTGTTCTGTGATAAAAAGCCTTCTGTTTCGACTGCCAAAACTTTCAGGGGAGCATTTGCAACCGTTCGGCACCATATTTGACTGAATTCCCGAAAGTCAGATTTTAGCTGAAATTGTGACCCCGGGGCTTAGGGATTTTTTCAAAAGTTGTTGAGGGCTGATTTCTTGTCCTGTGATAAAAAGCCTTCTGTTTCGACTGCCAAAACTTTCAGGGGAGCATTTGCAACCGTTCGGCACCATATTTGACTGAATTCCCGAAAGTCAGATTTTTGCTGAAATTGTGACCCCGGGGCTTAGGGATTTTTTCCAAAAAATCTTTTTCCGCCGGTTAAGTTGTTGAGGGCTGATTTCTTGTCCTGTGATAAAAAGCCTTCTGTTTCGACTGCCAAACCTTTCAGGGGAGCATTTGCAAGCGTTTGGCAGCATTTTTGAGTGAATTCCCGAAAGTCAGATTTTTGCTGAAATTGTGACCCCGGGGCTTAGGGATTTTTTCAAAAAAATCTTTTTCCGCCGGTTAAGTTGTTGAGGGCTGATTTCTTGTCCTGTGATAAAAAGCCTTCTGTTTCGACTGCCAGACTTTCAGGGGAGCATTTGCAAGCGATTGGCAGCATTTTTGAGTGAATTGGCAAAAGTCAGATTTTTGCTGAAATTGTGACCCCGGGGCTTAGGGATTTTTTCAAAAGTTGTTGAGGGCTGATTTCTTGTCCTGTGATAAAAAGCCTTCTGTTTCGACTGCCAAAACTTTCAGGGGAGCATTTGCAACCGTTCGGCACCATATTTGTCTGAATTCCCGAAAGTCAGATTTTTGCTGAAATTGTGACCCCGGGGCTTAGGGATTTTTTCAAAAGTTGTTGAGGGCTGATTTCTTGTTCTGTGATAAAATGCCTTATGTTTCGACTGCCAAAACTTTCAGGGGAGCATTTGCAACCGTTCGGCACCATATTTGACTGAATTCCCGAAAGTCAGATTTTTGCTGAAATTGTGACCCCGGGGCTTAGGGATTTTTTCAAAAAAATCTTTTTCCACCGGTTAAGTTGTTGAGGGCTGATTTCTTGTCCTGTGATAAAAAGCCTTCTGTTTCGACTGCCAAGCCATTCAGGGGAGCATTTGCAAGCGTTTGGCAGCATTTTTGAGTGAATTCCCGGAAGTCAGATTTTTGCTGAAATTGTGACCCCGGGGCTTAGGGATTTTTTCAAAAGTTGTTGAGGGCTGATTTCTTGTCCTGTGATAAAAAGCCTTCTGTTTCGACTGCCAAACCTTTCAGGGGAGCATTTGCAACCGTTCGGCACCATATTTGACTGAATTCCCGAAAGTCAGATTTTTGCTGAAATTGTGACCCCGGGGCTTAGGGATTTTTTCAAAAAAATCTTTTTCCGCCGGTTAAGTTGTTGAGGGCTGATTTCTTGTTCTGTGATAAAAAGCCTTCTGTTTCGACTGCCAAAACTTTCAGGGGAGCATTTGCAACCGTTCGGCACCATATTTGACTGAATTCCCGAAAGTCAGATTTTAGCTGAAATTGTGACCCCGGGGCTTAGGGATTTTTTCAAAAGTTGTTGAGGGCTGATTTCTTGTCCTGTGATAAAAAGCCTTCTGTTTCGACTGCCAAAACTTTCAGGGGAGCATTTGCAACCGTTCGGCACCATATTTGACTGAATTCCCGAAAGTCAGATTTTTGCTGAAATTGTGACCCCGGGGCTTAGGGATTTTTTCCAAAAAATCTTTTTCCGCCGGTTAAGTTGTTGAGGGCTGATTTCTTGTCCTGTGATAAAAAGCCTTCTGTTTCGACTGCCAAACCTTTCAGGGGAGCATTTGCAAGCGTTTGGCAGCATTTTTGAGTGAATTCCCGAAAGTCAGATTTTTGCTGAAATTGTGACCCCGGGGCTTAGGGATTTTTTCAAAAAAATCTTTTTCCGCCGGTTAAGTTGTTGAGGGCTGATTTCTTGTCCTGTGATAAAAAGCCTTCTGTTTCGACTGCCAGACTTTCAGGGGAGCATTTGCAAGCGATTGGCAGCATTTTTGAGTGAATTGGCAAAAGTCAGATTTTTGCTGAAATTGTGACCCCGGGGCTTAGGGATTTTTTCAAAAGTTGTTGAGGGCTGATTTCTTGTCCTGTGATAAAAAGCCTTCTGTTTCGACTGCCAAAACTTTCAGGGGAGCATTTGCAACCGTTCGGCACCATATTTGTCTGAATTCCCGAAAGTCAGATTTTTGCTGAAATTGTGACCCCGGGGCTTAGGGATTTTTTCAAAAGTTGTTGAGGGCTGATTTCTTGTTCTGTGATAAAATGCCTTATGTTTCGACTGCCAAAACTTTCAGGGGAGCATTTGCAACCGTTCGGCACCATATTTGACTGAATTCCCGAAAGTCAGATTTTTGCTGAAATTGTGACCCCGGGGCTTAGGGATTTTTTCAAAAAAATCTTTTTCCACCGGTTAAGTTGTTGAGGGCTGATTTCTTGTCCTGTGATAAAAAGCCTTCTGTTTCGACTGCCAAGCCATTCAGGGGAGCATTTGCAAGCGTTTGGCAGCATTTTTGAGTGAATTCCCGGAAGTCAGATTTTTGCTGAAATTGTGACCCCGGGGCTTAGGGATTTTTTCAAAAGTTGTTGAGGGCTGATTTCTTGTCCTGTGATAAAAAGCCTTCTGTTTCGACTGCCAAACCTTTCAGGGGAGCATTTGCAACCGTTCGGCACCATATTTGACTGAATTCCCGAAAGTCAGATTTTTGCTGAAATTGTGACCCCGGGGCTTAGGGATTTTTTCAAAAAAATCTTTTTCCGCCGGTTAAGTTGTTGAGGGCTGATTTCTTGTCCTGTGATAAAAAGCCTTCTGTTTCGACTGCCAAAACTTTCAGGGGAGCATTTGCAACCGTTCGGCACCATATTTGACTGAATTCCCGAAAGTCAGATTTTTGCTGAAATTGTGACCCCGGGGCTTAGGGATTTTTTCAAAAAAATCTTTTTCCGCCGGTTAAGTTGTTGAGGGCTGATTTCTTGTCCTGTGATAAGAAGCCTTCTGTTTCGACTGCCAAACCTTTAAGGGGAGCATTTGCAAGCGTTTGGCAGCATTTTTGAGTGAATTCCCGAAAGTCAGATTTTTGCTGAAATTGTGACCCCGGGGCTTAGGGATTTTTTCAAAAAAATCTTTTTCCCCCGGTTAAGTTGCTGAGGGCTGATTTCTTGTCCTGTGATAAAAAGCCTTCTGTTTCGACTGCCAAAACTTTCAGGGGAGCATTTGCAACCGTTCGGCACCATATTTGACTGAATTCCCGAAAGTCAGATTTTTGCTGAAATTGTGACCCCGGGGCTTAGGGATTTTTTCAAAAAAATCTTTTTCCGCCGGTTAAGTTGTTGAGGGCTGATTTCTTGTCCTGTGATAAAAAGCCTTCTGTTTCGACTGCCAGACTTTCAGGGGAGCATTTGCAAGCGATTGGCAGCATTTTTGAGTGAATTGGCGAAAGTCAGATTTTTGCTGAAATTGTGACCCCGGGGCTTAGGGATTTTTTCAAAAGTTGTTGAGGGCTGATTTCTTGTTCTGTGATAAAAAGCCTTCTGTTTCGACTGCCAAAACTTTCAGGGGAGCATTTGCAACCGTTCGGCACCATATTTGACTGAATTCCCGAAAGTCAGATTTTTGCTGAAATTGTGACCCCGGGGCTTAGGGATTTTTTCAAAAAAATCTTTTTCCACCGGTTAAGTTGTTGAGGGCTGATTTCTTGTCCTGTGATAAAAAGCCTTCTGTTTCGACTGCCAAACCTTTCAGGGGAGCATTTGCAAGCGTTTGGCAGCATTTTTGAGTGAATTCCCGAAAGTCAGATTTTTGCTGAAATTGTGACCCCGGGGCTTAGGGATTTTTTCCAAAAAATCTTTTTCCGCCGGTTAAGTTGTTGAGGGCTGATTTCTTGTCCTGTGATAAAAAGCCTTCTGTTTCGACTGCGAGACTTTCAGGGGAGCATTTGCAAGCGATTGGCAGCATTTTTGAGTGAATTGGCAAAAGTCAGATTTTTGCTGAAATTGTGACCCCGGGGCTTAGGGATTTTTTCAAAAGTTGTTGAGGGCTGATTTCTTGTCCTGTGATAAAAAGCCTTCTGTTTCGACTGCCAAAACTTTCAGGGGAGCATTTGCAACCGTTCGGCACCATATTTGTCTGAATTCCCGAAAGTCAGATTTTTGCTGAAATTGTGACCCCGGGGCTTAGGGATTTTTTCAAAAGTTGTTGAGGGCTGATTTCTTGTTCTGTGATAAAATGCCTTATGTTTCGACTGCCAAAACTTTCAGGGGAGCATTTGCAACCGTTCGGCACCATATTTGACTGAATTCCCGAAAGTCAGATTTTTGCTGAAATTGAGACCCCGGGGCTTAGGGATTTTTTCAAAAAAATCTTTTTCTGCCGGTTAAGTTGTTGAGGGCTGATTTCTTGTCCTGTGATAAAAAGCCTTCTGTTTCGACTGCCAAAACTTTCAGGGGAGCATTTGCAACCGTTCGGCACCTTATTTGTCTGAATTCCCGAAAGTCAGATTTTTGCTGAAATTGTGACCCCGGGGCTTAGGGATTTTTTCAAAAGTTGTTGAGGGCTGATTTCTTGTTCTGTGATAAAAAGCCTTCTGTTTCGACTGCCAAAACTTTAAGGGGAGCATTTGCAACCGTTCGGCACCATATTTGACTGAATTCCCGAAAGTCAGATTTTTGCTGAAATTGTGACCCCGGGGCTTAGGGATTTTTTCAAAAAAATCTTTTTCCACCGGTTAAGTTGTTGAGGGCTGATTTCTTGTCCTGTGATAAAAAGCCTTCTGTTTCGACTGCCAAGCCTTTCAGGGGAGCATTTGCAAGCGTTTGGCAGCATTTTTGAGTGAATTCCCGAAAGTCAGATTTTTGCTGAAATTGTGACCCCGGGGCTTAGGGATTTTTTCAAAAGTTGTTGAGGGCTGATTTCTTGTCCTGTGATAAAAAGCCTTCTGTTTCGACTGCCAAACCTTTCAGGGGAGCATTTGCAAGCGTTTGGCAGCATTTTTGAGTGAATTCCCGAAAGTCAGATTTTTGCTGAAATTGTGACCCCGGGGCTTAGGGATTTTTTCAAAAAAATCTTTTTCCGCCGGTTAAGTTGTTGAGGGCTGATTTCTTGTCCTGTGATAAAAAGCCTTCTGTTTCGACTGCCAAAACTTTCAGGGGAGCATTTGCAACCGTTCGGCACCATATTTGACTGAATTCCCGAAAGTCAGATTTTTGCTGAAATTGTGACCCCGGGGCTTAGGGATTTTTTCAAAAGTTGTTGAGGGCTGATTTCTTGTCCTGTGATAAAAAGCCTTCTGTTTCGACTGCCAAAACTTTCAGGGGAGCATTTGGAAGCGTTTGGCAGCATTTTTGAGTGAATTGGCAAAAGTCAGATTTTTGCTGAAATTGTGACCCCGGGGCTTAGGGATTTTTTCAAAAAAATCTTTTTCCGCCGGTTAAGTTGTTGAGGGCTGATTTCTTGTCCTGTGATAAGAAGCCTTCTGTTTCGACTGCCAAACCTTTAAGGGGAGCATTTGCAAGCGTTTGGCAGCATTTTTGAGTGAATTCCCGAAAGTCAGATTTTTGCTGAAATTGTGACCCCGGGGCTTAGGGATTTTTTCAAAAAAATCTTTTTCCCCCGGTTAAGTTGCTGAGGGCTGATTTCTTGTCCTGTGATAAAAAGCCTTCTGTTTCGACTGCCAAAACTTTCAGGGGAGCATTTGCAACCGTTCGGCACCATATTTGACTGAATTCCCGAAAGTCAGATTTTTGCTGAAATTGTGACCCCGGGGCTTAGGGATTTTTTCAAAAAAATCTTTTCCCGCCGGTTAAGTTGTTGAGGGCTGATTTCTTGTCCTGTGATAAAAAGCCTTCTGTTTCGACTGCCAAACCTTTCAGGGGAGCATTTGCAAGCGTTTGGCAGCATTTTTGAGTGAATTCCCGAAAGTCAGATTTTTGCTGAAATTGTGACCCCGGGGCTTAGGGATTTTTTCAAAAAAATCTTTTTCCGCCGGTTAAGTTGTTGAGGGCTGATTTCTTGTCCTGTGATAAAAAGCCTTCTGTTTCGACTGCCAGACTTTCAGGGGAGCATTTGCAAGCGATTGGCAGCATTTTTGAGTGAATTGGCGAAAGTCAGATTTTTGCTGAAATTGTGACCCCGGGGCTTAGGGATTTTTTCAAAAGTTGTTGAGGGCTGATTTCTTGTTCTGTGATAAAAAGCCTTCTGTTTCGACTGCCAAAACTTTCAGGGGAGCATTTGCAACCGTTCGGCACCATATTTGACTGAATTCCCGAAAGTCAGATTTTTGCTGAAATTGTGACCCCGGGGCTTAGGGATTTTTTCAAAAAAATCTTTTTCCACCGGTTAAGTTGTTGAGGGCTGATTTCTTGTCCTGTGATAAAAAGCCTTCTGTTTCGACTGCCAAACCTTTCAGGGGAGCATTTGCAAGCGTTTGGCAGCATTTTTGAGTGAATTCCCGAAAGTCAGATTTTTGCTGAAATTGTGACCCCGGGGCTTAGGGATTTTTTCAAAAAAATCTTTTTCCGCCGGTTAAGTTGTTGAGGGCTGATTTCTTGTCCTGTGATATAAAGCCTTCTATTTCGACTGCGAGACTTTCAGGGGAGCATTTGCAAGCGATTGGCAGCATTTTTGAGTGAATTGGCAAAAGTCAGATTTTTGCTGAAATTGTGACCCCGGGGCTTAGGGATTTTTTCAAAAGTTGTTGAGGGCTGATTTCTTGTTCTGTGATAAAAAGCCTTCTGTTTCGACTGCCAAAACTTTCAGGGGAGCATTTGCAACCGTTCGGCACCATATTTGACTGAATTCCCGAAAGTCAGATTTTTGCTGAAATTGTGACCCCGGGGCTTAGGGATTTTTTCAAAAAAATCTTTTTCCACCGGTTAAGTTGTTGAGGGCTGATTTCTTGTCCTGTGATAAAAAGCCTTCTGTTTCGACTGCCAAACCTTTCAGGGGAGCATTTGCAAGCGTTTGGCAGCATTTTTGAGTGAATTCCCGAAAGTCAGATTTTTGCTGAAATTGTGACCCCGGGGCTTAGGGATTTTTTCCAAAAAATCTTTTTCCGCCGGTTAAGTTGTTGAGGGCTGATTTCTTGTCCTGTGATAAAAAGCCTTCTATTTCGACTGCGAGACTTTCAGGGGAGCATTTGCAAGCGATTGGCAGCTTTTTTGAGTGAATTGGCAAAAGTCAGATTTTTGCTGAAATTGTGACCCCGGGGCTTAGGGATTTTTTCAAAAGTTGTTGAGGGCTGATTTCTTGTTCTGTGATAAAATGCCTTATGTTTCGACTGCCAAAACTTTCAGGGGAGCATTTGCAACCGTTCGGCACCATATTTGACTGAATTCCCGAAAGTCAGATTTTTGCTGAAATTGTGACCCCGGGGCTTAGGGATTTTTTCAAAAAAATCTTTTTCTGCAGGTTAAGTTGTTGAGGGCTGATTTCTTGTCCTGTGATAAAAAGCCTTCTGTTTCGACTGCCAAAACTTTCAGGGGAGCATTTGCAACCGTTCGGCACCATATTTGTCTGAATTCCCGAAAGTCAGATTTTTGCTGAAATTGTGACCCCGGGGCTTAGTGATTTTTTCAAAAGTTGTTGAGGGCTGATTTCTTGTTCTGTGATAAAATGCCTTATGTTTCGACTGCCAAAACTTTCAGGGGAGCATTTGCAACCGTTCGGCACCATATTTGACTGAATTCCCGAAAGTCAGATTTTTGCTGAAATTGAGACCCCGGGGCTTAGGGATTTTTTCAAAAAAATCTTTTTCTGCCGGTTAAGTTGTTGAGGGCTGATTTCTTGTCCTGTGATAAAAAGCCTTCTGTTTCGACTGCCAAAACTTTCAGGGGACCATTTGCAACCGTTCGGCACCTTATTTGTCTGAATTCCCGAAAGTCAGATTTTTGCTGAAATTGTGACCCTGGGGCTTAGGGATTTTTTCAAAAGTTGTTGAGGGCTGATTTCTTGTTCTGTGATAAAAAGCCTTCTGTTTCGACTGCCAAAACTTTCAGGGGAGCATTTGCAACCGTTCGGCACCATATTTGACTGAATTCCCGAAAGTCAGATTTTTGCTGAAATTGTGACCCCGGGGCTTAGGGATTTTTTCAAAAAAATCTTTTTCCACCGGTTAAGTTGTTGAGGGCTGATTTCTTGTCCTGTGATAAAAAGCCTTCTGTTTCGACTGCCAAACCTTTCAGGGGAGCATTTGCAAGCGTTTGGCAGCATTTTTGAGTGAATTCCCGAAAGTCAGATTTTTGCTGAAATTGTGACCCCGGGGCTTAGGGATTTTTTCAAAAAAATCTTTTTCCGCCGGTTAAGTTGTTGAGGGCTGATTTCTTGTCCTGTGATAAAAAGCCTTCTGTTTCGACTGCCAAAACTTTCAGGGGAGCATTTGCAACCGTTCGGCACCATATTTGACTGAATTCCCGAAAGTCAGATTTTTGCTGAAATTGTGACCCCGGGGCTTAGGGATTTTTTCAAAAGTTGTTGAGGGCTGATTTCTTGTCCTGTGATAAAAAGCCTTCTGTTTCGACGGCCAAAACTTTCAGGGGAGCATTTGGAAGCGTTTGGCAGCATTTTTGAGTGAATTGGCAAAAGTCAGATTTTTGCTGAAATTGTGACCCCGGGGCTTAGGGATTTTTTCAAAAAAATCTTTTTCCCCCGGTTAAGTTGTTGAGGGCTGATTTCTTGTCCTGTGATAAAAAGCCTTCTGTTTCGACTGCCAAAACTTTCAGGGGAGCATTTGCAACCGTTCGGCACCATATTTGACTGAATTCGCGAAAGTCAGATTTTTGCTGAAATTGTGACCCCGGGGCTTAGGGATTTTTTCAAAAGTTGTTGAGGGCTGATTTCTTGTTCTGTGATAAAAAGCCTTCTGTTTCGACTGCCAAAACTTTCAGGGGAGCATTTGCAACCGTTCGGCACCATATTTGACTCAATTCCCGAAAGTCAGATTTTTGCTGAAATTGTGACCCCGGGGCTTAGGGATTTTTTCAAAAAAATCTTTTCCCGCCGGTTAAGTGGTTGAGGGCTGATTTCTTGTCCTGTGATAAAAAGCCTTCTGTTTTGACTGCCAAACCTTTCAGGGGAGCATTTGCAAGCGTTTGGCAGCATTTTTGAGTGAATTCCCGAAAGTCAGATTTTTGCTGAAATTGTGACCCCGGGGCTTAGGGATTTTTTCAAAAAAATCTTTTTCCGCCGGTTAAGTTGTTGAGGGCTGATTTCTTGTCCTGTGATAAAAAGCCTTCTGTTTCGACTGCCAGACTTTCAGGGGAGCATTTGCAAGCGATTGGCAGCATTTTTGAGTGAATTGGCGAAAGTCAGATTTTTGCTGAAATTGTGACCCCGGGGCTTAGGGATTTTTTCAAAAGTTGTTGAGGGCTGATTTCTTGTTCTGTGATAAAAAGCCTTCTGTTTCGACTGCCAAAACTTTCAGGGGAGCATTTGCAACCGTTCGGCACCATATTTGACTGAATTCCCGAAAGTCAGAATTTTGCTGAAATTGTGACCCCGGGGCTTAGGGATTTTTTCAAAAAAATCTTTTTCCACCGGTTAAGTTGTTGAGGGCTGATTTCTTGTCCTGTGATAAAAAGCCTTCTGTTTCGACTGCCAAACCTTTCAGGGGAGCATTTGCAAGCGTTTGGCAGAATTTTTGAGTGAATTCCCGAAAGTCAGATTTTTGCTGAAATTGTGACCCCGGGGCTTAGGGATTTTTTCAAAAGTTGTTGAGGGCTGATTTCTTGTCCTGTGATAAAAAGCCTTCTGTTTCGACGGCCAAAACTTTCAGGGGAGCATTTGGAAGCGTTTGGCAGCATTTTTGAGTGAATTGGCAAAAGTCAGATTTTTGCTGAAATTGTGACCCCGGGGCTTAGGGATTTTTTCAAAAAAATCTTTTTCCCCCGGTTAAGTTGTTGAGGGCTGATTTCTTGTCCTGTGATAAGAAGCCTTCTGTTTCGACTGCCAAACCTTTAAGGGGAGCATTTGCAAGCGTTTGGCAGCATTTTTGAGTGAATTCCCGAAAGTCAGATTTTTGCTGAAATTGTGACCCCGGGGCTTAGGGATTTTTTCAAAAAAATCTTTTTCCCCCGGTTAAGTTGTTGAGGGCTGATTTCTTGTCCTGTGATAAAAAGCCTTCTGTTTCGACTGCCAAAACTTTCAGGGGAGCATTTGCAACCGTTCGGCACCATATTTGACTGAATTCGCGAAAGTCAGATTTTTGCTGAAATTGTGACCCCGGGGCTTAGGGATTTTTTCAAAAGTTGTTGAGGGCTGATTTCTTGTTCTGTGATAAAAAGCCTTCTGTTTCGACTGCCAAAACTTTCAGGGGAGCATTTGCAACCGTTCGGCACCATATTTGACTGAATTCCCGAAAGTCAGATTTTTGCTGAAATTGTGACCCCGGGGCTTAGGGATTTTTTCAAAAAAATCTTTTCCCGCCGGTTAAGTTGTTGAGGGCTGATTTCTTGTCCTGTGATAAAAAGCCTTCTGTTTCGACTGCCAAACCTTTCAGGGGAGCATTTGCAAGCGTTTGGCAGCATTTTTGAGTGAATTCCCGAAAGTCAGATTTTTGCTGAAATTGTGACCCCGGGGCTTAGGGATTTTTTCAAAAAAATCTTTTTCCGCCGGTTAAGTTGTTGAGGGCTGATTTCTTGTCCTGTGATAAAAAGCCTTCTGTTTCGACTGCCAGACTTTCAGGGGAGCATTTGCAAGCGATTGGCAGCATTTTTGAGTGAATTGGCGAAAGTCAGATTTTTGCTGAAATTGTGACCCCGGGGCTTAGGGATTTTTTCAAAAGTTGTTGAGGGCTGATTTCTTGTTCTGTGATAAAAAGCCTTCTGTTTCGACTGCCAAAACTTTCAGGGGAGCATTTGCAACCGTTCGGCACCATATTTGACTGAATTCCCGAAAGTCAGATTTTTGCTGAAATTGTGACCCCGGGGCTTAGGGATTTTTTCAAAAAAATCTTTTTCCACCGGTTAAGTTGTTGAGGGCTGATTTCTTGTCCTGTGATAAAAAGCCTTCTGTTTCGACTGCCAAAACTTTCAGGGGAGCATTTGCTACCGTTCGGCACCATATTTGACTGAATTCGCGAAAGTCAGATTTTTGCTGAAATTGTGACCCCGGGGCTTAGGGATTTTTTCAAAAGTTGTTGAGGGCTGATTTCTTGTTCTGTGATAAAAAGCCTTCTGTTTCGACTGCCAAAACTTTCAGGGGAGCATTTGCAACCGTTCGGCACCATATTTGACTGAATTCCCGAAAGTCAGATTTTTGCTGAAATTGTGACCCCGGGGCTTAGGGATTTTTTCAAAAAAATCTTTTCCCGCCGGTTAAGTTGTTGAGGGCTGATTTCTTTTCCTGTGATAAAAAGCCTTCTGTTTTGACTGCCAAACCTTTCAGGGGAGCATTTGCAAGCGTTTGGCAGCATTTTTGAGTGAATTCCCGAAAGTCAGATTTTTGCTGAAATTGTGACCCCGGGGCTTAGGGATTTTTTCAAAAAAATCTTTTTCCGCCGGTTAAGTTGTTGAGGGCTGATTTCTTGTCCTGTGATAAAAAGCCTTCTGTTTCGACTGCCAGACTTTCAGGGGAGCATTTGCAAGCGATTGGCAGCATTTTTGAGTGAATTGGCGAAAGTCAGATTTTTGCTGAAATTGTGACCCCGGGGCTTAGGGATTTTTTCAAAAGTTGTTGAGGGCTGATTTCTTGTTCTGTGATAAAAAGCCTTCTGTTTCGACTGCCAAAACTTTCAGGGGAGCATTTGCAACCGTTCGGCACCATATTTGACTGAATTCCCGAAAGTCAGATTTTTGCTGAAATTGTGACCCCGGGGCTTAGGGATTTTTTCAAAAAAATCTTTTTCCACCGGTTAAGTTGTTGAGGGCTGATTTCTTGTCCTGTGATAAAAAGCCTTCTGTTTCGACTGCCAAACCTTTCAGGGGAGCATTTGCAAGCGTTTGGCAGCATTTTTGAGTGAATTCCCGAAAGTCAGATTTTTGCTGAAATTGTGACCCCGGGGCTTAGGGATTTTTTCAAAAGTTGTTGAGGGCTGATTTCTTGTCCTGTGATAAAAAGCCTTCTGTTTCGACGGCCAAAACTTTCAGGGGAGCATTTGGAAGCGTTTGGCAGCATTTTTGAGTGAATTGGCAAAAGTCAGATTTTTGCTGAAATTGTGACCCCGGGGCTTAGGGATTTTTTCAAAAAAATCTTTTTCCCCCGGTTAAGTTGTTGAGGGCTGATTTCTTGTCCTGTGATAAGAAGCCTTCTGTTTCGACTGCCAAACCTTTAAGGGGAGCATTTGCAAGCGTTTGGCAGCATTTTTGAGTGAATTCCCGAAAGTCAGATTTTTGCTGAAATTGTGACCCCGGGGCTTAGGGATTTTTTCAAAAAAATCTTTTTCCCCCGGTTAAGTTGTTGAGGGCTGATTTCTTGTCCTGTGATAAAAAGCCTTCTGTTTCGACTGCCAAAACTTTCAGGGGAGCATTTGCAACCGTTCGGCACCATATTTGACTGAATTCGCGAAAGTCAGATTTTTGCTGAAATTGTGAACCCGGGGCTTAGGGATTTTTTCAAAAGTTGTTGAGGGCTGATTTCTTGTTCTGTGATAAAAAGCCTTCTGTTTCGACTGCCAAAACTTTCAGGGGAGCATTTGCAACCGTTCGGCACCATATTTGACTGAATTCCCGAAAGTCAGATTTTTGCTGAAATTGTGACCCCGGGGCTTAGGGATTTTTTCAAAAAAATCTTTTCCCGCCGGTTAAGTTGTTGAGGGCTGATTTCTTGTCCTGTGATAAAAAGCCTTCTGTTTCGACTGCCAAACCTTTCAGGGGAGCATTTGCAAGCGTTTGGCAGCATTTTTGAGTGAATTCCCGAAAGTCAGATTTTTGCTGAAATTGTGACCCCGGGGCTTAGGGATTTTTTCAAAAAAATCTTTTTCCGCCGGTTAAGTTGTTGAGGGCTGATTTCTTGTCCTGTGATAAAAAGCCTTCTGTTTCGACTGCCAGACTTTCAGGGGAGCATTTGCAAGCGATTGGCAGCATTTTTGAGTGAATTGGCGAAAGTCAGATTTTTGCTGAAATTGTGACCCCGGGGCTTAGGGATTTTTTCAAAAGTTGTTGAGGGCTGATTTCTTGTTCTGTGATAAAAAGCCTTCTGTTTCGACTGCCAAAACTTTCAGGGGAGCATTTGCAACCGTTCGGCACCATATTTGACTGAATTCGCGAAAGTCAGATTTTTGCTGAAATTGTGAACCCGGGGCTTAGGGATTTTTTCAAAAGTTGTTGAGGGCTGATTTCTTGTTCTGTGATAAAAAGCCTTCTGTTTCGACTGCCAAAACTTTCAGGGGAGCATTTGCAACCGTTCGGCACCATATTTGACTGAATTCCCGAAAGTCAGATTTTTGCTGAAATTGTGACCCCGGGGCTTAGGGATTTTTTCAAAAAAATCTTTTTCCACCGGTTAAGTTGTTGAGGGCTGATTTCTTGTCCTGTGATAAAAAGCCTTCTGTTTCGACTGCCAAACCTTTCAGGGGAGCATTTGCAAGCGTTTGGCAGCATTTTTGAGTGAATTCCCGAAAGTCAGATTTTTGCTGAAATTGTGACCCCGGGGTTTAGGGATTTTTTCAAAAAAATCTTTTTCCGCCGGTTAAGTTGTTGAGGGCTGATTTCTTGTCCTGTGATATAAAGCCTTCTATTTCGACTGCGAGACTTTCAGGGGAGCATTTGCAAGCGATTGGCAGCATTTTTGAGTGAATTGGCAAAAGTCAGATTTTTGCTGAAATTGTGACCCCGGGGCTTAGGGATTTTTTCAAAAGTTGTTGAGGGCTGATTTCTTGTTCTGTGATAAAAAGCCTTCTGTTTCGACTGCCAAAACTTTCAGGGGAGCATTTGCAACCGTTCGGCACCATATTTGACTGAATTCCCGAAAGTCAGATTTTTGCTGAAATTGTGACCCCGGGGCTTAGGGATTTTTTCAAAAAAATCTTTTTCCACCGGTTAAGTTGTTGAGGGCTGATTTCTTGTCCTGTGATAAAAAGCCTTCTGTTTCGACTGCCAAACCTTTCAGGGGAGCATTTGCAAGCGTTTGGCAGCATTTTTGAGTGAATTCCCGAAAGTCAGATTTTTGCTGAAATTGTGACCCCGGGGCTTAGGGATTTTTTCCAAAAAATCTTTTTCCGCCGGTTAAGTTGTTGAGGGCTGATTTCTTGTCCTGTGATAAAAAGCCTTCTATTTCGACTGCGAGACTTTCAGGGGAGCATTTGCAAGCGATTGGCAGCTTTTTTGAGTGAATTGGCAAAAGGCAGATTTTTGCTGAAATTGTGACCCCGGGGCTTAGGGATTTTTTCAAAAGTTGTTGAGGGCTGATTTCTTGTTCTGTGATAAAAAGCCTTCTGTTTCGACTGCCAAAACTTTCAGGGGAGCATTTGCAACCGTTCGGCACCATATTTGACTGAATTCGCGAAAGTCAGATTTTTGCTGAAATTGTGAACCCGGGGCTTAGGGATTTTTTCAAAAGTTGTTGAGGGCTGATTTCTTGTTCTGTGATAAAAAGCCTTCTGTTTCGACTGCCAAAACTTTCAGGGGAGCATTTGCAACCGTTCGGCACCATATTTGACTGAATTCCCGAAAGTCAGATTTTTGCTGAAATTGTGACCCCGGGGCTTAGGGATTTTTTCAAAAAAATCTTTTTCCACCGGTTAAGTTGTTGAGGGCTGATTTCTTGTCCTGTGATAAAAAGCCTTCTGTTTCGACTGCCAAACCTTTCAGGGGAGCATTTGCAAGCGTTTGGCAGCATTTTTGAGTGAATTCCCGAAAGTCAGATTTTTGCTGAAATTGTGACCCCGGGGTTTAGGGATTTTTTCAAAAAAATCTTTTTCCGCCGGTTAAGTTGTTGAGGGCTGATTTCTTGTCCTGTGATATAAAGCCTTCTATTTCGACTGCGAGACTTTCAGGGGAGCATTTGCAAGCGATTGGCAGCATTTTTGAGTGAATTGGCAAAAGTCAGATTTTTGCTGAAATTGTGACCCCGGGGCTTAGGGATTTTTTCAAAAGTTGTTGAGGGCTGATTTCTTGTTCTGTGATAAAAAGCCTTCTGTTTCGACTGCCAAAACTTTCAGGGGAGCATTTGCAACCGTTCGGCACCATATTTGACTGAATTCCCGAAAGTCAGATTTTTGCTGAAATTGTGACCCCGGGGCTTAGGGATTTTTTCAAAAAAATCTTTTTCCACCGGTTAAGTTGTTGAGGGCTGATTTCTTGTCCTGTGATAAAAAGCCTTCTGTTTCGACTGCCAAACCTTTCAGGGGAGCATTTGCAAGCGTTTGGCAGCATTTTTGAGTGAATTCCCGAAAGTCAGATTTTTGCTGAAATTGTGACCCCGGGGCTTAGGGATTTTTTCCAAAAAATCTTTTTCCGCCGGTTAAGTTGTTGAGGGCTGATTTCTTGTCCTGTGATAAAAAGCCTTCTATTTCGACTGCGAGACTTTCAGGGGAGCATTTGCAAGCGATTGGCAGCTTTTTTGAGTGAATTGGCAAAAGGCAGATTTTTGCTGAAATTGTGACCCCGGGGCTTTGGGATTTTTTCAAAAGTTGTTGAGGGCTGATTTCTTGTTCTGTGATAAAATGCCTTATGTTTCGACTGCCAAAACTTTCAGGGGAGCATTTGCAACCGTTCGGCACCATATTTGACTGAATTCCCGAAAGTCAGATTTTTGCTGAAATTGTGACCCCGGGGCTTAGGGATTTTTTCAAAAAAATCTTTTTCTGCAGGTTAAGTTGTTGAGGGCTGATTTCTTGTCCTGTGATAAAAAGCCTTCTGTTTCGACTGCCAAAACTTTCAGGGGAGCATTTGCAACCGTTCGGCACCATATTTGTCTGAATTCCCGAAAGTCAGATTTTTGCTGAAATTGTGACCCCGGGGCTTAGGGATTTTTTCAAAAGTTGTTGAGGGCTGATTTCTTGTTCTGTGATAAAATGCCTTATGTTTCGACTGCCAAAACCTTCAGGGGAGCATTTGCAACCGTTCGGCACCATATTTGACTGAATTCCCGAAAGTCAGATTTTTGCTGAAATTGAGACCCCGGGGCTTAGGGATTTTTTCAAAAAAATCTTTTTCTGCCGGTTAAGTTGTTGAGGGCTGATTTCTTGTCCTGTGATAAAAAGCCTTCTGTTTCGACTGCCAAAACTTTCAGGGGAGCATTTGCAACCGTTCGGCACCTTATTTGTCTGAATTCAGGAAAGTCAGATTTTTGCTGAAATTGTGACCCCGGGGCTTAGGGATTTTTTCAAAAGTTGTTGAGGGCTGATTTCTTGTTCTGTGATAAAAAGCCTTCTGTTTCGACTGCCAAAACTTTCAGGGGAGCATTTGCAACCGTTCGGCACCATATTTGACTGAATTCCCGAAAGTCAGATTTTTGCTGAAATTGTGACCCCGGGGCTTAGGGATTTTTTCAAAAAAATCTTTTTCCGCCGGTTAAGTTGTTGAGGGCTGATTTCTTGTCCTGTGATAAAAAGCCTTCTGTTTCGACTGCCAAACCTTTCAGGGGAGCATTTGCAAGCGTTTGGCAGCATTTTTGAGTGAATTCCCGAAAGTCAGATTTTTGCTGAAATTGTGACCCCGGGGCTTAGGGATTTTTTCAAAAGTTGTTGAGGGCTGATTTCTTGTTCTGTGATAAAATGCCTTATGTTTCGACTGCCAAAACTTTCAGGGGAGCATTTGCAACCGTTCGGCACCATATTTGACTGAATTCCCGAAAGTCAGATTTTTGCTGAAATTGTGACCCCGGGGCTTAGGGATTTTTTCAAAAAAATCTTTTTCTGCAGGTTAAGTTGTTGAGGGCTGATTTCTTGTCCTGTGATAAAAAGCCTTCTGTTTCGACTGCCAAAACTTTCAGGGGAGCATTTGCAACCGTTCGGCACCATATTTGTCTGAATTCCCGAAAGTCAGATTTTTGCTGAAATTGTGACCCCGGGGCTTAGTGATTTTTTCAAAAGTTGTTGAGGGCTGATTTCTTGTTCTGTGATAAAATGCCTTATGTTTCGACTGCCAAAACTTTCAGGGGAGCATTTGCAACCGTTCGGCACCATATTTGACTGAATTCCCGAAAGTCAGATTTTTGCTGAAATTGAGACCCCGGGGCTTAGGGATTTTTTCAAAAGTTGTTGAGGGCTGATTTCTTGTTCTGTGATAAAAAGCCTTCTGTTTCGACTGCCAAACCTTTCAGGGGAGCATTTGCAAGCGTTTGGCAGCATTTTTGAGTGAATTCCCGAAAGTCAGATTTTTGCTGAAATTGTGACCCCGGGGCTTAGGGATTTTTTCAAAAAAATCTTTTTCCGCCGGTTAAGTTGTTGAGGGCTGATTTCTTGTCCTGTGATAAAAAGCCTTCTGTTTCGACTGCCAAAACTTTCAGGGGAGCATTTGCAACCGTTCGGCACCATATTTGACTGAATTCCCGAAAGTCAGATTTTTGCTGAAATTGTGACCCCGGGGCTTAGGGATTTTTTCAAAAGTTGTTGAGGGCTGATTTCTTGTCCTGTGATAAAAAGCCTTCTGTTTCGACGGCCAAAACTTTCAGGGGAGCATTTGGAAGCGTTTGGCAGCATTTTTGAGTGAATTGGCAAAAGTCAGATTTTTGCTGAAATTGTGACCCCGGGGCTTAGGGATTTTTTCAAAAAAATCTTTTTCCGCCGGTTAAGTTGTTGAGGGCTGATTTCTTGTCCTGTGATAAGAAGCCTTCTGTTTCGACTGCCAAACCTTTAAGGGGAGCATTTGCAAGCGTTTGGCAGCATTTTTGAGTGAATTCCCGAAAGTCAGATTTTTGCTGAAATTGTGACCCCGGGGCTTAGGGATTTTTTCAAAAAAATCTTTTTCCCCCGGTTAAGTTGTTGAGGGCTGATTTCTTGTCCTGTGATAAAAAGCCTTCTGTTTCGACTGCCAAAACTTTCAGGGGAGCATTTGCAACCGTTCGGCACCATATTTGACTGAATTCGCGAAAGTCAGATTTTTGCTGAAATTGTGACCCCGGGGCTTAGGGATTTTTTCAAAAGTTGTTGAGGGCTGATTTCTTGTTCTGTGATAAAAAGCCTTCTGTTTCGACTGCCAAAACTTTCAGGGGAGCATTTGCAACCGTTCGGCACCATATTTGACTGAATTCCCGAAAGTCAGATTTTTGCTGAAATTGTGACCCCGGGGCTTAGGGATTTTTTCAAAAAAATCTTTTCCCGCCGGTTAAGTTGTTGAGGGCTGATTTCTTGTCCTGTGATAAAAAGCCTTCTGTTTCGACTGCCAAACCTTTCAGGGGAGCATTTGCAAGCGTTTGGCAGCATTTTTGAGTGAATTCCCGAAAGTCAGATTTTTGCTGAAATTGTGACCCCGGGGCTTAGGGATTTTTTCAAAAAAATCTTTTTCCGCCGGTTAAGTTGTTGAGGGCTGATTTCTTGTCCTGTGATAAAAAGCCTTCTGTTTCGACTGCCAGACTTTCAGGGGAGCATTTGCAAGCGATTGGCAGCATTTTTGAGTGAATTGGCGAAAGTCAGATTTTTGCTGAAATTGTGACCCCGGGGCTTAGGGATTTTTTCAAAAGTTGTTGAGGGCTGATTTCTTGTTCTGTGATAAAAAGCCTTCTGTTTCGACTGCCAAAACTTTCAGGGGAGCATTTGCAACCGTTCGGCACCATATTTGACTGAATTCCCGAAAGTCAGATTTTTGCTGAAATTGTGACCCCGGGGCTTAGGGATTTTTTCAAAAAAATCTTTTTCCACCGGTTAAGTTGTTGAGGGCTGATTTCTTGTCCTGTGATAAAAAGCCTTCTGTTTCGACTGCCAAACCTTTCAGGGGAGCATTTGCAAGCGTTTGGCAGCATTTTTGAGTGAATTCCCGAAAGTCAGATTTTTGCTGAAATTGTGACCCCGGGGCTTAGGGATTTTTTCAAAAAAATCTTTTTCCGCCGGTTAAGTTGTTGAGGGCTGATTTCTTGTCCTGTGATATAAAGCCTTCTATTTCGACTGCGAGACTTTCAGGGGAGCATTTGCAAGCGATTGGCAGCATTTTTGAGTGAATTGGCAAAAGTCAGATTTTTGCTGAAATTGTGACCCCGGGGCTTAGGGATTTTTTCAAAAGTTGTTGAGGGCTGATTTAGTGTCTGTGATAAAAAGCCTTCTGTTTCGACTGCCAAAACTTTCAGGGGAGCATTTGCAACCGTTCGGCACCATATTTGACTGAATTCCCGAAAGTCAGATTTTTGCTGAAATTGTGACCCCGGGGCTTAGTGATTTTTTCAAAAGTTGTTGAGGGCTGATTTCTTGTCCTGTGATAAAAAGCCTTCTGTTTCGACTGCCAAAACTTTCAGGGGAGCATTTGCAACCGTTCGGCACCATATTTGTCTGAATTCCCGAAAGTCAGATTTTTGCTGAAATTGTGACCCCGGGGCTTAGTGATTTTTTCAAAAGTTGTTGAGGGCTGATTTCTTGTTCTGTGATAAAATGCCTTATGTTTCGACTGCCAAAACTTTCAGGGGAGCATTTGCAACCGTTCGGCACCATATTTGACTGAATTCCCGAAAGTCAGATTTTTGCTGAAATTGAGACCCCGGGGCTTAGGGATTTTTTAAAAAAAATCTTTTTCTGCCGGTTAAGTTGTTGAGGGCTGATTTCTTGTCCTGTGATAAAAAGCCTTCTGTTTCGACTGCCAAAACTTTCAGGGGAGCATTTGCAACCGTTCGGCACCTTATTTGTCTGAATTCCCGAAAGTCAGATTTTTGCTGAAATTGTGACCCTGGGGCTTAGGGATTTTTTCAAAAGTTGTTGAGGGCTGATTTCTTGTTCTGTGATAAAAAGCCTTCTGTTTCGACTGCCAAACCTTTCAGGGGAGCATTTGCAAGCGTTTGGCAGCATTTTTGAGTGAATTCCCGAAAGTCAGATTTTTGCTGAAATTGTGACCCCGGGGCTTAGGGATTTTTTCAAAAAAATCTTTTTCCGCCGGTTAAGTTGTTGAGGGCTGATTTCTTGTCCTGTGATAAAAAGCCTTCTGTTTCGACTGCCAAAACTTTCAGGGGAGCATTTGCAACCGTTCGGCACCATATTTGACTGAATTCCCGAAAGTCAGATTTTTGCTGAAATTGTGACCCCGGGGCTTAGGGATTTTTTCAAAAGTTGTTGAGGGCTGATTTCTTGTCCTGTGATAAAAAGCCTTCTGTTTCGACGGCCAAAACTTTCAGGGGAGCATTTGGAAGCGTTTGGCAGCATTTTTGAGTGAATTGGCAAAAGTCAGATTTTTGCTGAAATTGTGACCCCGGGGCTTAGGGATTTTTTCAAAAAAATCTTTTTCCGCCGGTTAAGTTGTTGAGGGCTGATTTCTTGTCCTGTGATAAGAAGCCTTCTGTTTCGACTGCCAAACCTTTAAGGGGAGCATTTGCAAGCATTTGGCAGCATTTTTGAGTGAATTCCCGAAAGTCAGATTTTTGCTGAAATTGTGACCCCGGGGCTTAGGGATTTTTTCAAAAAAATCTTTTTCCCCCGGTTAAGTTGTTGAGGGCTGATTTCTTGTCCTGTGATAAAAAGCCTTCTGTTTCGACTGCCAAAACTTTCAGGGGAGCATTTGCAACCGTTCGGCACCATATTTGACTGAATTCGCGAAAGTCAGATTTTTGCTGAAATTGTGACCCCGGGGCTTAGGGATTTTTTCAAAAGTTGTTGAGGGCTGATTTCTTGTTCTGTGATAAAAAGCCTTCTGTTTCGACTGCCAAAACTTTCAGGGGAGCATTTGCAACCGTTCGGCACCATATTTGACTGAATTCCCGAAAGTCAGATTTTTGCTGAAATTGTGACCCCGGGGCTTAGGGATTTTTTCAAAAAAATCTTTTCCCGCCGGTTAAGTTGTTGAGGGCTGATTTCTTGTCCTGCGATAAAAAGCCTTCTGTTTCGACTGCCAAACCTTTCAGGGGAGCATTTGCAAGCGTTTGGCAGCATTTTTGAGTGAATTCCCGAAAGTCAGATTTTTGCTGAAATTGTGACCCCGGGGCTTAGGGATTTTTTCCAAAAAATCTTTTTCCGCCGGTTAAGTTGTTGAGGGCTGATTTCTTGTCCTGTGATAAAAAGCCTTCTATTTCGACTGCGAGACTTTCAGGGGAGCATTTGCAAGCGATTGGCAGCTTTTTTGAGTGAATTGGCAAAAGGCAGATTTTTGCTGAAATTGTGACCCCGGGGCTTTGGGATTTTTTCAAAAGTTGTTGAGGGCTGATTTCTTGTTCTGTGATAAAATGCCTTATGTTTCGACTGCCAAAACTTTCAGGGGAGCATTTGCAACCGTTCGGCACCATATTTGACTGAAGTCCCGAAAGTCAGATTTTTGCTGAAATTGTGACCCCGGGGCTTAGGGATTTTTTCAAAAAAATCTTTTTCTGCAGGTTAAGTTGTTGAGGGCTGATTTCTTGTCCTGTGATAAAAAGCCTTCTGTTTCGACTGCCAAAACTTTCAGGGGAGCATTTGCAACCGTTCGGCACCATATTTGTCTGAATTCCCGAAAGTCAGATTTTTGCTGAAATTGTGACCCCGGGGCTTAGGGATTTTTTCAAAAGTTGTTGAGGGCTGATTTCTTGTTCTGTGATAAAATGCCTTATGTTTCGACTGCCAAAACCTTCAGGGGAGCATTTGCAACCGTTCGGCACCATATTTGACTGAATTCCCGAAAGTCAGATTTTTGCTGAAATTGAGACCCCGGGGCTTAGGGATTTTTTCAAAAAAATCTTTTTCTGCCGGTTAAGTTGTTGAGGGCTGATTTCTTGTCCTGTGATAAAAAGCCTTCTGTTTCGACTGCCAAAACTTTCAGGGGAGCATTTGCAACCGTTCGGCACCTTATTTGTCTGAATTCAGGAAAGTCAGATTTTTGCTGAAATTGTGACCCCGGGGCTTAGGGATTTTTTCAAAAGTTGTTGAGGGCTGATTTCTTGTTCTGTGATAAAAAGCCTTCTGTTTCGACTGCCAAAACTTTCAGGGGAGCATTTGCAACCGTTCGGCACCATATTTGACTGAATTCCCGAAAGTCAGATTTTTGCTGAAATTGTGACCCCGGGGCTTAGGGATTTTTTCAAAAAAATCTTTTTCCGCCGGTTAAGTTGTTGAGGGCTGATTTCTTGTCCTGTGATAAAAAGCCTTCTGTTTCGACTGCCAAACCTTTCAGGGGAGCATTTGCAAGCGTTTGGCAGCATTTTTGAGTGAATTCCCGAAAGTCAGATTTTTGCTGAAATTGTGACCCCGGGGCTTAGGGATTTTTTCAAAAGTTGTTGAGGGCTGATTTCTTGTTCTGTGATAAAATGCCTTATGTTTCGACTGCCAAAACTTTCAGGGGAGAATTTGCAACCGTTCGGCACCATATTTGACTGAATTCCCGAAAGTCAGATTTTTGCTGAAATTGTGACCCCGGGGCTTAGGGATTTTTTCAAAAAAATCTTTTTCTGCAGGTTAAGTTGTTGAGGGCTGATTTCTTGTCCTGTGATAAAAAGCCTTCTGTTTCGACTGCCAAAACTTTCAGGGGAGCATTTGCAACCGTTCGGCACCATATTTGTCTGAATTCCCGAAAGTCAGATTTTTGCTGAAATTGTGACCCCGGGGCTTAGTGATTTTTTCAAAAGTTGTTGAGGGCTGATTTCTTGTTCTGTGATAAAATGCCTTATGTTTCGACTGCCAAAACTTTCAGGGGAGCATTTGCAACCGTTCGGCACCATATTTGACTGAATTCCCGAAAGTCAGATTTTTGCTGAAATTGAGACCCCGGGGCTTAGGGATTTTTTCAAAAAAATCTTTTTCTGCCGGTTAAGTTGTTGAGGGCTGATTTCTTGTCCTGTGATAAAAAGCCTTCTGTTTCGACTGCCAAAACTTTCAGGGGAGCATTTGCAACCGTTCGGCACCTTATTTGTCTGAATTCCCGAAAGTCAGATTTTTGCTGAAATTGTGACCCTGGGGCTTAGGGATTTTTTCAAAAGTTGTTGAGGGCTGATTTCTTGTTCTGTGATAAAAAGCCTTCTGTTTCGACTGCCAAAACTTTCAGGGGAGCATTTGCAACCGTTCGGCACCATATTTGACTGAATTCCCGAAAGTCAGATTTTTGCTGAAATTGTGACCCCGGGGCTTAGGGATTTTTTCAAAAGTTGTTGAGGGCTGATTTCTTGTCCTGTGATAAAAAGCCTTCTGTTTCGACGGCCAAAACTTTCAGGGGAGCATTTGGAAGCGTTTGGCAGCATTTTTGAGTGAATTGGCAAAAGTCAGATTTTTGCTGAAATTGTGACCCCGGGGCTTAGGGATTTTTTCAAAAAAATCTTTTTCCGCCGGTTAAGTTGTTGAGGGCTGATTTCTTGTCCTGTGATAAGAAGCCTTCTGTTTCGACTGCCAAACCTTTAAGGGGAGCATTTGCAAGCGTTTGGCAGCATTTTTGAGTGAATTCCCGAAAGTCAGATTTTTGCTGAAATTGTGACCCCGGGGCTTAGGGATTTTTTCAAAAAAATCTTTTTCCCCCGGTTAAGTTGTTGAGGGCTGATTTCTTGTCCTGTGATAAAAAGCCTTCTGTTTCGACTGCCAAAACTTTCAGGGGAGCATTTGCAACCGTTCGGCACCATATTTGACTGAATTCGCGAAAGTCAGATTTTTGCTGAAATTGTGACCCCGGGGCTTAGGGATTTTTTCAAAAGTTGTTGAGGGCTGATTTCTTGTTCTGTGATAAAAAGCCTTCTGTTTCGACTGCCAAAACTTTCAGGGGAGCATTTGCAACCGTTCGGCACCATATTTGACTGAATTCCCGAAAGTCAGATTTTTGCTGAAATTGTGACCCCGGGGCTTAGGGATTTTTTCAAAAAAATCTTTTCCCGCCGGTTAAGTTGTTGAGGGCTGATTTCTTGTCCTGTGATAAAAAGCCTTCTGTTTCGACTGCCAAACCTTTCAGGGGAGCATTTGCAACCGTTCGGCACCATATTTGACTGAATTCCCGAAAGTCAGATTTTTGCTGAAATTGTGACCCCGGGGCTTAGGGATTTTTTCAAAAAAATCTTTTCCCGCCGGTTAAGTTGTTGAGGGCTGATTTCTTGTCCTGTGATAAAAAGCCTTCTGTTTCGACTGCCAAACCTTTCAGGGGAGCATTTGCAAGCGTTTGGCAGCATTTTTGAGTGAATTCCCGAAAGTCAGATTTTTGCTGAAATTGTGACCCCGGGGCTTAGGGATTTTTTCAAAAAAATCTTTTTCCGCCGGTTAAGTTGTTGAGGGCTGATTTCTTGTCCTGTGATAAAAAGCCTTCTGTTTCGACTGCCAGACTTTCAGGGGAGCATTTGCAAGCGATTGGCAGCATTTTTGAGTGAATTGGCGAAAGTCAGATTTTTGCTGAAATTGTGACCCCGGGGCTTAGGGATTTTTTCAAAAGTTGTTGAGGGCTGATTTCTTGTTCTGTGATAAAAAGCCTTCTGTTTCGACTGCCAAAACTTTCAGGGGAGCATTTGCAACCGTTCGGCACCATATTTGACTGAATTCCCGAAAGTCAGATTTTTGCTGAAATTGTGACCCCGGGGCTTAGGGATTTTTTCAAAAAAATCTTTTTCCACCGGTTAAGTTGTTGAGGGCTGATTTCTTGTCCTGTGATAAAAAGCCTTCTGTTTCGACTGCCAAACCTTTCAGGGGAGCATTTGCAAGCGTTTGGCAGCATTTTTGAGTGAATTCCCGAAAGTCAGATTTTTGCTGAAATTGTGACCCCGGGGCTTAGGGATTTTTTCCAAAAAATCTTTTTCCGCCGGTTAAGTTGTTGAGGGCTGATTTCTTGTCCTGTGATAAAAAGCCTTCTATTTCGACTGCGAGACTTTCAGGGGAGCATTTGCAAGCGATTGGCAGCTTTTTTGAGTGAATTGGCAAAAGGCAGATTTTTGCTGAAATTGTGACCCCGGGGCTTTGGGATTTTTTCAAAAGTTGTTGAGGGCTGATTTCTTGTTCTGTGATAAAATGCCTTATGTTTCGACTGCCAAAACTTTCAGGGGAGCATTTGCAACCGTTCGGCACCATATTTGACTGAATTCCCGAAAGTCAGATTTTTGCTGAAATTGTGACCCCGGGGCTTAGGGATTTTTTCAAAAAAATCTTTTTCTGCAGGTTAAGTTGTTGAGGGCTGATTTCTTGTCCTGTGATAAAAAGCCTTCTGTTTCGACTGCCAAAACTTTCAGGGGAGCATTTGCAACCGTTCGGCACCATATTTGTCTGAATTCCCGAAAGTCAGATTTTTGCTGAAATTGTGACCCCGGGGCTTAGGGATTTTTTCAAAAGTTGTTGAGGGCTGATTTCTTGTTCTGTGATAAAATGCCTTATGTTTCGACTGCCAAAACCTTCAGGGGAGCATTTGCAACCGTTCGGCACCATATTTGACTGAATTCCCGAAAGTCAGATTTTTGCTGAAATTGAGACCCCGGGGCTTAGGGATTTTTTCAAAAAAATCTTTTTCTGCCGGTTAAGTTGTTGAAGGCTGATTTCTTGTCCTGTGATAAAAAGCCTTCTGTTTCGACTGCCAAAACTTTCAGGGGAGCATTTGCAACCGTTCGGCACCTTATTTGTCTGAATTCAGGAAAGTCAGATTTTTGCTGAAATTGTGACCCCGGGGCTTAGGGATTTTTTCAAAAGTTGTTGAGGTCTGATTTCTTGTTCTGTGATAAAAAGCCTTCTGTTTCGACTGCCAAAACTTTCAGGGGAGCATTTGCAACCGTTCGGCACCATATTTGACTGAATTCCCGAAAGTCAGATTTTTGCTGAAATTGTGACCCCGGGGCTTAGGGATTTTTTCAAAAAAATCTTTTTCCGCCGGTTAAGTTGTTGAGGGCTGATTTCTTGTCCTGTGATAAAAAGCCTTCTGTTTCGACTGCCAAACCTTTCAGGGGAGCATTTGCAAGCGTTTGGCAGCATTTTTGAGTGAATTCCCGAAAGTCAGATTTTTGCTGAAATTGTGACCCCGGGGCTTAGGGATTTTTTCAAAAGTTGTTGAGGGCTGATTTCTTGTTCTGTGATAAAAAGCCTTCTGTTTCGACTGCCAAAACTTTCAGGGGAGCATTTGCAACCGTTCGGCACCATATTTGACTGAATTCCCGAAAGTCAGATTTTTGCTGAAATTGTGACCCCGGGGCTTAGGGATTTTTTCAAAAAAATCTTTTTCCGCGGGTTAAGTTGTTGAGGGCTGATTTCTTGTACTGTGATAAAAAGCCTTCTGTTTCGACTGCCAAACCTTTCAGGGGAGCATTTGCAAGCGTTTGGCAGCATTTTTGAGTGAATTCCCGAAAGTCAGATTTTTGCTGAAATTGTGACCCCGGGGCTTAGGGATTTTTTCCAAAAAATCTTTTTACGCCGGTTAAGTTGTTGAGGGCTGATTTCTTGTCCTGTGATAAAAAGCCTTCTATTTCGACTGCGAGACTTTCAGGGGAGCATTTGCAAGCGATTGGCAGCTTTTTTGAGTGAATTGGCAAAAGTCAGATTTTTGCTGAAATTGTGACCCCGGGGCTTAGGGATTTTTTCAAAAGTTGTTGAGGGCTGATTTCTTGTTCTGTGATAAAATGCCTTATGTTTCGACTGCCAAAACTTTCAGGGGAGCATTTGCAACCGTTCGGCACCATATTTGACTGAATTCCCGAAATTCAGATTTTTGCTGAAATTGTGACCCCGGGGCTTAGGGATTTTTTCAAAAAAATCTTTTTCTGCAGGTTAAGTTGTTGAGGGCTGATTTCCTGTCCTGTGATAAAAAGCCTTCTGTTTCGACTGCCAAAACTTTCAGGGGATCATTTGCAACCGTTCGGCACCATATTTGTCTGAATTCCCGAAAGTCAGATTTTTGCTGAAATTGTGACCCCGGGGCTTAGGGATTTTTTCAAAAAAATCTTTTTCCGCCGGTTAAGTTGTTGAGGGCTGATTTCTTGTCCTGTGATAAAAAGCCTTCTGTTTCGACTGCCAAACCTTTCAGGGGAGCATTTGCAACCGTTCGGCACCATATTTGACTGAATTCCCGAAAGTCAGATTTTTGCTGAAATTGTGACCCCGGGGCTTAGGGATTTTTTCAAAAGTTGTTGAGGGCTGATTTCTTGTCCTGTGATAAAAAGCCTTCTGTTTCGACTGCCAAAACTTTCAGGGGAGCATTTGGAAGCGTTTGGCAGCATTTTTGAGTGAATTGGCAAAAGTCAGATTTTTGCTGAAATTGTGACCCCGGGGCTTAGGGATTTTTTCCAAAAAATCTTTTTCCGCCGGTTAAGTTGTTGAGGGCTGATTTCTTGTCCTGTGATAAGAAGCCTTCTGTTTCGACTGCCAAACCTTTCAGGGGAGCATTTGCAAGCGTTTGGCAGCATTTTTGAGTGAATTCCCGAAAGTCAGATTTTTGCTGAAATTGTGACCCCAGGGCTTAGGGATTTTTTCAAAAAAATCTTTTTCCCCCGGTTAAGTTGTTGAGGGCTGATTTCTTGTCCTGTGATAAAAAGCCTTCTGTTTCGACTGCCAAAACTTTCAGGGGAGCATTTGCAACCGTTCGGCACCATATTTGACTGAATTCGCGAAAGTCAGATTTTTGCTGAAATTGTGACCCCGGGGCTGAGGGATTTTTTCAAAAGTTGTTGAGGGCTGATTTCTTGTTCTGTGATAAAAAGCCTTCTGTTTCGACTGCCAAAACTTTCAGGGGAGCATTTGGAAGCGTTTGGCAGCATTTTTGAGTGAATTCCCGAAAGTCAGATTTTTGCTGAAATTGTGACCCCGGGGCTTAGGGATTTTTTCAAAAAAATCTTTTTCCGCTGGTTAAGTTGTTGAGGGCTGATTTCTTGTCCTGTGATAAAAAACATTCTGTTTCGACTGCCAAACCTTTCAGGGGAGCATTTGCAAGCGTTTGGCAGCATTTTTGAGTGAATTCCCGAAAGTCAGATTTTTGCTGAAATTGTGACCCCGGGGCTTAGGGATTTTTTCAAAAAAATCTTTTTCCGCTGGTTAAGTTGTTGAAGGCTGATTTCTTGTCCTGTGATAAAAAACATTCTGTTTCGACTGCCAAACCTTTCAGGGGAGCATTTGCAAGCGTTTGGCAGCATTTTTGAGTGAATTCCCGAAAGTCAGATTTTTGCTGAAATTGTGACCCCGGGGCTTAGGGATTTTTTCAAAAAAATATTTTTCCACCGGTTAAGTTGTTGTGGGCTGATTTCTTGTCCTGTGATAAAAAGCCTTCTGTTTCGACTGCCAAACCTTTCAGGGGAGCATTTGCAAGCGTTTGGCAGCATTTTTGAGTGAATTCCCGAAAGTCAGATTTTTGCTGAAATTGTGACCCCGGGGCTTAGGGATTTTTTCAAAAAAATCTTTTTCCGCCGGTTAAGTTGTTGAGGGCTAATTTCTTGTCCTGTGATAAAAAGCCTTCTGTTTCGACTGCCAAACCTTTCAGGGGAGCATTTGCAACCGTTCGGCACCATATTTAACTGAATTCCCGAAAGTCAGATTTTTGCTGAAATTGTGACCCCGGGGCTTAGGGATTTTTTCAAAAGTTGTTGAGGGCTGATTTCTTGTCCTGTGATAAAAAGCCTTCTGTTTCGACTGCCAAAACTTTCAGGGGAGCATTTGGAAGCGTTTGGCAGCATTTTTGAGTGAATTGGCAAAAGTCAGATTTTTGCTGAAATTGTGACCCCGGGGCTTAGGGATTTTTTCAAAAAAATCTTTTTCCGCCGGTTAAGTTGTTGAGGGCTGATTTCTTGTCCTGTGATAAGAAGCCTTCTGTTTCGACTGCCAAACCTTTCAGGGGAGCATTTGCAAGCGTTTGGCAGCATTTTTGAGTGAATTCCCGAAAGTCAGATTTTTGCTGAAATTGTGACCCCGGGGCTTAGGGATTTTTTCAAAAAAATCTTTTTCCCCCGGTTAAGTTGTTGAGGGCTGATTTCTTGTCCTGTGATAAAAAGCCTTCTGTTTCGACTGCCAAAACTTTCAGGGGAGCATTTGCAACCGTTCGGCACCATATTTGACTGAATTCGCGAAAGTCAGATTTTTGCTGAAATTGTGACCCCGGGGCTGAGGGATTTTTTCAAAAGTTGTTGAGGGCTGATTTCTTGTTCTGTGATAAAAATTCTTCTGTTTCGACTGCCAAAACTTTCAGGGGAGCATTTGGAAGCGTTTGGCAGCATTTTTGAGTGAATTCCCGAAAGTCAGATTTTTGCTGAAATTGTGACCCCGGGGCTTAGGGATTTTTTCAAAAAAATCTTTTTCCGCTGGTTAAGTTGTTGAGGGCTGATTTCTTGTCCTGTGATAAAAAGCCTTCTATTTCGACTGCGAGACTTTCAGGGGAGCATTTGCAAGCGATTGGCAGCTTTTTTGAGTGAATTGGCAAAAGGCAGATTTTTGCTGAAATTGTGACCCCGGGGCTTTGGGATTTTTTCAAAAGTTGTTGAGGGCTGATTTCTTGTTCTGTGATAAAATGCCTTATGTTTCGACTGCCAAAACTTTCAGGGGAGCATTTGCAACCGTTCGGCACCATATTTGACTGAATTCCCGAAAGTCAGATTTTTGCTGAAATTGTGACCCCGGGGCTTAGGGATTTTTTCAAAAAAATCTTTTTCTGCAGGTTAAGTTGTTGAGGGCTGATTTCTTGTCCTGTGATAAAAAGCCTTCTGTTTCGACTGCCAAAACTTTCAGGGGAGCATTTGCAACCGTTCGGCACCATATTTGTCTGAATTCCCGAAAGTCAGATTTTTGCTGAAATTGTGACCCCGGGGCTTAGGGATTTTTTCAAAAGTTGTTGAGGGCTGATTTCTTGTTCTGTGATAAAATGCCTTATGTTTCGACTGCCAAAACCTTCAGGGGAGCATTTGCAACCGTTCGGCACCATATTTGACTGAATTCCCGAAAGTCAGATTTTTGCTGAAATTGAGACCCCGGGGCTTAGGGATTTTTTCAAAAAAATCTTTTTCTGCCGGTTAAGTTGTTGAAGGCTGATTTCTTGTCCTGTGATAAAAAGCCTTCTGTTTCGACTGCCAAAACTTTCAGGGGAGCATTTGCAACCGTTCGGCACCTTATTTGTCTGAATTCAGGAAAGTCAGATTTTTGCTGAAATTGTGACCCCGGGGCTTAGGGATTTTTTCAAAAGTTGTTGAGGTCTGATTTCTTGTTCTGTGATAAAAAGCCTTCTGTTTCGACTGCCAAAACTTTCAGGGGAGCATTTGCAACCGTTCGGCACCATATTTGACTGAATTCCCGAAAGTCAGATTTTTGCTGAAATTGTGACCCCGGGGCTTAGGGATTTTTTCAAAAAAATCTTTTTCCGCCGGTTAAGTTGTTGAGGGCTGATTTCTTGTCCTGTGATAAAAAGCCTTCTGTTTCGACTGCCAAACCTTTCAGGGGAGCATTTGCAAGCGTTTGGCAGCATTTTTGAGTGAATTCCCGAAAGTCAGATTTTTGCTGAAATTGTGACCCCGGGGCTTAGGGATTTTTTCAAAAGTTGTTGAGGGCTGATTTCTTGTTCTGTGATAAAAAGCCTTCTGTTTCGACTGCCAAAACTTTCAGGGGAGCATTTGCAACCGTTCGGCACCATATTTGACTGAATTCCCGAAAGTCAGATTTTTGCTGAAATTGTGACCCCGGGGCTTAGGGATTTTTTCAAAAAAATCTTTTTCCGCGGGTTAAGTTGTTGAGGGCTGATTTCTTGTACTGTGATAAAAAGCCTTCTGTTTCGACTGCCAAACCTTTCAGGGGAGCATTTGCAAGCGTTTGGCAGCATTTTTGAGTGAATTCCCGAAAGTCAGATTTTTGCTGAAATTGTGACCCCGGGGCTTAGGGATTTTTTCCAAAAAATCTTTTTACGCCGGTTAAGTTGTTGAGGGCTGATTTCTTGTCCTGTGATAAAAAGCCTTCTATTTCGACTGCGAGACTTTCAGGGGAGCATTTGCAAGCGATTGGCAGCTTTTTTGAGTGAATTGGCAAAAGTCAGATTTTTGCTGAAATTGTGACCCCGGGGCTTAGGGATTTTTTCAAAAGTTGTTGAGGGCTGATTTCTTGTTCTGTGATAAAATGCCTTATGTTTCGACTGCCAAAACTTTCAGGGGAGCATTTGCAACCGTTCGGCACCATATTTGACTGAATTCCCGAAATTCAGATTTTTGCTGAAATTGTGACCCCGGGGCTTAGGGATTTTTTCAAAAAAATCTTTTTCTGCAGGTTAAGTTGTTGAGGGCTGATTTCCTGTCCTGTGATAAAAAGCCTTCTGTTTCGACTGCCAAAACTTTCAGGGGATCATTTGCAACCGTTCGGCACCATATTTGTCTGAATTCCCGAAAGTCAGATTTTTGCTGAAATTGTGACCCCGGGGCTTAGGGATTTTTTCAAAAAAATCTTTTTCCGCCGGTTAAGTTGTTGAGGGCTGATTTCTTGTCCTGTGATAAAAAGCCTTCTGTTTCGACTGCCAAACCTTTCAGGGGAGCATTTGCAACCGTTCGGCACCATATTTGACTGAATTCCCGAAAGTCAGATTTTTGCTGAAATTGTGACCCCGGGGCTTAGGGATTTTTTCAAAAGTTGTTGAGGGCTGATTTCTTGTCCTGTGATAAAAAGCCTTCTGTTTCGACTGCCAAAACTTTCAGGGGAGCATTTGGAAGCGTTTGGCAGCATTTTTGAGTGAATTGGCAAAAGTCAGATTTTTGCTGAAATTGTGACCCCGGGGCTTAGGGATTTTTTCCAAAAAATCTTTTTCCGCCGGTTAAGTTGTTGAGGGCTGATTTCTTGTCCTGTGATAAGAAGCCTTCTGTTTCGACTGCCAAACCTTTCAGGGGAGCATTTGCAAGCGTTTGGCAGCATTTTTGAGTGAATTCCCGAAAGTCAGATTTTTGCTGAAATTGTGACCCCAGGGCTTAGGGATTTTTTCAAAAAAATCTTTTTCCCCCGGTTAAGTTGTTGAGGGCTGATTTCTTGTCCTGTGATAAAAAGCCTTCTGTTTCGACTGCCAAAACTTTCAGGGGAGCATTTGCAACCGTTCGGCACCATATTTGACTGAATTCGCGAAAGTCAGATTTTTGCTGAAATTGTGACCCCGGGGCTGAGGGATTTTTTCAAAAGTTGTTGAGGGCTGATTTCTTGTTCTGTGATAAAAAGCCTTCTGTTTCGACTGCCAAAACTTTCAGGGGAGCATTTGGAAGCGTTTGGCAGCATTTTTGAGTGAATTCCCGAAAGTCAGATTTTTGCTGAAATTGTGACCCCGGGGCTTAGGGATTTTTTCAAAAAAATCTTTTTCCGCTGGTTAAGTTGTTGAGGGCTGATTTCTTGTCCTGTGATAAAAAACATTCTGTTTCGACTGCCAAACCTTTCAGGGGAGCATTTGCAAGCGTTTGGCAGCATTTTTGAGTGAATTCCCGAAAGTCAGATTTTTGCTGAAATTGTGACCCCGGGGCTTAGGGATTTTTTCAAAAAAATCTTTTTCCGCTGGTTAAGTTGTTGAAGGCTGATTTCTTGTCCTGTGATAAAAAACATTCTGTTTCGACTGCCAAACCTTTCAGGGGAGCATTTGCAAGCGTTTGGCAGCATTTTTGAGTGAATTCCCGAAAGTCAGATTTTTGCTGAAATTGTGACCCCGGGGCTTAGGGATTTTTTCAAAAAAATATTTTTCCACCGGTTAAGTTGTTGTGGGCTGATTTCTTGTCCTGTGATAAAAAGCCTTCTGTTTCGACTGCCAAACCTTTCAGGGGAGCATTTGCAAGCGTTTGGCAGCATTTTTGAGTGAATTCCCGAAAGTCAGATTTTTGCTGAAATTGTGACCCCGGGGCTTAGGGATTTTTTCAAAAAAATCTTTTTCCGCCGGTTAAGTTGTTGAGGGCTAATTTCTTGTCCTGTGATAAAAAGCCTTCTGTTTCGACTGCCAAACCTTTCAGGGGAGCATTTGCAACCGTTCGGCACCATATTTAACTGAATTCCCGAAAGTCAGATTTTTGCTGAAATTGTGACCCCGGGGCTTAGGGATTTTTTCAAAAGTTGTTGAGGGCTGATTTCTTGTCCTGTGATAAAAAGCCTTCTGTTTCGACTGCCAAAACTTTCAGGGGAGCATTTGGAAGCGTTTGGCAGCATTTTTGAGTGAATTGGCAAAAGTCAGATTTTTGCTGAAATTGTGACCCCGGGGCTTAGGGATTTTTTCAAAAAAATCTTTTTCCGCCGGTTAAGTTGTTGAGGGCTGATTTCTTGTCCTGTGATAAGAAGCCTTCTGTTTCGACTGCCAAACCTTTCAGGGGAGCATTTGCAAGCGTTTGGCAGCATTTTTGAGTGAATTCCCGAAAGTCAGATTTTTGCTGAAATTGTGACCCCGGGGCTTAGGGATTTTTTCAAAAAAATCTTTTTCCCCCGGTTAAGTTGTTGAGGGCTGATTTCTTGTCCTGTGATAAAAAGCCTTCTGTTTCGACTGCCAAAACTTTCAGGGGAGCATTTGCAACCGTTCGGCACCATATTTGACTGAATTCGCGAAAGTCAGATTTTTGCTGAAATTGTGACCCCGGGGCTGAGGGATTTTTTCAAAAGTTGTTGAGGGCTGATTTCTTGTTCTGTGATAAAAATTCTTCTGTTTCGACTGCCAAAACTTTCAGGGGAGCATTTGGAAGCGTTTGGCAGCATTTTTGAGTGAATTCCCGAAAGTCAGATTTTTGCTGAAATTGTGACCCCGGGGCTTAGGGATTTTTTCAAAAAAATCTTTTTCCGCTGGTTAAGTTGTTGAGGGCTGATTTCTTGTCCTGTGATAAAAAGCCTTCTGTTTCGACTGCCAAACCTTTCAGGGGAGCATTTGCAAGCGTTTGGCAGCATTTTTGAGTGAATTCCCGAAAGTCAGATTTTTGCTGAAATTGTGACCCCGGGGCTTAGGGATTTTTTCAAAAAAATCTTTTTCCGCTGGTTAAGTTGTTGAAGGCTGATTTCTTGTCCTGTGATAAAAAACATTCTGTTTCGACTGCCAAACCTTTCAGGGGAGCATTTGCAAGCGTTTGGCAGCATTTTTGAGTGAATTCCCGAAAGTCAGATTTTTGCTGAAATTGTGACCCCGGGGCTTAGGGATTTTTTCAAAAAAATCTTTTTCCACCGGTTAAGTTGTTGTGGGCTGATTTCTTGTCCTGTGATAAAAAGCCTTCTGTTTCGACTGCCAAACCTTTCAGGGGAGCATTTGCAAGCGTTTGGCAGCATTTTTGAGTGAATTCCCGAAAGTCAGATTTTTGCTGAAATTGTGACCCCGGGGCTTAGGGATTTTTTCAAAAGTTGTTGAGGGCTGATTTCTTGTTCTGTGATAAAAAGCCTTCTGTTTCGACTGCCAAACCTTTCAGGGGAGCATTTGCAAGCGTTTGGCAGCATTTTTGAGTGAATTCCCGAAAGTCAGATTTTTGCTGAAATTGTGACCCCGGGGCTTAGGGATTTTTTCAAAAAAATCTTTTTCCGCCGGTTAAGTTGTTGAGGGCTAATTTCTTGTCCTGTGATAAAAAGCTTTCTGTTTCGACTGCCAAACCTTTCAGGGGAGCATTTGCAAGCGTTTGGCAGCATTTTTGAGTGAATTCCCGAAAGTCAGATTTTTGCTGAAATTGTGACCCCGGGGCTTAGGGATTTTTTCAAAAAAATCTTTTTCCGCCGGTTAAGTTGTTGAGGGCTGATTTCTTGTCCTGTGATAAAAAGCCTTCTGTTTCGACTGCCAAACCTTTCAGGGGAGCATTTGCAACCGTTCGGCACCATATTTGACTGAATTCCCGAAAGTCAGATTTTTGCTGAAATTGTGACCCCGGGGCTTAGGGATTTTTTCAAAAGTTGTTGAGGGCTGATTTCTTGTCCTGTGATAAAAAGCCTTCTGTTTCGACTGCCAAAACTTTCAGGGGAGCATTTGGAAGCGTTTGGCAGCATTTTTGAGTGAATTGGCAAAAGTCAGATTTTTGCTGAAATTGTGACCCCGGGGCTTAGGGATTTTTTCAAAAAAATCTTTTTCCGCCGGTTAAGTTGTTGAGGGCTGATTTCTTGTCCTGTGATAAGAAGCCTTCTGTTTCGACTGCCAAACCTTTCAGGGGAGCATTTGCAAGCGTTTGGCAGCATTTTTGAGTGAATTCCCGAAAGTCAGATTTTTGCTGAAATTGTGACCCCGGGGCTTAGGGATTTTTTCAAAAGTTGTTGAGGGCTGATTTCTTGTTCTGTGATAAAAATCCTTCTGTTTCGACTGCCAAAACTTTCAGGGGAGCATTTGGAAGCGTTTGGCAGCATTTTTGAGTGAATTCCCGAAAGTCAGATTTTTGCTGAAATTGTGACCCCGGGGCTTAGGGATTTTTTCAAAAAAATCTTTTTCCGCTGGTTAAGTTGTTGAGGGCTGATTTCTTGTCCTGTGATAAAAAACATTCTGTTTCGACTGCCAAACCTTTCAGGGGAGCATTTGCAAGCGTTTGGCAGCATTTTTGAGTGAATTCCCGAAAGTCAGATTTTTGCTGAAATTGTGACCCCGGGGCTTAGGGTTTTTTTCAAAAAAATCTTTTTCCACCGGTTAAGTTGTTGTGGGCTGATTTCTTGTCCTGTGATAAAAAGCCTTCTGTTTCGACTGCCAAACCTTTCAGGGGAGCATTTGCAAGCGTTTGGCAGCATTTTTGAGTGAATTCCCGAAAGTCAGATTTTTCTTGAAATTGTGACCCCGGGGCTTAGGGATTTTTTCAAAAAAATCTTTTTCCGCCGGTTAAGTTGTTGAGGGCTGATTTCTTGTCCTGTGATAAAAAGCCTTCTGTTTCGACTGCCAAAACTTTCAGGGGAGCATTTGCAACCGTTCGGCACCATATTTGACTGAATTCCCGAAAGTCAGATTTTTGCTGAAATTGTGACCCCGGGGCTTAGGGATTTTTTCAAAAGTTGTTGAGGGCTGATTTCTTGTCCTGTGATAAAAAGCCTTCTGTTTCGACTGCCAAAACTTTCAGGGGAGCATTTGGAAGCGTTTGGCAGCATTTTTGAGTGAATTGGCAAAAGTCAGATTTTTGCTGAAATTGTGACCCCGGGGCTTAGGGATTTTTTCAAAAAAATCTTTTTCCGCCGGTTAAGTTGTTGAGGGCTGATTTCTTGTCCTGTGATAAGAAGCCTTCTGTTTCGACTGCCAAACCTTTCAGGGGAGCATTTGCAAGCGTTTGGCAGCATTTTTGAGTGAATTCCCGAAAGTCAGATTTTTGCTGAAATTGTGACCCCGGGGCTTAGGGATTTTTTCAAAAAAATCTTTTTCCCCCGGTTAAGTTGTTGAGGGCTGATTTCTTGTCGTGTGATAAAAAGCCTTCTGTTTCGACTGCCAAAACTTTCAGGGGAGTATTTGCAACCGTTCGGCACCATATTTGACTGAATTCGCGAAAGTCAGATTTTTGCTGAAATTGTGACCCCGGGGCTGAGGGATTTTTTCAAAATTTGTTGAGGGCTGATTTCTTGTTCTGTGATAAAAAGCCTTCTGTTTCGACTGCCAAAACTTTCAGGGGAGCATTTGGAAGCGTTTGGCAGCATTTTTGAGTGAATTCCCGAAAGTCAGATTTTTGCTGAAATTGTGACCCCGGGGCTTAGGGATTTTTTCAAAAAAATCTTTTTCCGCTGGTTAAGTTGTTGAGGGCTGATTTCTTGTCCTGTGATAAAAAACATTCTGTTTCGACTGCCAAACCTTTCAGGGGAGCATTTGCAAGCGTTTGGCAGCATTTTTGAGTGAATTCCCGAAAGTCAGATTTTTGCTGAAATTGTGACCCCGGGGCTTAGGGTTTTTTTCAAAAAAATCTTTTTCCACCGGTTAAGTTGTTGTGGGCTGATTTCTTGTCCTGTGATAAAAAGCCTTCTGTTTCGACTGCCAAACCTTTCAGGGGAGCATTTGAAAGCGTTTGGCAGCATTTTTGAGTGAATTCCCGAAAGTCAGATTTTTGCTGAAATTGTGACCCCGGGGCTTAGGGATTTTTTCCAAAAAATCTTTTTCCGCCGGTTAAGTTGTTGAGGGCTGATTTCTTGTCCTGTGATAAAAAGCCTTCTATTTCGACTGCGAGACTTTCAGGGGAGCATGTGCAAGCGATTGGCAGCATTTTTGAGTGAATTGGCAAAAGTCAGATTTTTGCTGAAATTGTGACCCCGGGACTTAGGGATTTTTTCAAAAGTTGTTGAGGGCTGATTTCTTGTTCTGTGATAAAAAGCCTTCTGTTTCGACTGCCAAAACTTTCAGGGGAGCATTTGCAACCGTTCGGCACCATATTTGACTGAATTCCCGAAAGTCAGATTTTTGCTGAAATTGTGACCCCGGGGCTTAGGGATTTTTTCAAAAAAATCTTTTTCCACCGGTTAAGTTGTTGAGGGCTGATTTCTTGTTCTGTGATAAAAAGCCTTCTGTTTCGACTGCCAAAACTTTCAGGGGACCATTTGCAAGCGTTTGGCAGCATTTTTGAGTGAATTCCCGAAGTCAGATTTTTGCTGAAATTGTGACCCCGGGGCTTAGGGATTTTTTCAAAAGTTGTTGAGGGTTGATTTCTTGTCCTGTGATAAAAAGCCTTCTGTTTCGACTGCCAAAACTTTCAGGGGAGCATTTGCAAGCGATTGGCAGCATTTTTGAGAGAATTGGCAAAAGTCAGATTTTTGCTGAAATTGTGACCCCGGGGCTTAGGGATTTTTTCAAAAGTTGCTGAGGGCTGATTTCTTATTCTGTGATAAAAAGGCTTCTGTTTCGAGTGTCAAAACTTTTAGGGGAGCATTTGCAACCGTTCGGCACCATATTTGACTGAACTCCCGAAATTCAGATTTTTGCTGAAATTGTGACCCCGGGGCTTAGGGATTTTTTCAAAAAAATCTTTTTCCGCCGGTTAAGTTGTTGAGGGCTGATTTCTTGTCCTGTGATAAAAAGCCTTCTGTTTCGACTGCCAAACCTTTCAGGGGAGCATTTGCAAGCGTTTGGCAGCATTTTTGACTGAATTCCCGAAAGTCAGATTTTTGCTGAAATTGTGACCCCGGGGCTTAGGGATTTTTTCAAAAAAATCTTTTTCCGCCGGTTAAGTTGTTGAGGGCTGATTTCTTCTCCTGTGATAAAAAGCGTTGTTTCGACTGCCAAACCTTTCAGGGGAGCATTTGCAAGCGTTTGGCAGCATTTTTGAGTGAATTCCCGAAAGTCAGATTTTTGCTGAAATTGTGACCCCGGGGCTTATGGATTTTTTCAAAAAAATCTTTTTCTGCCGGTTAAGTTGTTGAGGGCTGATTTCTTGTCCTGTGATAAAAAGCCTTCTGTTTCGACTGCCAAACTTTCAGGGGAGCATTTGCAAGCGATTGGCAGCATTTTTGAGTGAATTGGCAAAAGTCAGATTTTTGCTGAAATTGTGATCCCGGGGCTTAGAGATTTTTTCAAAAGTTGTTGAGGGCTGATTTCTTGTCCTGTGATAAAAAGCCTTCTGTTTCGACTGCCAAACCTTTCAGGGGAGCATTTGCAAGCGTTTGGCAGCATTTTTGAGTGAATTGGCAAAAGTCAGATTTTTGCTGAAATTGTGACCCCGGGGCTTAGGGATTTTTTCAAAAAAATCTTTTTCCGCCGGTTAAGTTGCTGAGGGCTGATTTCTTTTCCTGTGATAAAAAGCCTTCTGTTTCGACTGCCAAACCTTTCAGGGGAGCATTTGCAAGCGTTTGGCAGCATTTTTGTGTGAATTCCCGAAAGTCCGATTTTTGCTGAAATTGTGACCCCGGGGCTTAGGGATTTTTTCAAAAAAATCTTTTTCCGCCGGTTAAGTTGTTGAGGGCTGATTTCTTGTCCTGTGATAAAAAGCCTTCTGTTTCGACTGCCAGACTTTCAGGGGAGCATTTGCAAGCGATTGGCAGCATTTTTGAGTGAATTGGCAAAAGTCAATTTTTTGCTAAAATTGTGACCCCGGGGCTTAGGGATTTTTTCAAAAGTTGCTGAGGGCTGATTTCTTGTTCTGTGATAAAAAGCCTTCTGTTTCGACGGCCAAAACTTTCAGGGGAGCATTTGCAACCGTTCGGCACCATATTTGACTGAACTCCCGAAAGATTTTTGCTGAAATTGTGACCCCGGGGCTTAGGGATTTTTTCAAAAAAATCTTTTTCCGCCGGTTAAGTTGTTGAGGGCTGATTTCTTGTCCTGTGATAAAAAGCCTTCTGTTTCGACTGCCAAACCTTTCAGGGGAGCATTTGCAAGCGTTTGGCAGCATTTTTGAGTGAATTCCCGAAAGTCAGATTTTTGCTGAAATTGTGACCCCGGGGCTTAGGGATTTTTTCAAAAGTTGTTGAGGGCTGATTTCTTCTCCTGTGATAAAAAGCCTTGTTTCGACTGCCAAACCTTTCAGGGGAGCATTTGCAAGCGTTTGGCAGCATTTTTGAGTGAATTCCCGAAAGTCAGATTTTTGCTGAAATTGTGACCCCGGGGCTTAGGGATTTTTTCAAAAAAATCTTTTTCCGCCGGTTAAGTTGTTGAGGGCTGATTTCTTGTCCTGTGATAAAAAGCCTTCTGTTTCGACTGCCAAACTTTCAGGGGAGCATTTGCAAGCGATTGGCAGCATTTTTGAGTGAATTGGCAAAAGTCAGATTTTTGCTGAAATTGTGATCCCGGGGCTTAGAGATTTTTTCAAAAGTTGTTGAGGGCTGATTTCTTGTCCTGTGATAAAAAGCCTTCTGTTTCGACTGCCAAACCTTTCAGGGGAGCATTTGCAAGCGTTTGGCAGCATTTTTGAGTGAATTGGCAAAAGTCAGATTTTTGCTGAAATTGTGACCCCGGGGCTTAGGGATTTTTTCAAAAAAATCTTTTTCCGCCGGTTAAGTTGCTGAGGGCTGATTTCTTTTCCTGTGATAAAAAGCCTTCTGTTTCGACTGCCAAACCTTTCAGGGGAGCATTTGCAAGCGATTGGCAGCATTTTTGTGTGAATTCCCGAAAGTCCGATTTTTGCTGAAATTGTGACCCCGGGGCTTAGGGATTTTTTCAAAAAAATCTTTTTCCGCCGGTTAAGTTGTTGAGGGCTGATTTCTTGTCCTGTGATAAAAAGCCTTCTGTTTCGACTGCCAGACATTCAGGGGAGCATTTGCAAGCGATTGGCAGCATTTTTGAGTGAATTGGCAAAAGTCAATTTTTTGCTAAAATTGTGACCCCGGGGCTTAGGGATTTTTTCAAAAGTTGCTGAGGGCTGATTTCTTGTTCTGTGATAAAAAGCCTTCTGTTTCGACGGCCAAAACTTTCAGGGGAGCATTTGCAACCGTTCGGCACCATATTTGACTGAACTCCCGAAAGATTTTTGCTGAAATTGTGACCCCGGGGCTTAGGGATTTTTTCAAAAAAATCTTTTTCCGCCGGTTAAGTTGTTGAGGGCTGATTTCTTGTCCTGTGATAAAAAGCCTTCTGTTTCGACTGCCAAACCTTTCAGGGGAGCATTTGCAAGCGTTTGGCAGCATTTTTGAGTGAATTCCCGAAAGTCAGATTTTTGCTGAAATTGTGACCCCGGGGCTTAGGGATTTTTTCAAAAGTTGTTGAGGGCTGATTTCTTCTCCTGTGATAAAAAGCCTTGTTTCGACTGCCAAACCTTTCAGGGGAGCATTTGCAAGCGTTTGGCAGCATTTTTGAGTGAATTCCCGAAAGTCAGATTTTTGCTGAAATTGTGACCCCGGGGCTTAGGGATTTTTTCAAAAAAATCTTTTTCCGCCGGTTAAGTTGTTGAGGGCTGATTTCTTGTCCTGTGATAAAAAGCCTTCTGTTTCGACTGCCAAACTTTCAGGGGAGCATTTGCAAGCGATTGGCAGCATTTTTGAGTGAATTGGCAAAAGTCAGATTTTTGCTGAAATTGTGATCCCGGGGCTTAGAGATTTTTTCAAAAGTTGTTGAGGGCTGATTTCTTGTCCTGTGATAAAAAGCCTTCTGTTTCGACTGCCAAACCTTTCAGGGGAGCATTTGCAAGCGTTTGGCAGCATTTTTGAGTGAATTGGCAAAAGTCAGATTTTTGCTGAAATTGTGACCCCGGGGCTTAGGGATTTTTTCAAAAAAATCTTTTTCCGCCGGTTAAGTTGTTGAGGGCTGATTTCTTGTCCTGTGATAAAAAGCCTTCTGTTTCGACTGCCAGACTTTCAGGGGAGCATTTGCAAGCGATTGGCAGCATTTTTGAGTGAATTGGCAAAAGTCAGATTTTTGCTGAAATTGTGACCCCGGGGCTTAGGGATTTTTTCAAAAAAATCTTTTTCCGCCGTTTAAGTTGTTGAGGGCTGATTTCTTGTCCTGTGATAAAAAGCCTTCTGTTTCGACTGCCAAACTTTCAGGGGAGCATTTGCAAGCGATTGGCAGCATTTTTGAGTGAATTGGCAAAAGTCAATTTTTTGCTAAAATTGTGACCCCGGGGCTTAGGGATTTTTTCAAAAGTTGCTGAGGGCTGATTTCTTATTCTGTGATAAAAAGCCTTCTGTTTCGACGGCCAAAACTTTCAGGGGAGCATTTGCAACCGTTCGGCACCATATTTGACTGAACTCCCGAAAGATTTTTGCTGAAATTGTGACCCCGGGGCTTAGGGATTTTTTCAAAAAAATCTTTTTCCGCCGGTTAAGTTGTTGAGGGCTGATTTCTTGTCCTGTGATAAAAAGCCTTCTGTTTCGACTGCCAAACCTTTTAGGGGAGCATTTGCAAGCGTTTGGCAGCATTTTTGAGTGAATTCCCGAAAGTCAGATTTTTGCTGAAATTGTGACCCCGGGGCTTAGGGATTTTTTCAAAAGTTGTTGAGGGCTGATTTCTTGTTCTGTGATAAAAAGCCTTCTGTTTCGACTGCCAAACCTTTCAGGGGAGCATTTGCAAGCGTTTGGCAGCATTTTTGAGTGAATTCCCGAAAGTCAGATTTTTGCTGAAATTGTGACCCCGGGGCTTAGGGATTTTTTCAAAAAAATCTTTTTCCGCCGGTTAAGTTGTTGAGGGCTGATTTCTTGTCCTGTGATAAAAAGCCTTCTGTTTCGACTGCCAAACTTTCAGGGGAGCATTTGCAAGCGATTGGCAGCATTTTTGAGTGAATTGGCAAAAGTCAGATTTTTGCTGAAATTGTGATCCCGGGGCTTAGAGATTTTTTCAAAAGTTGTTGAGGGCTGATTTCTTGTCCTGTGATAAAAAGCCTTCTGTTTCGACTGCCAAACCTTTCAGGGGAGCATTTGCAAGCGTTTGGCAGCATTTTTGAGTGAATTGGCAAAAGTCAGATTTTTGCTGAAATTGTGACCCCGGGGCTTAGGGATTTTTTCAAAAAAATCTTTTTCCGCCGGTTAAGTTGCTGAGGGCTGATTTCTTTTCCTGTGATAAAAAGCCTTCTGTTTCGACTGCCAAACCTTTCAGGGGAGCATTTGCAAGCGTTTGGCAGCATTTTTGTGTGAATTCCCGAAAGTCCGATTTTTGCTGAAATTGTGACCCCGGGGCTTAGGGATTTTTTCAAAAAAATCTTTTTCCGCCGGTTAAGTTGTTGAGGGCTGATTTCTTGTCCTGTGATAAAAAGCCTTCTGTTTCGACTGCCAGACTTTCAGGGGAGCATTTGCAAGCGATTGGCAGCATTTTTGAGTGAATTGGCAAAAGTCAGATTTTTGCTGAAATTGTGACCCCGGGGCTTAGGGATTTTTTCAAAAAAATCTTTTTCCGCCGTTTAAGTTGTTGAGGGCTGATTTCTTGTCCTGTGATAAAAAGCCTTCTGTTTCGACTGCCAAACTTTCAGGGGAGCATTTGCAAGCGATTGGCAGCATTTTTGAGTGAATTGGCAAAAGTCAATTTTTTGCTAAAATTGTGACCCCGGGGCTTAGGGATTTTTTCAAAAGTTGCTGAGGGCTGATTTCTTATTCTGTGATAAAAAGCCTTCTGTTTCGACGGCCAAAACTTTCAGGGGAGCATTTGCAACCGTTCGGCACCATATTTGACTGAACTCCCGAAAGATTTTTGCTGAAATTGTGATCCCGGGGCTTAGAGATTTTTTCAAAAGTTGTTGAGGGCTGATTTCTTGTCCTGTGATAAAAAGCCTTCTGTTTCGACTGCCAAAACTTTCAGGGGAGCATTTGCAAGCGTTTGGCAGCATTTTTGAGTGAATTGGCAAAAGTCAGATTTTTGCTGAAATTGTGACCCCGGGGCTTAGGGATTTTTTCAAAAGTTGTTGAGGGCTGATTTCTTGTCCTGTGATAAAAAGCCTTCTGTTTCGACTGCCAAACCTTTCAGGGGAGCATTTGCAAGCGTTTGGCAGCATTTTTGAGTGAATTCCCGAAAGTCAGATTTTTGCTGAAATTGTGACCCCGGGGCTTAGGGATTTTTTCCAAAAAATCTTTTTCCGCCGGTTAAGTTGTTGAGGGCTGATTTCTTGTCCTGTGATAAAAAGCCTTCTATTTCGACTGCGAGACTTTCAGGGGAGCATGTGCAAGCGATTGGCAGCATTTTTGAGTGAATTGGCAAAAGTCAGATTTTTGCTGAAATTGTGACCCCGGGGCTTAGGGATTTTTTCAAAAGTTGTTGAGGGCTGATTTCTTGTTCTGTGATAAAAAGCCTTCTGTTTCGACTGCCAAAACTTTCAGGGGAGCATTTGCAACCGTTCGGCACCATATTTGACTGAATTCCCGAAAGTCAGATTTTTGCTGAAATTGTGACCCCGGGGCTTAGGGATTTTTTCAAAAAAATCTTTTTCCGCCGGTTAAGTTGTTGAGGGCTGATTTCTTGTTCTGTGATAAAAAGCCTTCTGTTTCGACTGCCAAAACTTTCAGGGGAGCATTTGCAAGCGTTTGGCAGCATTTTTGAGTGAATTGGCAAAAGTCAAATTTTTGCTGAAATTGTGACCCCGGGGCTTAGGGATTTTTTCAAAAGTTGTTGAGGGCTGATTTCTTGTCCTGTGATAAAAAGCCTTCTGTTTCGACTGCCAAAACTTTCAGGGGAGCATTTGCAAGCGATTGGCAGCATTTTTGAGTGAATTCCCGAAAGTCAGATTTTTGCTGAAATTGTGACCCCGGGGCTTAGGGATTTTTTCAAAAAAATCTTTTTCCGCCGGTTAAGTTGTTGAGGGCTGATTTCTTGTCCTGTGATAAAAAGCCTTCTGTTTCGACTGCCAAAACTTTCAGGGGAGCATTTGCAACCGTTCGGCACCATATTTGACTGAATTCCCGAAAGTCAGATTTTTGCTGAAATTGTGACCCCGGGGCTTAGGGATTTTTTCAAAAGTTGTTGAGGGCTGATTTCTTGTCCTGTGATAAAAAGCCTTCTGTTTCGACTGCCAAAACTTTCAGGGGAGCATTTGGAAGCGTTTGGCAGCATTTTTGAGTGAATTGGCAAAAGTCAGATTTTTGCTGAAATTGTGACCCCGGGGCTTAGGGATTTTTTCAAAAAAATCTTTTTCCGCCGGTTAAGTTGTTGAGGGCTGATTTCTTGTCCTGTGATAAGAAGCCTTCTGTTTCGACTGCCAAAACTTTCAGGGGAGCATTTGCAACCGTTTGGCACCATATTTGACTGAATTCCCGAAAGTCAGATTTTTGCTGAAATTGTGACCCCGGGGCTTAGGGATTTTTTCAAAAGTTGTTGAGGGCTGATTTCTTGTCCTGTGATAAAAAGCCTTCTGTTTCGACTGCCAAAACTTTCAGGGGAGCATTTGGAAGCGTTTGGCAGCATTTTTGAGTGAATTGGCAAAAGTCAGATTTTTGCTGAAATTGTGACCCCGGGGCTTAGGGATTTTTTCAAAAAAATCTTTTTCCGCCGGTTAAGTTGTTGAGGGCTGATTTCTTGTCCTGTGATAAGAAGCCTTCTGTTTCGACTGCCAAACCTTTCAGGGGAGCATTTGCAAGCGTTTGGCAGCATTTTTGAGTGAATTCCCGAAAGTCAGATTTTTGCTGAAATTGTGACCCCGGGGCTTAGGGATTTTTTCAAAAAAATCTTTTTCCCCCGGTTAAGTTGTTGAGGGCTGATTTCTTGTCGTGTGATAAAAAGCCTTCTGTTTCGACTGCCAAAACTTTCAGGGGAGTATTTGCAACCGTTCGGCACCATATTTGACTGAATTCGCGAAAGTCAGATTTTTGCTGAAATTGTGACCCCGGGGCTGAGGGATTTTTTCAAAATTTGTTGAGGGCTGATTTCTTGTTCTGTGATAAAAAGCCTTCTGTTTCGACTGCCAAAACTTTCAGGGGAGCATTTGGAAGCGTTTGGCAGCATTTTTGAGTGAATTCCCGAAAGTCAGATTTTTGCTGAAATTGTGACCCCGGGGCTTAGGGATTTTTTCAAAAAAATCTTTTTCCGCTGGTTAAGTTGTTGAGGGCTGATTTCTTGTCCTGTGATAAAAAACATTCTGTTTCGACTGCCAAACCTTTCAGGGGAGCATTTGCAAGCGTTTGGCAGCATTTTTGAGTGAATTCCCGAAAGTCAGATTTTTGCTGAAATTGTGACCCCGGGGCTTAGGGTTTTTTTCAAAAAAATCTTTTTCCACCGGTTAAGTTGTTGTGGGCTGATTTCTTGTCCTGTGATAAAAAGCCTTCTGTTTCGACTGCCAAACCTTTCAGGGGAGCATTTGCAAGCGTTTGGCAGCATTTTTGAGTGAATTCCCGAAAGTCAGATTTTTGCTGAAATTGTGACCCCGGGGCTTAGGGATTTTTTCAAAAGTTGTTGAGGGCTGATTTCTTGTTCTGTGATAAAAAGCCTTCTGTTTCGACTGCCAAAACTTTCAGGGGAGCATTTGCAAGCGTTTGGCAGCATTTTTGAGTGAATTGGCAAAAGTCAGATTTTTGCTGAAATTGTGACCCCGGGGCTTAGGGATTTTTTCAAAAGTTGTTGAGGGCTGATTTCTTGTTCTGTGATAAAAAGCCTTCTGTTTCGACTGCCAAAACTTTCAGGGGAGCATTTGCAACCGTTCGGCACCATATTTGACTGAATTCCCGAAAGTCAGATTTTTGCTGAAATTGTGACCCCGGGGCTTAGGGATTTTTTCAAAAAAATCTTTTTCCGCCGGTTAAGTTGTTGAGGGCTGATTTCTTGTCCTGTGATAAGAAGCCTTCTGTTTCGACTGCCAAACCTTTCAGGGGAGCATTTGCAAGCGTTTGGCAGCATTTTTGAGTGAATTCCCGAAAGTCAGATTTTTGCTGAAATTGTGACCCCGGGGCTTAGGGATTTTTTCAAAAAAATCTTTTTCCCCCGGTTAAGTTGTTGAGGGCTGATTTCTTGTCCTGTGATAAAAAGCCTTCTGTTTCGACTGCCAAAACTTTCAGGGGAGCATTTTAACCGTTCGGCACCATATTTGACTGAATTCGCGAAAGTCAGATTTTTGCTGAAATTGTGACCCCGGGGCTGAGGGATTTTTTCAAAAGTTGTTGAGGGCTGATTTCTTGTCCTGTGATAAAAAGCCTTCTGTTTCGACTGCCAAACTTTCAGGGGAGCATTTGCAAGCGATTGGCAGCATTTTTGAGTGAATTGGCAAAAGTCAGAATTTTGCTGAAATTGTGACCCCGGGGCTTAGAGATTTTTTCAAAAGTTGTTGAGGGCTGATTTCTTGTCCTGTGATAAAAAGCCTTCTGTTTCGACTACCAAAACTTTCAGGGGAGCATTTGCAAGCGTTTGGCAGCATTTTTGAGTGAATTGGCAAAAGTCAGATTTTTGCTGAAATTGTGACCCCGGGGCTTAGGGATTTTTTCAAAAAAATCTTTTTCTGCCGGTTAAGTTGTTGAGGGCTGATTTCTTGTCCTGTGATAAAAAGCCTTCTGTTTCGACTGCCAAAACTTTCAGGGGAGCATTTGCAACCGTTCGGCACCATATTTGACTGAATTCCCGAAAGTCCGATTTTTGCTGAAATTGTGACCCCAGGGCTTAGGGATTTTTTCAAAAAAATCTTTTTCCGCCGGTTAAGTTGTTGAGGGCTGATTTCTTGTCCTGTGATAAAAAGCCTTCTGTTTCGACTGCCAGACTTTCAGGGGAGCATTTGCAAGCCTTTGGCAGCATTTTTGAGTGAATTGGCAAAAGTCAGATTTTTGCTGAAATTGTGACCCCGGGGCTTAGGGATTTTTTCAAAAGTTGTTGAGGGCTGATTTCTTGTTCTGTGATAAAAAGCCTTCTGTTTCGACTGCCAAAACTTTCAGGGGAGCACTTGCAAGCGTTTGGCAGCATTTTTGAGTGAATTGGCAAAAGTCAGATTTTTGCTGAAATTGTTACCCCGGGGCTTAGGGATTTTTTCAAAAGTTGTTGAGGGCTGATTTCTTGTTCTGTGATAAAAAGCCTTCTGTTTCGACTGCCAAAACTTTCAGGGGAGCATTTGCAACCGTTCGGCACCATATTTGACTGAATTCCCGAAAGTCAGATTTTTGCTGAAATTGTGACCCCGGGGCTTATCGATTTTTTCAAAAAAATCTTTTTCCGCCGGTTAAGTTGTTGAGGGCTGATTTCTTCTCCTGTGATAAAAAGCCTTGTTTCGACTGCCAAACCTTTCAGGGGAGCATTTGCAAGCGTTTGGCAGCATTTTTGAGTGAATTGGCAAAAGTCAGATTTTTGCTGAAATTGTGATCCCGGGGCTTAGAGATTTTTTCAAAAGTTGTTGAGGGCTGATTTCTTTTCCTGTGATAAAAAGCCTTCTGTTTCGACTGCCAAACCTTTCAGGGGAGTATTTGCAAGCGTTTGGCAGCATTTTTGAGTGAATTCCCGAAAGTCAGATTTTTGCTGAAATTGTGACCCCGGGGCTTAGGGATTTTTCAAAAAAATCTTTTTCCGCCGGTTAAGTTGTTGAGGGCTGATTTCTTGTCCTGTGATAAAAAGCCTTCTGTTTCGACTGCCAAAACTTTCAGGGGAGCATTTGCAAGCGTTTGGCAGCATTTTTGAGTGAATTGGCAAAAGTCAGATTTTTGCTGAAATTGTGACCCCGGGGCTTAGGGATTTTTTCAAAAGTTGTTGAGGGCTGATTTCTTGTTCTGTGATAAAAAGCCTTCTGTTTCGACTGCCAAAACTTTCAGGGGAGCATTTGCAAGCGTTTGGCAGCATTTTTGAGTGAATTGGCAAAAGTCAGATTTTTGCTGAAATTGTGACCCCGGGGCTTAGGGATTTTTTCAAAAGTTGTTGAGGGCTGATTTCTTGTTCTGTGATAAAAAGCCTTCTCTTTCGACTGCCAAAACTTTCAGGGGAGCATTTGCAACCGTTCGGCACCATATTTGACTGAATTCCCGAAAGTCAGATTTTTGCTGAAATTGTGACCCCGGGGCTTAGGGATTTTTTCAAAAAAATCTTTTTCTGCCGGTTAAGTTGTTGAGGGCTGATTTCTTGTCCTGTGATAAAAAGCCTTCTGTTTCGACTGCCAAACCTTTCAGGGGAGCATTTGCAAGCGTTTGGCAGCATTTTTGTGTGAATTCCCGAAAGTCAGATTTTTGCTGAAATTGTGACCCCGGGGCTTAGGGATTTTTTCAAAAAAATCTTTTTCCGCCGGTTAAGTTGTTGAGGGCTGATTTCTTGTCCTGTGATAAAAAGCCTTCTGTTTCGACAGCCAGACTTTCAGGGGAGCATTTGCAAGCGATTGGCAGCATTTTTGAGTGAATTGGCAAAAGTCAGATTTTTGCTGAAATTGTGACCCCGGGGCTTAGGGATTTTTTCAAAAGTTGTTGAGGGCTGATTTCTTGTCCTGTGATAAAAAGCCTTCTGTTTCGACTGCCAAACTTTCAGGGTAGCATTTGCAAGCGATTGGCAGCATTTTTGAGTGAATTGGCAAAAGTCAGAATTTTGCTGAAATTGTGACCCCGGGGCTTAGAGATTTTTTCAAAAGTTGTTGAGTTCTGATTTCTTGTCCTGTGATAAAAAGCCTTCTGTTTCGACTGCCAAAACTTTCAGGGGAGCATTTGCAAGCGTTTGGCAGCATTTTTGAGTGAATTGGCAAAAGTCAGATTTTTGCTGAAATTGTGACCCCGGGGCTTAGGGATTTTTTCAAAAAAATCTTTTTCCGCCGGTTAAGTTGTTGAGTTCTGATTTCTTGTCCTGTGATAAAAAGCCTTCTGTTTCGACTGCCAAAACTTTCAGGGGAGCATTTGCAACCGTTCGGCACCATATTTGACTGAATTCCCGAAAGTCCGATTTTTGCTGAAATTGTGACCCCAGGGCTTAGGGATTTTTTCAAAAAAATCTTTTTCCGCCGGTTAAGTTGTTGAGGGCTGATTTCTTGTCCTGTGATAAAAAGCCTTCTGTTTCGACTGCCAGACTTTCAGGGGAGCATTTGCAAGCGTTTGGCAGCATTTTTGAGTGAATTGGCAAAAGTCAGATTTTTGCTGAAATTGTGACCCCGGGGCTTAGGGATTTTTTCAAAAGTTGTTGAGGGCTGATTTCTTGTTCTGTGATAAAAAGCCTTCTGTTTCGACTGCCAAAACTTTCAGGGGAGCACTTGCAAGCGTTTGGCAGCATTTTTGAGTGAATTGGCAAAAGTCAGATTTTTGCTGAAATTGTTACCCCGGGGCTTAGGGATTTTTTCAAAAGTTGTTGAGGGCTGATTTCTTGTTCTGTGATAAAAAGCCTTCTGTTTCGACTGCCAAAACTTTCAGGGGAGCATTTGCAACCGTTCGGCACCATATTTGACTGAATTCCCGAAAGTCAGATTTTTGCTGAAATTGTGACCCCGGGGCTTATCGATTTTTTCAAAAAAATCTTTTTCCGCCGGTTAAGTTGTTGAGGGCTGATTTCTTCTCCTGTGATAAAAAGCCTTGTTTCGACTGCCAAACCTTTCAGGGGAGCATTTGCAAGCGTTTGGCAGCATTTTTGAGTGAATTGGCAAAAGTCAGATTTTTGCTGAAATTGTGATCCCGGGGCTTAGAGATTTTTTCAAAAGTTGTTGAGGGCTGATTTCTTTTCCTGTGATAAAAAGCCTTCTGTTTCGACTGCCAAACCTTTCAGGGGAGTATTTGCAAGCGTTTGGCAGCATTTTTGAGTGAATTCCCGAAAGTCAGATTTTTGCTGAAATTGTGACCCCGGGGCTTAGGGATTTTTCAAAAAAATCTTTTTCCGCCGGTTAAGTTGTTGAGGGCTGATTTCTTGTCCTGTGATAAAAAGCCTTCTGTTTCGACTGCCAAAACTTTCAGGGGAGCATTTGCAAGCGTTTGGCAGCATTTTTGAGTGAATTGGCAAAAGTCAGATTTTTGCTGAAATTGTGACCCCGGGGCTTAGGGATTTTTTCAAAAGTTGTTGAGGGCTGATTTCTTGTTCTGTGATAAAAAGCCTTCTGTTTCGACTGCCAAAACTTTCAGGGGAGCATTTGCAAGCGTTTGGCAGCATTTTTGAGTGAATTGGCAAAAGTCAGATTTTTGCTGAAATTGTGACCCCGGGGCTTAGGGATTTTTTCAAAAGTTGTTGAGGGCTGATTTCTTGTTCTGTGATAAAAAGCCTTCTCTTTCGACTGCCAAAACTTTCAGGGGAGCATTTGCAACCGTTCGGCACCATATTTGACTGAATTCCCGAAAGTCAGATTTTTGCTGAAATTGTGACCCCGGGGCTTAGGGATTTTTTCAAAAAAATCTTTTTCTGCCGGTTAAGTTGTTGAGGGCTGATTTCTTGTCCTGTGATAAAAAGCCTTCTGTTTCGACTGCCAAACCTTTCAGGGGAGCATTTGCAAGCGTTTGGCAGCATTTTTGTGTGAATTCCCGAAAGTCAGATTTTTGCTGAAATTGTGACCCCGGGGCTTAGGGATTTTTTCAAAAAAATCTTTTTCCGCCGGTTAAGTTGTTGAGGGCTGATTTCTTGTCCTGTGATAAAAAGCCTTCTGTTTCGACAGCCAGACTTTCAGGGGAGCATTTGCAAGCGATTGGCAGCATTTTTGAGTGAATTGGCAAAAGTCAGATTTTTGCTGAAATTGTGACCCCGGGGCTTAGGGATTTTTTCAAAAGTTGTTGAGGGCTGATTTCTTGTCCTGTGATAAAAAGCCTTCTGTTTCGACTGCCAAACTTTCAGGGTAGCATTTGCAAGCGATTGGCAGCATTTTTGAGTGAATTGGCAAAAGTCAGAATTTTGCTGAAATTGTGACCCCGGGGCTTAGAGATTTTTTCAAAAGTTGTTGAGTTCTGATTTCTTGTCCTGTGATAAAAAGCCTTCTGTTTCGACTGCCAAAACTTTCAGGGGAGCATTTGCAAGCGTTTGGCAGCATTTTTGAGTGAATTGGCAAAAGTCAGATTTTTGCTGAAATTGTGACCCCGGGGCTTAGGGATTTTTTCAAAAGTTGTTGAGGGCTGATTTCTTGTTCTGTGATAAAAAGCCTTCTGTTTCGACTGCCAAAACTTTCAGGGGAGCATTTGCAACCGTTCGGCACCATATTTGACTGAATTCCCGAAAGTCAGATTTTTGCTGAAATTGTGACCCCGGGGCTTAGGGATTTTTTCAAAAAAATCTTTTTCCGCCGGTTAAGTTGTTGAGGGCTGATTTCTTGTCCTGTGATAAAAAGCCTTCTGTTTCGACTGCCAAACTTTCAGGGGAGCATTTGCAAGCGATTGGCAGCATTTTTGAGTGAATTGGCAAAAGTCAGATTTTTGCTGAAATTGTGATCCCGGGGCTTAGAGATTTTTTCAAAAGTTGTTGAGGGCTGATTTCTTGTCCTGTGATAAAAAGCCTTCTGTTTCGACTGCCAAACCTTTCAGGGGAGCATTTGCAAGCGTTTGGCAGCATTTTTGTGTGAATTCCCGAAAGTCAGATTTTTGCTGAAATTGTGACCCCGGGGCTTAGGGATTTTTTCAAAAAAATCTTTTTCCGCCGGTTAAGTTGCTGAGGGCTGATTTCTTTTCCTGTGATAAAAAGCCTTCTGTTTCGACTGCCAAACCTTTCAGGGGAGCATTTGCAAGCGTTTGGCAGCATTTTTGACTGAATTCCCGAAAGTCAGATTTTTGCTGAAATTGTGACCCCGGGGCTTAGGGATTTTTTCAAAAAAATCTTTTTCCGCCGGTTAAGTTGTTGAGGGCTGATTTCTTGTCCTGTGATAAAAAGCCTTCTGTTTCGACTGCCAGACTTTCAGGGGAGCATTTGCAAGCGATTGGCAGCATTTTTGAGTGAATTGGCAAAAGTCAGATTTTTGCTGAAATTGTGACCCCGGGGCTTAGGGATTTTTTCAAAAGTTGTTGAGGGCTGATTTCTTGTCCTGTGATAAAAAGCCTTCTGTTTCGACTGCCAAACTTTCAGGGGAGCATTTGCAAGCGATTGGCAGCATTTTTGAGTGAATTGGCAAAAGTCAGATTTTTGCTGAAATTGTGACCCCGGGGCTTAGGGGTTTTTTCAAAAGTTGTTGAGGGCTGATTTCTTGTCCTGTGATAAAAAGCCTTCTGTTTCGACTGCCAAAACTTTCAGGGGAGCATTTGCAAGCGTTTGGCAGCATTTTTGAGTGAATTGGCAAAAGTCAGATTTTTGCTGAAATTGTGACCCCGGGGCTTAGGGATTTTTTCAAAAAAATCTTTTTCCGCCGGTTAAGTTGTTGAGGGCTGATTTCTTGTCCTGTGATAAAAAGCCTTCTGTTTCGACTGCCAAAACTTTCAGGGGAACATTTGCAACCGTTCGGCACCATATTTGACTGAATTCCCGAAAGTCAGATTTTTGCTGAAATTGTGACCCCGGGGCTTAGGGATTTTTTCAAAAAAATCTTTTTCCGCCGGTTAAGTTGTTGAGGGCTGATTTCTTCTCCTGTGATAAAAAGCCTTGTTTCGACTGCCAAACCTTTCAGGGGAGCATTTGCAAGCGATTGGCAGCATTTTTGAGTGAATTCCCGAAAGTCAGATTTTTGCTGAAATTGTGACCCCGGGGCTTAGGGATTTTTTCAAAAAAATCTTTTTCCGCCGGTTAAGTTGTTGAGGGCTGATTTCTTGTCCTGTGATAAAAAGCCTTCTGTTTCGACTGCCAGACTTTCAGGGGAGCATTTGCAAGCGATTGGCAGCATTTTTGAGTGAATTGGCAAAATTCAGATTTTTGCTGAAATTGTGACCCCGGGGCTTAGGGATTTTTTCAAAAGTTGTTGAGGGCTGATTTCTTGTTCTGTGATAAAAAGCCTTCTGTTTCGACTGCCAAACCTTTCAGGGGAGCATTTGCAAGCGTTTGGCAGCATTTTTGTGTGAATTCCCGAAAGTCAGATTTTTGCTGAAATTGTGACCCCGGGGCTTAGGGATTTTTTCAAAAAAATCTTTTTCCGCCGGTTAAGTTGCTGCGGGCTGATTTCTTGTCCTGTGATAAAAAGCCTTCTGTTTCGACTGCCAAACCTTTCAGGGGAGCATTTGCAAGCGTTTGGCAGCATTTTTGTGTGAATTCCCGAAAGTCAGATTTTTGCTGAAATTGTGACCCCGGGGCTTAGGGATTTTTTCAAAAAAATCTTTTTCCGCCGGTTAAGTTGTTGAGGGCTGATTTCTTGTCCTGTGATAAAAAGCCTTCTGTTTCGACTGCCAGACTTTCAGGGGAGCATTTGCAAGCGATTGGCAGCATTTTTGAGTGAATTGGCAAAAGTCAGATTTTTGCTGAAATTGTGACCCCGGGGCTTAGGGATTTTTTCAAAAGTTGTTGAGGGCTGATTTCTTGTCCTGTGATAAAAAGCCTTCTGTTTCGACTGCCAAACTTTCAGGGGAGCATTTGCAAGCGATTGGCAGCATTTTTGAGTGAATTGGCAAAAGTCAGATTTTTGCTGAAATTGTGACCCCGGGGCTTAGGGATTTTTTCAAAAGTTGTTGAGGGCTGATTTCTTGTCCTGTGATAAAAAGCCTTCTGTTTCGACTGCCAAAACTTTCAGGGGAGCATTTGCAAGCGTTTGGCAGCATTTTTGAGTGAATTGGCAAAAGTCAGATTTTTGCTGAAATTGTGACCCCGGGGCTTAGGGATTTTTTCAAAAAAATCTTTTTCCGCCGGTTAAGTTGTTGAGGGCTGATTTCTTGTCCTGTGATAAAAAGCCTTCTGTTTCGACTGCCAAAACTTTCAGGGGAACATTTGCAAGCGTTTGGCACCATATTTGACTGAATTCCCGAAAGTCAGATTTTTGCTGAAATTGTGACCCCGGGGCTTAGGGATTTTTTCAAAAAAATCTTTTTCCGCCGGTTAAGTTGTTGAGGGCTGATTTCTTCTCCTGTGATAAAAAGCCTTGTTTCGACTGCCAAACCTTTCAGGGGAGCATTTGCAAGCGTTTGGCAGCATTTTTGAGTGAATTCCCGAAAGTCAGATTTTTGCTGAAATTGTGACCCCGGGGCTTAGGCATTTTTTCAAAAAAATCTTTTTCCGCCGGTTAAGTTGTTAAGGGCTGATTTCTTGTCCTGTGATAAAAAGCCTTCTGTTTCGACTGCCTAACTTTCAGGGGAGCATTTGCAAGCGATTGGCAGCATTTTTGAGTGAATTGGCAAAAGTCAGATTTTTGCTGAAATTGTGATCCCGGGGCTTAGAGATTTTTTCAAAAGTTGTTGAGGGCTGATTTCTTGTCTGGTGATAAAAAGCCTTCTGTTTCGACTGCCAAAACTTTCAGGGGAGCATTTGCAAGCGATTGGCAGCATTTTTGAGTGAATTGGCAAAAGTCAGATTTTTGTTGAAATTATGACCCCGGGGCTTAGAGATTTTTTCAAAAGTTGTTGAGGGCTGATTTCTTGTCTGGTGATAAAAAGCCTTCTGTTTCGACTGCCAAAACTTTCAGGGGAGCATTTGCAAGCGATTGGCAGCATTTTTGAGTGAATTGGCAAAAGTCAGATTTTTGCTGAAATTGTGACCCCGGGGCTTAGGGATTTTTTCAAAAGTTGTTGAGGGCTGATTTCTTGTTCTGTGATAAAAAGCCTTCTGTATCGACTGCCAAAACTTTCAGGGGAGCATTTGCAACCGTTCGGCACCATATTTGACTGAGTTCCCGAAAGTCAGATTTTTGCTGAAATTGTGACCCCGGGGCTTAGGGATTTTTTCAAAAAAATCTTTTTCCGCCGGTTAAGTTGTTGAGGGCTGATTTCTTCTCCTGTGATAAAAAGCCTTCTGTTTCGACTGCCAAACCTTTCAGGGGAGCATTTGCAAGCGTTTGGCAGCATTTTTGAGTGAATTCCCGAAAGTCAGATTTTTGCTGAAATTGTGACCCCGGGGCTGAGGGATTTTTTCAAAAAAAATCTTTTTCCGCTGGTTAAGTTGTTGAGGGCTGATTTCTTGTTCTGTGATAAAAAGCCTTCTGTTTCGACTGCCAAACCTTTCAGGGGAGCATTTGCAAGCGCTTGGCAGCATTTTTGAGTGAATTCCCGAAAGTCAGATTTTTGCTGAAATTGTGACCCCAGGGCTTAGGGATTTTTTCAAAAAAATCTTTTTCCGCCGGTTAAGTTGCTGAGGGCTGATTTCTTTTCCTGTGATAAAAAGCCTTCTGTTTCGACTGCCAAACCTTTCAGGGGAGCATTTGCAAGCGTTTGGCAGCATTTTTGTGTGAATTCCCGAAAGTCAGATTTTTGCTGAAATTGTGACCCCGGGGCTTAGGGATTTTTTCAAAAAAATCTTTTTCCGCCGGTTAAGTTGTTGAGGGCTGATTTCTTGTCCTGTGATAAAAAGCCTTCTGTTTCGACTGCCAGACTTTCAGGGGAGCATTTGCAAGCGATTGGCAGCATTTTTGAGTGAATTGGCAAAAGTCAGATTTTTGCTGAAATTGTGACCCCGGGGCTTAGGGATTTTTTCAAAAGTTCTTGAGGGCTGATTTCTTGTCCTGTGATAAAAAGCATTCTGTTTCGACTGCCAAACCTTTCAGGGGAGCATTTGCAAGCGTTTGGCAGCATTTTTGAGTGAATTCCCGAAAGTCAGATTTTTGCTGAAATTGTGACCCCGGGGCTTAGGGATTTTTTCAAAAAAATCTTTTTCCACCGGTTAAGTTGTTGAGGGCTGATTTCTTGTCCTGTGATAAAAAGCCTTCTGTTTCGACTGCCAAACCTTTCAGGGGAGCATTTGCAAGCGTTTGGCAGCATTTTTGAGTGAATTCCCGAAAGTCAGATTTTTGCTGAAATTGTGACCCCGGGGCTTAGGGATTTTTTCAAAAAAATCTTTTTCCGCCGGTTAAGTTGCTGAGGGCTGATTTCTTTTCCTGTGATAAAAAGCCTTCTGTTTCGACTGCCAAACCTTTCAGGGGAGCATTTGCAAGCGTTTGGCAGCATTTTTGTGTGAATTCCCGAAAGTCCGATTTTTGCTGAAATTGTGACCCCGGGGCTTAGGGATTTTTTCAAAAAAATCTTTTTCCGCCGGTTAAGTTGTTGAGGGCTGATTTCTTGTCCTGTGATAAAAAGCCTTCTGTTTCGACTGCCAGACTTTCAGGGGAGCATTTGCAAGCGATTGGCAGCATTTTTGAGTGAATTGGCAAAAGTCAATTTTTTGCTAAAATTGTGACCCCGGGGCTTAGGGATTTTTTCAAAAGTTGCTGAGGGCTGATTTCTTGTTCTGTGATAAAAAGCCTTCTGTTTCGACGGCCAAAACTTTCAGGGGAGCATTTGCAACCGTTCGGCACCATATTTGACTGAACTCCCGAAAGATTTTTGCTGAAATTGTGACCCCGGGGCTTAGGGATTTTTTCAAAAAAATCTTTTTCCGCCGGTTAAGTTGTTGAGGGCTGATTTCTTGTCCTGTGATAAAAAGCCTTCTATTTCGACTGCGAGACTTTCTTTTTTTAAAAAAAATAATATTTATTAAAGTTTTCCAATTAATTACAAATTAATAAAACATCCAATTTCAAATCTTTTTCCAATTACATCCTTTCAGGACTTCCCCTTCCCTCCCCCCCTTGTATTCCAAATCTCTCAAATGATCTCAACAAGTTCTTCTCCTCATTTCAAACTTGTTATCCTTAACCCAAATTTTTTTTTTTTTAAAAAAAACATTATTTTCCATTCCCCTAAAATCGGCTTATTCCCACCACGAGTTCCCCACTTTAGAATACCATGTAGATGTATATAGCCTAAATAAAACATAGTTTACGCCTTTAAGGATTCCACATTTCCCACCCCCCCTTTTCCCGGTTGCGTTCCCAATGTTCCTCAATGTCCGATATTTCCACATCTCTCTAAATCATAGTCCTTTGCCAGTCCTCTTTAGTTTCGAATGTCCAATCATGGAAGGATTCTGTCTCAAAGAGAGGCCCATTTTTTTCCATCCAGATTTTTATATCCAGGAGTGAAAAACTCCAAATTATAATCCTTAAGCTTGTCAAATCTGGATGTCCCAAATGTCCCCACTTTTAACTTGGTCCAATTCTTGTTATTTTGTTGTTCTTATTGATCACACTCCTCTTTCTATTTCTTTCTGTCCCTGTTTTCCTGCACAAATGTCCTAATTCCAAAAGTTAGTTCCTTTACAGAGGCTTGTTATTCAGAAACAAAACATTACGTCAAGTTCCTTTCATTCCACAACAGATGATTCCATTGTCTTCTTCGGTGTAGTGGCCTCTGTAGTCATAATAATGTTCCATTTCTGCAGTTTCCCAGGAGATAAACAGTTCAGTTCCAATTTCCAGCTAAAACTTGTAATGTCCCTCGGCTCCTCTAGGTGGATTGCAAAAACTGAGTTCTCTTCCAGATCGCATCCATTAGCCCTAGTAACTTTGTAATCCTTATTTAAAACAATTTGTATCCAATTTATAACAAATATAACCAGCAAAGTCCTTGTAACATAGTCTCTATCTTATTTTCCGCTTTGACAGCTCTTTGACAGCTGTCAAAACTTGCCTTTCTCCTCTCCAAACTCCGTCATCGATCGCTCCCGGGGTTCCAGGGGGGGTTGTTTTTAAGTCCGAATTCTACTTTCCTCCTCCAGCTCAATCTCATATTCTTCACTCGTGAGGTTAAAAACTTGCCAAAATGATGTTACTCCGATCTTAGTTATCAGATCCTTTGCTTTGACCCTTCTACAATGGAGGGGGTGGCTGACTTCCTTTTTTGCGCCTCCCCCGCTCGCTCCGAAATTTTTAAAATTTTTGTCCCTCTTTTTAGTCCAAGTTCCAATTACTTACAGGTTGTTCTTTTAGGTCCGAATTTGCAAAGGAAGAAGCCAGCGCTCTCCGCCGAATGGCATGCGGCTTCGCACGGCAGGGATAGCAGAGGACTCAAAACACCACGCTTCTCCCCGGCACCCGATCCGTAGCCTTTAAAAAGGCTCCTTCACGAGTCGGGAGGGCGCTAACGGTGTCAGCCGAGTCTCCATGTCCACGGCCCCCGTGGCCGTGGTTTTTAAGGGTCCCCGCATCGCCGGTGCGGTAGGACCCAGCCCCTGCCGTGCAGGCTCCCTCCGGAGCTCGGAGGGAGTCCGCCATTCGGCGATGGCGCGGACCCGGAAGTCCGACTGCGAGACTTTCAGGGGAGCATTTGCAAGCGTTTGGCAGCATTTTTGAGTGAATTGGCAAAAGTCAGATTTTTGCTGAAATTGTGACCCCGGGGCTTAGGGATTTTTTCAAAAGTTGTTGAGGGCTGATTTCTTGGTCTGTGATAAAAAGCCTTCTGTTTCGACTGCCAAAACTTTCAGGGGAGCATTTGCAACCGTTCGGCACCATATTTGACTGAATTCCCGAAAGTCAGATTTTTGCTGAAATTGTGACCCCGGGGCTTAGGGATTTTTTCAAAAAAATCTTTTTCCGCCGGTTAAGTTGTTGAGGGCTGATTTCTTGTCCTGTGATAAAAAGGCTTCTGTTTCGACTGCCAAAACTTTCAGGGGAGCATTTGCAACCGTTCGGCACCATATTTGTCTGAATTCCCGAAAGTCAGATTTTTGCTGAAATTGTGACCCCGGGGCTTAGGGATTTTTTCAAAAGTTGTTGAGGGCTGATTTCTTGTTCTTGATAAAAAGCCTTCTGTTTCGACTGCCAAAACTTTCAGGGGAGCATTTGCAACCGTTCGGCACCATATTTGACTGAATTCCCGAAAGTCAGATTTTTGCTGAAATTGTGACCCCGGGGCTTAGGGATTTTTTCAAAAAAATCTTTTTCCGCCGGTTAAGTTGTTGAGGGCTGATTTCTTGTCCTGTGATAAAAAGCCTTCTGTTTCGACTGCCGAACCTTTCAGCGGAGCATTTGCAAGCGTTTGGCAGCATTTTTGAGTGAATTCCCGAAAGTCAGATTTTTGCTGAAATTGTGACCCCGGGGCTTAGGGATTTTTTCAAAAAAATCTTTTTCCACCGGTTAAGTTGTTGAGGGCTGATTTCTTGTCCTGTGATAAAAAGCCTTCTGTTTTGACTGCCAGACTTTCAGGGGAGCATTTGCAAGCGATTGGCAGCATTTTTGAGTGAATTGGCAAAAGTCAGATTTTTGCTGAAATTGTGACCCCGGGGCTTAGGGATTTTTTCAAAAGTTGTTGAGGGCTGATTTCTTGTTCTGTGATAAAAAGCCTTCTGTTTCGACTGCCAAAACTTTCAGGGGAGCATTTGCAACCGTTCGGCACCATATTTGACTGAATTCCCGAAAGTCAGATTTTTGCTGAAATTGTGACCCCGGGGCTTAGGGATTTTTTCAAAAAAATCTTTTTCCACCAGTTAAGTTGTTGAGGGCTGTTTTCTTGTCCTGTGATAAAAAGCCTTCTGTTTCGACTGCCAAACCTTTCAGGGGAGCATTTGCAAGCGTTTGGCAGCATTTTTGAGTGAATTCCCGAAAGTCAGATTTTTGCTGAAATTGTGACCCCAGGGCTTAGGGATTTTTTCAAAAAAATCTTTTTCCGCCGGTTAAGTTGTTGAGGGCTGATTTCTTGTCCTGTGATAAAAAGCCTTCTATTTCGACTGCGAGACTTTCAGGGGAGCATTTGCAAGCGATTGGCAGCATTTTTGAGTGAATTGGCAAAAGTCAGATTTTTGCTGAAATTGTGACCCCGGGGCTTAGGGATTTTTTCAAAAGTTGTTGAGGGCTGATTTCTTGTTCTGTGATAAAAAGCCTTCTGTTTCGACTGCCAAAACTTTCAGGGGAGCATTTGCAACCGTTCGGCACCATATTTGACTGAATTCCCGAAAGTCAGATTTTTGCTGAAATTGTGACCCCGGGGCTTAGGGATTTTTTCAAAAAAATCTTTTTCCACCGGTTAAGTTGTTGAGGCCTGATTTCTTGTCCTGTGATAAAAAGCCTTCTGTTTCGACTGCCAAACCTTTCAGGGGAGCATTTGAAAGCGTTTGGCAGCATTTTTGAGTGAATTCCCGAAAGTCAGATTTTTGCTGAAATTGTGACCCCGGGGCTTAGGGATTTTTTCAAAAAAATCTTTTTCCGCCGGTTAAGTTGTTGAGGGCTGATTTCTTGTCCTGTGATAAAAAGCCTTCTGTTTTGACTGCCAGACTTTCAGGGGAGCATTTGCAAGCGATTGGCAGCATTTTTGAGTGAATTGGCAAAAGTCAGATTTTTGCTGAAATTGTGACCCCGGGGCTTAGGGATTTTTTCAAAAGTTGTTGAGGGCTGATTTCTTGTTCTGTGATAAAAAGCCTTCTGTTTCGACTGCCAAAACTTTCAGGGGACCATTTGCAACCGTTCGGCACCATATTTGACTGAATTCCCGAAAGTCAGATTTTTGCTGAAATTGTGACCCCGGGGCTTAGGGATTTTTTCAAAAAAATCTTTTTCCACCAGTTAAGTTGTTGAGGGCTGTTTTCTTGTCCTGTGATAAAAAGCCTTCTGTTTCGACTGCCAAACCTTTCAGGGGAGCATTTGCAAGCGTTTGGCAGCATTTTTGAGTGAATTCCCGAAAGTCAGATTTTTGCTGAAATTGTGACCCCAGGGCTTAGGGATTTTTTCAAAAAAATCTTTTTCCGCCGGTTAAGTTGTTGAGGGCTGATTTCTTGTCCTGTGATAAAAAGCCTTCTATTTCGACTGCGAGACTTTCAGGGGAGCATTTGCAAGCGATTGGCAGCATTTTTGAGTGAATTGGCAAAAGTCAGATTTTTGCTGAAATTGTGACCCCGGGGCTTAGGGATTTTTTCAAAAGTTGTTGAGGGCTGATTTCTTGTTCTGTGATAAAAAGCCTTCTGTTTCGACTGCCAAAACTTTCAGGGGAGCATTTGCAACCGTTCGGCACCATATTTGACTGAATTCCCGAAAGTCAGATTTTTGCTGAAATTGTGACCCCGGGGCTTAGGGATTTTTTCAAAAAAATCTTTTTCCACCGGTTAAGTTGTTGAGGGCTGATTTCTTGTCCTGTGATAAAAAGCCTTCTGTTTCGACTGCCAAAACTTTCAGGGGAGCATTTGCAACCGTTCGGCACCATATTTGTCTGAATTCCCGAAAGTCAGATTTTTGCTGAAATTGTGACCCCGGGGCTTAGGGATTTTTTCAAAAAAATCTTTTTCCACCGGTTAAGTTGTTGAGGGCTGATTTCTTGTCCTGTGATAAAAAGCCTTCTGTTTCGACTGCCAAACCTTTCAGGGGAGCATTTGAAAGCGTTTGGCAGCATTTTTGAGTGAATTCCCGAAAGTCAGATTTTTGCTGAAATTGTGACCCCGGGGCTTAGGGATTTTTTCAAAAAAATCTTTTTCCGCCGGTTAAGTTGTTGAGGGCTGATTTCTTGTCCTGTGATAAAAAGCCTTCTGTTTTGACTGCCAGACTTTCAGGGGAGCATTTGCAAGCGATTGGCAGCATTTTTGAGTGAATTGGCAAAAGTCAGATTTTTGCTGAAATTGTGACCCCGGGGCTTAGGGATTTTTTCAAAAGTTGTTGAGGGCTGATTTCTTGTTCTGTGATAAAAAGCCTTCTGTTTCGACTGCCAAAACTTTCAGGGGAGCATTTGCAACCGTTCGGCACCATATTTGACTGAATTCCCGAAAGTCAGATTTTTGCTGAAATTGTGACCCCGGGGCTTAGGGATTTTTTCAAAAAAATCTTTTTCCACCAGTTAAGTTGTTGAGGGCTGTTTTCTTGTCCTGTGATAAAAAGCCTTCTGTTTCGACTGCCAAACCTTTCAGGGGAGCATTTGCAAGCGTTTGGCAGCATTTTTGAGTGAATTCCCGAAAGTCAGATTTTTGCTGAAATTGTGACCCCAGGGCTTAGGGATTTTTTCAAAAAAATCTTTTTCCGCCGGTTAAGTTGTTGAGGGCTGATTTCTTGTCCTGTGATAAAAAGCCTTCTATTTCGACTGCGAGACTTTCAGGGGAGCATTTGCAAGCGATTGGCAGCATTTTTGAGTGAATTGGCAAAAGTCAGATTTTTGCTGAAATTGTGACCCCGGGGCTTAGGGATTTTTTCAAAAGTTGTTGAGGGCTGATTTCTTGTTCTGTGATAAAAAGCCTTCTGTTTCGACTGCCAAAACTTTCAGGGGAGCATTTGCAACCGTTCGGCACCATATTTGACTGAATTCCCGAAAGTCAGATTTTTGCTGAAATTGTGACCCCGGGGCTTAGGGATTTTTTCAAAAAAATCTTTTTCCACCGGTTAAGTTGTTGAGGGCTGATTTCTTGTCCTGTGATAAAAAGCCTTCTGTTTCGACTGCCAAACCTTTCAGGGGAGCATTTGCAACCGTTCGGCACCATATTTGTCTGAATTCCCGAAAGTCAGATTTTTGCTGAAATTGTGACCCCGGGGCTTAGGGATTTTTTCAAAAGTTGTTGAGGGCTGATTTCTTGTTCTTGATAAAAAGCCTTCTGTTTCGACTGCCAAAACTTTCAGGGGAGCATTTGCAACCGTTCGGCACCATATTTGACTGAATTCCCGAAAGTCAGATTTTTGCTGAAATTGTGACCCCGGGGCTTAGGGATTTTTTCAAAAAAATCTTTTTCCGCCGGTTAAGTTGTTGAGGGCTGATTTCTTGTCCTGTGATAAAAAGCCTTCTGTTTCGACTGCCAAAACTTTCAGGGGAGCATTTGCAACCGTTCGGCACCATATTTGACTGAATTCCCGAAAGTCAGATTTTTGCTGAAATTGTGACCCCGGGGCTTAGGGATTTTTTCAAAAAAATCTTTTTCCGCCGGTTAAGTTGTTGAGGGCTGATTTCTTGTCCTGTGATAAAAAGCCTTCTGTTTCGACTGCCAAAACTTTCAGGGGAGCATTTGCAACCGTTCAGCACCATATTTGTCTGAATTCCCGAAAGTCAGATTTTTGCTGAAATTGTGACCCCGGGGCTTAGGGATTTTTTCAAAAGTTGTTGAGGGCTGATTTCTTGTTCTGTGATAAAAAGCCTTCTGTTTCGACTGCCGAACCTTTCAGCGGAGCATTTGCAAGCGTTTGGCAGCATTTTTGAGTGAATTCCCGAAAGTCAGATTTTTGCTGAAATTGTGACCCCGGGGCTTAGGGATTTTTTCAAAAAAATCTTTTTCCGCCGGTTAAGTTGTTGAGGGCTGATTTCTTGTCCTGTGATAAAAAGACTTCTATTTCGACTGCGAGACTTTCAGGGGAGCATTTGCAAGCGATTGGCAGCATTTTTGAGTGAATTGGCAAAAGTCAGATTTTTGCTGAAATTGTGACCCCGGGGCTTAGGGATTTTTTCAAAAAAATCTTTTTTCCACCAGTTAAGTTGTTGACGGCTGTTTTCTTGTCCTGTGATAAAAAGCCTTCTGTTTCGACTGCCAAACCTTTCAGGGGAGCATTTGCAAGCGTTTGACAGCATTTTTGAGTGAATTCCCGAAAGTCAGATTTTTGCTGAAATTGTGACCCCAGGGCTTAGGGATTTTTGCAAAAAAATCTTTTTCCGCAGGTTAAGTTGTTGAGGGCTGATTTCTTTTCCTGTGATAAAAAGCCTTCTATTTCGACTGCGAGACTTTCAGGGGAGCATTTGCAAGCGATTGGCAGCATTTTTGAGTGAATTGGCAAAAGTCAGATTTTTGCTGAAATTGTGACCCCGGGGCTTAGGGATTTTTTCAAAAGTTGTTGAGGGCTGATTTCTTGTTCTGTGATAAAAAGCCTTCTGTTTCGACTGCCAAAACTTTCAGGGGAGCATTTGCAACCGTTCGGCACCATATTTGACTGAATTCCCGAAAGTCAGATTTTTGCTGAAATTGTGACCCCGGGGCTTAGGGATTTTTTCAAAAAAATCTTTTTCCACCGGTTAAGTTGTTGAGGGCTGATTTCTTGTCCTGTGATAAAAAGCCTTCTGTTTCGACTGCCAAACCTTTCAGGGGAGCATTTGCAAGCGTTTGGCAGCATTTTTGAGTGAATTCCCGAAAGTCAGATTTTTGCTGAAATTGTGACCCCAGGGCTTAGGGATTTTTTCAAAAAAATCTTTTTCCGCCGGTTAAGTTGTTGAGGGCTGATTTCTTGTCCTGTGATAAGAAGCCTTCTATTTCGACTGCGAGACTTTCAGGGGAGCATTTGCAAGCGATTGGCTGCTTTTTTGAGTGAATTGGCAAAAGTCAGATTTTTGCTGAAATTGTGACCCCGGGGCTTAGGGATTTTTTCAAAAGTTGTTGAGGGCTGATTTCTTGTTCTGTGATAAAAAGCCTTCTGTTTCGACTGCCAAAACTTTCAGGGGAGCATTTGCAACCGTTCGGCACCATATTTGACTGAATTCCCGAAAGTCAGATTTTTGCTGAAATTGTGACCCCGGGGCTTAGGGATTTTTTCAAAAAAATCTTTTTCCGCCGGTTAAGTTGTTGAGGGCTGATTTCTTGTCCTGTGATAAAAAGCCTTCTGTTTTGACTGCCAAACCTTTCAGGGGAGCATTTGCAACCGTTCGTCACCATATTTGACTGAATTCGCGAAAGTCAGATTTTTGCTGAAATTGTGACCCCGGGGCTTAGGGATTTTTTCAAAAGTTGTTGAGGGCTGATTTCTTGTTCTGTGATAAAAAGCCTTCTGTTTCGACTGCCAAAACTTTCAGGGGAGCATTTGCAACCGTTCGGCACCATATTTGACTGAATTCCCGAAAGTCAGATTTTTGCTGAAATTGTGACCCCGGGGCTTAGGGATTTTTTCAAAAAAATCTTTTTCCGCCGGTTAAGTTGTTGAGGGCTGATTTCTTGTCCTGTGATAAAAAGCCTTCTGTTTCGACTGCCAAACCTTTCAGGGGAGCATTTGCAAGCGTTTGGCAGCATTTTTGAATGAATTCCCGAAAGTCAGATTTTTGCTGAAATTGTGACCCTGGGGCTTAGGGATTTTTTCAAAAAAATCTTTTTCCGCAGGTTAAGTTGTTGAGGGCTGATTTCTTGTCCTGTGATAAAAAGCCTTCTGTTTCGACTGCCAGACTTTCAGGGGAGCATTTGCAAGCGATTGGCAGCATTTTTGAGTGAATTCGCGAAAGTCAGATTTTTGCTGAAATTGTGACCCCGGGGCTTAGGGATTTTTTCAAAAGTTGTTGAGGGCTGATTTCTGGTTCTGTGATAAAAAGCCTTCTGTTTCGACTGCCAAAACTTTCAGGGGAGCATTTGCAACCGTTCGGCACCATATTTGACTGAATTCCCGAAAGTCAGATTTTTGCTGAAATTGTGACCCCGGGGCTTAGGGATTTTTTCAAAAAAATCTTTTTCCGCCGGTTAAGTTGTTGAGGGCTGATTTCTTGTCCTGTGATAAAAAGCCTTCTGTTTCGACTGCCGAACCTTTCAGCGGAGCATTTGCAAGCGTTTGGCAGCATTTTTGAGTGAATTCCCGAAAGTCAGATTTTTGCTGAAATTGTGACCCCGGGGCTTAGGGATTTTTTCAAAAAAATCTTTTTCCGCCGGTTAAGTTGTTGAGGGCTGATTTCTTGTCCTGTGATAAAAAGACTTCTATTTCGACTGCGAGACTTTCAGGGGAGCATTTGCAAGCGATTGGCAGCATTTTTGAGTGAATTGGCAAAAGTCAGATTTTTGCTGAAATTGTGACCCCGGGGCTTAGGGATTTTTTCAAAAGTTGTTGAGGGCTGATTTCTTGTTCTGTGATAAAAAGCCTTCTGTTTCGACTGCCAAAACTTTCAGGGGAGCATTTGCAACCGTTCGGCACCATATTTGACTGAATTCCCGAAAGTCAGATTTTTGCTGAAATTGCCCCAAAAGACACTTCACCCTGCCACATCCTTCTGAGGATCGCCAGGGCGCCTTAAAGGAAGGTGCTCTGGCGAACTCCCCCAGGGATATGCCAGAGCGAAGTGGAGGCTGGTCCATTAGGGCAAATGTGGACCTCTGACAAGCATTTTTACCATGGGTCGGGGACCTCAAGCCTGGGGGCCAAGCCTGAGCTCCTCCGGGCCTCCTTAGTTGGCTCTCAAGTTCTTTGTAGGCCACACCCCAACCCAGGACACCTCATTCACTGGAATGTGTCCTTGAAATATGATAATGATAATGATTTTCATTTTTTTGCCTGGATGGAGGACAGAGAGAGGAGTTTGTGAGCAGAACCCTCAGGCTTTTGCACAGCTGAAATGTAGCCTATGTACAAAGGAAAGAGTCACATCCATTACCCCGCTCACCTTTGCTTCAGGTAATGCCCACCATGGCAAGGCTGCACACAGTAGGTTGTCCACAGGGGAATATGGCCCCTTGGATGAAAAGGGTTCATGGGAAAAAATGATGGTTCAGGTAACCTGGTCCCAATACATTTAGGGCTTTGACACGTTGAAAGTACTACTTCAAACTGGGCCTGGAAATTGTCTGGGAGCTGTAAGTCAGCTGCCTGCTAATTTACTCCGAAAGGGATCAGGCCCTTCAAATAGCAATGATCAGAGAAGTCTAAGCAGATGGAACAAAGAACTGGGATGACTAAAAATGCCTAGGTTATCTATAAACAGCAGAGACCTGAACGTTCAGCACTTCCATGACAGGAAGTGTAAATTACAATAGGTGCTATCTGCCTGAATTCCTATAAAAAGGATAATTAGTTTAATTACAATGATATTCTTAAATCTTGCCAGGGAACAGTTTCCATCGGTGACTTGCATGACTACAAAAATGCCATATTAACTTCAGCTCCCTCCTCAATATGTCAGGGTGACAAAGTGTGTGAAAAGCAGAAAGTCCAGGGCTGTGTGTGTTTCCCCCAAACTCTTCATTTGGCCCTGTCATTTGCCAGTCAATTAAAAAATGTGGCATTCAGCTCCTTTGCTAGTAGGTCGCTGTGTTTCTGGAAAATAGAAAAAGCTCTTTGTAGAAAGATAGTTCCCACACTTTTTTTTTCTCCTCCTGCAATAAAAAAGGTGTTTGTGTGTGTTTACATGTATTTCTTCCTTACAGGAGGAGGAGGGAGGTTTACACCATAGTGTTGAGTACCTGCTAACAATATTTCACAGAATATTCTCTGCTGGGTTGCCTAAGGCCCTTCATCCATTAGCTGTGCCATACACCACTTCCCTGAGGTGGCTTGCCCAACTGTAAATATCTTGGTTTGTATTATTTTTTTCCCCATCGATGAACAAACCCTAACATGTTGAGGTTAAAGGCTTTTCCCTTTTCAAAAAAGAGAAGTCAATCAGAGGCTCTGCGGTTTTAGGTCTCCCTTCTAAGGCTTTGCCATGGATTTGACAAATGACAGTCCTTCACAGTCTAGCCTCACACTAACTAAACAGCAGAAAGCTGTTTCCAATGCTCTAATTTCACACTGTCAGTTGTGATGGCTGACACTGGATGCTTTATGGTCAGCCAAAAGTGACACAAATCTCACCATGCTTCTGTTTATGGACTTGGGGGTTCGTTGTGACACATGTTATAGAAACGGCACAGCCCATACACACACTCCCAATCCAAATCACATTTTTTTTTTATTTTGTGTTGTACAGTGGTACCTCTGGTTATGTACTTACTTCGTTCCCGAGATCCGTTCTTAACCTGAAACTGTTCTTAACCTGAAGACCACTTTAGCTAATGGGGCCTCCCGCTGCCGCCGCGTGATTTCTGTTCTCATCTTGAAGCAAAGTTCTTAACCCGAGGTACTATTTCTGGGTTAGCGGAGTCTGTAACCTGAAGCATATGTAACCTGAGGTACCACTGTATTGTGTTGTGTTGTGTGTGTGTGTGTATACCTCTGTATCATAAATATATACCACAGCATTTTACAACAGTATAAAATCATAAAGAAATAAAAATTTAAAACAAAAACAAGTTAAAACCAAGCAAAATCAACAATCATATTCCACAAACATGCTGCCTTGCAAGCATAGAGTCAATTTACCTGCTACCTCATCTAGAATGTTTTAGGTTTACCTTTTAAAAATGTAAAATGTGAAAACTGGCTGGAATAAGTTTGCAACAGTGATCCCCTGAAACATATAATTATTCAATCCATAAATTGTTCATAATTCTGATATGTGCCACTGAAATGGTCATCAGATTAAAACAGAGATTTGTGATGAGTTAATTTCTCTTTACTGAACCTCTGAGGTCTCTGTTGTTGCCAATGTATAAGCAGCAAAACTCCACCATCTTTGTGTATGCTTCAGTATTGTTTACGTAATCCTTTAGTTACTCAAGGTAATGAAAACATCCATTGCTGGCACATGTTCAGAATGATTTTAGTCTTGAGTTACTATTTGCCAAAGAAACCAATCAGTTGAAAAGTTTTCATCTGAAATTATACAGTCAAGCAGGAAGAATCCCATATGGTCATTTGCAATCTGTCCATTCATTTCTACAATGGCTAAGTGATGTCATGATGCACAGTGGTGGAAAAAATACATTGCAGGAAGCATGCCGTGTGTCCAAGATGATGCACACGTGCTAAAATTCTGGCTGTGATTCAGAAAGAATAGAGGAGAACTTTCATCAGAGTTTCTACTATGGGACTCTTAAATCAGATCCCCAATTCTGAATTGCAGTGAGGTCAGTTTGCCCATCACTAGCTTGCAAACATGTGTATCATAATAAGCTTATACTCCAAGGGGGAAAGCCACAAGCAGTTTTACTAAAATGTGACTTGCCTGGTCATTCCTTCCACCACCCTCACCCCCGGCCTTTAAAAACAAAAAAATATCTCGTATTGAAGCTAACGTTTAGTTTATCAGGCAGCAGAGAATAAAGTCAACCAGCCTTTCCAGATCTGCTCTTGGGAGTTTGGCAATGCTCTCTGTTCATCAGTAGACATTCTCACATGCAAAGCCACTCCATGTGCCATCAAGCATCTGCTCAATCAGTGCAGTATCCAGGTGCGAAATTGCAACAGCTTTCATTTGTTCCCTTTCTGTGCCGTGGGTTAACAGGGAGAGAATGAGGAGGCAAGGCCAGATCACAGAATACATTGTGAAATAGATTGCACTAAAAGGATTCTGCCTGTGATGGATGGGCACTTAGAACATCATGGAGCAGTGTGCAAAGGTACTAGAGTCCAAGGAAATGTACCAACATTTCCCTTCTAATTAAAAACCCATCTCTCCTCATTAGCAGCCAAAGCAGTAAGCCTAGAAAGATGGAGATCTTTGCTGCGTGTTTCAAGTTCATTGTGACTCAAAGGGCCATTTCAGCCAGACTGAATTGGTGAGTCTCCATTAAAACCAAGGGAATTGTGGCCGATGACACCAGCCAAAGATTTGACTGCCAAACTATTTCCAGTCTGCCATATAGCTCCCTGCAGAGCAGTCTATATTGTGTTCTTGATGAATGAACATCACAACATTAATGGGCATTCATTTATCCATTCAGTCCTTTTAATGCTATGTAGAGGGAGGAAATGGAACATTTTAATTCCACCGCTGTTCATTGGTTTTGAAAACATTTGTATTCAAATTATTGTTTTATTCAACAACAGAGTCCAGTAATGACACCCTTCAAAACAACATGTTTATCCAGCGAGTCAAGAGGAAACATTCAAAACAATGCCACATCATTTCAGTACATGTCTCAGGGAAGAGAGGAAAAACATCAGCAGAAAATTTTAAATCGGTGTGGAAATACAGAATGGGGAGGAAAGACTCCAATTAATATTGCTGTTCATGTAGTTAATTTTTGTAAACTCCAAAAGAGGAATTGATCCCAATGTACAATAGAAGCCAGGGCTGATCCTGTATAAAGAGCACGCAAAAATGAGTGGAGTTATTTTTTTTACATACGAAGCTACACTCAGGACACCCCCAGGCTAGAGTAGAGGAGGGTACTGCTTCAACACTCTTGGCTGGAAAATATTTAATTATTATTCATTCATTCATACATTACCTTTTTAAACAAAATATAGTAGCACCAGGAAGCTAGGGGGGAAACAATACAATGAAATCAAGGTCAAAACCAGCACAGAAGCAAAGCCAGTTCCACAGCAAAATAGACAGTGATTTCAAACAACAAGCAGTGATTGTGAACAGCCTTAAAAAGAAAAAATGTCCAGTGAATTGGTCATCACAGCCCATCTAAACGCAGACACTAGATTGGCCAGATATGCATCTCTTGGAAACCAAATCCAGGGGTGGGGATAGGGGGACCACTGGCGGAGGAGGAGGAGTTTGGATTTGATATCCCGCTTTGTCACTACTCTAAGGAGTCTCAAAGAGGCTAACAATCTCCTTTCCCTTCTTCCCCCACAACAAACACTCTGTAAGGTGAGTCGGGCTGAGAGACTTCAGAGAAGTGTGACTAGCCCAAGGTCACCCAGCAGCTGCATGTGGAGCAGCGGAGACGCGAACCCGGTTCCCCAGATTACGAGTCCACCGCTCTTAACCACTACACCACAGCAGGCTCTCCACTGGCGGAGGAAGGGGGTGCAGGGGGTGTGGTCCTCCCTGAGCGTAATCCCTGAGGGGGGATGACATCACTGTGCCGCCCCCATTAGACACTCGCCGCCCCGCCCCCATGGGCGAATCGTCCTGCCCCCTGGGCGTGCAGCATGTGCTTCTGGGGGGAACCTACTCCTGGGCACAGCCAATCAGCTTTATCTCAGGCATCAAGGAACCGAAAGGAGTGGGGTGCCTTTGAAACGGAGACACAAGGAAAACATTGAACAGGTAAGGAGGTGAAGGGAGGCATTGGGGACATATATCATCATAAAGATATACATCTGATAAATGGACCAACTTGTTTGACTACAGCTCCCATTATCTCTGGCCATTGGTCATGCAGGTGGAGACTGATGGGAATTGTATTCCAACAACATAGAAAGAACACCAAATTGTTTCCCCTAAAACATTCCATGCATACATCTGGGGCTTTATTTCTGTCTTGTGAACTCATGTGTGAGTACGAACTCTGTCCCTGGTCAGCCTTCCCAAATAAATCAAGGAAGCAGACCTAGATTGCAACATAGGGTGCTATGAGTTGCGACCTACGGCGCATTTCTGTATCTTCTTGTTGTGTTGTGAGGAAAGAGGGAATGAAAGCACAACTTACTTATTTCATTGGTATCCCCACCTTTTCTCTGAGCCACTGTGGGCTGTGAACATAGTTCTCCCCCTACCCTTTCAATTGTCACAACAACCCTGTGAGGTAGGTTAAGCTAAGAGATGGTGAATGGCCCAAGGTAACCCAATGAACGCATGGCCAAGTTGGTTTTGAAGCCAGATCCTATGCCATTCCAGTCCTTTCCCAATGCAACCACCTCCATTCTGACTCTGTGGGGATGTGTGGTGGCTTTCACAAGAATGGGGAAGGGCAGAGCCATGGCTTCATCCTGTCTCACATACCCTCCACGATTTCTCCAATGAAAATAGGGGTGCCCTATTCCATTATTATCATTATCATTATCTTATCATTATCATTACCCTGCCCATCTGACTGGGTTGCTCCAGCCACTCTGGGTAGCTTCCAACATATAAAAATGTATTATTATTATTATTATTATCATTATTATTAATGTTTTATTATTAAACATTAAAAAACCTTCCATTTACAAGGCTGCCTTGTTAAAGGTTGCATCTCTTTGGTTCAGGACTGCATACCCTCTGACATTTCTCTGATGAAAATAGGGATGTGCTAAGGAGCAGCGGGACATTCCGGGATCAAATCAGAAACTAGGATGGCTTCTCTAAATCCAGGACTGTCCCTGGAAAATAGGGACACTGGATGGGTGGGTCTGGTTTCATGGCAGTGGAGCTATCAAATGCACTTGAGGGGGTCTCCCAGTTGCAGCAAGCTAAACACACATACGCACAAAAACCCTCTCCCTGCCTCTCATCAGCTGACTCCGAAGAGTGGGGAGGCAGGTTCCTGCTCTTTTTCCAGTCTGGCAACTAATTGTAGCACACAACAGCTGTCTCTGAGATCAAAACTATCAATTTGTATTCCATTGTGTATACTTGTCCTTTGGCTAGGTTGAGAAAGCGACGTGCATGCGAGTGTATAGGCATGTGTATCTGCAAATGCGATCGTTAAGGGCTCTTTCCAGACAGCACTAGATCAGCCCTGACTGAGCTCCTCCATCGCTAAATAGATAACTGCTTTGGGCTTATTTCTAGACGGTTGGCTTTACAAATACAAAGTGGCTTTTAACTGGTCCTGGGGAAACTAATCACTAGCAAGAAGGAAGCAGGACATGAAATTGACTCCATTTAGCTCTCCCAAATGGTCCTGTTGTGTTGTGCATAGTTATTAAGTTATAGATAGCTGAAGATGCACCTCACCCCTGTTTCCAACACCTCCTGGTCCATGATATCAGAGTCTGCTGAGAGGTTGAAGGCAGAAGGAAAGGAGAGCACATGACCCTCACTTGTCGCTTGCCTCCTTCCCCCTAATATACCCCCCTCTCATGCAAATGCAGTAGCAAAGCAGAACAGGTCATGCCGCCCTAGTGAAACCAACTCCTCCTTTAACAACAACAACAACAACAACAACAACAACAACAACAACAACAACATGATAGGGGTGTGATTGCTGTATTAAACCTTCATTCATTCACTAATATGGGGGGGAAACCCAGGAAGTATGTGAAAGTGGCTACATCACCAAGAAGTGTGCCATCTCATTAGTGAGAACTAAACCTGGATAAAGTTAAGAAATGCAAGGATCAAAAAGGACACTAATTTTTGTCCCCCCAAACCCATAATTTTTATTAAATTTTCTATTTGATGTTTTAGAATATTCATTTAAACAACATCAATGACTTCCCTTCTTCTCTTTCCATGGTTCATTTACACAACAGAAATCCCTGCATATTTTATATAAACTAAACCATTCAGTATTCCATTATTGTATCCATCAAAACTTATTTACACTGTTAAATTTATCTTAACGCTGCCCACATTTTCAAATACAATTTTCCTCCGTATCGTCAATAAACATTTGCCAATCTCCTTTAAATGTATGTTCTTCTTGTTCTTCTTGTTCTCTTATTCTATATGTTAGGTCCGCAAGCTGCGCATATTCCATCAGTTTAAGTTGCCATTCTTCTTCTTTGGGACTTTGCTCAATTTTCATTTTGGGGCTAACAGAACACAAGCTGCAGTAGTGGCATACATAAATAACATTTTTTGACACCTGGGAATTTCTGTCTGAATTATGCCCAACAAAAAGGACTCTGGTTTTTTTGTTTGTTCGTTTTTTGGAAAAGTACTTAAAAAAACAACACAATTCATTATGGATTATTTTCCAATCCTCTTTTACCCTTTTGCAAGCCCACCACATATGATAGAGTCTCTTTGCATCTCCAACACTTATCTGATTATCAGCTGGGAGCCGGTGGCCTCACTGTGAAAATGATGGGAAGGCAGGCCAGCCAATGTGTCCTATAAACTGCAAAATGTGATCCTAAGTTTTACAGGGACTTAATGGCAGCTGAACTGAGGTGGACTGTTACCCCAGAAATTTCCAGCCCAACTCTGGGAGCTGAGGTGTTCTAACAATCAATTTCTTTAGATTTTTTTTGGTGGGGGGGGCAAAGCCCACACATGGGTAAAAGACCACCGTCACTTATAGAGTATATGCTTTGAATGCAAAAGATCCCAGGTTAATCCTTGGCATCTTCAGTGAAAAGAATCAGATAGCCGATGGTGGAAAAAACGTCTTGTATGAGACCTTATTTGCAGCCAGTCAAGACTAGGCTTCTCCAACTTTCCTCAATTATTAAAAAAAATAAAATACCTGCACTTGGAAATCAAATACATCTGAAAGAAAAATTCTAGGCTACAATTCTACTTATCTGAAAGTAAGCCCACCTGAACTCAATAGGACTTAGGTAAAGGACCCCTGGACGGTTAAGTCCAGTCAAAGGCGACTATGGGGTTGCAGCGCTCATCTCACTTTCAGGCCGAGGGAGCCAGCATTTGTCCACAGACAGCTTTCTGAGTCATGTGGCCAGCATGACTAAACCGCTACTGGCGCATGGAGGACCATGACAAGTGGCAGAGCGCATGGAAACGCCGTTTACCTTACCTTAGCTTAGCTTAGCTTAGCTTACCTTACCTATTTATCTACTTGCACTGGAATGCTTTCGAACTGCTAGGTTGGCAGAAGCTGGGACAGAGCAATGGGAACTCAGCCTGTCGTGGGGATTTGAACCATCGACCTTCCGATCAGCAAGCCCAAGAGGCTCAGTGGTTTAGACTGAACTCAATAGGACTTATTTCTCAGTAGCCTAACATTCTTCCTGTCAGTACAGAGATCCATGGGGAGGGAGCAGGTATTTTTTGGTGGAATATTCAAATCTATCATCTGTAAAATGTAACAATTTAAGGAGTGTTGTGCCATGTGATTGTTCCAAAACTGTAGATTGGCCCTGAGATGCTTTCTATCAGGTTGCTTACTGTACAGTAATCCTTGTCAGGGAATGGTCAAAACAGACCCTCTCAGCTGCTAAGATTGGCAGAGGGGGAATTCTTTGTAGTTCAGTCACCTTTGATGCGAGGAACGAGGGCCTGGAAGAAGCCTTTTCTCTGTGGCAACCCCCAGATTGCAAAACTCCCTCCCTACAAAAGCGCATCGAGCATCTTCACTGAATAGCTTTTGCCGTGCGCTCCAAGACACAACTCTTTACCCTCACCTTTGAAAGTTATTTTGTTTTACGTTGCTTTTGTTTTATCTCTTATGCTCTCTTCTCACTGGAACAGTTTTGCTTGTCTTACTTTTTTCTTGTAATTGTAACTGGGATACATGGTATGCCATACCCCTCAACTGTCCCTGGAAAACCAGAACATGCACTTTTTTCATGAGAGAACATAGCGACCATTTTGAGTGTTGTGCAGGTCGCGAGTCACCCAGGAGCATGGCCCAGAAGATGCATGACCTGGTTTTTGCCCTGGACATGTTGGAAGGTATGATATGCTGAATGGTTGAAGCCCATCTGGATGCTGTATGGTGAAGGTCTGGTGTGTGTGTGTGTGTGTGTGTGTGTCCCAGTGAAGCAAAATGGAAACTAAATAGATCATTTCAGCTCAGTTCTAATTATGCTATTCTTGGTGGCAGAATCCCCCCGTCTTTTTTCCCATAGATCCCCAGCGCAAATTGACTAGCACTGCGGCTTGTAGATTGCTTTCTGTTTGTGTGCCTTGAAAGGTCACAGGCCCAGTGCAGTATTTATTATGCCATTCCTCTTGCAGCCGACAAATCTAATTTCAGTTCTAGCCATGGTCTCTGGGGGGAAGAGTTAATAAGGAGAGTCTGAATTGTGTCTGAGGTAAAGGAAGAACCTGGCTTAGAATATATGCCAGGGGAGCTTGCATGAGGATGCTTCCCTGTTTTTAATTTTGAGACACATTAACTTTTTATGATACCTCTTATGTGTAGTTAAAAATAAAATTGTAATAAAGGGAAACAAGGCCACGTTATCCTCCCAATGATATATTGGATTTCCTAGGCAATATTGTGCATTTTTATTGCCCCAGACATAAGATGCAATTGTATCCAAATAGTTTTATACCAGGGTATGAAAATTTATGACAGGCCTCTTTTATGACAACGCCTCATTGCAATGTGTTTAAAGGGTAACCTTTGGCACTGAGAATCAATAGACTCCCCAAGAACAAGCAAGCTACCTCAGGCGATCAGCACCTTCCCATGTTTAATATCTTTCAGAAACAGTTTCTTGCATTAAATAACAAATGACGCTTTAAAAAAAAAATGTATGGGATTGTCATTCGTTGTTAACTTATACCGAAGTGGCACTTCCAGGAACAGAGCCTTTTTTCTAACATGTGTGCAACTGTGCCCAGTTGATTTATTTCTTTTACAAACTTAGGCAATTTATATGCCCCTTAATTACAATCGTCACTAATCAGTGTATAAGGAAAGCAATACAATGAAAATAAAAATTGGTTAAAACTATAAAATGGGAATTCAGTTAAAGGGCCTGCTGGATATAATAACAATGACAACAACAATAATAATTCTTTCAAAGGCACCAGCCAACAGGGAAGGGGCTGTTTGACTTCATCTGGAAGGGAGTTCTGTAAAATTGAGCCCAAAATACTGAATGCACAACTCCTGGTGGATATGAGAGACTAGAATACCTCCAATGTCACGTCCAGCTCTATGATCCCATGATGCAGTGGGAATGGTGAAATCCAGATTATCTCATGCCATCAGGGACTTCCTCTCTCTGGGTCTCATTTTCACTCTGGGTTCTTTGCTGGGTTCTCTTTTTGATCAAAGTTGCTGAGATATTTTTTTGGAGGGGTTTTAAAGGAATTTTTTTTAAAAAATCAACCTGAGCATTAACTTGACAGTTTGGAGCAAGGTATGTAAGCTGATGTTTTGAATGCTGCACAAGCAATTAGGTCCTTGATGCCGATTTTAACTCTGATATTTAAATACACTTTCCCCCCAGGAGCCAGTGTGGTGTAGTGGTTAAGAGCGGTAGACTCATAATCTGGGGAACCGGGTTCGCGTCTCCGCTCCTCCACCTGCAGCTGCTGGGTGACCTTGGGCTAGTCACACTTCTCTGAAGTCTCTCAGCCCCACTCACCTCACAGAGTGTTTGTTGTGGGGGAGGAAGGGAAAGGAGAATGTTAGCCGCTTTGAGACTCCTTAGGGTAGTGATAAAGCGGGATATCAAATCCAAACTCTTCTTCTAAAATAAATTTTCCCCCAGTATACACATTTCCCCCCAGTATACACTTTCCCCCCAGTATACACATCTTGAAGCATCTTTAGAGAAAAGGAAACTTTTTTAGTTTGGATTTGTAGAGTATTCTGAGCAGATAATTTATTATAAAATTCAAAGTGTGAAAACCAAAGGTTAATTTTACATTCCAATCTGTGAATTAGTCGGTGAGGTGTGAGTTAGGTCAGCTTGCTTTAAAATCCTCCACCATTTCTCAACTCAGAGATTCTAAAGTGAAGATGGCTCTCCGAGCAGTAAGAGTCTCTACATTTGATGCGAGAGGATTTGCCTAGAGGGATACAATTTCTCATGGCATCCCCATGACCAGAATAAAGCGAGCTCTGGCTCTGAGGCGCATACTTGAGGGATATCCACCTGAGCGACAGATAGATATCCTGTTAGCCTTGTCCTTGGAGGAGAGAACAATTCATCATGAAGCCAAATCAAATAACCTTGGGCAAAGGGCAGGCAAAAAATCTGAAAAGGGCAATAAGGTTGCATTTCGGCACAACTCATGCCTGACTCCTTTCAGAACGCAAGGAAAGGCAGATTGTCTATGACTCTTCATAATATCATTTCTCCTCAAAACACCCTTTAGTTTACAGCTGCAGGCACAAAGAAGGGAATACGTTGTGATGATTTCTTCTGGCATCAGCTAATGAGCACGTAGAAAGATTGTCACCTCTAGGGTGGAATATGACTGGTATCTGGAAGGCAATCAGACTGTCTAAACAAGTCCAGCTGCAGATATACCCAGTTTAATTTTTTTGTCCTTTCACTGGAAAGAAGGGGGGGCCATGAGCCATAAAAATGGCAGTGTTTATAGGCAGCTCAAATGTGAAGGCTCACCAATAATTCGGAGAACTAATATGCAGCTCACACAGAATGGCAGCTTCTTAATTTCTTCGGACTGCTGTAATATACACAATTAATGCCGCCAACTGAAAAGTTTCTAAAGGTGTTTCGTTTTGCAGTTTTGTGAAAATCAAACTGGGGCTGAGCCCAAATGCCCCAGATTACATTTTTCAGATAGGTTCGTTCACATACACAGCATGCATTTAAAGCACAGAGAATCCTGGAAACTGTAGTTTACCCCTCTCAGAGGTATAATTCTCAAAATTCGTTGGGGGAAACCATGTGTTTTAAATGAGACCCTTTCGTGATATTTCTTTTTCTTGCCAGCTAGAAAATCTAGGCCACTTTGCAGAATTTACTCTGAATATTCGCTATTGTTTTCTCATATGCCAAGTAGGGGGCCACAGTAAAGAAAGACTAATAAAACAAGGTGATTCTGTAGCAAGTCGTTTTTTCTGGATTAATATTACCGCATATAATCTCTTTAGCCTTTGCAAAATCAGGCCACAAAACTTGGGAGGGGACAAAATGGCTGTCATGGGTGCGTGGCATAACCCACATACAGTCGCCATGGAGGTATGGCATCATGGCTGCCACATCTAAAAGAGCCAAAAAGGAGACATGCCCCCCCATCAGCTGCTATATCAATTGGCAAAATGGTACCTACATCAGCCCCCGCAGTGCTTACCCATAGACAGTAGCTTTTTGCACTTTTCCTCTGTTCCAAACAGATGAGAAGGTGGACACGCAATGTTGGCATCCAATGAAATATAGACATGCTTAAGGGAGTATGTTCAGGGCAGGAGAGGCCAAGCCAGGGCAAATGGAAGCTGAGCAAACAGTCTCTCATGTTTTGCATTTATTGAGGGGATATTTACCAAGACCTTCTGCAGATGCCATCGGAGGTCCTGGCACACACTACTGCCCGTGTTTTACAGCAGAAGCCCAAGCATGATATCGGAGAAGTACAGGTCAGTTGAAAATCTTAATCTAGTATAATTTGTGTCAAAACACCAGAAGTCCTTCTCAGACATTTCTCTACACAGAGGCCCCCTCCTCAACCTCAGGGTCATGTCCAGCCCTCAGCTGAGAATTGTTCAAGAAGATTCAAGCAAGTATCATTTTTAACAAGGAGAGAGGAGGTTTGCATACCCTCCAACACTTTGGAGCCAAAATCCGAGATGCCAGACTTCCGGTCGGCGCCAGCGCTTAATGGCGGTCCTCTCTTCGATCTCCAGAGGAGGACTGCTCCACGAGTTCGGGTCTGACCGCTACGGCGAAGCGGGGACCCCTAAAATCACAGGCGCGGAAGCCTGTGAACAAGGAGACTCGGTGGGCACCATTTGCGCCCCCCTTTACTGTTAAGGAGCCTTTTTAAAGGCTCCGGAGTGGCATCGGGGGTGCGTGCGGTGCTGAGAGTCGCTACCCAGCCCGTGGAGTGAAGCCGCGTCGCCATAGGTGGAGAGCGCCGATTCCTTCCTGAAATTTGGACTGAAACTGAATACCCGTAAGTAGGATTGGAAACCTTACTGGGACTATAAAAAATATTTTAAATTTGGCCGAAATCGGGGACGGTAAATAAAGGAAGTCTGCCTCCCCCAGACTGCATGGCTTTTAAAGCAACGGAATTGGAAAGCTGCAATTGAAGGAAAAGTAACTTTGAACTTTTGAATTATTTAACTTTGGCATTGAACTTTAACTACCCCCCCCCAGCAAGCAGGAGCAGGGGGGGAAGAAAAGGGAATTTGGCTTAACCTGCATGAGAGAAAATTTAAGTGAATAATTTCTGCTGTCTCTGACTCTGGGAACAGACTGCCTGGGTAAAGCACTTTGACAGGAACTGTCTGACAGAACCTGCTGCAAAGCGGAGAGCTTAAATGGATACAATTTTTGGGACTCTATAGAAATAACATTGTTGCAATTAGAAGACTGAAAGTTTCTTTGTTAAAAAACTTTTCCCCTAAGAGGGCTTTTGGTTTCTTTGTTTCTTCTGCTTATTGGATACAATGAACTGCTCCCTCTAGAGGGCTGAAAGGCAACAGTTGTAACATAGACTGTCAAAAAAACAAGTCACTGGATTTTTACACTTAAGAGCTGTTCCTGTGGGAACGACCTTGGGACATGAGCGGCTCCGCAGAAGAGATAGCAACAAGATCTAAGGCTAAAGCTGCACAAAAGAAAAGGGGCTCAATATCAGGCTTACTGCCAACAGGCACAGCTGGACAGGAGAAAGGAATAAACGTATTCATGGATTCATGGATTCAGTGACTCAAGCACTACTCAAAATAAATGAATCTCTAGAAAGCAGAGCACGGAGAATACCAAACAACTGACAGAACTTACAACAAAATTGGATTTAAATACCAAAAGCATCACATCTAATACAGAAACTATAAACAAATTGGTCCAAGAAAACGCCACAATCCGAAAAATTGCAGAAGAAGCTAAATTTACTGCAGAAACCACACAGGAAAGTTTAATACCAGTTTGTAAGAAGCTTGACCAGCATGAGGCGGCCTTGTCTTTGTGGGAGATGCAGAGGAAAGAGAAGAATTTGAGACTTAGGTTGGTCCCTGAAAGTGAAGGGGACAACCTAGTGGACTTTCTCACAAAAGAATTATCAGAATTTTGGCAGGTAAACTCAGAGGAAGAAGAGTTTAAGATAACAACCGCCTTCAGATTGGGCAGAAGGCAAGGCAGGAAGATTCCAAGGGATTGTCTGATAACTCTGAGATCTAAAGAGGAAAGAGATAAAATACTAAACTTGCATTACCAGAGAACTCTTCAGATTGGAAATGCTTCTGTGCAAATTTACAAGGACATCCCAAAATACATTCTGGAGGTAAGAACCTACTTTAAGAATCTGGTTGACCTGCTGAAGAAGAATAACATACCTTTCAGGTGGGAATTTCCACAAGGTTTGTCTTTTAACTTCAAAGGAAAGAAAGTCAAAATAAGAACAGTGCAAGATAAAGAACAATTCCTGGACAGAAACGAGGAGGACCTTCTGAAAGGAGTGCTAGATTCGACCTCTGACACAGATCTTGGAAACCTGACATTTGGACTGAAGTCACCAACAGAAGAAGAACAGCCGCAGGGAGCAGCTGGAGGTAACTAACTAACAATGTCTCTGCAATTTTTAACCTGGAACTGTAATGGACTGAACCTTCCCAGAAAAAGGCGTGAGGTTTTTCACATTTTGAAAAGAGAACAATTGGATTTGATTTGTCTACAAGAAACCCACGTGACAAGGGCACATAGAAGATTGCTTATAAATAAAAGATTAGGACAGGAATTTATTTCATCAGATAAAGTTAAGAAAAGAGGAGTGGTGATTTATGCAAAGGAAAAATTGGCCCCAAAATTGATTTTTAAAGACGAACATGGAAGAATGTTGGCAATTGAGATACAAATCCAAGGAGAAAAATTTCTGATAGCTGGCATCTATGCACCAAATGAAGGGAAGGCAGAATTTTACAAGAAATTGCATGAGACATTAATGGACTATCTGGATTACAAGGTGATTTTATTAGGAGATATGAATGGCGTGGTTTCTACAAATATGGACAAAGCACAAAGACAGGTGGTCTCTAAGGACGGGAGACTACCTAAGACCTTCTTTGAAATGACTGAAAACATGGACTTGATTGATATCTGGAGAACAAGAAACCCTCTTGAGAGAGAGGGAACATTCTTTTCAGAGGCACAGATGACATGGACAAGAATAGATCAAATATGGACTACTAGTGGAATGGCTCCAAGGATAAAAAAAGTGGAAATCTGCCCAAAGACATGCTCCGACCATAACGCAGTGAAGATGGAAATGAAACTGACAACAGCTGGTTCCTTCAGATGGAGAATGAATGACACCCTATTCAGAGATGTGGAGATTTACAAAAAGGCCCAAAAAACCTTGAAGGACTATTTTGAGATAAATCTGAGGACAGATGTTGAGAAAAGAGTGATCTGGGACGCAAGCAAGGCCGTGATGCGAGGTTTCCTAATACAACAGAACTCTTTAAAGAGAAAGAAACAAAATGAGAAGAAAGATAAGATTCTGGAAAAAATAAAAGAAGGAGAAAAGAAATTGAGGTCTAAACCAAAGTCTCATGAGATTCTGAGAGAAATCAAGTTTTATCAGATGCAGTATATGGAATTGATGAACCAGGAGATAGAATGGAAAATTAAGCAAATGAGACAGAGGACATTTGAATCAGCGGACAAATGTGGGAAACTTCTAGCATGGCAATTGAAGAAGAGACAGAAATTAAATACAGTCACAAGCCTGGAGGTGGATGGAAAGAACATTTTTAAACCAAATGAGATCAGCAATTGCTTTCAGAGCTATTTCAGGAGATTATATGCACAAGGGCCGGAAAACGAAGGAGATATAGAAGATTTTCTTAAGAAATATGGATAAAAAAAAATTTCGCAACAAAGTATGTTGATTTTAAATGAGAAAATAACAGATCAAGAAATAGAGGGTGCCATTCAAAACATGCAACTAGGGAAATCTCCAGGACCAGATGGACTAACCTCCAGATACTATAAAGCATTGAAAGAGTGGTTAATACAGCCGCTTAAGGAGGTTTGTAACGAAATATTAGAGGGGGAAAAGGCACCTGAATCGTGGAAAGAAGCATTTATTACACTTATACCAAAGACTGAAACTGAAAAAAAACAGATCAAGAACTACCGCCCTATATCATTACTTAATGTGGATTACAAAATATTTGCTGACATTTTAGCAAAAAGACTGAAGAGGGTGTTAATGGAGGAGATTCATAAGGATCAGGCAGGCTTTCTCCCAGGAAGACACTTATCAGATAATGTAAGGAATATAATTGACATTATGGAACTGCTAACTGTAAATATTAATACAAAGGCAGTCTTAATTTTTGTGGACACGGAGAAAGCCTTTGATAATATCTCTTGGAACTTCATGAAGAAGAATCTCCATGGGATGGGGGTAGGCCAAAGGTTTGAAAATGGTATAGGTGCAATATATTCTGAACAAAAGGCAAAGCTAATTGTAAATAACGTGGTTACTGATGAACTTTCTATAGAAAAAGGGACACGGCAGGGGTGCCCAATATCCCCATTACTTTTTATATCAGTCCTGGAGGTTTTGTTGAATATGATTAGGGGGGATCAGCTGGTAAAAGGAGTTCAGGTCGGAGCTAAACATTATAAATTGAAGGCATTTGCAGATGATTTAGTATTGACTTTACAAGAGCCAGACACTAGTACAAAAAGAGTTTTAGAGTTAATTCAAGTTTTTGGTCAGGTAGCAGGATTTAAGTTGAATAAACAAAAAACTAAAGTTTTGGGGAAAAAATTAACAAATGTTGAAAGAGAGAGTTTTCAAAATGAAACTGGGTTAATGGTGGCAAAGAAAATAAAATATTTGGGGATTAATATGACATCTAAAAATGTGAACTTATTTAAAGATAACTATGACAAATGCTGGACAGAGGTAAAGAAAGACTTAGAAATATGGTCGAATTTGAAGCTTTCCTTGTTAGGCCGAATCGCAGTGATCAAAATGAATGCATTGCCTAGAATGTTATTTTTGTTTCAGACACTACAAATTGTGGATAAACTAGATTGTTTCAAGAAGTGGCAGAAAGATATATCTAAATTTATCTGGCAGGGCAAAAAGCCCAGAATAAAATTTAAGATACTTACTGATGCAAAAGAAAGAAGGGGGTTTGCCCTGCCGGACTTAAGACTGTACTATGAATCGGCAGCTTTCTGCTGGTTGAAAGATTGGCTACTTCTTGAGAATGCAGACATTCTGGTCTTGGAAGGATTTGACAATAGGTTTGGTTGGCATGCATATATATGGTATGACAAGGTTAAAGTTCACAAGGGTTTCAAAAACCATATTGTTAGGAAAGCATTATATAATGTTTGGATTCGATATAAGGATTTGTTGGAAAATAAAACTCCTAGGTGGTTATCACCTATGGAGGCTAAGGAGGTGAAGAAACTTAACATAGAATCTAAATGGCCAAAATATTCTGAAATTTTAGAACAAGAAAGTGGTGAATTTAAACTACAGAGTTTTGAGAAATTAAAGTCCAAGGTACGAGACTGGCTCCATTATTATCAAATAATGGAGACTTTTAAACAAGACAGGAAAATTGGCTTCCAGGTGGAGAAATCGAAACTAGAAACAGAATTGTTAGAACCCAATACTAAGAATTTATCAAGAATGTATAATTTGTTGCTGAAGTGGAATACAATAGATGAGACAGTTAAATCAGCCATGATTAAATGGGCACAGGACATTGGTCATGACATTATGTTTGCTGACTGGGAACAGTTATGGACCACCGGTATTAAATTCACGGCATGTAATGCCTTAAGAGAAAATATTATGAAAATGATTTATAGGTGGTACATGACCCCAGTCAAGCTTGCGAAGATTTACCATCTGCCCAATAATAAATGCTGGAAATGTAATGAGACTGAAGGTACCTTCTTTCACCTTTGGTGGACCTGCCCAAAGATTAAAGCCTTTTGGGAAATGATTTATAATGAAATTAAGAAGGTACTTAAATGTACCTTTCACAAGAAACCAGAGGCGTTTCTCTTGGGCATGGTCGGTCAATTAGTGTTAAGGAAGGACAAGACTTTTTTTATGTACGCCACTACAGCAGCAAGGATTCTTCTATCAAAGTATTGGAAGACACAAGAACTACCCACACTGGAAGAATGGCAGACGAAAGTGATTGATTTTATGGGACTGGCAGAAATGACCGGCAGAATCCGTGACCAAGAGAAGGAGACGGTGGAGGAAGACTGGAAGAAGTTTAAAGTATATCTTAAGGACTGTTATAAAATTGAGGAGTGCTAAAATGTCAAGGGGAAGGAAGATGCAGAATTACAGCTAAAACTGTTTGATGATTTAAGGTGAAATCGAGAAAGATAATAAGCTTTAATTTAATTGGTAAAAAGGGTTGTTGAAAAATTGTAAAACAAGGATGCAAAAAGGGTGAGGTATGGGGAAGTCCGAGAAACGAGGGTTATGAAAATGAGGTTAAGAAATGATATTTTGTGTGTTTGTTTGTTTTTGTTGATGTTTGTATGTTGTTGTTGTTCTATTTTAAAATTGGAAAATTAATAAAAACTATTATAAAAAAAAACAAAATCCGAGATGCCATTTTCCCGGACGCCATCTTCCTGTTTTTCATCGGAAGAACACAGAGGCCATTTTAGTTGCCAGGATGATCTTGCACGATTTCATGCCATTGTCTGCCCGCCCCCCAAGAAAACTTTTTAGAGCATGGTGCAAGATCGCCATGGGCGGGGTGTGTGGAATCGTGCCATGAAATCACATGAGATCTCAGCAACGCAAATGGCTACCATTCTCACAATAAAAAAACAGGATGTCCCATTTTTTTCAGGACGTTTGTGTGGTATAGGTTTGTAAGCCCTCCTGATGGTCATTTCTTGGGTAGCCTGGTGAGGATCAACTGCTTCTCCATGTTGCTTATGGGAAAGGTCTGTAGCCATGACCTCAAGGCCCTTAGTTTTAGGACTTGATAGCAGGAGCCACCAAAGGCCTTCTTATCAGGCTTGGTGCAGCGGGGCTTGTTCTGAGCTGCAGGCTTCTTAGGGCTGTAAGGAGAAGGTTCTTGGCAACTTGCTTGCATTTGTGGCTGGAGGTCTCCAAATGCAGCAGTGAGGCTGGAAGAAGCTACCACACTCTCATCTATCTCCCTCACCCCTCCCAGCCTAGTTCCATGGGGCTATTTAAGCCCATATCTTCCAGAAGCCCAGCTGTAAATGAAGGATTAATTTGTCATTGTTGTTCTTTGCAAAATTGCAAGCTAGAAACAATGGGAAATGCCAGGCTTGAAAACATATCAGTTATCCACTAATATCCCACATCCTTAGCAAGAGGATTCAAATATGCCTCAGGGTATTCCTGCATTTGCCATATTCGCTGCATGTAACAGCTAAAAACACACAAATAACAATGGGCAATAGGTAAACCCTCTGACACACTTAACAGCTTCCATCGGAAGGGATATATCAAGCCCAGCATCTATAATTAAATTCCTAAGAAAAAATACTAATTAAACAGGGGAGTGAATTAAACTGGGAAGGGATGAAAAGATAGTAGGAAATATCTGTTTAATAAAAAGAGAGCAGAAAAAATAATATGATTATAATATGAAAATAGTGACAAGGTATTAAGTCAACAGTCTAATAACAAGCTAAAATAATATGATACATTCTTGACTTCCTAAGTGGTGTCAAACTCTTTCTGCTAAAAGTAATAAATGGCCATTTTCATAGCTAATCATTTCTCTTTTTTGTTTCCTTGGGTTATTCTAATTTGGTTGATTGTTTTTTACAAAAACCTCTGAAAGGTATCACAGAACTAGGCAGAACTTGCAAATCTGCCCTTAAAGGTAAAGGTAAAGGGACCCCTGACCATTAGGTCCAGTCGCGGCCGACTCTGGGGTTGCGGTGCTCATCTCACTTTATTGGCCGAGGGAGCCGGCGTACAGCTTCCGGGTCATGTGGCCAGCATGACTAAGCTGCTTCTGGTGAACCAGAGCAGCACACTGAAACACTGTTTACCTTCCCACTGGAGTGGTACCTATTTATCTACTTGTACTTTTGACGTGCTTTCGAACTGCTAGGTTGGCAGGAGCAGGGACCGAGCAACAGGAGCTCACCTTAGATGGCCTCAATTGCATTCTGGGCTCTCTAATGGAAAGGGAATGATAGAATCATCAAATTGTAGAATTGCTGGAACGTACCATCTAGAACAAGTGTCAAATGCCTGCAGCAACTCATACAATTAATTGAGATGAGTGCCACCTTCTAATCAGTATCGTTGAGCAAAAGTTAGCTACAACTTTATTGTTTACTGCATTTTTGATTGCCTGGGTTGAACAAATCATTATGGCATAAAAGGGTCGTGTTCAACAAGACAGTCAACACTGTTCATAAAGAAAACTCGATGCCGGTTGTACAGCAGGTATCTGAAGGTGCAAAGTGGAAAATCTTTTGTGGTGGTCATGGGCTAAGAAATAGGTGGGCCTACCTGCCTAAGAACAGGTTACAGACCAACATGTTGACATGTTACCCATCAAAAAAACTTCATGGGTTCTCCACCAGCTAGTTAAAACCCTTCTGTTCTGGCAAAGCAAATCTGCTGCTGCTGCTGCAACAACCATTCTATCAAGCTACCTCCTTGAGAAAGATGGGAAGCAGTGGTCATTCCATCAGTTCCTGCCCCTGAGCTGCTTCCATGTTGGCTGGGCATTATAAGAACTATTACTTAAGAGGCTTTTTGGCTGAAGAGTGAGGAGCAAATCAGGCACATCCATCAGGTAGATCATGATCTACCAGTAGATCACTGGACATCTGTGGTAGATCACTGGCTCCTCCCAAAGAAGCCCAACAAGTTTGGCTCCCCTTAAAAAAGCTCAAAACTTTTGCCCTGCACCCCCCAAAAATGGGGCTTCCCTCCTCCCTAAAAGAAGCTCAGCAACTTTGGGCTGAAACCCCAAAAAGGGGGTAGATCACTGTCAGTCTTTAACTCTGTGAGTAGATTGCAGTCTCTTAGAAGTTGGCCACCCCTGCTCTAAATGAATGAATGAATGAATATTTATGTAGTAGATCCTCATTTAAAAATGGTTTCATAGAATCATAGACCCCAAGGGTCATCTAGTCCAACCCCCTACAATGTAGGAATTTCATCTAAAGCATCCATGGCAGATGGCCATCCAACCTCTGCTTAAAAACCTCCACCGAAGGAGAGTCCACCACCTCTCGTGAGAGTCTGTTCCACTGCTGAACTGCTCTTACTGTCAGAAAGTTTTTCCAAATGTTTGTTGGAATCTCCTTTCTTGCAACCTGAAGCCATTGGTTTGAGTCCTGCCCTCCAGAGCAGAAGCTTGCTCTATCTTCCATGTGACAGCCCTTAAGATATTTGAAGATAGCTAACATGTTTTAGGGGACGCGTTTGGCGGTGTGGGTGAAACCACAGAGCCTAGGGCTTGCCGATCAGAAGGTCGGCAGTTCGAATCCCCGCGATGGGGAGAACTCCCGTTGCTCGGTCCCTGCTCCTGCCAACCTAGGAGTTTGAAAGCACGTCAAAGTGCAAGTAGATAAATAGGTACCGCTCCAGCAGGAAGATAAACGGCGTTTCCGTGTGCTGCTCTGGTTCACCAGAAGCGGCTTAGTCATGCTGGCCACATGACCTGGAAGCTGTCTGTGGACAAATGCCGGCTCCCTCGCCCTATAGAGCGAGATGAGCGCGCAACCCCAGAGTCGGTCACGACTGGACCTAATGGTCAGGGGTCCCTTTACCTTTACCTATCATGTTTTAATCTGCCTGGCCCATTACCATTTTTATGCTGTTGTTTTACTTTCATTTTTAATTTTTCTAAGCTGCCCTGCGTTTTGCAGTTGCATGTACTGTAAAGAAAAGGTGGACATCTACAAATATATAAAATAGAAGGAGTAAATGAAACCATTATGCATCAGAGAAAACCTGATTAAAAAAACAAGAAATGTAAGATAATCCTTCCCAAATGCGCAACTGTTCACCATATTTTATAGTTCGATAATAAAAGTGATTTCACTTTCAAGCATTTCCCCATTTAGCTTTTGTTTTTTGTGGAACAGTCAAACAGATCTCACACATCTGAACAACCGTGGACTTAGTACAGGCTGAAATGGCATCCTTGTCTCATTCTGTGCCAAGAATGTTCCTAGTGTATATTCCATGAGGCAGCTTGGTTGCCACCATCTGGAAAACAATTGAAATGTGGACAAATGGAGTTTGGTGTGTGTCAAAATCAAATGGAAAAGAGAGAAGCTTCTAGACCAACTTCATTAGAACCATTGTGGTGTAGTGAATATCACCATTATCATTATTTGTATACTGTCTTTCATCTGAAGTTCACAACCTAAAAATACAAAATGAGAACACAAAATGCATAATAAAAACAAGAACAAATCAATACCCCCCCCCCAAAAAAAAACATATTTAGAAGGATATAGAATGTAATCAAGCCTGGTTAAAGAGGAAGGTTTCTGCCTGGTGCCTAAAGATATGTGATGAAGGTGTCAGGAGAGTCTCCCTGGGGAAAGTACAGTGGTACCTCGGGTTAAGAACATAATTCATTCCGGAGGTCCGTTCTTAATCTGAAACTGTTCTTAACCTGAAGCACCACTTTAGCTAATGGCACCTCCTGCTGCCGTCGCGCCGCCAGAGCATGATTTCTGTTCTCATCCTGAAGCAAAGTTCTTAACCCGAGGTACTATTTCTGGGTTAGCGGAGTCTGTAAGCTGAAGCGTATGTAACCTGAGGCGTATGTAACCTGAGGTACCACTGTATTCCACAAACACAAACCACCACAAAAAGGCCCATTCTTGTGTTGCTACCCTCCAGACCTCTTGTGGAGAAAGTACGCAAAGAAGGGCCTCAGATGATGGTTGCAGGGTCTGGGTAAGTTCATATGGAAAGAGGTGGTCCTTGAGGTATTGTGGCCCTGAGCCATTTAAGGCTTTATGTGTCAAAAGAAGAACTTCGAACCGGGTCTGGAAACTATTTGGCAGCCAGTGCAGTTGGGCCAGGATTGGTGCGATATGCTCGAACAGTCTTGCCCCGTGAGAAACTGCACCAGCAAATTCTGCACCAGCTGACGTTTTCAAAGTGTCGTGCAAATCCCCGACTCGGCCATGCCCACCTTGGGCTACTCCCTTTTTCTTGAGCTATCTTGCCTCACAGGGTTGTTGTGAGAATGAAAGAGGATGAGACGGCCACGTGCGCCACCCTGAATTTCTCAGAGGAATTGTAGAATTAAAATGCAATAATAAATAAATGTACTTTGAGCGGGGTAAATAGTGGAGGATTTTAACACACACTTAGAGCATGGAATCAGCTGTGCAGTTCCTGCCACCACCAGCTGCTTAAAAAAACCACAAAAAACCCCACAAGCACAGGATTGCATCACCTTTAAGTTGTATTCGTCACACAGGTAACCCAAGAATGATATCACATGGAAATCACATGGATTTCCCCAAAGAATTATGGGGGCTGCAGTTTGCTGGGAATCATCACTTAGGGGACATCCCAGGCTTCCTTGTAGACAGCAGGTAACAGATCTAACTATTCCCCTCACTCAGACTAACTCCTTTCTTAAAATCCAAGCCTTTCCGGGGGAAATGGAGGCAAACAATTCACTCATTTTGCAGCCGTCACAAGGCTCTCCGATCATCATGGCAGATTTCTATTTTAAAGGGGGGGGGGGTTTAAAAAAAATCAGTTGTGATTTGTGATGGGGGGAGGGGGGGAGAAAGAATGATGGATGTTTTTAGGAGAATATGTCTCCTGTATTAAATTTAGGAGATTCCTCCCCACCACCACCCTTACTTTCTTCTCCCTAACAGCAGTTAGTTGCTATTTTCACCACCTGCTAATTACTTAGAGCTGGTTTGTAGGAGGCTTCAGCTTCACACATCAGCCCACACAGGTTGTCATTTTGTCAAGAATTCCGTCATTAACAAGCTGTCAATACACTGCCAACGGCGACCATTTGGTTTGCGAAAGGAATGGGGTCTCTGGTGTGGAGAGCTGGCTGTATGTTTTTGGTTGAAAACACACACACACACACACACACACACACACACACACAATAAGGCAAGAGGCATATGTCTTCCAGTCTGTTCCTCAGTGACACATTACAGATTCTGGGGAGAATGAATATATATATATATATATATATATATATATATATATGCAGAGAAGGGAAAGAAAATGAATAGCACAGATTGTATGTGATGTCTTTCCACCAATTGCTCCTCACCCCCTTGCTACCACTCCCCGAAGAATTTTTGATTCCCATTAGCACGCACTTCCCTGCCATCTTGTTCCCTCCCACGTCTGCCATCCAGTCCCTGACATTCGGCAACTTTTAGAACGGCATTAGAAGGAAAGGCCAACAATAGCGATGATAATAATAATAAACCCTCACAAGTCGGTTCAACCTTTCAAAGAGCCATTTCTAAGGAGATGTGAAGAGAGGCTGTCACTCACACTGGTGGATCCAGAAAAAGCTCATCTTTCCCCTTCTAATTAATGAGATTAATGCAGATGCTGACAGGCGTCGCCAGTTTGCCCCCCCCCCATCAACACAACCTCCGAAACTTGCTCTGTAGAGAATCTAATGATTTCACATAAGCTTGCAGGAGGGGAAGCATTTGGAATGGGGTTGTATAATTGGTCCCCATCTCCCTCTAGATCAAAATTTAGGCTGATGTCACAGATGTTGTTGTTGTTGTTCCCTCACTGCAAGAATTGACGTTACAGGGAACCAGGAAGAGGGCCTTCTTGGTAGTGGTGTCTGTCCTATAGAACACCCTCTCATCATTAGCCATAAGGTTGTGAGCAAGACCTGCCTGTCTATGAGGCAGACCGAGGCAGCCATCTCAGGTGGCAGAATCCAAGGGGTGCCTCCATAGACAGTCCCCACCCCGCTGCTGGAGAAGCAAGCACAAGTGGCTGTGGCAGCTTCTGGGTTCCAGCAAGATCTCCCAAGAGTCCTGTGAAATCTTGCAAGAGCCCTCCGAGATCTCACCAGAACCTGGAAGTTGTGGCCACGCGAACCCAGTAGGCAGGGCCGATGGGGGGTGCAGTGTGTGACACACACACAGGACAAGACTTTCCTGTTTCACCCCATTTCACGTCCAGAAGAATCTACCACTTATGGTGAGTGTGATTACCTTTTCTTTCCTCCAAACATACAGAGAGCCCAAGGAGGAAGCTGGAAGGGACACTCTTTCCCACGCCCTCATTCTATCTGCTTTTCAATGCTCAGATTATTTCTGCAAGTTCTGCCTTTTGCCCAGATCCCTTAGAAAAATAAAGTGTTGTATGTGCTTTCTCTCTCCAGATATGTTTTTGGGTGAAGGAGAGAAGTGACCAGAGAGGGTAGCACTCTCACCACTTTGGGTCCATGGCCCCAGCAGGGCTGGTGTCCCCTGTTTACTTACAGCTTGTTTTTGTAGAAGATGCCAAGTTTGTAGAGAATATAACTGAATTCTTTTCCAACTGTATATATAAGTTTTGCCAGGTCTCCATGCACAAACTGGGGGCACTGGCAAGGCCCAGTCCTTCCCTTTCCACACCACACATTACATTTTTAGATGTACCTCCATAAAGATAAAATTTACAGTATGTGTAGCAATTAAAGAAAACTATATTAAAATGATGTATAAATGGTATCTAACTGCAGTAAAACTAGCAAAAACGTACAAAACTAAAGAGTTGGAAATGTAAAACAACAGAAGGGACATTTTTTCATATGTGGTGGGACTGTAAAATGGTAAAGAAATATTGGGAAATGATTTACAATGAAATGAAGAAGATGTTTAAAATAACTTTTGTTAAAAAGGTTTTTAAAAAAACCAGAAGCTTTCCTACTAGGTATTACAGGAGTGGATTTACCAAGATCACAAAAGAATATGTTTATGTATGCAACTACAGCCACACGAACATTATTAGCACAACATTGGAAAGAAGACGTCCCAGCTAAAAAAGTTTGGCAAGTTAAATTAGTGGAATATGCTGAAATGGCAAAATTGACAATGAAATTAAGGGGAAGAGAGGACAACAAATTCAAGGAAGAATGGAAGGACTTTATTGCATATATACATTGGTTAATATATTAGCAGGGTTTTAAGCTTACTCGTAATTTTATTATGAATGGATAATAAGTAATTCAAATGGTAATAAATTTACAATGGACATGTAGTATGTTGATATGCAATGGAACCAAGGAAGGGAATAGAGGGAAGTCAATTTGGTTTGATTTTATATTGTTATTTGTTTTATTTTTGTTATTGTTGGAAAATTAATAAAATGTTATGGGGGGGGAGGAAAGAAAGAAAGAAAGAAAGAAAGAAAGAAAGAAAGAAAGAAAGAAAGAAAGAAAGACATTTTTAGATGTACACCCGTGGTATTTTAAAGTGGGAGTCCAACAGTGTAGGGTCAATGCAGCCAACAGATCTTAGAAAACAGATGTGTTATGCAGATAAACTCACCAGGGAGCCAAGATTGGCTGCAGCTCCCAATCATGTAAATACTTGGGCAAACACAAGTTTCCCCTGCACAGTCAGAATGTGTCAAATGACCCACTTTAACAACTGTTGTGGACATCGACTGAGCAATGCCCAGAACAACACTGCTGACACAATTTCAAACACATCAGCTTGACTGGCATGTGAGTTTCTCTCCCCTCTTGATTTCTATCCAGTTCTGAATCCAAGATGGTAAACCTTAATATAATATTGCAGACCCTCCAAGTGTCCCTATTTTCCAGGGGCAGTCCCAGATTTACAAAAGTCATCCCGGTTCCTTGTATAATCCCAGAATGTCCTGCTGTTCCTTAGGAAGTCCCCATTATCATAAAAGAAATGTGGGAGGGTATGGCAGGATGTACCTATTTTCGTCGGAGAAATTTTGGAGGGTATGGAGTTATGCGACCTTGAGCCAAAGAGATAAACAACTATACAACCTTTAGAAAACATCTGAAGAGACAGCCCCAGATTCACAGAAGTCATCCCAGTTTCTTATTTGATCCCAGAATGTTTCCCTTTCCTGAGGACATCATTATGTTGGAGGGTATGGAGTTATGCAACCTCCAAACCAAGGAGATAAGTAACTATACAACCTTTAGAAAACTTCTGAAAGCAGCCCTGTATAGGGGAGGTTTAAGTGTTTAATGTTTTATTACGTTTTTTATATATATTGGAAACTTCCCAGAGTGGCTGGGGCTACCCAGTCAGGTGGGTGGGGTTTAAGTAATAAAAGTGTCGTTGTTGTTGCTGCTGCTGCTGTTAATAAATAGGATGTCCCTATTTTCATTTGGGAAACATTGGAGGATATGAATATTGTCATAAAAAGGTAAAGGTAAAGGTACCCCTGCCCATACGGGCCAGTCGTGTCCGACTCTAGGGTTGTGCGCCTATCTCACTTAAGAAGGCGGGGGCCAGCGCTGTCCGGAGCCACTTCCGGGTCACGTGGCCAGCGTGACGAAGCTGCTCTGGCGAGCCAGCACCAGCGCAGCACACGGAAACATCGTTTACCTTCCCGCTATAAAGCGGTACCCATTTATCTACTTGCACTTAGGGGTGCTTTCGAAATATTGCCATAGTTCAGCTCAAATGGAAATTGTCTTTTACTCTCAAGTGTGGGATGGACTGCAGTCAGAAGGCCCTTGGGTCAGTCTGCAGCATCCTCAGTTAAATGGTCAGGAAATGATCTCTGCCTGAGACCCTGGTGAGCTGCTGCTCTCCAGATCAGGTTTGGGGCATCTGTGGCCCTTCATATGCTGTTAGACTACAATTCCCATCATCCCTGACTATTGATCATGCTGCCTTAGACTGATGGGAGTTGGAATCCAATAACATCTGGAGGGTCTCCTCCTGGCATAGATCATACTGTGTTGGATAACCAAATAGTCTGGGACAAGGAAGCTTCCTTTATTCATCAGTCTGGTCTGCACTGAAGCCAGAGGTGTAGAATTAATATCGAAGAGAGTTCTCCATTCACACCCTGGCCATCTCTGTCGGAAGCCCTGCTGAATGGCAAACCTGCTCAGTTCAGCAGGGAGTGGATGATGCAGGAGAGACCAGGAGTGCTGGTTCATTTCACTCATCAGAGAATTTAATGTATAGCATTCACCCCTGGTGTGCAACCTTGCAATACTGTACCCCAAAATATTTCCTCGCTTCATGTTCTTAGCTTCAAACAAGACCAAAGTGATCAAGGCTATTTTTCTTCATTCTAGAATGAACCAGGCATCCCTTCTGTTTCCTTTGAGGTTTGCAAAGAAGGAGTTTATGGCAGGCTGTGCATCATAAAGAAAAAAAGGAGAAAAAATGTTGCATGTCTGTTTCAAAACTGATGGAGCAATATGATCATTCTCAACTTAGCCCTCACCTCGGAAATTAGATGTCTCTACCTTTAAGCCTCCACAGTTAACAGGGTTTAAAAGCTTTCAAATAAATTGCAAGTGTAAACCATTTAAAAAGTTAGCAATGAGCCTGATGAGATGTGAAAGTTACATAATTAACTTTGGTGAGAAGTTAATTTTCTCTGCCTCTTAGTTTACATAGAAAGTGAATTTATTTATTTTCATTTGGGGAAGGGAATTTGCAGTGATGCATCATTTGTATTCTACCTATAAAAATAAACATTGGATATAAAATAGCTGATCCTCACATACCTTGTCAGAGATATAGGGCAATTTTTTTTAACCCTCTTGTTTTAAAGGGGAATTTCATTCAAAAGTCTTTGGTGCAAGTAGGCAACACTATTAACCCGCAGGCTGTAGAAGAATGAGATTTTCTAACAGAAATGTGAGGTTCATTTTATTTGCCTTCTGCTCTTTCAGACTTCAGAGTTCACATTTATGAGCAACCAAGTCTAACAACTTACTTTTTAATGGGATTTGAAACACAATTATAAAGGTTGGTTACTTGAAGATGAGGCTGTAAGAACAACAGAAGGTTATTAATATATTGCTTTATAAACCTTTTTTTAATATTAAAAAAGACAAAAAAACCTTCTACTCCAACATTAGTGCAAAGTTAATCCTAATTTAAATTGAAAACTAAAAAGGAATGCCTAGGAACAAATATAAAAATTAATTCCCAAGAGGGGAAATCTATAAATTGCTGCAGCTGGCATATAATAATGACAAAATATCAGAAGATACTTAATCTATACACATTTTTTTTTTAAAAAAAAAAAGGTAAAACTGAAGCCAAATGAGTGGTTGTTGCTAAATCCACTACAATTCTTTCTGTGCAATACAGAATCTTCTCCAATGCCTTTTTTCTGGCAAGCTGCTCCCTTCATAGCATGGCTGTGTCCCAAAGACAGCCAACTCCTTAATACCAGCTGTGCAAGATGCAAAACAATTCTGATGCAAACTGGAACCTGGAGATCGAGGAGCAAACTTGGTGAAGAAAGGAAAGGAGTCAGTTACAGCAGCGCTGCAGATCTTGTGACTTTGCAGATGAGAATAAAATACTTGGAAACAAAGATTAAGAATGCAGTCCTATACACCTGACGTAAGTCTCACAGACTTCACTCCCTGGTAAGGTGATATAAGATTGCAGCCTAAGTAATATCATTCCAGCTGTCTGTATGTGCACAAGAGTCTCGCCATCATTCCTCCTAAAAGCCACCATAGGGACCAGGGCAATAGCAAGGTCAAAGTGACTCAGGCATGCTGGTAGAGCCAGTGTACCACTCCTACTGGTGTGCCAAAATTTCCCCGACCAGCTTTCATCTCTGCTGCGCCATCTCTGTATCCAGTAACCACATCAATGCCAGGAAACCTGGTCCATGGCGCCATTGTTCCCTGCCAACCATTCCTGGGTGTTACAACACCCAGTGCAGCGAGCCAGGGCCAATCACATCCACCTCCTGATTCTTCCCTGTCTAAATGATAGGCTGTATGAAAGTAGAAGTCAGCTCCATGGGTATCGAGATAGCCTTTTCCTTGCTGCTATCGCTGTGGAAAGGTTCTCTGTTGCAGCTGGAAGATTATCAGCCTCTTGGGGCACAACTCTTGCTAGACTGGACCACTTCAGATTGCAGATGAAGATTGCATATTTGAATGCTCCCTTGTATCCAAAAACAAAAGCCATCCCTGCACATTCAAAACTCGAGGAATGAAATAGGAACACCTCTTCTGGATCACACCAGTGGCCCATCTTGTCCAGCAACCTGTTTTCACAGTGGCCAACCAGATGTCTATGGGGAGCCCACAAACAGGACGTGATCCCAGCAGTTTTCTCCCGTCTATGCTTCCATCAACTGGTATTCAGAAGCATACTGCCTGTGACAGTGCAGGAAGAAGATACCCAGCAGGGTTCGTTCCCATTGATAGCCTTATCCTCTGTGAATTTGTATTTTCCTCTTTTAAAGCCTTCCAAGTTGATGGTCATCACTGGCACACAACACCAGTGGTTGTCAAGCTATTTCATTTCTGATCATTTTTGTTCAGAGACTTAGAAATAATTTCCTCCTCATGAGAAAGAGAAATTGCTGTTCAAAAGGGATCGGTCTGTTATGTATTTTAAATTCATCTTCTTACTGTTTCACAGTTGTTGTGGAATGCTTGGTGCTGATGACGCCAAGGTTGCAAGTTCAACCTTTACCTTTTCTACCTTTACCTAGTCCAGCAATACCTGGAGGAACACATATGCCCCTTCCCTGTTGCTCAGGTTTGTGTTAAAATTACCTCTAAAAAAAAATTGAAGAAACTTCCACACACTTGCCCATTATTGTGATGGCCATAGGTAAAGGTAAAGGACCCCTGGACGGTTAAGTCCAGTCAAAGACGACTGTGGGGTGTGGCACTCCCATCTTGCTTCAGGCCGAGGGAGCTGGTGCTTGTCCACTGACAGCTTTCCGGGTCATGTGGCCAGCAGGACTAAACTGCTTCTGGCGTAACGGAACACTGTGATGGAAGCCAAAGCACACGGAAATGTCGTTTACCTTCCTGCCACAGTGGTACCTATTTATCTACTTGCACTGGTGTGCTTTTGAACTGCTAAGTTGGCAGGAGCTGGGACAGAGCAATGGGAGCTCACCCCATATTGTGGATACGAACTGCCAACCCTCTGATTGACAAGCCCAAGAGGCTCAGTGGTTTAGACCACAGCGCCACCCGCATCCTGGTGATGACCACAGCAGATTCCTAGCCAATCACCCAACAAGATGAAGGCTGTCATTTTCCAAAATTTCTAAGAGAAAAAGCAAGCACAAACAAACTGACAATACACACATAGCCCTTTTTCCATCAGTTATGAAGAACCACAACTGAGGGCACAAGTCTATTTTTCTCCCATATGCATCTTATCTCTTGTATTCTGGTCCTCACACAGAACTGCCAGCAAACTTCGTTATCTGTGAGCTGCTGTTGACGCAGTTCTGCCTATCTGGCACACTGCTGATGTGCAGTATGACCTGTTTTCCTGGCTGTGACAGGTGCTTCTATTGTGCTGACATTAATCATGCTGCAAAAGGGTCTTGGAACATAATGTGAAAAGATGCAGCAGCAAAAAAAGAGAGGGGGGGATGTGGCAGGCATTTGCTCTGGAACTCTGATTTCCAGAGGTAGAAATTAATTCTTTATTTGCATTGTTACCGGCAGGTACATTGCATTCATTGTCCATGCACAGTCTCATCACCAGCTGAAATTGAGCTTAAGTGTGTGCAGCTGTATCTATTCAGCCTCATTCCTTGCTGAACCCTTCTCCTTTCCCTTTGTTGTGTCCCTGTTGACAACATTTAGATTGTAGACTGTACAGAGTAGGGACTAGTCTCACACTTGCCCATTCCCTCCTTCCCTCCCTCTCATATTATATTAGCACCACACAGGGCCTAGCTACACAGAACTCTAATTGCATTTTTTGCAATCCTGCTCCTCCAGGTTTCATCAGGGGTGCATTTGCCCCACCCATGCTTAGGAATGGCACTGCAAGATTCCCTCTTCTCAAAGGTCAAGGTGGGTGCATAGCAGGGGGGTGCTCAGTTAACTTTCTAAGCCAGCTCTGCCCCACTTTCTCCTTCTTAGCTCAAACTCTACTGACTTCCATGGAACAAAATCAGCACGTTCTCTCAGCAGTGTCTTGGAGCAATTCTCAGAGCTTATAGTCTGGGATAGATAGTCAAGAATAAAACACACTCATTGAGTGCTGCACCTGACCAGTCAAAGGACTTTTTTCTGCAGCTGTTGGCTTCTAAGCAACAGGAGTTTTAACTACAGAGACGTATTTTTGAGAAGCTCCAAGGGGTCTGTGGCCCAGTCATCAGAATATGGAGGCAGAGGTTTCTCCTTGAGGTTCAGGAGATGAGACTCAGTTTTGGGTGCCAGCATATCCACATGAAAAGGACTGAGAAGTGGCTCCGTCTCCTTCTCCTTGGAGTTCATCTGCATCTGAAGATTTCTGGTCTAGTGCCATGACAATCCTCGACAGGGTCAAGTTCTACATCAATCTTCGGACCATTAATCAAATTGTTGTTGTTGTTGTTGTTGTTGTTGTTTATTTGTACCCCTCCCATCTGGCTGGGTTTCCCCAGCCACTCTGGGCGGCTTCCACAAAGACCAAAAATACACTAAAATGTCACACATTAAAAACTTCCCTGAACCTTAAGATGTCTTCTGAATGTCAGGTAGTTGTTTATCTCTTTGACATCTGATGGGAGGGCGTTCCACAGGGCGGGTGCCACTACCGAGAAGGCCCTCTGCCTGGTTCCCTGTAGCTTTGCTTCTCGCAATGAGGGAACCGCCAGAAGGCCCTCGGCACTGGACCTCAGCGTCCGGGCAGAACGATGAGGGTGGAGACGCTCCTTCAGGTATACTGGGCCGAGGCCGTTTAGGGCTTTAAAGGTCAGCACCAACACTTTGAATTGTGCTCGGAAACGTACTGGGAGCCAATGTAGGTCTTTCAAGACCAGTGTTATGTGGTCTTGGCAGCCACTCCCTGTCACCAGTCTAGCTACCGCGTTCTGGATTACTTGTAGTTTCCAGGTCACCTTCAAAGGTAGCCCCACATAGAGCACATTGCAGTATTTAAAGATGCTTCTACATCAACTTATGTTTCTCTGCTCCTGATTTCACAAGGATGAGTATGGGAACCAGCTTTCAGCCCAACATGAATGAGAGCTGGCCCACTGAAAAGATACAGGAAAGCACCTGTCTCAGGAAGCGGAAGCAGAAGGGGCAGTTCCCCACCTACCTCACCACTGCCCCTGCCACCAGAGTACCCTTCTCTCTCAGGTGAGAGGGAGGCATTCCAGTGAGCCCCAACCCCTTGAAGAGTGTCCTAGCTCTCACCAAGTACAGTGAGAGCCAGGCCATTCGTGTTCACAGTGTTACCACTCATTTCCCCCACCTCTGGGGCTGAGAACGGAAGTCTAGTGGCAATGCTTTGAGGAGCACTCTGGCTCCCACTGAGTTCAGCAAGGGGGGCCATTCTGGCGATGGCAGAAGGTGGGTGGAGCACAGCAGAGGAGGCAGGGAATGGAACATTCCTGGTTTGCCTTGAGTGGCAAAGCAGGACGGCCCGCCCCTGACTGTGGCAAAGGGGAAAATGTTTGTGTTAGTGACTTAAGGCAGCATGAGAAATAGACAAAGCATTGTTTGCTTGCATCCTAATCCTTTGATAACCTGCAGCACCAAAGGGTAACTTGAATGTTTTGACCTACACCTCTCAGACCAGACCTTTGATCTCACCCAAAGTTACCTCGAGCACTATTTGGCGATGCTAGTTATCACAATAAGCAGTGAGACACCTTCAGAGAATGATGTGTGAACTGCCCCCAAAAAGAACAAGGCTGGGGGGCAGTGGGAGAGCCATGGTCAGGTTTGCTTTTTTGCAACTACCAGTATCTACTACTATCATTTGTTTTGCAGCAACAGTATGCTAAGTGGTTCCATCAACATACAGTCAAAGCTTGGTTTTCAAATGTCTCGGCTGCTGAACATTTTGGAAGCCAAATGCCAGAAACCTGGACGTGAATGCTTCCGTTTTCGAACAAGTGCCAGAAGTTGAATGGCTTCTGAGGCACGTTTCTCCATTTTTCTCAATGGAACTTGCTGGCAGCCCTTTGATCCTCAGTTTTTGAACATTTTGGAAGTTGGGCGGACTTTTGGAATGGATTACGTTCGAAAACCAAGGTTCCACTGTGCAATAGTACTTTGATTGAGGATAACTTAACTTTTTATGGACATTCAAAGAATTATACATGGTATATGTAATATTAATGAGGGAAATGTTAATTGGTTTAGTTCATGTATATGCCACTTATTCTCAAATACAAAGCAGAAAACCCCCTGAACAGACAACAAAGTTCCAACTGGTATTGTGGATGTTATTGCACTCCATGAGCTTCCATATCCTGCCTTAGATACATTTCAGAAGGAAATGGGACTTCTCACCAGGCTAGATGATTGCAGCTGGCTACCTCATCTCTCCTCCAGAGGAGGCTAACAGCAGCAAAAGGGAAATGTTGCAGGAGGCTATAATAGCAAGCCCTCCTCCCCAGCCCCCTGGAAGTCACCTGTGGAAGTGATATTATATCCAAGTGGTACAATCATTGTTTGTGTGCTTGCTATATGGAACACATTGCTATATACCTAGCAATACGTGCCTATTGGGCCACCCCAGGCAATTATGTGCATACTGAAAAACAACTGGGGCATTGTGCAATGATTTGGAAGTGATTTTCAGTTAACATGCTGAAAGATGCTTAATGTCTTTAGTTAACTTTAGATATAACCTTCCTCTTCTCTCAGGGGTGCTTTGTTACACAGCTTCAGGTATTCTAGTTATTACAAGGAAAGGACCTATTGGTTTCCTGGAGGTAGCACTACTGTGGGGTTCTCACTTCCACTGCTTTCACATCCCACTGCAGGGCTGACCTGCAGCGTGAGAAAAAGCAATCAGCAAACATCATTGATTCAGTTTTACTACTGGATCAGCTGCACTTGACCCAAAACCAGGATTAGATCAATTAGATTTGAGGATAGCATTTTTCTGCAGCCCTTAAGTCATTTAAAGTTTTCCATGTCGCCAAGGTGTCATGTAATGCCAATACATAGCCCTCCATTCAGCAATAAATCCTAACCAAGAGTTAAATTTCAGCGCTTGCTTCCAAGTTACATGCCAAAAAAGAAAAGAAAAAAGTGTAAAAGTAATTGAAAGAAAATGTTGGCATCCTTGACAGTTCCTAAACAAAGATGACACTTTCTTACAAGTTTCTAAAAACACTTCACCACCTCCTCAACATTCTGTACACACACACAAGGGGACTCAGGACCTATAACAGCTAACCGTCAGGAAACTATCTTTCTGCAATTTAAAAAGTTGTGCACATGTATCTTAACTATTGGTGCAATTGTTTTCCGCAAAATACATTTTTGTTTGCTAAGCCACTGAGTTTTTCTAGTGCATTTATCTGAGCCACGGAGGGGGAACCTATAGCCTTCCATAAATTGTTGGACTCTCAACTCCCATCAGCCCCAGGCAGCATAGCCGAGAGGCAGGAAAGGTAGGAATTGTAACCAAACAGAGGGCCAAATATCCCCCTCTCTGATCTAATCCACTGAATCCTCTTTATCTTCATAGTCTATTCAGGACTTCCGGGATAGCGCGAACGGGTAATGGCGGATTCCCTCCGAGCCCCGGAGGGAATCGGCTCTGTCGAGGACAGGTCTTGCCGTGCCGGCGACACGGGGACCCTTAAAAACCGCAAGCGCGGAAGCTTGCGGACCTGGTAACTCGGTGGGCACCTCAAGCACCCTCCCCGACCTGCGAAGAGCCTTTTTAAAGGCTGCGGAGTGGACTGGGGAGCGGCGTGGTGCTGAGAGTTCAGCGCTACCTCGGCGGAGCGAAGCCGCGAGCCATGACCGTAGAGCGCCGTCTTTCTTCCTGAAATTGGGACTGAAAAAAGCAACCCGTGAGTAGAAGGAAATTTTGGCACTAAAAGTTTTTATTCCTGAATTCGAGTACGATCGGGGGACGTGTCAAAAAGGAAGTCCACACTCCCCCCCCCCACCAAAAGACTTAAAGTAAGGAGAGGAACACTAAGTCGGAAAAACTGTGGTGTTTAAAGAAAAAGCTTTCATAAATTGGATTAAAAAGTTAATTGTGCTGGAGTGAAGAGAGGGGAATTTCAGAGGTTTTTTTCTTTTGTTTTCTCTGGCTGACCCCCCCCCCCGAACCCGGGCAGCGCCCTGTGTGTGAACCTGAGAGAAAGAATAAGGAGTTTGACAGCTGTCAAAAGAGCTGTCAAACGGATAGTTAAAACCTGGAACTGTGCTACAAATATATTTTTGGATTAAAAGTGTTACATTAAATTCACTGGAAACAAACTAATTTTGAACAACAAAGTAACGGACTGTTGGAAAAGAACCATGATGGAAATCCCCCTGGAGGGAACTAAAGACATTGCAATGGCGGCTGAAGGAAAATTACTGGCAGAGATAAAAAAAATGTTTTTTTTTTGGTGGGAGCTCTGCAAGAACAGAGCTCGGCTATGAGTGAACAATTGATGACCTTCAATCTTAAACTAAGCAACTCTGTTGATGGAATTAACCGGATGGAAAAAGAACCTGCAGCTGCAGAAGAAGAGATAACTTTAGAACTGGGGGAAAAAGAAGAAGGAGAAGAGGGAGTTCAGGAGGAAGAGAGTAATCAAAAGTCTGTAACTTTTGGGAACAAAAGAAATGAAGAAGACAACCAAAGGATTACAAATCTGCAAAGAAAGATGGAAGTCCCTGGAATAACTGAAATATCGAGCTATAAAAGAATGAACAAGTTTGATGGGGACTTATTCTTTAAGCTGCAACAGGGGAGATTTGTTGATCCTGGACAGAAACTGTTTCTGTTTGATTTGGAAGGAGGAAAATATGAGGAACTGGGGACAGAATTCCTCCGAGAAGAGAAGACCAACAAAAAGGACTATAAACAAAATTGGTGGAAAGAGACTAATTGGGGCCTAAGGGCCTCCGATGTGAGAAATCCGGGTTAAAAATATGGGAAGGGGCAAAAACCGGGGTAGGGGAGGGAGGGGAGTGTAGGGTGGTAAGACTCTGGGATCTAGAACTGAAATATTATGATTTTTGGTTCAATATATGATTTTTGGTTTAATATAAAGACCGAGGAATTTGTGGGAGAGAAATTAGGCCGACCTTAGAGAAAGGATTCAATGTATATAATGGGATATGATAAGTAAAAATGGAAAAATGATAAATTTTAAGAAAGATATGAACAATATTTAAGAGAAATGAACAAATAACTTGCTGAGATACTTAATGAAATTGGAAGGTGGGTAGGGGGGTGTGGGGAAGTCACTGAAAGAAGGTAATGAATGTAAGACTATGAAATTACAGATGTTTTGTTTTGTGTTTGTTTTATATGTGTGTGTTTGTCTGAAAAAGCTGAAAACCCAATAAAAATTTTTATATAAAAAAAAAATATCTTCATAGTCTATTCTATCCCCTTTGGAACTGTTTTATTGTGAAAAATAATTTTAAAAAACCTGATGGAACAAGAAAGTCTTCACCTGCAAGTGGAAGAGCCACAAGGAATTAGCTAGTCTAACTTCTCTAGTGAGGGAGTTCCGAAGTCTGGGAGCAACCGCCAAGAAGGCTCTCTCCTGCATTCATACCAAGCATGCCTGTGAGGGTAGAAGGACCAAGAGCCTCCCCAAAATATCTCAAAACCCAGGCAGGTTTGTATAAGGGAATATAGTCTTTCAGATAGCCATGGCCTTGAGTTTGAAAAAGGAGAAGCCAGCTAAGTCCAGGGCTGCTGTACCACCAACTGGGAAATTAGACCAGCCTCCTAATGCTAGTGTTCCAGAACCTACAGAGCCCAAGGCTTGGACAGTCTCTGTCTTGGAGCCCATTGAACCTAAGGCTGGTGGTTCAGAGTGCACAGAGCCTGAGCTGGGATCATCCCATACACAGTGCTGTGTTCTTGATTGGTCAGAGGAATCAAGTGTTTCCTCTGCTACCTCATCACCCCAATGGTGCAGGGAGCATGGCAAATGGGATGCCACAGAAAGACATAAAAGTCCTCATCTACAGGCCAGATGTTTGGTCCTTTAATGAGACCATATAAGGACTCGATTCACCTCTAGCCTTTGTGAGAGCAAGTTGCTCAGCTGGAGCTATCCATGGTGCTGCAACCACTAACCTGCCTTGGCCCTGTAGGTATCTTGTACAGAAAGACACATGCTCAAAGGAATGGCCAGCTGCAACAGTCAGACAGGGTAGATGGAAAGTTAGTGAGACATTTGTGCAGATTGAAGAAGTCCGGTATGATGGGGACAAGCGAATCCTAGATTTAACAGAATTCAGATTCAAATTGCAGCCCCAGGCCTGTGACCAGGGAATGTGTGGCAAGCCATTCACACCAAAGTCCCACCATATCGATCTAACAGCCGTAGGTTGACTTAGGTGGACTGAAGAAACACATCCAGGATCTTCCACGACCTTAATTCGGACCTGGCAGTAACTTAAGTCAGCCCCATTTCACCCTTGCGGAGGGGAGGTTAAACATTTCACAAGGCCACAGAGAGACAGTCATACTGACAGACTTGCCATTTGCTGTTCTGTACAGAAGCACGGGAGTCGGTTTGGTGAAGAAACCTTCTTATTACAGCATCTGGTGCAAAGCTGCTGCTGCTGCTGCTGCTGCTGCTTACTCATTGCACGTGACAGCTGTCAGTCAAACTGAAATGCATTCACTCCGCACTGATCTGTGCACAAGGATGTCACATCAAGTTCTCAAGTTCTTACTGACTCTGCCTGGCAGGTGCCAAACTGAGATCCAAAAGTGGCTTTAGCACTCAACACTCAGGCTCCCATTCAGACTGGCAGAAAGTGCTCACAGTTTCCCTCACCCGGAGGGCTTTTGTGCACCGTGTGACTTCCAGTGCTCAGTAGAGATTATTTTTTTCAGTCCTGTCACTGCATATCCCTGCATTCTTCCTCACACACTCTGAAGAATGACTTTTTTTATTCTCTTCGCACTGTGGTAAAATGGTGCAAGGTGTGATCAGATTATAGTACATGAAGAACATGAGTGAGTGTGTCTTAGAGGTGCACATTGGCTCTGCGTACCTCCTGAATTACAAGGTGAAATTGAGTGACATTTTCACTTTCCTAAGTCAGATTCCACCAGGCATCTGAAGTCAGATCGGGGACTGCCTGAAGTCTTGAGTCACTTTGTGGAATCAGGCACCCCCCAAAATGCTGCATTTTTAAAGTGACTGTTACGTTTTTAAAAATGGTTAAAACAAGCTTACTTGGGATACACTCTGAGCTTAGGGGGGGCGGAATTAAGGATCTTTCATTTGGGCATACACATCTGGGTTTGAATCAAAGGGAATTGTTTTCCTGTGGCACTACAATCACAATGATTTGGGGGAGGAATTAAAAACTGGTTTTTTATGTGGTTCTATGCTGTTTTCCCCCCTTCATGGATCACTGCCTTGTCGTGGCGAAGGGGCCTGAATAACTCAGAGAAGTTATGAGCTATGCAGTGCAGGGCTACCCAAGACGGACAGGTCATAGCCGAGAGTTTAGACTAAATGTGATCTACCTGGAGAAGGAACTTGCCAAGAAAACTCCCTGGACATAAAAAAGGAGAAGCTTTGAGAAGAAAGTGAGAGTTTCCAAGGCATGCTCTGGTTCATGGGGTCATGGAGAGTCAAACATGACTACAACAATTAAACAGCAACATGCTGTTTTTTCATCGCATCCTATTTATCTATCATCTATCTATCTATCTATCTATCTATCTATCTATCTATCTATCATCTATCTATCTATCTATCTATCTATCTATCTATCTATCTGATCTATCTATAGGGAGGTATTTGCCCCAAATCAACAAAAGTGGGCAGAATTCCACCTCTACCAATAAACCTTTGGGTTACATGGTTCTTCCTGGTCGGGTAGCATTTTCCCAACTCCAGCCCCCCCCCCCCCGAGGATCCATTTTTTCCCCACCATGCCTTCTTACACTCTTAGATGATAAGTCACTAGGTATAATGCCAAATTACCATTTTCCCACACATATAGTAGCATTCTCCAAACTACTTGACAGGACAGTTATGATAGCAGCTTTAGGGTTTGTTGGTTTGTTTACCAAAATGAAAAAGTAAAGCAGGATATAAATACCTGAAGCAAGCTATCCTGAAATGAAAGACCACAACATGGCGGGGATGTGATAATCTGCACGTACTCTAATCTGCCTCAAAGGGTTGTTGTGAGGATAAAGTATGATAACGTCTGTATATTTTGGAAAGGTGGCCCACCACATGAAAGCACCCTCTACCCGTTCTAAAGGCATTTTCATATTTTATCCTTGCCTTATCATAGGCTGATTCTTGTGGGGATTTCCTTGAAAAGTTGCAAGAACCGCTGTGATGTATGAACGCCTCAGATGCACCATCTGTTCCCCAGTGACTTTGTGAATGGCAGCATAGATGCTGGAAAGTTGCCATTCCTGAGATCATTGGGAAATAGATGGAGCAACAGAAACAGAAGCAGACACACCGCACAACCACACATGCATCTTATAATGAAGCAGTGGGTTGAACAGAACACCAGCCACACTAAAGGGGTTTCCCACTAAGCATTCCATGCATGTCCCGTCACATATATGTGGGACAAAGAACCTGTGTCCTTCCAGATGTTCCTGGACTCCATCAGCCCCAGCCAGCCTGACCAATGTTCAGGGATTCTGGGAGTCGGTGTCCAATGACTTCTGGAACAGGCCCCTCATCCCTGATGCATATAAATCCACTTGCCACATAATGGTCCAGGGCTCAGAAGCCATACAGCTGTGCCACTGGCGTGCTAACCTGGCAAGATCTACATCACATAGTAGGTGCATTTGTAAAAGGCATGGCATATGTGGTACACAGAGTAGTAGTATACCCATTTTGGAAATAAATACCCTCTTTCTACAGAAGTTGCTCTCTGACTTCTTCAGATCTCTGGTTTTCTGAATTTCCAGAAGCCTCTGAGATGTTGCAGACTAGGGTCTTTTAAAAGCTCCTGTTTAAGCATATTATCACTACTCTGCTCTATTTCTGTTTCAGCTGGGTTGTTTGTGGCTTCCACCACCTTCGGTTCCTATAGTTTTCCTCCTCTTCCCCATCAACAGGAATTTATTTGTTCTCATACCATACTACCAGAGAACAGATAAATTCCTGTTGATGGGGAAGAGGAGGAAAACTATAGGAACTGAAGGTGGTGGAAGCCACAAACAACCCAGCTGATGTATGTTTTTAAATTGCTTTTGTTCTGTTTTGTTTAGTTTAATGTGTTAATGTTGTGTGGTGTATTGTTTATATATTGTATTGTATTGTTTTTTCTTTCTTTTGTTTTTTTCTTCTTTTTTCTCCTTTTCTTTTTCTTCTTGTTTGTAAGGTTTAAAAGTAATAAATATTATTATTATTTTTTTAAAAAAGGAATTTATTTGTTCTCATTCTTTGTCTCCACTGCGACCACATTTATTTGAGTATCAGCCCTCGGCACTAAAGCCCTCAGAACTAAAGGAACAAATTGGTCCTTCATCACAGCCACTTCATAAAATCCTTTCCAATCTATTGGAATTATTATTATTATTATTATTATTATTATTATTATTATTACCCCACCCATCTGGCTCCCAACAGAATATTATTATTAATAATAATAAAGTGATAAAACATCAAGCATTAAAAACTTCCCTAAATAGGGTTGCCTTCAGATGTCTTCTAAAAGTTAAATAGTTGTTTATTTCCTTGACATCTGATAGGAGGGCATTCCACAGGGAGGGCACCACTACCGAGAAGACCCTTTGCTGGTTCCCTGCAGCTTCACTTCTCGCAATGAGGGAACCGCCAGACAGCCCTCAGAGCTGGACCTCAGTGTCTGGGCTAAACGATGGGGGTGGAGATGCCCCTTGTCAAAAGCTGTATTTCCCAAACCATGCACTGGGTGCTTTTTCCTACCACTGACACCCAACTGTGAATATTTAAGTATATGTATATCTCATCAGTCCATGGGGTGGCGAAGAATTGAACACGACTAAACAACTAAACAACAACAAATATCTCACTAGACCTTCCCAATCTTTTCCCAAATATTTTATAACTATAACTTAGTTCTTAATGCCTAAAGATTCCATGGCCACCTAAGTAAACGGTAATGTCCTGTTCTGCACCCATAAATTATCCTGTGGCTTTCAGATGAAGTAGAGGGCACCAGTGTTGAAGTAAGATTAGTCTGCTAATCCAGTACTTTAAATGGTGGGTAGTGGTAGTAGTGGAGAATTTTGTCCTTCACTTCAGGCAGGAGAGTGTCTTGGGCCAGACCTAGGCCAATGTGCACAGAACCATCTACTAATTTCTAAGCCAACCCCAAGGGCCTATTACAGCAGTAAAGACTCCTCAAATAGAGCAAAGATCAGGATGAAGGGTGCCACTCCCGTGCTGAACTAGTTGTGATCTCATTTCAGTTTCTGTCCCAATTTTACATTTCAGCACTCAGTGGGTGGAAAATAGCGCAAGAGCTCTTTCTTTCAAAGTACCTCTGACTGCAAGTATATTTAGCTGCTGCTGATCTTATAACCCCATTTGTTAGTCATAATTTTCACAAATTATGGATGTGGTGCTGTGACAATTGCAAAATGGAACTCACAGCTACCCAGTCACAGTGTGCAGTTCCACAAATGACCATCCATAAACGAACCTTTGGCACATTTTTTTTAAAAAAGAAACCCATAATGACTGCATCGACTTATACATAGACTGCTTTAAACACCTCTTTTCGAATCCACATCTTCCAAGTGTTTGCTTCAAAATATCCCTTAGAGGCTTGTCCTTTTTCTTAAAATAAGAAAAATGCAAGGCAGGCATTCAAGATGACGAGCAATCGTTAGGCATTCAAGATGACGAGCTAATCAAGGTTACTTAATGACAAAGCTGAGTTTAAAGAGACGGGTTTAAACAAAACAAAGCAAAAAAACATTCAAAGACTTATGTCTTACATTTGGCATTGCCGGCAGCAGAAGGGTATAAAGTTCAAGAGAACAGATTTTGAGCTGGACTTTTTCATCTGTCTGGAAGATAAAAGCAAAAGATAACACATAAATCACAGCAATAAAAATATAGAAACAGTTTCAGGGTGTAAAACAGGCTGGGTAGCCGGCAGCCCAATTTCATGTGGCCCCTGGACGAATTTCAAAGGCCCCCAGCAAGTAATCATTTTAAACCCCTAGCTACAGTGATTTGTCCCTCCCTTGGGAGCCTGCTGGGCAAAGAGAAATGAGAGCAGGATGGGGCAGGGAGAAGGATGGGGCAGAAAGATAGAGGCTGTGCTAAGTGTTCTTGCCCACCTAGCACAGACTTTAACCTTGCCCATAGTAGCAGTCAGTGGGGTGAAGCAGAGCTGCATTGCTTATCCGACTTCCCAGTGCCAGGTTCTCTGCCAGACATGGGCAAACTCAGCCCTCCAGATGTTTTGGGACTACAACTCCCATCATCCCTAGCTAACAGGACCAGTGATCAGGGATGATGGGAGTTGTAGTCCCAAAACATCTGGAGGGCCGAGTTTGCCTATGCCTGTTCTATGCTGATTACCAATTTGGGAAGGTGGCCAGGAGGTTGTCGTGGTTGGAGTGCAGTGGCAAAATCATCAGACTGGCACCAGCACTGCGCCAGCCTTGCGCCAACCTGCCCACCACAACCTTTGATGGTTCTTCCCTTGATTCTGCACTCCTTTTGGAAATTATAGGGACAGAACTACCCAAACTGTACAAAAATTTATTCATGTATGTGACTATAGTGGCAAGAATGTTAGTTGCTCAAAAATAGAAAGCAGGAGAAATCCCAGAGAAAGAATGGATGCAAAAACTTATGGAATATGGAGAAATGGCAAAGCTTACCGGAAAAATAAAAAATCAAGATAACAAACTTTTCATAAAAGAAGGAAATGGTTTATTGCATATTTACAAATAAACTGTAAACAGATAAGAACATTGGCAGGATTACTGTAATAACCTGCAGTGTTATAAGAGTATATATTTAAAGTAGATGAATAAATATGTCAAGTTAATTTGGAATACAATTGTACCTTGGAGCCCAAACGCCTTGCAAGTCAAACGTTTTGGCTCCTGAACACCGCAAACCCAGAAATGTGTGTTCTAGTTTGCGAACGTTATTTGGAACCCAAATGTACGACAAGGCTTCTGTGGCTTCTGATTGGCTGCAGGAACCATGCTTTGATTTCTGAACATTTTGGAAGTCGAACGGACTTCCGAAATGGATTCCGTTCAACTTCCAATGTACGAATGTATGCAGAAAATATAAAAAATAAATTTAAGGAGCCACAGAAAGAGGGGGAGGGAAGTCGAGTTTTGAAATGTTAAAAGGATTGTAAAATTATTGAAATGTATAAAATTGAAAATCAGGAAGAAGGAGGAGGAGGAGGAGGAGGAGGAGGAGGAGGAGGAGATTCTGGATTCTGCACTCGGCGAGGCACACCTAAGCATACAGTGGCTTAGGAGTCACTTCACCACAATGAGATCCCACGCTGCTGAGGAGTGTGAGTGTGCATCTTAAGCGACAACACGAGTGGACCAAATTATGGGAGTCCCACTCACCTGATCCCACTCTGCAGGTACCAGTCAGGTGGGGAAGAATCCTGGACCCTGTCTGTGTGATGGTTTCAATCACACATGCTCCCCAGAGGTGTGGAACTTGCCCCACAGTAAAGCAACCCCAATGCAACTTGTGTGATGACTAGAAGGGGCCTAAGTGATGAATATGCATGAGTGAAGAACCAGCCCTTAACAATGAAGCTTGCTTTAATGGTGCCAAATGTGAGTAGAGGACCGATCGTTCATCCCTGCTATTTCATTCCATGTTCGTAGGACTATTATCTTGAGATCCATAGAACAGATGAGTGTTTTTAAAACAACAACAGGAGGCTATTTACCAGCAAAGAGCTGGTGACAATATCTCCTATTGAGTTACGGTTATGGAGACAGAGAATAGCATCACTCTTAATAGTAATATCATGCGCAAAAAAGGAAAGATAGAGTAGTTAGGTGGGGCTGTTGCTGAGAACTTTTAAAATGATAGCCTAATCCTTCTCTTTATCACTGTATTCTTGACCCCACATTTAGCGTACTGTTTAGTGAAGATGTCACACAATTCTGCTACTTCACAGTAATGCTATGAGGAATATGGATTTTTTTATATAAAAAAGAAAGAATCATCTATTGTTGAACAGAGACATTGCTGAAGAACTAAATTGTGTTCAGGCAAGTGGTGGGGGGGGGAGTATGTTCACGATGGTAGAGGAGAATGTGGTGTTTCTTTCATGATTTCAAAGTGGTTTCTTCAAAATTGTCTCAATAAACCAGACTTGAGGACATACTGAAAATGCACAGCTAAGGAGCATCTCTGTTTCTGCGCTTAAAGTTCCTAACAATTCCCTAAAGCTGTGGGTGAAAAGAAATATGGAGCCGAATAAATCCATTTAAATCAGGACCATCTCACATATTCAGACGTACAAAGTATACGCATGCTACTTTGGGCACGAAAGAAAGCAGAAAGAGATGTGGCTGTGTGTCTACTTTAAAAAGAAGAAGAAAATGTAATGTGCTGTTTTTCTGGCCATTGGGGAAAAAGAGAGAGAAATTATATTTCATCCTTTTCTCCACAGAGCTCAAGGTGTCTTACATGGTTCTCCCCCTCCTCATTTATTCCCCACAACAACCCTGTGAGGTAGGTTAGGCTGGGAATGGGATATTAGCTCCGCCCAAGGCATGATGGAGAACAGCAACAATCGGGAAAAGATAGACATAATACTTTATAAGGACAGGAAGAAACATCACGGGCAGAATCACTGCCGCACACAGAAAGAACAAGGATACAGTTTGAGTGCCTCACTTGTAGTTTTATCAATCATTTAATGTGTCAATACGAATGGAAGTTGTTAATATTGCAGTTGTTGTATAAAGAATTGTTATTTTGACCGGAGTGTAATTGAAATTAATAAGATTTTGGAATGCACAAGGAAAGTTAACCATCAATTCTAGCATGCAGGGAGCCACCTAAATTATATAATTTGGTATCTGAATGATTGGTATTGATAATTGTATTATAATTTAGCATTGTTATAATGAGTCTATTATTGGATTATTGTAATTGAAAATTAATAAAAAAATATTATTTTAAAAAAGGCTGAGAGTGAGTGACTGGCCCAGTATTACCCAGTGGGCTTACACTATGTACAATATAAGAACAATATCCATTACAACAAAGCCCAGCCTGAAATCAATAAAACAGCACCAAAGCATATGAAAGCAAGTAAAACAGATTCAGGGGATTCATACACATGAATCAGAGTCCACTCTTATGGGTCACGGAAAGCCTGGGCAAAAAGAGAAGTCTTCACCAAATATCTTGAAGCAACTAATGGTCTCTGCTTCCTGTAAAGCAGAGAGAGGGAAGGTTACGCCAAAGACCAGGGGCAACAGCAGAAGATGCCAATTTGAGGGTAGCCATCCTGCGGTATGCAATGACAAACCTAGACAGCATCTTAAAAAGCAGAGACATCACCTTGCCAACAAAGGCCCGTATAGTTAAAGCTATGGTTTTGCCAGTAGTGATGTATGGAAGTGAGAGCTGGACCATCAAGAAGGTTGATCGCCGAAGAATTGATGCTTTTGAATTATGGTGCTGGAGGAGACTCTTGAGAGTCCCATGGACTGCAAGAAGATCAAACCTATCCATTCTGAAAGAAATCAGCCCTGAGTGCTCACTGGAAGGACAGATCCTGAAGCTGAGGCTCCAATACTTTGGCCACCTCATGAGAAGAGAAGACTCCCTGGAAAAGACCCTGATGTTGGGAAAGATGGAGGGCACAAGGAGAAGGGGACGACAGAGGACGAGATGGTTGGACAGTGTTCTCAAAGCTACCAGCATGAGTTTGACCAAACTGCAGGAAGCAGTGGAAGACAGGAGTGCCTGGTGTGCTCTGGTCCATGGGGTCACGAAGAATCGGACACGACTAAATGACTAAACAACAACAATCCTGTGGTATTCTGCAAGGCGTGGTGCCACAAGTAGAATTTCCTTAGGTGATCTAAGTCAGAGGTTCTCAAACTGTGGTTCATGGATCGCTGGATTTGTTCAAGTGGTCCGCAACAAGTCTGCACAAAATGGCAGGAGCAGCGACTGCTCTGTCATTCTTAGAGTCCAGAAATTTGCCCAACAGGTGAGCAGGAAGGACACAACAGGCACATCCGCCGCATTAAATGTTCATAGTGATTTTCAATTGTATTTTTATTGCTTCTTTTGTTTCTTACAGCATTCAAATTGTAACACAATAAAATAGGATATGTAAGAAATAAAAGAAGCAATAAATACAATAAAAATCATGCAGTGTCACAGGGAAATCTTTGAGTGGCCCGCCAAGGACCTTCAGCAATTTTTTAATGCTCCCTGGGAGAGGGGCGGGAAGAGTTTAGGAACCACCAGTCTAAGTGATCTTGCAATGATATAGTCAAGCTCCATCCCTGTATCTGCTTAGCTTCACACTCAGATGCACTAATATGAGCTAAAGAAAAGAAAAGGTGGCGAGGAAGTTGACCAAAAAGAAGAGCAGGGGTTCTCTAGATGCCTGCACAAAATTTGCATATGTGGGAAAGTTCAGGCTTAAACCACACCTACAAGCAGGTTATGTGATAGTGACACATCTGTCTACATCTCAGATGAGAACTACAACCCCACCAGAGCTGTAAAGTTATTTCAGATATTGATGTCCAGAGAGATTTACTCCCAAAATGCTCAACCTCCCACCAAAACCCTGCCGAATGCTTGCATTCATCACCAGAGTGCCTTTCTCTGTATCTTCCCTGCCTTCTGAAGTCAGGCACAACAGGCAGTCGGTGAATGCAGGGCCTTCTCATTTGTGGCACCCAGCTAGTGCAGTGCCCTTCCCAAGGAGGCTGGTTTGCCTTAAATGTCAAACAAAGACTGTTTCATTTACCCTATTTAAAAAGGTATTAATTTACTTATTCCGACTGCTCTTGATATTATATTGAATGTGTGATGTTGGTATTTCTATATTTTTGTGTGTGTTTGTTTCATTGTAAGCCACTTTCTGGTTGTAATAGGAAAGTGAGATGTAACTATGAAATCTGATCTAATAAAAACATTTCTAGATTGCCCTTCATCCAGTTTGCATTTGCTCTAGGTGAGGGATATGGAATGTGGGGTCCTCTAGAATTTGCTGGAATTATGTACCATCGTCTCTGATCGTTGGGTGGGGCAGATGGGAATCCAACACAAACTGCAGGACTTCAGATTCCCCATCCCTTGTCTACATCAGGAGTGGGGAAGATTGTCTGTTTGTGTGTTTTCCAGCATAAGGGCTTCAAATGCACCCCTGCTTTCCAGGAGCCATAACTTCTTTGCATAAGTGACATCATTAGATGCATGCCAATGTCAAATCATTCATTGTTTAGCATGGAAGCAAAGCTAAACGAATCCAAGTGGAATGCCAAAGGGGGGGGGGGACGGCAAACAAAAGTGGAATCCTTTCATATTAAATCTGTCCAGGTGGCAACCTCAAACATTGCTAGGCTCTTATACTCCCTAGGTTAGTGGAAAGGGATATTTACATAACAGGGAACTGGGCCCTGAAGGTTCACTTTCTGCTGTTAATGAGCCATTAAATTAACAGGCACCTATTTTCTTTACCAATTAACCCAGCTCATTACTGAGGTAGGTGTACCTGCTGTTAACTAACCTTGTTTGTTTACTATGCCACCAGAGAGAAGTTTTAGATAGTTGTTGTTGTTGTGTGTGTGTTTTTTTTCCAGACAAGCAGTGGTACAAAACCAAGGAAGGACTTGCAAAACTGCAAGAACTCTAGCAGAAAGATTTCTGTCTTTTCTACAGAGATTGGGGTTTGGGTGCATCTCTGAAGATACTGCATAATATCACTCACTGCCTGCAGGATCCATGCAGGTATAACGGGAGGGTGACATATTTTCCCCCTCAGTTCAACAACGTTCCTGAGTAGAGTGCTTTGTTTTCCTCACTGGAGTGAATATAACCTGTCTGGGTGAATTTAAAAATCCAGTATTTCTGTTGTAAATGATCCGGCCATATCAGCACGCTACGTTGTCCACTAAGTGAAATCTATAGCCAAATTGCTAGAGCTAAAAGTGTGACTAGGTGGTACCCAGAACAATTACAGCGTTGCATTTTCAAAACGAGGAGTGCTTTTGTTTGAATTACATAGCATCCCAAGTATCGAATGGCACAGACAAAGCACCGTGTATAGAAACCTTCCCTTATCGTTCAGAAAATGCAGGGCCAGATTAGACCAGACATTTCTCACATTATCCTTCTTTGCATAGCTGTTGTTTTTTTAAATATATATATATTATTTAAAAACAAAAATGAATACCCAACACAAGGATGCAGCTGAGTCTGATTGAGACCATGGCATGAGAGGGTTTTAGCCATTTGCCACTACTGTGGTCTCACGTGGAATTGGACACCCTTCTGCATCTGCAATTTGCAGTGGGGGGGAAAGCTCCCACTAGTGTCTGTCGGGATCTGCGTTCGACCGAGCTGATAAAGCTTATCTTCCTCTGGCCGAGTCCTTCAAGCCGGAATCACCCCCGACGTGACTGACGACCTGAGCCTCTGATAAGGCACATCCCATTCAGCAGAGTTTCCAAAACAGCATGCAGAAGTGGTGAGATTTATGGCTACATGCTATGCTTTATTACTAAGCTATGCAGACTGAAAGAAATACTATCCTCTCTCTGTGAAAGCAGAGAGCAACTGAACAACAAAAGGAACAAAGGAACAGAAGACCACTAACGTCACATCCATCTCCCATCTCCCATGAGACTTCCAACAGCCTGGACTGTCTCTGGAATGTAAACAGAGCCTTGTGACTCTAAGCAGCTGCACAGTGGCAAAACAGAAACTAACAGTGTCTATGCAAGCTTGCATCCCATGGCAAACAGGAGACCCAGGGAGGTTCTATTCCAATCTGGGTCATGGCAGGAGCAAAGGGTTAAAGCCTCTTTCCCCCCTATAACAAGGATGCACCTCAGATCTGGTGGGCCAATGCAGCATTACAGGGCCCCCTATCTGACCGCCAATACTCTCCCCAAAGTTGGGTTTTCATTGCATATAAGATCACTGTTGAGAGCTGGAGAATCATATATTTCAATATATCAGGAATGATGGCAGCTGTAGACTGACAGCATCTGAATGTTCCCCATCCCTGTGCTCCAGGGACATTTAAGGCACAGTCCAGTATGCATCCACCTGGGAGTAAGAGCCATTGAACTCACTGGGACCTATTGCTGATTGAATGTCCATTGCACTGTTATTTCCTGCTCTTGTTTTCTAAAGAAGATGCTAGGAAATAAATGGGCAATGGTTTTGGCTCTCTGGTGTGAATGGCCACCTGCAAGACTAAAGGTGCCCTCTTATGCTTGTTTAAGGAGAAATAAATCCCACTGCTTTTAAGCATGTTCCTGATTACAGCCTAAAACTTCGACCCAACATGCATGTAATAGAGAATAAGCCCCTTTGTACACAGTGCAATTCATTTCTGAGTAAATATGCAGAGAGGATCAGGCTGCACGACATGACACTTCCCCAGAATGTGCCTGCCATTTATATTGTCCAGAACTGTGTCTGACTAATCACACATTACTAAGATGGCTATTATTGACATTAAGACATTTTTAACTATGTGAGAAGGAAAAGTGATGCAACAAATGTAACTAAATTATAAACATCAATGCTGTTGCTTAAGAATTCACTGACGAGTGAATAACTGTATTTGCGGAGGCCAAAAGTCATAGAAAATTTTCAGCCATAAAAAATAGGCAAAAGAGGATGAAATTGCAAAATTCATGCTTCGTGTAAATAATCAACAACCATTTTGATACAAATGCTGGGTGTGCCTTTGCTGCCCACCCATCGTTTGTAACTTTGCAACTTGCTGCCTTATCTCTCTTTGCAAGCTATTTCCAGTCTTTTATAGTGGTAAACAAATGTCCTTTCTGAAAAGAATACATTCCATATATTTAGCTCTTATGCCTTTATAAATGGGTCATATTAATGGGTAATGTGGTAAATCCTCCACAGTCCTTTCAACAGAGACACAAAACTTTAAATTAAAATGAGTCTTCCTACATTCCCCCTCTCCACACAAAAAATGACCTTGCTTGCTCCTAGAGATCTACAATCAGCCATGGCATCTTCATATGTAATAAAATTGTAAGAATGTTATCATGGTGCAGTTTGTATGGGCCCCCAATAGGAGGCCTAACAAACTGCAGAAAACAAAAGATCAGCAAAGAGGTGGCCCAGGTAGGCAGATCGAAGGAAGGGACTACTGCATTCTTTTGTTTCAAAGGCAGCACAGGAGTATTGTGCCTGCTTAGCATTCCCTGCTACATTCCTCCCCATCGTCTGTGGCCTTTCTAAAGCTTTTTGTTTGTCTAGCCAGAGGAAAAAATATTCTGTACTTTGACTCGCTTCCTGATGAAGGAAGACAAAGGTTTGCTCTCTTGCAACTCAAAAAGAAAAAATCCCCAGGAAGGTAATCAGAAGGGAACATGACTGGCGTTGTAGCACTGGAACTTAGGACAATTTTCTCAGTCATTATGACTCATCTTTTACTACAGCGATGGCAGTCGTATCAAAGAAAAAGTACTCTGCAAAGTGCAATCACTGAAAATAGACCCTAATAGAGCATCTGGCGCCATTCAAATTACAGCCATAAAGAGTCGTCTCTGTATACAGCCTGGCCATTCAGTCAGCTTGTTTGACAACAATTTGTTGAACTGAGTGGCCTTGGAAGCTCACTTGCCATTCACAAAAGAGATCCCCAACTCATTCTCATGACTTTTTACAGCTCTGATTATCATGTTAAGAAAAGCACACATTTAAACCTCATGGGAAGCAAAGCATAGTGGGGGAGCAATTTGTGAGAGGGAAAAAGTGCAGTGGGTGGGGAAAGGGTTAAGTGTTTACACTCTCCCTCCTGCCCAACTCTCCACTCCCCCTGAGAAGCCACTTTCCCACCTTTGAAGGACTATCAATGCATACATTTGCATATCATGAATCTCATTTGAGCCCAAGCTTCCTTCCTATTCCAAAGGAGCTAGCGAGATGTTTTGATAACCCCATGAACTGAGAAAGTGTCAGAAATATCTCTGGTATTTTGTAAGAAAGAAAGAAGGGACGGAAGAAAAGTTTATAATCCCTCACAGATCAGTGATTTCACAATTGAAGTTGAATGCTGGCCTTCAGGAGGTTCTGTCATCCTTTCCTGCCAAAGAAAAAGCAATGGGGAATGATTCATATCTGCAGCATTCATGATTGTGTGAATGCGCTCAATAGATAAGACTTTTTCTTGGATACATTCAGGTCTATCCCAGACGTTGGCTTAGCATGGAGCTAATCAGGACAAAGTTACAGCGTAAGGCTATACTTGTTCACACAGAGTTCAGGAGCATTTAATTCCATGAGACTTACTCCCAGGTAAATGTGTGCAGCATTTCAGCCTTAGACAGGCTTTAGCCACACTGAAATCAATAAAACTTAAGGCTGCAATTCTGTGCATGTCTACTCAGAAGTAAGTGTCTTAGTTCAAAGTGGCTGCCCCCAGGAAAGTGTAGTTACTCTCTAGAATGGTCCAACATGTTTTGTTGTTTAGTTGTTTAGTCATGGCCGACTCTTCGTGACCCCATGGACCACAGCATGCCAGTCTTCCACTGCCTCCCACAGTTTGGTCAAACTCATGTTAGTAGCTTCGAGAACACTGCCCAACCATCTCGTCCTCTGTCGTCCCCTTTTCCTTGTGCCCTCCATCTTTCCCAACATCAGGGTCTTTTCCAGGGAGTCTTCTCTTCTCATGAGGTGGCCAAAGTATTGGAGCCTCGGCTTCAGGATCTGTCCTTCCAGTGAGCACTCAGGGCTGATTTCTTTCAGAATGGATAGGTTTGATCTTCTTGCAGTCCATGGGACTCTCAATTTCACTGATTTCAGAGGGGCTAAAGCATATCTATCTGACACTCTGTTCATGAATGCAGTTTACTCAAACGGAATCACACTAGGGAGAACAGGGGCCTGACCCCTCGCAAGCCCTGAATCCCTGACACCTCACCACCCCTACTTTGCAACCCACCATGAGCTGGAGAGTGAATGTTTGTATCACAGAGCCTCAGCAGTGGCTAGTTCCCACTGGAACCAGTAGGGCAGGTAGTAAGAGTCACAGCCAATGAAAGACAAACCAATTGATTCTTGCTTTCTCCCCATCTTCCTGTTGAGTTCTACAAGGGCAGAATGTAGACCAGGAAGGAGAGAACTGACAGCCACAGCTCATCCCTCGGCTGATTGTAAGTAAGGATGCAAGCGTGTGGAGAGCAGCCTGAAGTTGGTAGGCCGACCAAAGTTTCTGCTTCTCAATTTGTATTGCATTGTTTTATGTACTGTGGCTTGCTCTTGTTTTATTGATTATAGTTTAGAAATTTATTGTAACTGTTGAGTGGATTTCTGTTAAATTTTTATATGTTGATATTATTATTTTGTACTATTCTAATAATTGTTGAATGTTACTTTTTGATGTAGGTTGCTTATTTTAAAGTTTTGTTTTATTATCACATTTTTGTATTGCATTAGATTGTTATAAGTTGTACATTTTTTGTTTCATTAGCTTGTAAACCGCTTTGAGTATTGAAAGATAGAAAGACGGTATACAAATAAAAAAATGATGATGATGATGATGATGATGATGATGGACCAACCTCATAAAGGCACCCTGTGTGACTTCAAACCCTGATTGTGTGGAGTTCTAAATCCCACAAAGAGCCTCCACAAGGAGATGCAGCTCCCTGCTTCAGACAGGCGCTCTCTAACTCATAGAGGGCTGTGAAGAATGGAAGGGGTGCATCATCCATCTCCCTCATAAGGTAGACTTCACATGAGCAATGCGAATGCACGAACAGGCTGTGGTCTGAACCCAATTCAATAGACATGAGAACCAAGCACTAATATGCAGTGCTTTTTTTCCAGGAGGTACTCAAGGGCACGCAGTACTGGCACCTCTCTTTTTTTGTTGTTGTTAAAAAGTTTGGCACTGACTGTAACAATTTCTTAGTGAGTTGTTGTTGTTGTTTAGTCGTTTAGTCGTATCCGACTCTTTGTGACCCCATGGACCAGAGCACGCCAGGCACTCCTGTCTTCCACTGCCTCTCACAGTTTGGTCAAACTCATGCTGGTAGCTTCGAGAACACTGCCCAACCATCTCGTCCTCTGTCATCCCCTTCTCCTTGTGCACTCAGTCTTTCTTCATAGTGAGTACTGGCACCTATTTTTCTAGAAAAAAGGCGCTGCTAATATGGAAAATGGTGGCGCTTGCCCACAACCTCCTTGTGGGCTTCGCAGACACATCCGACAGAAGAAGAATGTTGGACTAGGTGGACCTTTCCTCTGATCGAGCAAGTCCCTTGTTCTGTGCTTATCCTGCCTTTCCTCCCCATTGTGTTTCCATTATATTCAGTTGATTTTACGTATGATATCTTGGCAGGCAAACATATACACCAGATTGTTTGTGCGCACCTTGGGAGGATTGCATTAGGTGCAGAGAAGCATCAGATGGAAAACGTTTTTAAAAAAAAACAGGGGGAAAAGAATCCAGCCCACATACCTTAGTCAGATTTGCAGCTCTTTGCATGGGGCACATCTGTGCTTTGTTTTGCAGTGCACAGGTGGGGTGAATGACTGAAGAGAGGCACGTTGCAAACCTGGCCCTCTCCCAAGGAACGACTCCATTTATGGTGTACGTTTCAATCAGCTTTATTTCCCTCGCTTCTCATTTCTCCTGTTTGCATGTTCCTGAGATGTAGATTGAAGCTGACTTGGGGGGAAATCATGAGTCCTCTCCGTGCCACGCTTTCTCTCCCTAAACCCCTCCCCTCCCCCCCCCCGATTTCTCTGCTTGATGTGCTATTTAAACAAAAGGGGTACATACATCATGCAAAGAAGCAAAGAAACCAGGTGCACCCACAGGCAGCTTGCAAAGACAAAACAACACATTTAAGAGGCTTTGATTCACTCTCACATCTCCTTGCTTTATTCGACAGGCTGACATGATACAGCTGAGCCACCTACATGTGCGTTCGTCGAGCAAATGACAGGTTTGCTCGGTTTCTGTGCAACGTGAATCCTCCCAGTTGGGCACAGAGAAAGTTACTGCAGCTGTCTCAAGTGTTTCATTATAGTGGTCAAGCAATGCAGCGTTCAGGGTCCCTTGTCCTCATTTTATCTCTTTTCTTACATGGCCCAGAAGGTTAATGCTGTCAACGAGCTTAACGAGACACTGTCAGCTCAGAGTCGAGATTTCCGTTTGCACTATTATTGTGCAGAAAAGCTGTATGTCCCTATTTTTCTTGTCTACTCTTTTTAAGGGTTTGCTTCACCTTCCAGAAAATGTTGGATATTTGGCATTACAGATTCCATAGATAAGAACCTCAACAATGAGCTGGCAATTCAGCCTGGAAATATCATGATAATGTGCATTCACCCAGCATCCCACGCTATTTGTCAATCCAAAGTACGTTTTGCTAGAATGGTTGTAATCCATTTTGTGTCAAGAAGGCACTTCTCAGATTTGCTTGCTGTATGCATGCAAGACTGTACTTTCTCAGGTCACCTCCTATTGGTGTTACAAGTGCTCTTAACTGAACTTACCAATTTGCTCACATACTGTATTGAGATTCTTAATTTTGCACACATGGAAGCTGCTGGAGGAACAAAACTGACTCTTGCATCAAAATAAAATTCTTCAGTCCAAAAATATGGTTCAAAAAGCTTTGCTTACAGAGCTGAACTTCAAACAAATAAAGTTATATTCTCTTAAAGGTAAAGGCAAAGGGACCCCTGACAGTTAAGTCCAGTTGCGGACGACTCTGGGGTTGTGGAGCTCATCTCACTTTATAGGCCGAGGGAGCCGGCGTTTGTCCGCAGACAGTTTTTCCGGGTTATGTGGCCAGCATGACTAAGCTACTTCTGCCGAACCAGAGCAGCACACGGAAACCCTGTTTACCTTCCCACCGGAGTGGTACCTATTTATCTACTTGCACTTTGACGTGCTTTTGAACTGCTAGGTTGGCAGGAGCAGGGACCGAGCAACAGGAGCTCATCTCATCGTGGGGATTCGAACCGCTGACCTTCCGATCAGCAAGCCCTAGGCTCTGTGGTTTAGACCACAGCGCCACCCGTGTCCCCTACATTCACTTACCTGCATAATTATTGCACTGCTCCCAGTATCATACTGCATAATAACTTTGATTACAAATAACTTGCATTCAGGGCTAAAATCAGGACTCCGTCAGGCTGTACTGCTGGAGACATGCAGGGAGCCCCAGCCTCAATCCCTAGCATCTCCAGGCAGGGCTGGGAATATCCCCTGCCGGAAGCCCTGGAGAGCCACTGCCAGTCAATTTAGACAATAGTGAGATAGCTGGGCCAATGGTCTGATGCAATATTAGGCAACTTCCTAGGTTCCTAGTTATCAAATTAAAAAATAATGAAGTTACACAAGCTTCAGAACACCCTTTCTTTGGAATGGAATCAAAAGTAATATTGCCTCTAGTGTAATACCAATACATTGGTACCTTGGTTCACAAACGCCTTGGTACTCAACCAACTTGGAACCCAAACACTGCAAACCCGGAAGTAAGTGTTCCGGTTTGCAAACTTTTTTGGAAGCCGAACGTGTTCCGTTTTGAGTGTTACACTTCCGTTTTGAGTGCCACACTTCCATTTTGAGTGTTACACTGATATCTGTCTGTTTTTGCTATTTCTTTTGCAGTTTTGTTTTAGCTGCTCTTTTTGTTTTGTTTTTGTGACTGTGTGGAATCCAGTTCAACTACTGATTGATTGATTGATTGATTGATTGATTGATTGTGTGACTGCAGTACATTGTTTATTGCTTTCATTTTATGGATCAATGATCTCATTAGATAGTAAAATTCATGTTAAATTGCTGTCTTAGGGGTTGTTTTTAAATGTCTGGAATGGATTAATCCATTTTGCATTACTTTCTATGCCAAAGCATGCCTTGGTTTGGGAACGCTTTTGTTTTGGAACAGACTTCCAGAATGGATTAAGTCTGAGAAACAAGGTACCACTGTACTTAACATTCATAGGGGGAAATCTGGCTTACTAGCAGTACATGTGAAAAGAATCTAGGGGCCTTGGTAGACCACAAGCATAGCAGGATTCAACAGTGTGATGCAGCAGCAAAAAAAGCTAATGCTATTCTAGGCTGCATCAACAGAAGTCTAGTGTCCAGGTCAAAGGAAATAATAGTACACTCTATTCTGCTTTGGTCAGACCACACCTGGAATACTGTGTCCAATTCTGGGCACCATAATTTAAGATGTTGACAAGCTGGTACGTGTGCAGAGGAGGGCAACCAAGAAGATCAAGGGTCTGGAAAGCAAGCTTTATGAGGAATGGTTGAAGGAGCTGGGTATGTTTAGCCTGGGGGAAAAGGACACTGAGAGGAGATGATGGCCACCTTCAAATATCTGAAGGGCTGACACACAGAAGATGGAGCAAGCTTTTTTTCTCCTGCTCTGGAGGGTACGACTCAAAGCAAGGGCTTCAAGTTACAACAAAGGAGATTCCAACTAAACATCAGGAATAACCTTCTGACACTAAGAGCTGATCAACAGTGGAATGGTCTTCCTCAGGAGGTTGTGGACTCTCCTTCCTTGGAGGTTTTTAAGCAAAGGTTGGGTGGTCATCTCATGGGTTCTTCAGTTGAGATTCCTGCATTGAAGGGATTTGGACTAGGTGACCTTTGGGGTCCCTCCCAACTCTACAATTTGATGATTCTACTTTCAAGAACTTCAGTTATACCTGGGGTAGCCAAAAACCTGCTCATCGCATAGTGTGGACCAGAATGCCCATCAGCCTCAGCCAGCATGGCCAATGGTCACGGTGATGGGACTTGTAGTCCAACAACATCTGGAGGGCAAGTGGGCATTATTGCTCTCCTATTGCAGATGGAAATCTGAGACTGAGAGAACGGAGGGATTAGGGAGGGAGAGAGGGAGACAGGCTTACCTAAGACCAATACACTGAGTTTACTGTAGAGGGGGAAATCGCCACAGGAACATCTTTATCCGTAGCTCAGTCTCTTAGCCATTACGATGGATCAGCATCCTTTCCTTCCACTTTCCTAGTACAAAGACTGCCTTGGATCTCACAGTGGCCCATCGAGAAACATTCAATTACAGCCAAGGTGCAAACTGCCATGTCAGGGAGAAGGGTTTGTGTCCAGAAGGGATTTTCTCACTAACAAAAATGAAAGCTTCAATATTTCACTTCAGGGAGCAGCGGGGGTCACGGCAGCATATCCTCTTTTTAGCCGCTTCACTAGGCAGGGACATTATTAGGGTTGCTGAGGTGGAAGAGCCAAGAAACCAGAGACCTAAAAGCATGACTCTGTGTCCCTAAAAATGAAGACACTTAAAGCAGTGCAGGCAGGGAGCAGATGGTTTAAATCTCAGAAGAGGAAAAAGGTTATTTTAAAGCAAAGAGTGCTGATGGATCTAGAAGAAGCCTTGCTACTTCTGCCAGCCTGCCTGCCAAACTTCTCGTCGGATCCTGTTCAGTCCATTACAGGCTGATTATTTTGCCAGGAACAGAGAAATAGCATCTGGAAGTGACCAGCTGGTCTTTCTTGATACCTCACTCCTTTTGGTTACATGGTTCAGTTGTTTGCCTACTGCTTCCATCTCTGTCTCTGACGGCATTCTCAGGAACACACACAACACTTCTGTCAGAAACTGTTCTAACCCTTGCTTTCATTAGCTCTCATTAATGGTCTATAAATATCTGTCTGTCTCGCACATCCCCGAATGAACGCTACCTCCGTATTTGTCTCATCCCAGAATTAAAGCATTATCCTGCAATGGGTTGGCACGTACAAGAAGAAATCCAACTGATGATGAAGCGTGTTGCAGATTCTGCACTTCTCCACCCTCGCTAAGAGATGCTCCTCACTAATTCATAATGTGGCTCAAAAAACAGAGGTGGGTTCAGGGCAGCGCGACCAGTTCTGCCACACTGGGCACCAAGGCTAGGGGGCGCCGCAGGCTGGAATGACTATGATGTCGTAGATTCAGCAGAGTGGAAAGTGAGAGGAAGGAGGTGCCAAATGTTGACCTCGCACAGGGCGCCGCTGAAATTTGAAAGTCCACCCCTGAAAATAATTCAAGATGAGTAGGAGAGATGGGACAATTGCTGAGATCTCCAAACTTCTGGAGATGAACTTGAGATCCCTTTCCTGGTCAGTCATTGCCAGCTCAGACCCCTTCCATGAAGTTGTGGTAGGAATGCCCCAATACGCCTCACTTTACACTTACTTCCACTGAACACATTCGCCATTTAACTGCCCATTCACTAATTAGGATAGATCTTTTTGGAGCTGTTCACAATGCCCCTTTCTTTTTACCAATCTGAACAATTTGTCCACCTCACGCCTTTAATTCAGTGATGTTATTTCTTGTCACCTCGTTTTATTAAGTGTTTTATCGTTGCTTGGAGGTTGCATTCCTAAACACCCTTCGGTAGAAATTAACCCCAAAAGAAATCAATAGGATTTATTTCTGTGGAGAAGATTGATATGCAGGTGTGTTAATCTCCCCATCCAGGGGACAGCTAGGGAGAGTTACAGCATTTGTTAGATTTTATTGCTTTTAATGGGCTATTGAAAGCATGTTTTAGTGTGTCTGGAAAAAAGTAGACAAAAGATGGACTGAAGGGAGGGAATTTGAGTTCTCAGAAGAACATTTATTTTGTAAAATTATAAAACAATACAAGCATATAATAAGAGCAATTTATACTCTAATTGCGCAGATGGGGAACAGAGTTTGCTAGTGAGTTCCTGGTTAAATCACAGAATCGTAGAGTTGGAAGGGACCCTGGGGGTCAACTAGTCCAACCCCTACAATTCAGGAATCTCAACTAAAACGTCCATGACAGATGGCTATCCAACCTCTACTTAAAAACTTCCAAGGAAGGAGCGTCTACCACCTTCTGAGGGAGTCTATTCCACTTTCAAACAGCTCACATTATCAGAAAGTTATTTCCTGATGTTTAGTCGCAATCCTTTTCTGCGTGCTCACAGACAGAGTCCTTGAGATTACATCTGCAAGCCCCTTTAGTACCCTTGGGTTCAGCTCACCAGGCCCGGAAGATCTGAATTCATTTAAAGTAGCTACATGGTCCCTTACAACTTCTTTTCCTATCTCGGGCTACAACTCCCTCCTTGCATCGTTAATTCTGTTATCACCAGTTTGGGCACTGCTTTCCTTTTGGTGAAGACAAGAGGAAAAGTAGGTGTTGAGTGGTTCTGCCTTCTTTCTGTCGCCCAGTAACATTTCTCGGTCTTCTCCATGCAGAGGACTTACTACTTGCTTATTCTTCCTCTAGCTTCAGACATAACCAAATAAATCCTTTTTATTATTTTTGACTTATCTTGCATGCCTGTATTCATTCTGAGCTCTGGCCTACCAGACCTTCTCCTTACAAGTCTTGGCTACTTGTGTATACTCTTCCTTCACCATTTCCCCTTTTTTCCATACTTACCTTTCTTCAGTCTCAACTCATCTGTAAGCTCCTTATGTAGCCACACCAGTTTCTTTACATCTCTCCCACTTTTCTTTCTTGTTGTAATTGTCTGCATTGGTGCCTTCAATATTTTACCTTTAAGTAACTCCGATCCATCTTGGACTTCTTTCTCTAAGTATTTTTGACCACGGGATTATTACTGGCAGAATTTGAAATCCAGCAGATATTGGGCTACATGATAGGCAGAGTTTGAAATCCAGCAGATATTGGGATAGCTGAAGTCTCTCATGACTACTTTATCTTTCCTTTTTGAATGTTTGGTAATCTGATCTAGGAAGGCATCATCCAAGTCTTCATTCTGGCTTGGATGTCTATAGCAGACACCCACAGTAAAGTCACTATTGTTTCCCTCTCGCACAATTTTTACCCATATACTCTCATTCTGGATCTCCTCACAAGCGCACACATCCTTTCCACTCCCTTCCTGTTTGGTCTATTCCTTTCAAATAGGTTATACCCCTCAGTTTCTACATTCCAGTCATAAGTCCCATCCAAAGACAACACTCCATGTACTACCTACCAGCTTCTTTTCACAAGCAGGTTGCATGTAGTGGAAGTGAGCAATTAATTCAGTTCACTCATTGCAGACAGTCACGGGTCATCTTGGCTGATGTTCTGAATCATTTGCCGTAATCAGTCTGCATGAAGCGCAAACAGGTAAACTGCAGGACTCAGTTGGCGCTTTGGTTCCATGAATATCAAAAGAGGTGAACTGAGCATTGACCCTTTGCCATTCATAGAGTGCACTAGATTCTCAACGCAATTCAGTTTCAAGAATAGATGAATGACTCATTTTAAAATTAGAAACTTCACACCTACTCCTTTTTTATACTTCAAGGTTCGCTGAAAATACCTCCAGTGCAATCCCACAGCGTACGTTGGCATTTCCAGAGTTTTCTTTTCTTTTCTTTTCCACATTGATAAAGACAATAGCAATAATTTTGTTCCCATTTTCCTATAAGTACAATACTCTGTGGATAAAAAGAGAAATAATTCTGATCCCATACATAAATGTTTTTGGTGAGTTTGGAGGTAGGTTTGGTATCTACCCGTTTATCCATGAGAAGAAGTTTTTTAAAACTCAGCCTATTTTTTTTCTAACCTATTTTTTTACTCTGTTCCTCCCACCTCAACTAGATTATCCATGTCGTTTTCCTCCCTGCACATACCTCTGGTGAATGAAGGAGGAAGTGGTGGGTACAATTTTGGTATATGCCCACCCACAATGTCATTGGGCACAGACCTCCCACCCTTTGCTGGGACTGCCTACATCTGTTTTCACTCTACAGCAGAATGCAGAATCCATCTGCAATGAGGTTTTATCTTCAGAATGAAACCAATTTCTCAAGGAGTGCTTTTGAAGGGCAAAAGATCCAGATCGCGTGTGGACTGTAGGAACTCAGCCTACCTTGCTTCTAGAATAAAATGTCCTGTTTCAAGTGCCAATCTAGCTAGCTCCACCTGCACATGGAAGGGGGCACCATTTTGCCTTTTGCCTAAGGCCAGCAGCATGTCTTGGAGAACCCTAGATGTCACCTGCAGATCGCAGATCAACTATTTGCCAAAATGGTTTAGCATTTCATCCAGCAGTTAAGTGAGAAAGCCCAGTGATTAAAAGGAAAGGGTTCTGAAGGTGCCAGCGTTCATTTTATGGCTTTCAGTGTTTATTCTTAGCCACTTATGCTTGCAATACTCTTTATCAACCTTGGAAACAACACTTCTCTCTTGACAGATTTTGTCCTTTTCCATTTGGCCGGCAACATATCTTCTCCAAGATGGCATAAGCCTGCGCTGTTTGATTTTGTTTGGATCTTTGTTTATGTGCTGGCACACCAAGAATGTCATCCAAACTGCATAAACATCTGGGATTGTGGAGTGCAGACCAGTTAATTGCTTTATATAGACCCACCAGAGCCAGAATAAACACACAGACAAGGAGGGCGATGTCTTTAGGTTATGCACTTTTGGCAAAGAAGTTTCTTTCCATGTTTTGGCTAAAGAACGATGATTTGGAAAGCAGAGGGAAATGTGGTATATGTATTAGGATAGCATATTTGAAATCAATTCATTTCGGAAATAAACAAATATCACTCCCCTAATAAAAGAACTTTGCTCGTCCATAAATTAAATACTTTGGCCCAGTTTGTAAAACCAAACCATTACCTTCCTTGATGTATCTGCTTAGTTCACACAATGATTTGTTTGTCATTAATTAAACCAAAGTAGAGGTTTTGCATACTTTCAGTAATTAGGCAAAAACATTGCCAATTTCCAGATTCGGGCCTGGCTTTCACTTTAATTGCAGTTTAATAGTTTAGTCGTATGGAAGCATGTTCCCGTAATGAAATCACCAGCCCTGGTCACGTGTTTCATTATGCAAAAGTCGTTATGTTATCATACTGGAGTTACTGAAACTCGTGGACTGCCAGGGCTGCTTGCCTGGAGACAAGCAGATGTTTGGGCTAACACTCAAGTTGGCAGTGCAGAAGCAACTCAATCCATGGAGCTAGTCCAAAGTCAATAGCTTGATAAGGTCCTCTGGGATCCTTCTAACTCATTGTGTCACCTGATCCCTGCTGAGCTAGTAGCTGTAAGGGTGGTACTGCAGTGCTGGAGAGATCAGGCTTCTGTTTTCCTCTCCCCATCCGTTGTTATGGTGGTGCAGGGAGTAGAATGTCTGAGCCCTCCAGCCAGTGTCCCTGGTTCAAGACGCCTGATGCCAAAGATACACATGCTCATATGTGGAGTGCATGGTTTGGGCATAGACCTCTATGTTGGTTGGTGTTGCCTCAGTGCCTGTGCAGCAGCTATTGAAATCCAGTGGCTCAGAAGACCAGTATGAAAACCTGTCCGTGCAGGAGCTGTGCATGAGCCTTCACAGATGATTTTAATGAAAATATATACCAGTTCACTTCTCAGTGATGGGGCTTTGCACAAAAGCATATTTAGCATTTCATTGCTATGAGACTTAGCAGTGGCACCAATGTGCTTCTTAAATATTAGTGTTTTTGTAGTGTATGCACTTTCATTTTTATATCTGTTCATTTTTGTTAGAAATTAGAATGTGCTTCCCATGAGACAGGGATGGGGGAAACTGTGGAAGTCCAGATGTCGCTTACCACGGATCATGATGCTTGGGGCAGATAAGAGTTAGGGTTCAGCCACTTCTGAAACTGCAGAATCCCTCACTCAGTCATTCTGAGATCTCTCTTGGACCTTAATTAGGTTAAAAGTATGACAGTTATAGCCCCCAAAGGTTTACACAGGGGTGCAAACTTGAATAAAACACTGAGGGAACCCAGGTAAGCCCCACCCTGCATAATCGATCACATGACGTGGTGCACACACACCATTTGAATAGCGATGCACATCAACTTGGGGGCAGGGCCTGGCCCCCTCAAATATTTTATTCAGGGACCAAAGGAGTTGGCTCCTGTGGTCTTACAGTACAATGCAGGTGGCGTTGTTGTCTAAACCACTGAGCCTCTTGAACTTGCCGATCAGAAAGTCGGCAGTTCGAATCGGCGCAATGGGGTGAGCTCCCACTGCTCTGTCCCAGCTTCTGCCAACCTAGCAGTTCGAAAGCATACCAGTGTGAGTAGATAAATAGGTGCCACTGCAGTGGGAAGGTAAACAGCATTTCTGTGCACTCTAGCTTCCATTCCGGTGTTCTGTTGCATCAGAAGCGGTTTTGTCATGCTGGCCACATGACCTGGAAAGCGTTCCACAGGGCAGGGGCCATTACCAAAAAGGCCCTCTGCCTGGTTCCTTGTAGCTTCACTTCTCACAGTGAAGGAACTACCAGAAGGCCCTCGGAACTGGACCTCAGTGTCTGGGCTGGATGATACAAGTGGAGACACTCCTTCAGGTATACAGGGCCAAGGCCATTTAGGGCTTTAAAGGTCCACACCAACACTTTGAATTGTGCTTGGAAATGTACTAGGAGCCAGTATAGATTCTTTAGGGCCAGTGTTATGTGGCCTCGCAGCTGCTCCCAGTCAGCAGTCTAGCTGCCTAGACTGTGGTGACTGTGGTGGCTTAGAGAGCTGCTTCCAGGTGAAGTGGACAATAATGGTCTAGATGAAGAAGAAGAAATCTACCATAAGGGCCCCTCCAGACTGGTGGAGGGTTTTTGCAGGTGTATTCTGCTGAATATAATTAATAAAACAATAGTGTATTAGCAGTGGATTTATACCAGACCATCTGCCCATCATTCCACTTTATTAGTTGTTTTGTGATACCTCACGAATACAGTGGTACCTCGGGTTACAGACGCTTCAAGTTACAGACACTTCAGGTTACAGATGCTTCAAGTTACATACGCTTCAGGTTACAGACTCCGCTAACCCAGAAGTAGTACCTCGGGTTAAGAACTTTGCTTCAGGATGAGAACAGAAATCGTGCGGCAGCAGCGCAGCAGCAGCAGGAGGCCCCATTAACTAAAGTGGTACCTCAGGTTAAGAACAGTTTCAGGTTAAGAACGGACCTCCAGAACAAATTAAGTTCTTAAGCAGAGGTACCACGGTACTTCGCATTGCCATAGGAAGGGACACTCTTGCACCATAGCACAACAAAAGCGGAACTTTCGACTGGACTATGCAGCAAACTTTCCTAGGGAAAAGCAAGCCATCTGCAGGAAAGAACGAAGTGGGGGGTTTTCTCCGCACAGCATCCGAGATTCATTTCCTACCTGATGAATTCAGAGGATCAGGCTGCATGGATTCAATCCGAGGAGAGAACTGGGTGGGTGACCTCATTTCATTGCTTTCACCAAACTGTGTCTTTGCTGTTCTATAAAATAGCACAAATGTAAACGAGGTGTGAACTGCTTTCACATCTCATTTAGGTAACAGATGAGGCATGAAATGCATTTCACAAGCACAAGTACTAGACCGGTACCGCTCAAGCTTATGGCAGCGAAGAGCTGTTTTATCCCCTTGCAGTTCTGGATTCACTCTGAAAGTGGTTACTAAGTGTGGGGCAGGGGTGAGGGGAAGCATTATCAAGCAAGGGCAAGTTTGCTATTTTTATTTGCTCTCCCAAAATATCCCGAGGAGTTGACATTCTCAGCTGCATAGATGGATGTAGTTATCTGTCTCACAGAAAAACCCCACTACATCCAGATGGTGCAAAATAATAATAAAAACGACAGTTTTAGCAGGCATGCTGGAATTTCAGATCATTTGAAGAACTTTTACTTCTTCTTGTATTTAAAGACCCCAAATATTGTCTTCTAGCACATCATATACACTGATGCTGTGATAGATAGAGACAGATAACTTGGGTCAAGGGGTTGCTCACCAGTACCTCTCATGGCATCTGAAAAAAGAGCTCCGTAAACATCCTCACAAAAACTCAAGAAAATAAAAATGCTGTTTGCTCTTCCTACGCTGCTCATGTTTGCACTGGAACCTTCTGGAACTTTCAAGAACTTTCAGTTTGTTTCTGAAAAGAACGAACACTCTCACACAGAGCCCAACAGGATCAGCCACTCCTACATTGAACAGGCCCCTATTCCACTGGATGCCAGGATTAGACATCCACTCTCCCTTCCATCTTGAACAGAGGAAAGATGCAAAAACCTCCTCTCTGTGAGAAAGCGCTGTGGCAGCTGGTGTAGATATCTTTTCTTCTATTGAAGCATGTTGTGGTCCTCTCTTTTTCTGCTTATATCCAACTCTTTCAACTCTTCCTCATAGGGCTAGGTTTCTAGAACTCTTGCCATCCTGGATGCCTTCCTCCAGATATCCACCAGTGCTAATGCATAATGTAGATTTTTGGGGAATGCTTGAAAACCTCACACAGGTTCACTAAAAATAAAAGGAAATATCATACAGTATCATATGGCTATTTCTAAAGTCTCAAGGTGTTGTCCCCCCCCCCCCACTTAATATTTCCCAAGTGGATGCAATAACTTCCACCTTCAACAGAGGAGCCATCTGGGGAAATGTTAACACTTAAGAATGGAATCCAACTGATCTTTGCAGAATTGCAAATACAGATCACTGGCTGTTTACTCAGGAGTGCTGTTAGCTAGAAGGCCTCTTAGCTCCAGTTGTCAAAGAGGATTCATTACATTGGCATCTCACACAAAAATCACAAGGAGGAAGTAAATGTGACTGGGCAAGGTTCTCAATGTTACTTATGTAACTGCCTCTTGGGGCTAATTAGAACTGCTTTTGTAGTATGCAAGCTATACATTCCTTGAGATGCTTTCAAAAACAGTGTGTGATCTCCTCAGTGAGGTTCTGGGTTTTGTGCTGATTCCGCAACTCAGCTAAGCATCCCAAAGAATGTAACAATCTCTCTGATTAAAGTTCAATGGAAAAGTGGAGGAACGAAATGGAATAATGGCCAGTGGCTTGTTAAATTGCTGTGGGATTTCTTCATCTTCCTAACTTGGTTAAAGGTTCATTGTTGTGTCCTGCTGTACAATCATGAGCTCTCTCATTTTGCAAAACTTTTTTTCAATTAATTTGCTGATACTATTTTTTCCCCCTTCGTGAAATGACTTCCACAAGCTAGGTTGTTGCAATAAGTACTCTTGCGCATGCAAATTGGTGAAATAGAACTGAGGGGGGAAATTGTGCTGGTTTAGTATTGATATTTTAAATTGTTTAATTGTTAGTCTTTCCTATGCCAAAAGCTTGGGACACTTTTTTCTAGGCTCAAGGACTACAAATTACTAAGAGGTCTACTAGCAGGTCCCAATCTATGTTCTGTCCTATCCTGGGCTAAAAGGTCTGGTCTGTTAGATATTGCAGATCACCCACTCACTTGAGAGGAAGCCCCACTGAACTCAGCTGGAGTAGACACATATACACTAGACATGCTCTAGGATTGAGGTGGAAATGGTCCAACTCTGAGGTCTGCCCACATTCTGCTGGGTCCCATGGATGTCAAAAGCAGACAGTTCTCCACTCACAATCCCCTAATTCTTAGCTTTCATTTTTTATTTAAAAAAAACCCAGTATGTTTCTAGCATTTGTAGAACTTGAAATATGAGTAAAAATGTAGAGGCACTATCTTTCTCAGGCAGGCCACAAACCAGGCAGCAACACAAGCTGTTGCAAGCTGCAACACACAAACAAGCTTTCCACAGTCAACCATTTCTCTTCCCAATCCTCCTATAGTATTTCCCAGCCCATTGAGAAAGAATAAATGCAAATAGTTTTAAAAGTAAAAAAAAGAGGAATGTTTGCTGTAGAAAGTGAACCACGCTGTCCACAGTTGCACACTCTGTGTGTGTGTGTGTTAACAAATACTATTTCTTTAATTAAAAAACAACAACCCAAGCTGCTCAAACTAACAACCACTCCCTTCTTGTGCATGCCCACAAAAAGCTCACTTTGAGCTGTTTGGAGGTGTGGTCTTGAAGGAAACAACTCTGAGCATGCTCAGAACAGCTCCTGGGTCTATCCTAAAGGAAGATCAGTTAATGTCAGATACATGAGCTGAACTGAGAAAATGAGAACACAGGGGACTGAAAACTGCACAACCAGTGTAAATAGCCAGTGGCTCTGGCACGATAAAAATGTTTAGTTTGGGGGGGTTTTGTTTGTTTGTTTTTATTGTTGTTGTTTTGCTGCCTGAAGGCAGATGTGTGGGACCTCCTTGCCACATCAATACTTTCAGGTTGATGTTGACTGAGTGGCACAGAAAGCTTATTGGCCAGAGACTGACAGAAAAGTATCCAGGACTCTGCATATTGAAATGCATTATGGGTGGATGTGTGAGGCAGGAAAGAGTGTGGATGGGGTTTCTGAGAGAAACTTAAAAAAAAATAATGCTGGGCATTTCATTTGGTAGGGCTGAGCCTTGGGATAACCTAATGGACCACTTTCGATGGGGAGGAAGCATGCAGAGTGATCTGCGTTTTGCCCTGTTCCCATGAGTCAATGGGAGGGAAATTACTTACTAGTGTAGATTCCAGCTGCTTACGAAGCACATCCATGCAACAAGGAAGGTTAGGGGTTGACAATGGTGTGCTCCTTTCCTGTGATGCTAAGCCATCTGGTACTCTGTTTTCAGCTGTTCCATCACTAGTCCTTCGCCATCATTCTCGGGGGTTCTGGTGGCTGACGTCTTGTTCCACCCTCATATCTCCCTGGGCCTATCTCAGGGATAATATTGTGCCCCAAACCTTCTTTTTTTAAGTTTTAGCAGTCTACTTTGCAACTTCAGATACTGCCAGTAGAAACGGCACCGGAAATTTTCTCACAGAACCATCTCAGATAAAGCAAAATGTTCCTGCATAAACAGAGGAACTCTCATTCTTTTAATATCGGGCCATAATAGAACAGATGCACTGCCCTGCTCCACTAAACAGCACACCAGTATACAATAATCTGCAGAAGGTCTGACAATTTATTCTATAACAACATAGCACTAAATGCAGAAGTGGAAACTCAGTTTAAAATTATCTGAGCCAGTAAAAGGGAATTAAATAAAAACCTCTGATTTTATCTTCATACAATTACTGTACTGCTGTTGCTGTTATTAGCTAGCCATGATGATTATTAATCTCCATGTGCACCCACACCTGAAAATAAAAAGGCAAGACATTTAACAGTAGGTTAGCAAACTGGATCCATAAATGTATTAAATATAAAAGAAATTTGCAAAGGATCTCCTTGTCAGGAGCTTGTCCTACACTCAAGTAGGACCCTGGCAGACCCATGCCCAACTAGCATGTTCCCTCCCTCCCGGTCGATCGTTCAGGAGCTTCAAAAGCTTTCTTCTGCCCGAACATCACAGCGACCGATGCTAACAGACATCAGCACACTTATGGATCAGCAGAGTGTTCGCAGTTTGCATGACAGATCTCAGCAACTCAGCATTTTGGCTAATCTACTTTATTTACATATAAACACACACGGAGCACTGCAACATGGCTCCCTCTCTCTCTAGCATCAGACAGCAAAGGGAAAAAGAACAAAGGACAATAGTCCCACTTCACGGAACACAGTAACACAAACATCCTGTCTCCGTCACTTCCCACTTCCCACAATTCCATGACTGCAATCATGGAGCAGGAATTCTAACACTCCTATGGCTTAAGCCTGAAGGTTCCTACGACTCCCCATCACCACCAGTAACTAAATGCGGCTGAGAATTCCCTGACTCCCTTTTTTTTAGTGTTAAGGGAAGTCATCCCTGAGTACGGTAACAACCCTCCTGATTCCTAAGTCTCTGAGTGTGTAATGCTGTTCTGCCCCCAGTTTGTTCTGCAGGCCTAAGTAGCAAGTCTTGAGGATCCCCTTTCACCTCCTTGGCTCTTCTGAGTGCTCACAAATTCTTGGTGATCAGTCCAAAAAAATAGGACGATAGAAGGTGTAGGAGCTGGAGGGGTGGATAAATGAAGCAAGGTTAGAGTGAAGGCAAAAAAACAGGAAACAGACAAAGGTTCCATGTCCAATCCTTGGCATCTCCTGGTAGGACTGGGAGTAGGGATGGAGGAGAAATTTGATTCAGTGTGCGTGTAAGGCAGAACCCATGAAATTGGCACTTTCTGAAACAATATGCAAACACAGCTATCCTTTGAAATGCACACTTATCCAGTTTTTGCAATGCTGTTATCCAGCCCATCTTTACAAAAATGTATAGATTAGAGCCAAACGTGCATAAAAATAAAGATCTTAGTGAAAATAATATACAGCAATGCATTATATTAAGGAAATTGCTTGCAAAAAAAATATGCACCTTCGTCAAAACTGCATATAAAAATGTGTTTATAGTGGTACCCTGGTTTCAGAACAGCTTAGTTTATGAACAACTTGGATTAAGAACACTGGAAACCCGGAAGTAGGTGTTTTGGTTTGTGAACTTTGCCTTGGAAACAGAACATGTTTCGCTTCCTGTTGAGTGTAAATTGAGTCCCCCGCTGCTATGGGAAAGCATGCCTTGGGTTAAGAATGCTTTGTTTAAGAACGGACTTCCAGAACGGATTAAGTTCGCAAACCAAGGTACCACTGTATTAGGAGCCATTTGCACTAAAATGCTGGTAATTTTTATGAGGTTTTTTTTAAAAAAGAAAAGAAAATAGCAAATGGCTGCAAAATGTGGAGAACTGAATTTAAGGCTGGGGAAATGGGAAACTGAGAAACTAAGAGAAGTTATGTTGGCAGATCCTTCAATCCCTAACTGGCAGAGCCTGAAACCTTGGAGAGCTACTGCCAGTATAGACTGCCAAACCATTTGAACCTTTGGACACAGATGGACTGTCTTGGCCTCACAAACACATTACAGTTAGGCACACACTGAAACCTATTCTACTGGCTACAATAAACTGCTTCTTACAAGCCTAATTTCAGTGGGGAAAATGCTGTGGCCACTGGGGTAGGCCTCTGTGGGAGCATACTGGCAACTCTTGAGTTATAACATTTGGGGCCTTTTAGTTTAGAAAAAGAGGCTAGTAAAGACGAACATGGCACTGGAATGCAGAACGTGAACAGGGAGGCGTTTTTCTACTTCTCTCATAATGTTAGAACTTGGGGCCATCCAATGAAGCCTAATGCTGTTAGTTTCAGGACAGACAACATAAGTTGCTTTTTTGCACAGCACAGTTGCAGATATGAATATTGCACAGTTTGAAGCGACTGGATTCAAGAAAACTGACTCCTTTTGGAAATGAAGCATTGTCCAGTCCAATATTTATGTATGCAACCACTGCTTCCCGGATGTTACTAGCCCAGAGATGGAAATCTACCAAAGAAGAATGGCAGATCAAATCGATGGACTATGCCAAAATGGCAAAAATGACCGGAAGAATTAGGAATCAGGAAGACCAAAATTTTAATAAGGAATGGGGAAAATCTATAATTTATCATAAAAACCATTGTAAACAATTAAAATTATTAGTAGGATTAGAATGATACTTGTAACTGTGTTGGACTATGGTTGTAATGGAGATTTAATAGAACTGGATTAATAGAGAAGATGCAGGAGGAAAAAAGTTAATGTAAGCACCCACAAAGGGGAGGAGGGAAGTTCATAGGAATTTATGGAATTCTTTTTTTGTTTTGGTTGTTTGAAGGTTGTTTGTAAATTCCAAAAATTGGAAAATTAAATAAAATTTTCAAATAAAAAAGAAATGAAGCATTGTCCAGACCCACTGAGATATTATTCAACTTTTACTAGCAGAACTCTTCAAGACAAAATAAAAGCATCAAAGATACATCAAAAACATCCATACAATGTCCTGTGTTGTCCAGCATAAGCTCAGCATTTTAGAAAATTTTAAATAATCCAAACAGACCTAGAAGTAGAGGTCTGTCTCTCCCCACAGCCTGCTTTCCAGCCTCCATTGGCTTAGGCTGTTTGCTCTCCCTTTAGGAAAACTTCATTTATATCCTCACTCCATGGTGTTTGGGAGACCATCTCAAAATGGAGATTTTCAACTCAATATCTTCATCATATGATCTAAAGTTACAACACTCACATGTTAGCTACCAGAGAACAACAATCATTAACTCAGCAAGAACTCAGTTATACTTAGCAATCAATTACACTTAACAAGCACATAGCTAAACTTCAGAACTCAGTGCTCCAAGAGGCATTGGTGGCTACCAGCTTCATACTAGCTGCTGGGGATTTCAGGTGGGAGTGCTGCAGTGCTCAGCTCCTACTTATGAACTTTCTGTTTACATCTAGTTGGCTATGGTGAGAACAGGATGTTGGATTAGGTGGACCTTTGGTTCTTCTTATGTTTTTAATTGACTTCAGTGTGAGAGAGCTCACCCAAAGATCTTTATGAACTTACAAAGTCCAGTAACTTAGACTTTGTGTTATACTTTGGAATGCAGAGGCTAATTTAATTTAATGCACTAATTTAATTTCATTACCCTCACCACGTGTGCTGGTCCGGGGGGGAGGTTACCGTGGGGCGAGGTCCAGGACCTGAGTTGAGGGTCGGCAGACAGTCCTCCTCGGGCGAAGCGGGGTCCACAGAGGGAAGCCGGGCAAGGACAGGAACTCTGGGGGAAACAGGACTGGATGCTGGCCGAAACAGCTCATCAACGACGTTGCTCCCACAACCTGGGACAAGGCTGACTGGCCTTTATCTTCTCTGAGGCCAGGGGCGGTCCCGGCCCCCAGGAGACCCGCCTCTCCTGGCCTTAAGGCGAGCACTCCTCCTGGGAGAAACCAGTTCCCTCCGCCTCTCTGCCCTGAGCCTCTGCAGCTCAGGAGAGGCTGGAGGGTTACTGGACCCAGGGGGAGACTCACCTGCAGGCACTGAGTCCTCAACCACCTCTGGAGCCAGAGTGGAATCACCTGGTTCCTGCTCCTGAGGATCCGGCACAGGTGCAGGCACTTCAGAATCAAGGCCCTGCCCCAGTTCAGCTGGCCCTGGAGGCGGGGACTCCTGTGCAGGCTGGGATTCCTCTGGTTCAGCCTCTGAATCAGATTCCCAGGCCATCACACCACGGTAGAGTTCTTGATTCTTACTTTTAACAAGAAAATAGAATGGCCAGTATGTAAACTTTAAAAATGCAAATAAAATAAAAAATCAGGAAAACATTGTGGAGCAGGTGGGGGAAGATGACAAAAAAATGCAGACTGCAATCCTATACACACTCACCTGGGAATAAGGCCTATTGAGCTCTATGGGATTCACTTTCGAGTAGACATATGCATAGCACTGTGCTGTCAAGCCAATGTTTCTTACTGCCTTATGTTTCTTACTAACTCATCCTTGCAGACAGCTTCAGCTTCACAGAGTGTCATTACTTCAGAGCTCTCAGTAAAGGACTGAATTCTCTAGCCCCTGTAAACAAGGGCAAAATGGGCACTTTCATGCGCTCGGTGCCATGAAATTTGCTTTTCTTTTATCTGCTCTGCCACAGGAGCTGACAACTGCTGGGAACTTGAGTACTGCAAGGAGTCAGGCTAATTATAGGGTGGCTATGCAGGTGAATACAATAAAATTTTATACATCTGAAGTCTTCTAAAAGACTGCCAGCTCGTCAAGCACAGTGTGAGAAATTTTGCTAATGGGGCTGTTTAGAGGCATCCCTCCCGTGATTGATGTTGCATTTCCTAGGCTAGCTTTGATGCCTTTTCCGGCATCGGCCTCATGTGTCAGAGAACACCCTGCCTTAGAATGGCACAGGGTTTCCAGGTGACCAGAACAAAAACAAAAATTGGCAGATCCGGTTTCCACAATGCAACCATTATTATTATTATTTTACTGTGCCCACCTAAAACCACTGGGCTCTGCCCCTCCTGGTACTACCCATTCCCCAGACCTGCTCTAGACTCTGCCCCCCCCCAACTGGACCAGATACCAGGGTGTTTTGGTGCAGAGCTATGACTGGAATGGTTCCTATTCGCCTCTCCATCCAATACTGTAACTCCAAATGGAAGCAAGGGGAAAGATGCAACGCAGCGAGAATTGTGTTTAGCAGAAAATAGAGGCTCCTGAAAAGTTTTACTGACAGCAAATAAGAATCCCAATAATCAACCCCCCATATAGCAGTAAAAATTGGCTATAGAAATAATTCCCTCTATTGTCAACGGTGCCTCCTTTGTTCCCAATGTAAGTGACTTGACAAGGATTTCCAAGCAGAGCGCCAGCCAAATTGAAAGCTTGAAGGGTGAGGATTAGCTGAGCCGAGACATGAATTATGTGGCATGCATTGGGATGGGGCAAAGGGGCAACCATGTTGCATGGGCAACAAATGGGTATTTCAGATTTTGGAAAGCAAGTGGCACCTGCTTGCATGCCATGATTCTGCAGAGGTACAGACTAGCCACTGTGCACAAAATTCAGCTTCCATTTTAAAAGGAAATAAAGTTCTGTTAACTTTTGAATAATATTGGTAGGGTAGGGCAACTGCTTGGGGAAAAATAGATATTTGGGGAAATAATACTTTTAGAGGTTAAGACCTACAAAGACAACAGACAGATGAACGTATATACAGTCATAAAAGGTAAAGGTAAAGGGACCCCTGACCATTAGGTCCAGTTGTGGCCGACTCTGGGGTTGCGGCGCTCATCTCGCTTTATTGGCCGAGGGAGCCGGCATACAGCTTCCAGGTCATGTGGCCAGCATGACTAAGCGGCTTCTGGCGAACCAGAGCAACGCACAGAAACGCCGTTTACCTTCCCACCACCTGTTTATCTACTTGCACTTTGATGTGCTTTTGTACTGCTAGGTTGGCAGAAGCAGGGATCGAGCAACGGGAGCTCACCCCGTCACAGGGATTCAAACCACCGACCTTCTGATCAGCAAGTCCTAGGCTCTGTGGTTTAACCCACAGTGCCACCCGCGTCCCTATATACAGTCATACCTCAGGATAAATATGCTTCAGGTTGAGCGCTTTCGGGTTGCGCTCCACGGCGACCCGGAAGTAACAGAGCGCATTACCCTTGGGTTTCGCCACTCGCACATGCGCAGATGCTCAAAATGACATCATGCCCATGCGCGGAAGCGGCGAAACACGACCTGCACACGCACAGACGTGCTGTCGCGTCTTGTGTTCTGTTCGGGATGTGAACAGGGCTCTGGAACGGATCCCGTTTGCATCCCAAGGTACCACTGTATATATTATCTCAATTCAGTTCACTATATCTCAATTTGCTTTGGGGGGGGGAACCCTCCTCCAATCAATTTGTCAGCGTTTTAGTGTACATTTATCTTAGTACAACTGCATGCAATTTTGCCTACACATTTTTGCAAGCCATTCTTCCTAATATGGTGCCTTCTGTCTCCTAAGATATGCACTTTTTGCAGGCTCTCCTGAATATACACACTTTTGTACACTTTTTTTGTTCGAGAACCACATCACAAACTTCAGAGCAGGGATGGGTGAATCTGTCAGTTTGGGTTCTCAAGGTTTCTCATTTTTCCACTCTTAAATTCAGTTCTCTACACTTCTGCAGCAATTTGTCAACTTTGATTTTTTTAAAACAAAACAAACAAACAAAAAAAAACCTCATGAAAATCCAGCATTTCAATGTAGATTTCGCCTTACACATTTTTGCAAGGAATTTCCCCTAATGTAATGCAGGACGAAATGGGGAAACGTGCTAAGAGGAAGGCACGCTTGGCAAACCCTCACCATGATCAACTCCCTCCCAGAAACCTACGTCCCCACTGTGGAAGGACATGTGAATCCAGAATTGGCCTCCACAGTCACTTACGGACTCACTGTTAATATCGTGCTTATGAAAGACAATCTTACTCAGCTATGAGTGATCGCAGCAGCAGCAGCAAGCAAAGAAGAAGAGGAAGAAGAGGAAGAAGAAGATGAATATTGCAGTTGATTCAGAAATTGCAGCTAATAGAATGTGTAGCTGCTAGGCTGCTTAGTGGAACCCCCAGATTTGAAAGTATTACACTCCTGTTGAAAGATCTGCACTGACTACCTGTTAGCCATGTTCAAAGTTTCGTTGTTGTCATTTAAAGTCCCAAACAGCTTGGTGCCAGAATACTTAGCAGACCAGCTCCCCTGGTGCAGACCAATCCACCCTTTATGATCTTTCAAGGAGACCCTACTGGTCATTCCAAAACCAGTGTGCTGTCACTTGGTGACAATGTGAAACAGCCCCTTCTTGGTGACAGCACCTATCCTCTGAAATGCCCTTCCTCAGGCAATTTGTGAGGCAGAGACAGTAATGACCTTTAAATATATCTTTAAAACTTTGTTTTGTTTTTGGACCCTGCTCAGTTTTATTTGCGATATTCAGTTGCATTTTCTTTCCATCTCATTTCTATTTAGCTTCTAGGAAATGTTATAGAATATTGTGTAGCTTTATTCTGTTTATGTAAACCACTTTGACATTTTTATTACATTAAGCAGTATTAAAACTAGCCCTCCCATTAGAGGCTAAACCAATGGTTATAACTTTTCATAAATATGCTTCATATGTTATGTATGTGTGGTACATAAACAAGTTGTCAGGATCTCTGCAGTAAGTCATTTTGTCTGGCCACGTATTCTGAAAACTTTTCTTGTTGGAAATGCCAGAAATTATCACAAGCTATTATTTTTCTTATTACCTGCTAAGCCAACGAAAAGATTATTCTTTTTATAAATGCACAAGCTCCACTTGACCTGGCGGATGAGTGGAGATTATTCCTGAAATGAACCCCATGCCGGTACTTTATTCTGACCCAGACAGAAAATAAGGTTATCTAACGTCTGTAATGAACAATGGTTAATTGACGTCTGTCGAAAAACTATATTCTCCTGAGAACGATTATACTTTTCATTCATATTCTCAGGTAAAGTAAATGAGGGTTGAGTGGCTATTTTACATCATTTCACAAAATGTCAAACAGTTTTTAGTAAACAGCCATCAGGTCCTCTGGTTTCTGTTTTTCCCTTTCCTGATCAGCTAAATGTTGTTTATTGCTTTCCCAAGAATGAACCTCATTCTAGAGTTGAGATCTTTATTTAACCGCTTTGGGGGATAAAAAAACACCTCACTATGCCCCCACCATCTCCCATTGTGGAGGAGTAACATGAATAAGGGCCTCAGATAATAATAACTGTCAGGGGTCCTTTATCTTTACCTTTATACTACATTTTAAAAAAGATTTTCCTTGAGAGAGTCTTTAAACCTCTTTTGTTGACCACCAGCATTACACTTTCCATTTTTAAGTTCAGAATAGAGTAGTTGTTTGGAAGACGATAACCAAGCATCCGAACAATGTGACCAGTCCAATGAAGTTGATGTTGAAGAATCATTGTTACAACACTGGTAATTTTTGCTTCTTCCAGTACACTGGCCTGTCTTCCCAAGTGATATGTAAAACATTTTCAGAGACACCGCTCATGGAATTCTTCAAGGAGTTAGAGATGGCGTTTATAAGTGGTCCATGTTTCACCAGCATACAATAAGGTTCCCTTCAGAAGGGGTGTAACCCCATCAAGAGCAGGTGACCTCCCACCCATCCGGTCTAGGGAACCACCCACTAACAGTGCCTCAGTCTAATGTGGATTGATCTATAGTTTGTTGGCTCTCATCCAGACCATTACTGAGGCCAGACACTGGTCCAGCACTTCCACTGCCTCACCTGCAGATGTAAAGGAGAAGTTGAGCTGTGTGTCATCAGCATATCGCTGACAACGTACTCCCAAACTCCAGACAACCCCACTCAGTGGTTTCATGTAGATGTTGAACAGCATGAGGAATAAAATCGAACCCTGAGGAACCTCACATTGAAGGCTTCATGAGACTGAAGAATGCTCCCCGAGTATCACCCTCTGGAGATGTCCGTCCAATTATATTAAATGTAAGGTAATCATTATAAGTACATTCAAAATCACAAATGTCAACTATATCGGGAAATGGTGGGACGTCTATATTTATTTTACTTCAGTTTGTTGTTGTTGTTTTGTTTTATTTTATGTACCATTGTATGATTTTAGCTTAGCTGATATCTAAGTGGAATTAGAAGGTCAAATTAACATTCTAAGTTAAACTAATTTAAGAATATATATATGTGTGTATGTGTGAAGTTAAATCTGTAATGACATTAATGAATTTCAACAAAGAATTTTTTCATCCGAGAGAGAAAAAAGGAAATGTCCATCCAAATAGGACCAGAACCATTGAAAATGGTGCCTCCCCCTCGGTTGATGGTATTGAAAGCTGCCAAGAGATAGGGGTCTCATTTCACCCTGACTGTATGCTGACTGAGGTAGCCATTTCCACATTTATAAGGGAAGGGCAAAAGGGTATCTGGCATTAAGCATCAAAGTAATTAATTGAATTCATATAAATATTCTAAACTTTCATTATTGAGACTGTGTTTAGAATTGCTCTGCTTTCCTATAATCCTTTCAGAATCAAATGCCCACTTGAATGGGGCCTTTTCAAGGCACAGTGTCTCTTGTGAGTCCAATTCTGAAAGTAACTGGTAAGGAAGCAAAAGGCATCTGTTCCAAATATAGGCAGCCACATAATCCAATTCTAACAAAAGACAAAATATGTGTTCTTTTTAAAGCAAAAGCAATTGGGTCATAAATTTTCCATACCACACACTTGCCATTCTCAATCTGTGGAGGGGAGAAGGGTTAGCACAAAGCTCTTTCCGTCAAAAGGTCCACAACCCTGCCTAGAATGGTTTAAATATCATGAATGGATACTTATTGGTTTATGTTATTGTCCATTCTTCTTCAGAGCTAGGCCTGGACTCCCTTATTGGAATAGTAGCAAGCTGTGCTATTTCTCTTCCTTTTTAAATAAGGAAAACAAAATTTACAACGACAAGGAAGGCGATAAAAAATTCTCACAGGCAATTCAGCACTAAATATCATTATCGTGATGCCGCTTCTCATGAATATCTACTGAGGCCTGATTTAAAAGGGGCGCTGGGAATATAACAAAATATGCACATGGCAGTGCTGATGCCCAGCCTCTCTTCTGAAACAGTTTGTCTCCGCAGCTCATGGGGCGGAGATCTGTGCATGCTAACATTGCACACGGTTTGTTTTTATTTACCCTCCTCCTTAGCCAAAAAAACAACAACAAAAAGCTACCAGAGCATCTCACAAATGTCAGGCATACCCTGCCCTCAGACTTACAGTCTAAAAGGCACAGCACAAAAGGAAAGGGTGTTAGGAGGGAAGAGGAAAACGCAAGCAGTCACTAGGCTTTAATTACAGAGTTCTTGTAATCACCTGAATTGGAGCAAGTTCAAGGGGAGGAGGTTACTGGTTGATGGTTGATGGAAAGAGCCATCTCTCTCTCCCTTTTCGATTTAGCAGGAAGGGTTTAGCTGGACGACAATGCAGTTGGGGGCCTGGTTTAAAAGTGAAGCTGGTGCACTGGTAAGTTTTTCTTAGAGACATGGCATCAAGTTTAAATCAGGCCCAAAAGAGAAGAGAGGGCTGTTCAGTTCCTGCACTATTACAAAGCAGCGCTATTTTGCAGCACAAAAGATCCACTTACACACACATCAAACCCTCCTGCTATAGTTAGTAATTAACACAATTTTCTGACTATACCAGACAGCATAATTGCCTGCCAGGGAAATTACTCTGATGACAAACAAACCTTTTGTTTCCCTGGGGAACAACCAGGATAGCACAAATCAAAATAAGGATTGGCTTGTCCACGAAGCCATGCAAGCAGACTGATTCGGCTGTTATGTTAGATGCAAGATAAATAAAATGCATCCTGAGCTCAGATGTCACGTTGCAAACCGTTCCCAGGGCTGTCTGCATCCCTTGATTCCAATGCGCAAGCATGCAATTTAGCGTTGACAAGGAAGGCAGCATCCTGAGGAGCCTATCTTTTCAAAAAGCCAGATTCTAGCTTTGAAGGAAGTGAAGACAGGCCTAAATCTGAGTGATGCCTAGTGAAAGCCAAAGGGAGGAGAAGCCAATTTTTAAAACTTTTTTTTTAAGCATTTTCTGACATAGCCAACAAGATCTAACATTATAATTTGAATATGCTTCCCTGGTTTTCTTTTCAGGACATATGAGCACAGCAACTTTAAAAATGAATTAAATTAAATTTGCGCTAATAGAAAAGTTCGGCCTGAATGAGAGCTCTTTGACAGTTCTATTCCTAAGCCGTTTTCCTTATATTTTTCATTGTGTATTAGATTATTAATAAGCGGTGCTCAATATTCTAGATAGCTTAATAGATGATGATCTAAAAGAAGTCACCTAATAATATAGATAGCCCATTGTTATTTGTATGTGCCCATTTAAGTTTTCCAAGAAATTATTGTTTAAGATCTAGTTTAAAATCAATAATAATAATAATAATAATAATAATAATTAATAATAGCAGGTGTTGTATCCCTTAAAAACCCTCATAACTGTCCCTCCATAGCCTCCCTTAGCAGGGTCACACAGCAGTAGCAGTAACGGTAGGTTCTGGTGAGATTTTGCATGAGATCTTGTGAGATCTTGCCAGAAGCTACTGCTGCTTCCACCACTTCTCCACAGAGGCATTCAGGCGCCACCTCTTGCTGTATTGCCACCTGAGGCAGCAGCCTCAGCCTGACTCATGGCCAGACCATCCCTGGGGGGCAGGACTCGGGTGCAAGGACTCAGCTACATTGGCAAAGAAAAAGCACTTTATATGCATTGTTGTCAGGAACTGGGTGGAGACCATCTCCCATCCTGACCATTCCAGGGAGAAGGGAGAAGAAGACAGTATAGATTTATAACAGGGGTTTGAGGGAGGTCACAGCTCGGAGGCAGATGAGGGGGAAAGCTGGGAAATCATGGGAGAGCCAGAACAACACCCAGCTGACACATTGTCATTCAAAAGCATTCCAGACCCTCCATCTCCCAGAACCCAGCAAGCCTTAAAAGGACACTTAGCTGTTAGAATTCCTGCTCAACAATCAATGGGATTGTTGTCTTTCACATGACGGTGTATGTTTTGATGTGGGAAGTGACGGAGACAGGATGTTTGTGTTACTGTGTTTCATGAAGTGGGACTATTGTCCTTTGTTCTTTCTCTTTGCTGTCTGAAGAGAGGGAGCCATGTTGCAGTGCTCCGTGTGTGTTTATATGTAAATAAAGTAGATTAGCCAAAATGCTGAGTTGCTGAGATCTGTCATGCAAACTGCGAACACTCTGCTGATCCCTAAGTGTGCTGATGTCTGTTGGCATCGGTCGCTGTGATGTTCAGGCTGAAGAAAGCTTTTGAAGCTCCCGAATGATTGACCAGGAGGGAGGGAACATGCCAGTCAGGCATGCCAGGGTCCTACTCGAGAGTAGGACGAGATCCTGACAATAGCAGCAGCTGTAGAGGAGACGAATGAAGAAGTGAGAGCGACAGGGTGTGAAGATTCACTTGGGACAGTGTCATTATCCAAGAGTTTAAACAGTGCCATCTGGTGTCATGGTGTTATATCGCATATACCAAACATATAAAACGTTCTTTATTTACCAATTGAGCTGAGTCCATAGCTAAGTGAATTCATTATGGCAAGATCCAAAGATATACATATGCTCATGCAAGCCTAGTGAAACTATTCATCTCTCCCCCTCTCCCTGGCCCATTTACTTCCATAATTTCAAAAGAAAAACAAGCCTTGTGGCTCATGGCCTTTGCATGCTTAATCTCCAACCCATGCCCTCCAGGTCTCTAGATCAGTCATCCCAAGATACCTTGTGAGGATAACATGAGAGGAGGTGAAGCCTGCGCAGCATCCAGATTTCATGACCTTCAATCAATTGAATACCTCCAGAATCAATTACAAGAAGCCAAATCTTTCACATAATATTTTTGCAGGGGAAAGATAATGAAAAGTGTTCATTAATGAGCATTACTGGCCCAAAATAAAACATACATTAGGACACTTCACTGTCTCCGTCTCGTAGCAACCAAGGCTTCCCTTCAGCAGTGCCTTGTCATCTCTAATTATCATCTCAAGAGGACTCTTTAAATCTTCAATAATTTATCTATAAAAGTTAAAGTGAAATTGTGAAACAGTTCTTCCCGACTTCTTATCAAGAGGGTTTTGTTCAGGCACACTCTCTAGATTCATTGTTGATGACACCCGTTGGCAACTTCAAATGTCTCTTCAAGATAGTTTAACGAAGGAGAAGTTTCTCTTTCAAAACAGAAAAAAGAAAGGAAGGTGGTGGTCCAAATTCTGGTGAGAAATTCTCCTAAAAGACCTAAAATATTTTCATAATGTCAAATGTGAAAGAAGAATCATACATAGAATCGAAGAGTAGGAAGGGGTTCCAAGGGTCATCTAGTCCAGTCCCCTGCAATGAAGGAATCTCAGCTAAAGCACCCATGACAGATGGCCATCCAACCTCTGTTTAAAAACCTCCAAGGAACAACAGTCCACCACCTCTTGTTCCACTATCAAACAGCTCTTACTGCCAGAAAGTTTTTCTGAAGGCTTAGTCGGAATCTCTTTTCTTGCAACTTGAAGCCATTGGTTCGAGTCCTACCCTCCAGAGCAGGGGAAAACAAGCATGCTCCCTCCTCCATGTGGCTGTGCTGGGCCCAGGGATGACCCAAGCAACGCGGTCCAGGTCTGGTCCCGAATCCAAGGGTTCCACGAGGAGTCAGTCCGACAGGTCCAAGGCAGGACACGAGGCAGGAAACCAGGCAAGGTCAGGGACAGGGTCTCAGGCAGGTTCTGGCAAACAGCAATGTTGCTCCCACAACCTGGGGTGGGGTCCAACAGCCTTTTATCTTTGTCAGGGTAACGGCCGGTCCTAATCCCCTGGTGACTCACCTACCTGTCTCGTCCGAAGGCAAGCACTCCTCCTGCGAGTACTCAGGTCTCTCAGACCTTAGTCTCTGCAGCTCGAGAGGTGTCGGTGGGTTACTAGACCCAGAGGCCACCTCAGCCTCCCCCAACCCAACCGGTAGTGGAGCAGCTGTAAGTGATGGCCCAGCTGAAGACAATGAGGTAATCCCCGCATCTGGAGCCAGGGCAGGCTCAGGCCCCTGACTCGGCCCAGCTGGTGCTTGTTGCAGGGGAACATGTGCAGACTGGGGCTCTTCAGGATCATGCCCCAGATGCCGCCTAAGGCAAGGGATCCAGTGCGGACTGAGACTCCTCTGGTTCCGAGCCCGAGCCTGAGTCCCAGGCCATCACAAAGGCAGCCTTTGAGATATTTGAAGATGGCTATCATGTCTCCTCTCAGTCTGCTCTTTTCCAGGCCAAACATAAACCAGGTCCTTCAAGTACTCCTCATAAGGCTTAGTTTCCAGACCCTTGGTCATCTTGGTTGCCCTCCTCTGCACACGTTCCAGCTTGTCAACATCCTTCTTAAATTTTGGTGCCCAGAATTGGGCACAGTATTCCAAGTGTGGTCTGACTAAGGCAGAATTGAATGATACTAGTACTTCCCTGGATCTGGAAACTAGACTTCTGTTGATGCAGCCTAGAATAGCATTAGCTTCTTTTGCTGCTGCCTCACACTGTTGACTCATGTTAAGCTTGTGGTTCACCAAGACCCCTTGGTCCTTTTCACACGTACCGCTAGTAAGCCAGAATGTGTGTTTGCAGCCACACCTATTGTACAGCTGGGATGGGGCACCTGTGACCCTCCAGATATTGTTGGGTGCAAACTCCCATCAGCCCAGCCAGCACGGCCAACACCATCTTGGAAGACCACAGGGTCTAAACCACTGAGCCTCTTGGGTTTGCTGATTGGAAGGTTGGCAGTTCGAATCCCTGCAATGGGGTGATCTCCCATTGCTCTGTCCCAGCTCCTGCCAACCTAGCAGTTCAAAAGCATGTCAAAGTGCAAGTAGATAATTAGGTACCACTGTGGTGGGAAGGTAAACGCACTTCTGTGCACTCTGGCCCTCATCACTGTCTTCCATGCACCAGAAACGGTTTAGTCATGCTGGCCACATGACCCAGAAAGCTGTCTGTGGACAAACACTGGCTCCCTCAGCCTGAAAGCAAAATGAGTGCCGCAACCCCATAGTTGCCTTTGACTGGACTTAACCGTCCAGGGGTCCTTTACCTTCACCTTTACACTGCATTCATCAGAGAAAAACTAGCATTAACAGATAAAGTGTCATATTGACAGGATGTATGAAATGCCCCCAAGGTGGAAAGGAATAATAGCTTGGGCTTGGTCAATGAAGGGTGGTCCACAGATACAAATGTGTCACTGCCCCCATTCTTATCCAACATCCCAACATTTTGCCTTCTTATTTCCAGTGCTTTGGAAGGCGGTAGACTCTCCTTCCTTGGAGGTTTTTAAGCAGAGGTTGGTTGACCATCTGATCATGGATTCCTGCATTGCAGGACTAGATGACTTTCAGGATTCCTTCCAGCTCTACAGTGCTATGATTCTATGAGCAGGGGCAGAGAAGGGGGCACAGTGGGGGCAGGCTGCCCTGGGTGTCACCACTGAGGGGGGTGTGACAAAATGCCGGGTGGCACTCACCGTGGGGCCTGCAGCACACCCAAGCCACGCATCTCTCCTGGGAGTGATATGGTGGCTTGGGTGCCTGTAGGCTCCCACTGACCCAAGCGGTTCACTAGCTGCCTCCCCCTCAGTTGTAGGGCGGCTGAGTGGGGGGAGGCAGGCAGACTCTTTGGAGGCCCTGTGGAGTGTCCTGCCCTGACTTTCTCCACCCCATGGCGATTGGCCCCGCCCCTGGGAGCAGGACACACATTCTGCCCCTGGAGCCCGATCAGTTTGCTCTGCCGCTGTCTAGGAGTATATTAAACAGTGATTCTGAATCACTCGGTAGCTGCATTTCTCTGAGGAACGACGATGGCTTTTACTGCATGCAAGAGTTCCCATATATACTATAGGTTTGGCACCTCCAACGCCAGCAGTGGCCAAAAACCTTACCATTTAGAATGAAGCAAATTAGAAGAAGCACCCAAGGTCCCGAGAAATCACTTTGTTAATGTCCATTTGTTTCTCAGCTCAGTTTATTTGGCAAATGCAACCTTTAAAAGGCAAGTGACAGCATGGCTATCTACCAGCGTTAACAGTGGAGGGTGAACGCAGGGGAGCACAGCTCCAGGACTTTTTTCCAGTAGAGAACACAAGCAATGGCATCATCTGCATCCTTCACGTTATGGCAAATGAACGAAGTGATGATGAGGCTTTCAAGTTTGTGACAGATTTGACCAGAGGAAGGCAGAAAATGAGGAAAACCATCAAGCTGCCCATGTCTTTTCTTTGATACGGTCCTACTTCAAACTAGCAATCTAAATGGTAGCACATTGAAGAAGAAGAAGAAGAAGAAGAAGAAGAAGAAGAAGAGGAGGAGGAGGAGGAGGAGGAGGAGGAGGAGGAGGAGGAGGAGGAGTTTGGATTTGATATCCCACCTTTCACTCCCTTTAAGGAGTCTCAAAGCGGCTAACATTCTCCTTTCCCTTCCTCCCCCACAACAAACACTCTGTGAGGTGAGTGAGGCTGAGAGACTTCAGAGAAGTGTGACTGGCCCAAGGTCACCCAGCAGCTGTATGTGGAGGAGCGGAGACGCGAACCCGGTTCCCCAGATTACGAGACTACCGCTCTTAACCACTACACCACACTGGCTCTCATCTTTGCAAGGTGGTTTGCATTTCGAACGAAAAGCTAGCAATTGAATTTCAGCTGGCAGGTGATCTTTTGTCAAAGGCCAATGTGCTTTATTATTGAACCTATGCAGCCAGCACCATTATGCTTGGCAGAGCTTATTCCCGGAATGCAAAGATTTTGGTTGTCGTAGAAAGGGCAACAAATGGCTACTTATCTAAGGAGAAGTGCTTGCGGGGTTTTATGGTGCCAAAGTAACTTGATTGGCCTTGACTCAGGGGGTGAGTCACCTTTTGATACTCTGCCTCAAGCAGAAAAATGCCTTGGCCCACCTTTGAGGACTTAGACCTCCCGTTGCTTCAGCAGAGCCACATTTCAACCCACAAGGAACCAGACACGCAGCACCGAGTCTGAAAACTGAGGGTGAAGCTGGAGAGCTGCAGGCTATAAGCGTTGCTGGTCGCCTGCCCAACAAAGCTGTGTCATTCTTACAAGGCTTCTCTGAGCACAGAGTCTTGAGGGCTCCATACGGAGACCATTGTAATTACTGTCTAAAATGGGTGTATCTGGAGCCAAGAGACAAAATATTATTAGCACATTCCATACCTCAGTTGTTTCCACTTCTGAGACTCTCTGATCTCTCTGTTGTTGCGGTTCCTTCGGTGAACTTTCCTCGTAATCTCTCTACATGGATTTTTTAAAGCTCCTCTAATTAGATCAGAAGCCTTTTTAACCCCTGCATAGGGTTTCCATGTTCTCGCAGTAATCGGGAGGAGAAAAACACAGAGGCATGGATGCAACGCCCAGTGTCTTTCTTATTATTATTAGAGGAAAGGGAAAGAAAAAAGCCTTAATGGAGTCTTGTACCAATATCCCTGTTCCGTTCATGCTTTACAGTGCAGCACAAAGTGCAGGCACTCAGCTTCCCTGTGACAGGTTGGAAATGAGAAATTTTAAGGGCTGTTAAGCATTCTAAAAATGTTCCCAGCGGACCCATATAAACTTAGTGCCTGAATTTCCGTAATTGTGGCACACTTGGAACACGAGAGAGCTGGGGGGTGTTATTCAATCGACTAATATTTCTAACTTCACCAGAAGGAGTATGTTAAACCTGTAGTGCACGAAATGTCACCAGGAAATGGAAGCTGAAATTTTCAATCTAAGGCTCGTTGGTGGGCAAACTGGAGGCAGTAGTCAGAAATGACAAGCAGTGATGGAGGGGCAGCAACAAAATGTTGCAGGGGATCCCCAGCTCCTTAACAGAGATGTGGCAGCACTCTCTGGGACCCCGGCACCCCCCCCGCCTCTTCCTCCAGTACTGTTGTTGTTTAGTCTTGTAGCCATGTCCGACTCTTCATGACCCCATGGAGAAGAGCACTCCAGGCACTGTTGTCTTCCACTGCCTCCCACAGTTTGGTCAAACTCATGCTGGTAGCTTTGAGAACACGGTCCAGCCACCTCGTCCTCTGTCGTCCCCTTCTCCTTGTGCCCTCAGTCCAGTGCTATATAATGCTTAAAGGTTCCAGATTAAAATCTGAATTTGATTGTTTTATTGGGTGAGTGTTTAGCATGAGAAGGAGATGTTTACTCTGCCACTGACTATGATGTTTAGCTTTAGCATTCTGTGAGATGTTAGGGGCTCAAGCCTTCCCTTTCTCCCCCTCCATTTTCTTTTCCTCCCACTTGGACCGTGTTTCATGGGTCAACTGCCCTCAATCACAGGCTTAATTGCTGGATCCAATGGCATGGTCCGAAGACATGTGAAGCAGCCCCCTTGCTGAAGCTAAGCAAGTTTGCTGGTTAATATTTTGATGGAAGACCACCTGGGAAACCTACGCATGCTGCCTTGAGTTCCATTAAATGATCTAGAAAAGGGCTGGTGGACCTGTGGCCCTCCCAGTGCTGTCGAACTACAACTCCAATCATCACTGATCAATTTGTCAGAACCTGGAGGGCAAAGGTTCCCCATCCCTGATCTAGGGTTGAGCAGTTAAAGTTAGGAGCGAGCAGTGCGGGAACCTAATTTGCTGATCATATTTTAAAAACTCACATATGCGAGGACCGAGTTCCGAAGGCCTCTCGTTCAGACTCGTGCACCACGTGCGCCTCAATTCTTGAGTCAGCCTGAGACCGTTGTGGATGCCATGGCCAAAATCAAAGCCCGTGATTTAAGAGGGAAGAAGAAGGAAGAGCTGTTGAAGCAGCTGGATGACCTCAAGGTGGAACTCTCTCAGCTGCAGGTGGCCAAGGTGACCGGTGGAGCAGCCTCCAAACTCTCAAAGATCTGGGTGGTTCGCAAATCCATTGCCAGAGTGCTGACCGTCATTAACCAGACCCAGAAGGAAAACCTCAGGAAGTTCTACAAAGGCAAGAAATACAAGCCTCTCGACTTGCGGCCTAAGAAGACACGTGCCATGCGGTGCAGGCTAAACAAGCATGAAGAGGGTATGAAGACCAAAAAGCAGCAGTGAAAAGAACGCCTGTACCCACCTCAGAAATACGCTGTGAAGGCATGAGCCCGAACTGCACCATTCTGATCATTGACCAGCATTTTCCTATTAAAGGTGTTTGGGCTGTTTTAAAAAAAATAAAAAAGCAGTTTCACAGCGTTAAAAAACAACAACTCACATATGCATTAATGGGATCTGAACCATCCAGGAGCAAGAAACTTTGGCTTGTAGCTCATCAAAAACATCAACCTCGTGATATTAATGATCTCGGTGAATTGGGCAAGGGGGAAATATAATTCAGTCTTCCCACCCCTGCTGCCCAACAGCAAGGCAGAAACACACAGACACTAGCCAAGGGGCTTTAAAATAAAAATAAAAATCCAAGAGTATCATTTGCTTAACAGGCAACCCTTTTACTGCTGATGCCTCAGTGAATCAACTCCTTCCTTAGCCTAGCGAGCAGAGACTGCTGCAATGATTGCTCTATTCATGGTGGATTAGGCTATTAGAGGCTCTATGCCTCCCTCCAGTGTTGGAGGCAGTAAGCCTCTAAATGCCAGTTGTATGGAATCACAAATAGAGAGAGTGTTTTTGCACTCCTTCCCTGTGTGTGGGCTTCGCATAGGTCATCCATTGTGAGAACAAGAGACTGGACCCTGAAATTACTTGTGTTTCTGAGCTATACTTTAGAATTTTTGTTACATTTTGGTCTCCTTAGATTTTATTTCTTGGGAATATATATCTGCAAACTTTAGCATTCCCGTGAGTATTCTTGTTTGTCGGTGGCTTCATTTTGGCTACAGACTTGTCAGCGTTCACCACCTGAATTCATTACTAAGAGTAATGCTTAGTCATGTCTTCATCAATCGTTAGTGAGGCTCTTGAAGCGCCAGAGGTTTAAAGGCTTATTCCACATGCAGATGGGCACTGCAATAGCAAGCGCAGTTGCTTTGATTGACTGATTGTAATATCCTGCTACATGCCTTGAAAAGCCTTAGAGGGCCCAACGACAATTAAAAGTTTAATCAATGCAGTGCAATAAAGGGAGGGGGGAAATGATGTAAATCGTTCTTGCACATTCACCTTTTCTCAAATGCTCGCTGGAACAATATCCTAAATGACTTCCTAAAAGACAAAGATTTTACATAGGATGTCCTGCCTCTTTTGCAGAAATGGCTTGTGAGGTGGGGTGGAAGCAACTCTCTATGGAAGGAGACAATCATTCAAGGATAGAATTCTAGTAGCAGCACAGTGGACAGAGGACAGTGGAACTACGATAAGGTGTCATTTGGAGTAGTAAAACAATCCTGCCATATACTGTATTTTTCACTCTATAACACGCACCAGACCATAACACGCACGTAGTTTTTAGAGGAGGAAAACAAGAAAAAAAATATTCTAAACGAAATAGTGGATATATGATTTTTGTGGTTCATGCTGTGGCCACAGACATGTGATCTGACAGTGAGTTTGGAGTAGCCCAATGCAAAAATCCTGAGGATCCATGTGAATCCATCCTTTGTAACCACAGAGGAGGGAAGGAAGGGGAACCATGGATCCTCTGCTCACGACTGCAGCAGATCTCCCCCGCCACCCGCAGGCATTCGCTCCATAACACGCACAGACATTTCCCCTTGATTTCTAGGAGGAAAAAAGTGAGTGTTATGGTGCAAAAAATACGGTATTTGTACAAGTAGCCCTAGCTGCCCTACACCTCCAGCAGCAATCGAACACCGTTGCTAATTTCCAGATAGTCTTTAAAGGCAGTGTTATAGTAGCTCAAACTAGAAGGTACCAAGGCAGGTGGGATAATGGATGGTTCATCCAACATCAGAAGCAGCTGCAGCTAGCATATAAGGTTCTCCTGGGCACAGATGCCACCTGGGTCTTCATGAGCGAGGACACCTCTGGTGAGAAGAGGTAAGCAGTATTGATGCTGCTTAGCTGGGTAGGGATGGGGCTGTATGGCAGCAAGTTCAAGACTGTATGGGTACACTGCAGTGGCAGTAGTTCAACCATATGGCCCTGATTTCACCACTGCCCCACCTTGCCCCAGGCCCACCCAGGGAAGGAGCAGTGATGCCAGTGTTTGGAGGGTAACCTTTGTCTTGTCTGGATAGAGCTTCCGTTTAACCATTCTCATCCATTCACCTGAGGTGCCTAACCAGGTTCAAATGAAAAGGAGAAACAGCTTGGTTACCGCCAACATACTGAAGACAGCTTGTCCTAACTGTCTATAGATAGCTTCTGCCAAGGTTTTCCATGTTAAAGTTCATAGGAGGCAAGATGGAACCTTGTGCAAAACCAACAGGACAAATACCATGTGGTGAAGCAGCGGTTCCCCAACGCCATCTTCTGGGTCCTGTCTGAGCAGTGGCGTAGCGTGGGGGGTGCAAGGGGTGCCAGCCGCACCGGGCGCAACATTTTTGGGAGCGCACTCGGAGCTCTCTGCCCCTACCTGGTCCTGGCTCACTCTCTCTCTCACAGTGCTGGCTGTGCGAATCTGATCCGAGCTGCCGGGTCGCCGCCCACTGTGGAGGGGGAGGGTGCCAGGCGTGCATTGCGGAGCAGAGAGAGAGCGAGGGAGGGACTATCTGGGGGAGGGAAAATGCAGCGGCCGCCCAGCGCAGAGCTGAGCGCAGGAGAGAACTACATCCGACCAGCCCAGTTTTGGAGGGAAGGTGTTAGTTGCGGCGGAGCCCTGGCGCCCCGGGAGGCTGGCCGGGCCGGTAATGGGGCTGGCCGGTGGCGCCGCTGCTATCCTGCGGACAAAAGGGCTGCCGCCCCCGGCCGAGCCCCCCCCCCCCCGCGAAACCAGGAGCAGCTCTCTGGTGCTCGAGGGCTTCGCAGGCCCTTCATCTCCCCTCCATTGGCGCCTCAGCCCCCAGCCCTGCCTGCGCGGCTCCTGCGTCTGGGGGCGCGCTCGCGCGGATGGGGTGCCGCTCCCCGCTTGCAAATGGTGCCCGTAAAGTCACATCAGAGACGCCCCCGGGACCCAGTTGCTGCCTTCTTCCCCGCCATGTGATTAAGCCTCGCACTACTTTGTGGCAGTGGTGTAGCGTGGGGGGTGCAGGGGGGGCCGGCCGCACCGGCCGCAACATCTGGGGGTTAGGGTTAGGGGGCGCAAATCCACGGGTTAGGGGGCGCAAATTACTTGCCTTGCCCCGGGTGCTGACAACCCACGCTACGCCACTGTGTCTGAGAGCATCACAGATCAGTGCCTCCAGGCAGCACAGAAGGGTACCATGGCCGATAACATCAGAAGCAGCTTAGAATCACAGAATTGTAGAGTTGGAAGGGAACACAAAGATAATCTAGTCCAGTTTACAGCCTAAGTTTACAGCCCCAGAGAATCAACAGGGTTATAATCCTTTCTCCATCTCCTGGCAAATATAATTCACCAAAATAAACAAAGCAGTTTTCAAAACACCTTGAAACCAGATTGACAAGGATCTAGAAAATCCTTTCAAGAAGTTCCTGAAGCTGCAGAACCATTTTGATTACCTTGCCCATGAATAGTAAATTTCAGACTAGTGGCCAGTAATTATTCCAACTAAATCCAGGCAAGCCATGTGCTAATTTAAGAAACAACCGGTGTAGACAAAATCTCACAGAGGCTTAGCTACAGATCAGTAATTTCAGAAAGCTGTGGCCTTAGTTTATTCCATTTGCTTCACCTCATCTCATAGCTTTATTCCTGGTTGCAGGACCAAACTCTGGTTATCCCAGCCACATTCTGTTATTGCAGTTATTGATGTTCTTCCAGTATTAACAAGTTGGTATGTTTAAAAACATGGGTGGCGAACACCAGTTGTTTGGGAGAATAGACTCCTGGCACATTCATTAACATTGACTTACTTAAATTTACAGTTCTTAAGGAGCGTTGCCCGCTTTACATTGAAAATAAATAATTCTTCCTTTAAAAAAAAAAGTTAAAAGTATTGAAATACGTAAATTAAACCAATTACTTAACATATGAACAGCAAGCATCTACAGTGATTTGGTGGACCTCTATTGTTATAGGTCCCTATTCCTATCGTATGTGAGTGTGCATGCATGTTGCACACATATGTAAAAAGGAATGCTTGAGTCTGAATCATATACAAGCAGAAAGCAGGCTACTGAATCATGGGATGTGTGAGCAAAATATTTTGGGAGCTATGGATGCTCGATGTGGGCTAGATACAGCAGCTTGGAAAGTGCTCTCTCAGAAAGGTATGTCACTGGCAAATGAGAATTAAACTCTAATTATCACACTGGCATGTTTCAAAATTAAAAAATAAATAACAACATTCTCTACGACCGTCAGTGTCAAAACAATTATTTGCATGCTTGAGCAGATGTCAGATACTGTAGAGGCGTGTGCGCGCATGCAAATTTAAACAGAACATTTTTCTAAAATTGGAGGTATAATCTGTTACCTTAATTATAACACGTACACAAAACACAGTGGGAGGATTAGATAGGGCTTCTTTCTTTCTGTTTTTCTTTAGGTGGTGGCTTCTGCATATGCTCATGAGCACAGGTAAGCGTCAAGGGAATTGAAGGGGCGAAAGCAGGAGCATATGCCTGAGCAGATTTGCCTGGCTCCTTCCCCAACCCACCGCCATTGCTCAAGTAGGCTGTGCTAAACCCTTCCAGTCTGTAACCAGAACATAGCTGTCAACCGTCCCTTATTTGCCGGGAAAGTCCCTTATCCCAGTGCCGTGTCCCACTGCTGTCCCTTATTGATGATGTCCCTTAAATTTCCCGGGTTTCAAAGGAAGCAGCTCCTCTCCCTCCCTCCCTGCCAGCCAGGGAGGAGGGAGGCTCCAATTGTGTTGCTTGGCTGCATTGCTCACCCAATAAGGAGTCTAAGAACGACTGGGGGGGTGGAGCTTGCATGCTTTGTGCCGATCAAATCGGCCACGTTGCCTGGGAACTCGCCTTTGCTCAGTGCTTCCCAGCTGAGAGGTGACGGTGGTTTTCCTTGCTGCATCCCCTTTGCCGGGTTGCTGCGCTGTGGGAACCACCACTTGAGGCTTCGTTTGGCTGCTGGCTGGGCTTTCTGCCTTTGGCTTGGAAGGGCTCAGAAGTTGAACATACCTGTGCTCTGAAAATCCCTTATTTTGGCTGCTGATCCCTTATTTCCGAGGCTGCTGGTCCCTTATTTTCAAATCTGTAAGTTGACAACTATGAACCGGAACTCTCTAGCGACAAGTTGTGGCTCTCGTTCTGTTGCCCCTCTTGTATTACTCAATGCAGAAGATGCAACAGACTCCATCACAGCAGACTTCCTATCCTGATCTTGCATGACTGTTTTTTGTTTGTTTTTTAAAGTCGGCATTCTCACGAGGTATGTCCATCCCTGAAGATTCCTATAATTGTAGTGTAAGAACTATAATGCAACGTGTTTTCCAAGGGGTGGTTCATATTCACATGCACCTTCCTCGATTCCTCTGTATTACATTGAGTGTGCTGGGAAGCAGTAGTTAGAACGCTGGTTTTCTCTCTGCTGCAGTTTTTTCTGGGTGACCTTAAGCCCATCTAAGCAACCTCCAGTGCCAAGTTTACGTATAAGCTAAAGAAGCTATAGCTTAGGGCCCCACACTCTTGGAGGCCTCCCAAAAATTTAAAGAAAAAAAATCTGGATGTACATTCCAAAATATAAGATAAGTTCAACAATTACTTTGATGAAATACTTATTTTGTTATGTGCAAATGGCTTTAGATACCTATTCGATCCATAAATTACCATATAGCATATATTCAACACAAAGAAAACAGCGACAATTTGTTGTTGACAAAGGACAGCTGGACAAATAAAGGGACCCATTACCTTCAGTAGCTTAGGGCCTCATCAAACCTAAATCCGGCCCTCACAACCTCACAGGGCTTTTGTGAGGATAAAATGTGGGGAGGGAATCATGTACATTGCCCTGAGTCCCTTGGAGGAAGGGCAGGTTTAAAATGTAATAAATATTGTACGTGTGATGACTGCTCACAAGGTCAGAAGTCTAGATTCAGGTAAGTATCACCTTACAGACCAACTAAGTTTGTTCTGGTACAGTGGTACCTCAGGTTACATACACTTCAGGTTACATACGCTTCAGGTTACAGTCTCCACTAACCCAGAAATCGTACCTCGGGTTAAGAACTTTGCTTCAGGATGAGAACAGAAATTGTGCTCCGGTGGCATGATGGCAGCAGGAGGCCCCATTAGCTAAAGTGGTGCTTCAGGTTAAGAACAGTTTCAGGTTAAGAACAGACCTCCAGAACGAATTAAGTACTTAACCAGAGGTACCACTGTACCAGAGGTACCAGAATAAACTTAGTTGGTCTATAAGGTGATACTGGACAATTTGCATTTTTTTAAATTTTTAATTCAGAAGTATTCACCTGTTTGTTCTAAATATTTATACCCTGACTTTCTACCTGAATAATCCAAGGTGGCCTACAATAACAATACGTGCAAATCAGGGATAGCCAACATTGTGTCCTCCATGTCTTGATTGACTATCATCTCCGCCCAGCATGGTAAGGGTGATCTGGAAAAATCCACCCTGAGCTAGTAGGGAATTTTGGGCATGGCTGGGCAGGTTGAACAGGTAAGTTTAACATAAGAGCTGGAGATGCAAAGAGGTGGAGAGAACATTCTTTCATATGTGGTGGACTTGTAAAAGGGTAAAAGAGTATTTGGGAAATGATCTATAATGAATTGGGGGGAAATGTTTAAAAGTACTTTACCAAAAAACCCAGATTCCTTTCTTTTGGGGATAATTCAGACTGAAATTCCCAGGTGTCAAAAAAGGTTGTTTATGTATGCCACTACAGCGGCCCGTGTTTAGTTAGCCCAGAAATGGAAAATGAGAGAGGTCCCAACCAAAGTAGAATGGCAACTTAACTTGACGGAATATATGCAGCTTGCAGATTTAACATATAAGAGAACAAGATGAACATACATTTGGAGAAGACTGGAAAACGTTTATTGAATATATGGGAAATAATTGTGTACGGCTAAAAACGCTGGCAGCATTAAGATAAATACAACAGTGTAAATAAGTTTTGATGGATACAATAAGAATAATAATAAGAAGAAGAGTTTGGAATTGATATCCCGCTTTTCACTCCCCTTCAGGAGTCTCAAAGCGGCTAACATTCTCCTTTCCCTTCCTCCCTCACAACAAACACTCTGTGAGGTGAGTGGGGCTGAGAGACTTCAGAGAAGTGTGACTAGCCCAAGGTCACCCAGCAGCTGCATGTGGAGGAGCAGAGACATGAACCCGGTTCCCCAGATTACGAGACTACTTCTCTTAACCACTACACCACACTGGCTCCACAATGGAATACTGAATGGTATAGGTAAAGGTAAAGGGACCCCTGACCATTAGGTCCAGTCGTGGCTGACTCTGGGGCTGCGGCGCTCATCTCGCTTTATTGGCCAAGGGAGCCGGCGTACAGCTTCTAGGTCATGTGGCCAGCATGACCAAGCCTCTTCTGGCAAACCAGAGCAGCGCATGGAAATGCCATTTACCTTCCCGTCGGAGTGGTACCTATTTATCTACTTGCACTTTAACGTGCTTTCGAACCGCTAGGTTGGCAGAAGCAGGGACCGAGCAACGGGAGCTCACCCCGTCACGGGGATTCGAACCGCCGACCTTCTGATTGGCAAGTCCTAGGCTCTGTGGTTTAACCCACAGTGCCACCCGCGTCCCTAAACTGAATGGTATACTTTTTGTAATATATGCAGGGATTTGTGATATGTAAAATGAACCATGGAAAGAGAAGAAGGGAAGTCATAGATATCTTAAGGGTGTAAAAACAAGTACTTTGAATTGTAAAACAGAAAATTCAATAAAAACTATATACAAAAAACAACAACAGGTAGGTTTATAGCTCCAAAGCAGTGATGGAGAACCTGTGGTCTTCTACATGTTGCTAGACTACAACTCCCATCACCCCTGAAAATGGGATGATGAGTGGTGGACTCCAACAATACCAGGAAGACCACAGGTTCCCTGCCCCTAGAGTTAAAGTTGGTTTTTAAAAATACATTTTTCAGCCAAACACCCTCCTTGAGTACAGGGTCTCTTGATGTCGAGTCCAAGGGAAGAACTTGAACTCAATGCAGTATTGCCCAGTCTCGCTCTGCCAATGCAAGCCATCTCTTGCAAAAAGAAAAGGGGGTGGGAGGTTACTACTCTTCCGAGAAAATACGCTTTTGCATGCAGACACTGCAAATATGATACACATGTAAACATGGGGCAACACGGAAAGAGTTTTGAGGTTGCTTATTTAAGAAACAGGAGGGGAGTGAAGACACTGGAAGGGTCCCAAAAAGCGGTGGGATGACAGGGGGGAAAGGCAAGAAGAGCTCAAGGATTCTAGTAAGCATAGAAAGGCACACTTACACTCATGCAAATATATGCAGACGAGGCTCTTGCTGTAATCTCTCTGCCATACACTGCAGGAAGAATGCACTGTTCTGATTGGCTTGTGAACACACACGGTTAGAACACATGGCTTTGATTGGCTTAGGGTGGGCTGATTGACAGGGAGAGCTACCACTGAGCAGCTCCATTTTGCTGCTTCCCAGCTACACCCAAATGCCAAAGGTCACAGTTCAGACCTTATGCCAATTGTGTCTGAATTGCCACCATGAATAAATCCGCATGCTGAATTGCTCATTAAGAGTCTGCTAGGGAAGAAGTATTTTTCTTTCCTTCCTTTAATAATCCAGTAGGGGGAACAGAACAAAAAAGGTTTAACCCGCACAATGGATGCTTAATTATGCACTGCTAACAAGACTTATTTGCACTTGATATCACATTCAGTTTGCGCAATATAGCGAGGGACGATACCAACATCTCGGGGGAATTTATTGGGAGGCAATTATTTATTTATGATTGAGTGAGAATGAGAACACTTTTCTTTGCCTTCTCCCCTCAGTTCCATGACTGGCTTTCATTCAGAAGATGTGGAAGTAAACTAAATTGGGACCCGGGGAATGCGCGAGCGAAACGAACGGCAAAGTCATGCGTTCTCGATGTCAGGATGCATCTTTGCAGCCTTTGGAACTAATCAAGCGAAAGCAGAGGATTTATGTACCGAAATACTTTAAGAAGGAAGCTTAGATGAGTCCTAAAGCAATTTCGTTTGACATTCAGAGCTGGCGCAGAACATTTGCATTTGTCATGCGCCAATGCGACTCGTACAATGTTTCGAGGTTGCCATAGAACATAACATAGGATTCACCTTCTGCCTATCCATCCAGCTTGTTCTGTAGGGCTGACTGATTGTGAGCTAGCTGAGCAAAGCAGTCCTTAAAAAATACAGCTTTCTTTTCTTTTTTTAAAAGAGGTTTAAGATGATTTTTTTCTGCTGTAAGAGCTAGAAAATTATGTAAACAATGGTCAGAAACAAAGTGGGTTTGAGCAAGCTTTCCATTGGACACTGCATATCTCTGCCTTTTTCTATGGAGAGCAAAACAAAAAAAGCAGAATAAATCATGCAAAATATACTTATATAATAATGTGCTTCATTTACATAAGGCACACAAGGTTGCAGAATTCAGCTTTTCTTGATGTAAGACTTGATTGACACCTATTCTGATTCTGTTAGTGCAGCATATGGAAGCTTTAATAAAATTGGCACATACACAATCACTCTGAAATTACTTGACCACATTTACCAGTGAGTGGTATTAATCTCTTTCTACATCTCCATCATCAGTTTTCAGGCATAACTGATAATGTATGCATCTATAGACCATGATTTATAGTATGATTGGCAGAGGCAATGGTAAATAGTTTGGCTTGTTTAGAACGGCTGATAGGAGTCTGCAGTCTTCTTCCTTGCAGGATGGTAAATGAATTGGACTATATTTTAAAAATGAAACCTAATAATGAGAAAGGGGGAATTTATGACAAGGGATACGGCAAACTATTGGGACAGCAGTACCTATGTGTATTCAGGTGCCACATGCATAAAATGTTTATTTTGGTTGGATATTTTGCTTTATTAAAACAAGACTGTAAACAGGAAACTGGCATAATTTTCTTTTCTTTTTTCTTTTTTAAAAATATTTTTTATTAACCGACCAATCAAATCAAATCACATCACATAAATTCCGAATTACAAAGCCGAATTTTAGAAATTTGTTGGGGGGACCCATATTTCAAGTTCCGAAGGGGGATTCCGATCATCTTCTTGCTGCTGCGTTAATATCCACAAATCTGTCCAAATAATGTTCATAATTCTATCCAATCTTATCTTGCTGTTTCCACATCTCGTCTTATTCGTATATTTTTCTTTTTTTCTTTATGATCTCTTCTGATAATCTCCTTAAGCAGGTAAACACCAATTATAATCCTGTGTGAATTTTCCGTTCGTCCAATCATCATATCAAGATGGTTTCCATATATCATCACTTTCATAAATAACAGCACTCTTTCCATCATTAATCTCGCAAATCTGTCGCTCTTTAGTCCCTCTGAGGAGGCTCACCCACAATATAAAAACAGTTCTGTTCCTCCTCCCAGACATAAGTCTTCCGACAGAACTTGCCGAAATGGCGACAGTATTTTTTGCTGCGTCATTCCAAAGCTCTTATGCTTTCCACGATCTTCTTGAAACATGCTTTGGTTAGAAAATTATCTCCACACAGTCTTAAATCCACAGCTTAAGTCATTTAAACAGCATTTCTGACTTGTGACTTGGGGGGGGGGGGATTCTTGGTTAATCACATAGAGAAAAGAAAGGAAAGTTTTTCCCCCTCCCCCATCCAGTCCCATTGCCGAACATACCGAGCCTTGGTGTGTCTTCTCATGATTTATTCCTGTCCCTCCGACCCGTCTTGTTTATCAGAGATCTCTTCAGTTAGCAGTCTTTACTCCCCCTTCTTCCTTGAAATATGTGCATTAGCTTCCTCCTAATTGTTTCTTTTGAAGTTGCTGCAGCTAGAGGAGTGAATCAGAGACAGCGTCCAGGAGCACCGAGATCCGCACAAGGGCTTTCTGCCTGGGGCCCCCATCCCCACAAATTCGGGGGTGGTATAGGGCCCAGCAGGCAAGGGCAGTCCCCCCCCCACACGCTTGGGGGGGCAGGGAGGCTGTTTACTCCCATCACAGCCTCTTAATTACCTCATGTGGGTCAGAGAGATGTTATTGTCAGCCATCTTCTGATGCGCCCCTAGTGGCCCCCCGGAAACTGGCATAATTTTCAACCTATTCTTCTGTGTAGGTGACAATTTCTCTGCCCAAATAGGTAACTGACCAAAACAGGAATAAAACATCCACAAATTTCTGAAGTACATAAAACACTTACCAAACATAATGTACAATGCAAAAAAAAAAGAAAAGAAATAAAATTGCACTCATTCACTAAGATGCTGTGAGAGTGCATAAAACAAGGGTACTAACCCACCTTGGCCAATGTGCGGTTTTTAAATCAATTTTTTCATGCGTTTAATACTGCCAGTCCTTTCTTAGGATCAATGTGTAACATTCTCCTTTTATTCTTTGTAACGCAAAGGGACTCAGCAGGGCTGAATACCTTCTCGAGATTCAAGTTGCCCTTCGAACAGGCTGTATGTCCTCAAGTCCTGTCCCACCTACTGTTTCCCATAAATCACTTGGCAGCGCCACATTGTTCCAGCTCTATATGTTTTCTAGCACCCACCAAGAATGCCATTTGGGAAGGCAGAGGGACAGTCCCCTCCTGGGTCGCAGCTGACACTCGCTCGATTCTACATGCACTAACCATGCAAGCCAAGAAACAAACTCCTTTGTATACATCTTTTATACAATCACTGTTTGACCTCGGTTGATAGCACTGCTGCTATTCTTACAAAATATAATAATTAACTTGGCTTCTCACAGCGAGGGAACTGCCAGAAGGCCCTTGGTACTGGACCTCAGTGTCCGGGCAGAATGATGGGGGTGGAGACGCTCCTTCAGGTATACTGGGCCGAGGCCATTTAGGGCTTTAAGGGTCAGCACCAACTATTTGAATTGTGCTTGGAAACGTACTGGGAGCCAGTGTAGGTCTTTCAAGACCAGTGTTATATGGTCTTGGCGGCCGCTCCCAGTCACCAGTCTAGCTGCCGCATTCTGGATTAGTTGTAGTTTCCAAGTCACCTTCAAAGGTAGCCCCACCCAGTAGTCCAAGAGAGAGATAACTAGAGCATGCACCACTCTGGCGAGACAGACTGTGGGCAGGTAGGGTCTCAGCCTGCGTACCAGATGGAGCTGATAAACAGCTGCCCTGGACACAGAATTGACCTGCGCCTCCATGGAAAGCTGTGAGTCCAGAATGACTCCCAGGCTGCGCACCTGGTCCTTCAGGGGCACAGTTACCCCATTCAGGACCAGGGAGTCCTCCACACCTGCCCGCCTCCTGTCCCCCCAAAACAGTACTTCTGTCTTGTCAGGATTCAACCTCAATCTGTTAGCCACCATCCATCCTCCAACTGCATCCAGACACTCACACGGGGTCAGTGGAGGCTGGTCCATTTTGGTGATGGAGCACTGTATTATCAGCTAAGGACAGCTGGCCTTCAGCCAGCACCCACCTGCCTGCCTTCTTACAACCAATCAGGGGATGGTTCGGCCCACCATTGGCTCTAACTCCACTTAATGCTGGCCAATAGGCGTCAAGCAACAATGGAATGGGTGCCTACATGCAGACTTCAATCATGTCTGCTCCAGCTTCCAAACTTCCAACATTGAAAAGGAAGAGTTGAAGGGAGCTTCTAACCACATTCAGCTGAACACATATAGAAGTCTCATCATGACTGGGAACCCTGAAAACTTAGGACAGGGAAACTGAGGGAAAGTGCAATTCATAGGGACTCCTTCCTCCGGCACACCTTGTGTCTACATGGGTTCACAGAACACATTAAAAGCGAAGGGGAGAAGGTGCATCTCCCAAGTCTTTCTGTCCATGTTCAGGCTGCATAGACACCATACACACACACCCCCCAAAAAAACCAAACATGGGAACTGTAATTCCCCCCCCCAATGCTACAATTTCCAGTACCCTTAATTACAGTTCTCGGGGTTCTTTTTTTGGATCACCTTCTTACCCAGTTGATAATAAGGTGATCAGGGTGGCAATGTGCAACCACTCTGCAAAATTTAGTTCAGCCACTCACATCTATCCACAACCTTTCAGCCTTTTTGCTGGGTTGCCAGTAAGTGTGTATGACTTGGGGCCAATTTCCATCATGTCGAAAGGACATCATATATCCATGTGGCAAACATCCTCCCTGCAGTTCAAGGGCTTGAGGAGGGGTGGCACTGTAGCCAAGCAGAATTTGTAAGTCCTAAGCACAATGGTTCTCTGTATCCTAGGGAATCTTTGGATATTTAGAATCATGGAATCATACAGTTGTATGGAAAGGGTCCCTAGGGTCATCTAGTCCAAACCCCTGCAACATAGGAATTTCAAATAAAGCATTCCAGGCAGATGGCCACCCAACCTCTGCTGAAAAACCTCCAAGGAAGGAGAGTCTCCCAAGGGAGACCGTTCCACTGTTCAGAAGCTCTTGCTGTCAGAAAGTTTTTCCTGTTGTTTAGCTGGAATCTCCTTTCTTGCAACTTGAAGCCATTGGTTCGGGTACTACCCTCCAGAGCAGGAGAAAACAAGCTTGCTTCTTCTTCCATGTGACAGCCCCTTAGATATTTGAAGATGGCCATCATAGCTCCTCTCAGTCTCCTCTTTCCCACCCAACTTCTCCTTATTCCATGGTCTATGCTCTTTCCTTCCATAAAATCTTCCATTACAAAATGAAATGTTGAGGAGGTTGCTAAGCAATAAACTTGGCAAGCTCTCAGCATCTATCAGAGAAATGATTCATCCCACGATTTGTTGCGTGCCCCATCTTAGAACTGAGAACGTCACTCAAAGAACATCACTAAAGACTGGTCCCTAATGGAGGAAACCAAGGCCTTGACAGATAAAGAAGGAAAAGGCAACTATTTTAAAATAAGTAACTTAAGGAGGAGAAAAAGAGCTGGAGAAAGATTACAAAACTTGGGTTTTTCTGGCTTCTCAGTACATTTGAATTTAGTGTGGAGTTTTAGCCTTGATGGTTTAACACCTCACTCCAGGTATGCAGCAGTTTAGAGTTCTCTTTCAAGCAGGAAGAAAAACATTTTAAAGCTATTAAACCAAATGAGGGGAAAATACTAGTATAACCTTTTACTACCACTCACAAATGCCTAGTGGGTTGATCTAATATGCAATTAAATATGTTCCATTTAGCAGATGAAAGCCATCATCTTGCAAGAGGCTATAATTATATTGGCTGTATTTACCAATAAGTATTTTTTGTTGGGTAATCTTTTCTGTCTATCCATCTCTAAATGGAGCTGAGCTGATAACAGTAAATACTTTGATGAATGTCACCTTCTTACTCTTTTGGTGAGTTTTTTGGGCAGACCATTTGATACTTTCAGTTTATCAGCAAAGCAAAATTAGGTTTCTTGTAGCAATTAACTCAAATTTTGAGCTCACCTACGTGTGGTAACTTCAGAAAGAGTTCATTTAGCCTGTGAGTTACATGTGGAATGTGGTGAAATGGGTGGATTATAGGAGTGGAGGAGAAACCCGTTTGGATAATGTGAACCTAACTTGTCCTCATTTCCAAAACCAATATGCAAATAGGAAAACAAGTAGCTTTGGAAATTTGTACTTCTCAAAATTTTGTGGTGCAGTTCTCTAACCAAAGCTGTGCACAAAAAGCACACAATTGAAAAAGAGTGCACACAAAAATATGTATGCGAGAGAAAATAATATACCACCTTGGCACCTAGCAGTGCCAAGGCTTTGGCCATCTTTCAGCTTCCACTGACCCTTGTGCAACTCTTCCTCCTCTCTGGTTGAGGCAGGAAGTTCAAGTTGGTATGCATTGCCATCCCCCTATTTTATCTTCACAACAACTCTGGTAAATGGTAAATCTGTAGATGCTGGGTTCTCTCGGGATCTCATTTTCCCACTCTTAAGTTCAAATTGCCCCATTTCTGCATTGGTTTGTGAATACTTATAAAAAGTCCAAGAGGAAATTCATATGTGTGTACAAGCAACTTTCTCCTAATATACACATTTATGTATGAGATTTTGCCTAAAATATGTACATTTTATATTTACATTGTTTTTGTATATTATTTTCACTCACATAGAGCCTGTGTGGCGTAGTGGTTAAGAGCGATAGACTCGTAATCTGGGGAACCAGGTTCGCTTCCCCGCTCCTCCACATGCAGCTGCTGGGTGACCTTGGGTCAGTCACACTTCTTTGAAGTCTCTCAGCCCCACTCACCTCACAGGGTGTTTGTTGTGGGGGAGGAAGGGAAAGGAGAATGTGAGCCACTTTGAGACTCCTTCAGGTAGTGATAAAGCGGGATATCAAATCCAGAACTCCAAAACTCATACACATTTTTGTGCGCACTCTTTTTCAAATGTGTGCTTTTTGTGCCATTCCAGGTTTTTTTGCAGGCATTATCCTCTGCACACCCACATTTTTTGCAGGGCACAGAGTGGAGGCCCATCCACAAGTGAGGCCAAGTATAGGGATATCTCAACTGCTTCCAAATCTTGTGCAGCACCGTGGATTTCAGGTTTAGATTGCTCTGTAAGCTTTTAAATTCCTCCCCGCCTTGCAGTATTTAATAATAGAATAAAACCCAGCCATCCTTTATCATCTTTAGTTTTTCATTTATATTGTTTTGGAACCATTTCTTCTCCGAATGCTGAGCCCACATCTTTAAAGTGAATTAAGCCAGAATCTGCTGTATAACTGTCTTCCCCACAGCAATTTCCCAAACATAAAATGTAGAGTTGGCGGCAAAATTTCTATTGACCTGAAAGGGACTGGATGATGCCTGTCTTGTTATGGCTTAAAACATATATAATTGTCGTCAGCAAACTCCTTTCTGCTAAGGGATAGAACTGCTGCGATGGCGAAGAATAATCATTAACATTTGGACTGTTCGTAAGCATGGTCAATCATATAATAATGACAATCGCTGTAGATTCTGTAGTGAAAGATGAGACTTTATATGATGGAGTGAGGATCGCAAAGAGCCTAGGATGGGGTAGCCAAAGTAGCCTCCAGATGTTCAGGGAAGACTTTGGTTTTTTGAATTTGGCCCTGTGCAAGGCCAAAATTCAGCACCTCCCCCTCCCTTCTGCCTCTTGCCTTCTGTTCTGCTCAAGGTAAAGGTAAAAAGGTAAAGGTAAAGGAGGTTAAGTCAACTATGTGGTTGTGGCGCTCATCTCACTTTCAGGCTGAGGGAGCCAGCATTTGTCCACAGACATCTTTCCAGGTCTAAACTGCTTCTAGTGCAACAGCATACCATGACAGAAGCCAGAGTGCACAGAAATGCCGTTTACCTTCCCACCAGAGCGGTACCTATTTATCTACTTGCACTTTGATGTGTTTTTGAACTGCTAAGTGGGCAGGAGCTGGGACAGAGCAATTACAGCTCACCCCGTCATGGGGATTCGAACCGCTGACCTTCTGATCAGCAAGCCCAAGAGGCTCAGTGGTTTAGACCACAGCGCCACCTGCTCCAACTGCTCCAACTGAGAGAAACAGCAGGAAGTGGCAGAGCACCTCACTTTGCATGTAGAACAGAGGTCCCCAAATTTATTTGGCCTACTGCTCTCTTTTCAGAGAGAAAGAAAATTACTCAGCACCCCCCTGGCTCAGTTCAATCTGCCCCAGGGGTTGGGGCCAGCACCACAGCCCACCTGCCATTGGCCAAATAGGCAGGCAAGCTGTGATCCACTTCCCAGGCCTTGGTGAAGCCGAAAGGGGTTTGCCCATGCCCAGGTATCTCCCTCTTTACTAAATACTGATGTAGAAGCTCCTAGGTCCAATTCTAGCCACCTCCAGATGGATCTCTGGATAGCTGTTGCCCATCAGTGTAGTCAGTACTGTGCTATGGACTTACTTATTATTAGGCAGCTTCCTATGTTCATAAAGGAGAAATGGTCTTAGCAAAGTCACTTAAATAACACAGTTGGGTCCAGGGAGAAAAGTCCTGATAACGCTTTACTGACGAAACTGAACAAAACCATGTATAATTTAAGGAGGAATGCTTTTATCTCTCTTAGTTCAAGCCTTGTACACAACAGGGAGACCTTCATTGAAATGTGCCAGGGAAAAGCTCCTTCAGGACTACTCAGCCAATCGCAGAATGTGTTCTCTCAGTGAGGATTGTGACACTCTGCTTGGTTGCTAAGCAATACTTCCACTACCACCCTCTTGCTCAGTTGACATACTAATAGCGGACTGAAACCTTAAGTCACACGTACAATGGCATCTGCTGTTGTACTTCCAAAAGAGAGAGGGTAGAGAGAAATTGCACACAAAGACTAGGAACAAGAGAGCATGTGGCATTGAAGTTTGAGGGGAGGAGAAAGGCAGGGAAATTAAGACAGATAACTGGGGTTGTGGGCCACAGAAGCAAAGGCATGGAGGGGTCAAAGAATTGACAGGATGGTGTGGGGCTAGATTTCATGTACTAATTTTAGACATCCAGCTGTTTGGGCAATTTGAGACTTCAGATCTCCCTCCCTCCTTATCTGAATGTGTGAGTATATGCATGCATGCACACATACACACACACACACACACACACACACACACACGTACATGAGTGCATTTCTCTCACACTTTCAGCTGATAATGACATGCAGTTCCAAATGAACTGAGAAAATGGAAATTACTTTCAAAAGGGAAGAAAAGCACATTTGACATTCCTCTTGTTCTAGCATTTGCAAGACTCTGATATAATTACCAGAGCGCGCATGCAGGCAGATGGCAAACTCAGCGGCACCTCGCATGCAGGCAACAGGACAGAGCTGAAATCTTGACATTTTGCTCAAGATGTTTCAACACACAAGTCTGAGATCGGGTGGTGATTGGGACAGACCTACTCTGATTATTTGCTGGATTTAAATAATGAGCACATTATAACTCCGCTGGTCTACCGGTAACTTGCAAATCATCACTACTTTTCTCACGCAGCAAGAGAAACAGAGTGTAGGGATGTCACAAGGCCCATCCATTTCCTACCGTCCAGTCTCTGTTATACATGTAAAATGGCCATTGCTCCTTTATTTTGGAGATTCATTACCTGCCTTGTGCCCAATGGTAACAACACATCGACCAAAATGTAGCTATCCCTTGAAATGTGAGTTTCTCTGAATTTTGTGATGTAAAAATTGTGTACAGAAAAAAGTGCACAAAAATGCATTGATTGGTGAAAATAACATACAAAAATAGATTGTATTAGGGGAAGTTGCTTGCAAAAATGTTACATTAGACAAAGTCACATGTTGGGAGATATGTAAACTAGAATGCTGAAGAATTTCCACAAGGACTTCTTTAATAATAAATAAATTTCAAACTGATGCAGAGATGTGGCAAAGTGAAAATTGGGGAAAATTTGAAACTGAGAAAAACCAAAATTGACAGTTCATCTATCCCACCCTGCTATAAGGTATGGAGAAATGGCATCAGCTATAGCTTATGAGAAAGAATTAGGGGGAGATGTGGCAAACGTAATCATTTTGACAAAATGAACTAAATCTTAAATCAAAGGCAAGTTTATAGTGGCAGAAACAGACAGAAATTCACGTGCTTTCCTTATTCTTCACTCAATTCTTCAGCTCTTGATGATGAGTAGTGTACGGTTCTTCTCATAAACAGTAAATGTGAAAATTGACACATAGGAGCACAAGCTAATGCAATGTCTTTAAAAAGAAAAGAAGAGCCTTGCAAAGCATTGCAAATGGAGCCACTTCAAAAATCAAAAACACTGCAATACTATCATACTCTGAGAAAATACAGCAAGTGTTTGGTAAAGGTAATCAGAATTGCAAGTATGAAAATGAGGCAGCTCTGGCAGAAATTCAAGGTGGCAGAGTTTGATACACATTACACTGGGTCTAAGGGCCATGACTAATCTCATTACAACTTATAAGGAATAAATTTAATAAAAGCAGGTCCAGAAGATAGATGTTAGGGTCATATTCTCTGGCCTCAATCCCCAACCCGTTTCAGAGGAAGAAGGCACCATCCAGAGAGCCAATGTTCCTCACTCTATAATCTTCCAGACCAGAAGATGTGGCTTTACCCAATTCTTCAGATTTGGAGAGCTCCCCGCAATATGATCCTCACTGCCCCCACACCAGAGGAGTCAGAAGCTGCCAAACTTTAAGTAATACAGTGGTACCTCTGCTTACATACTTAATTCATTCCGGAGGTCCGTTCTTAACCTGAAACTGTTCTTAACCTGAAACACCACTTTAGCTAATGGGGCCTCCCGCTGCCGCCGCCTGATTTCTGTTCTCATCCTGAAGCAAAGTTCTTAAGGTACTATTTCTGGGTACTATTCTGAGGTACTATTTCTGGGTTAGCGGAGTCTGTAACCTGAAGCGTATATAACCCGAGGTACCACTGTATAGACAGCTTCTCAGCTGGTCCAGAACAACCAGCCTACAGAAGACATCTATTGAACAACAGCTCTCCTTGAGTGAATTCTAGTCAGTGATCTGTCCAGGGTCCTGATAGCTTGTTGGGATTCCGCCTAGCCTTTCTTGAGTCTACCATATCAGATGTGAATCCGTTCTACCAGACATGACCCTGCTCTCCCAGGAATTTCTGCTGCTTCAATGCAGCTTCTGCAGCAGCCTCAAGCAGATCTAGGACAGAACAGACATACTGAGACAGACTACAAACAGACTAGGATGCTTAGCAGAGAATAATCCATACAAATGAATCCAAGGGTGCAACCTGCAATTCATGTGGCTTTGAGGGCTCCGATGCCAAGGAAAGATAAAGGTCAAAAGGAAGTTAATTGTATGAAGGGGGGAAAGTGGTAGTTAAAACAGAAGAATGTACAGAGTGGGTCAATCCAATAATAATTACGGAGAAGCTGCTGGACCCAGGAGATCTGAACAAAGCAAATCTAAGGGAATGTTTAATTTGCTTGCTGTAGAAGAAATTGACCAGTACAAGCAATATGTTTGCTGCAGAAGAAATTAGCAGTGACCCAGGTATTGACAGCTGCTATTTTTACTCCCACAATGCCCAAGCACAAGATACCCCATAAAGATCCCATGTTGGAGAACTCTGGTTGTAAAAATGACACTTGTCAGTGCCACTGGAGATGAGTAAGTCCACCTCCATAAGTGTATAGGATGATTCAACAGAGACCTTGATAGTGTCACATACTGTAGAATCAAAGAATTGTATAATTGGAAAGGACCCCAGGGATCATCTAGTCCAACAACGTACAATGAAGGAATCTTGCCCACAGCCATCCCTGGGTGGGCTTGACAGATGAACTGACCCACTGCACTACCACAGGGAGATCTTACAAAGCTGATAACCTGGAGTAACCTATAACCTATAAAAGGACGTGCTAAAGATCTGCCTCCTGGGTTTGTTGTGGGATAGACAAAAAATGCAAAGCATTTTATTGCTATGCAGACAAATTTCAAAAGTACGAATGCCCTCCCTTTTTACAGGCACCAAGACAAAATTGGCTTTTAGCTATAGCCATGCTAATCCAGAATAACGGCTCTCTACAGATGCCACCTCGGCTTCTGCAACAAGAGAACAGAAGGCAATTCACCATTTGTGTGGTGGAAAGATAAAAATAAAATTTGATCTAAAAGCTCTAAAATAGAGGCCTCCAGCAGTTAGCAGTTCTGCTCTTTATAGATTCAACCAGGTGTTTTCTTTTGCTTTTTGCAAAGATAGGTTTTGAACATGATGTTCTCAGTTTTCCCTAATTCCCAATTCCCAGGAACATATTGGTTATGATTATGAATAACTAGTTATTCATAGAACACTAGTTAAAATGCTTTACAACCTTCCTATTTTTTCTTCACAACAGTCCTGTGAAGTAGGTTCCAGCTATTCTCATTGCATAGATGTGGAAGAGGGGAATGAAGCTAAGAGTTAACAGTTCATTCAAAACCACCCAAAGAGTCTGTAAGTCCAGACCTCTTTCATCCAAAACCAAGACATTCACAGCATAATCCTATGCATACAGCGGGACTTACTTGTGAGTAAGCCTAGCATTGCACTGTTAGCTCCTGAGCAATGCTGCTCTATACAAGTCAGAAAATGCAGCCTTTTTATCTTCATTAACAATCAGCACTATTCTCTCTGAGATGAAGTGGGAGCAGTATTGACAGAGTAATGTAACAATGCAAAAGCACTTCATAGGCACTTGAAGGCTCAATACATTTCCGAGCTCCTAATTTGGAGGGATGGGGTTAAAGTTAAGTGCACCAGTAGGTTTCCATTCAGATATACATCAATTTTGAAGCCTGCTTATGACAGTTATTCAGGATAGGGCATCTGCTCTTAATCTTCTCTCAGTTTGGTTTCTATTTATGTACACAACAGGAGCTGAGGACGAAAGAAACTGCAGGAGAGTCAACATTGCTGCATAGATATACTGGCGCAACCCATGTAGATTTATAGACTAGAGGAAGGCTAAACCAACATTTCTCGGCAGAAACAAAAGCTCATTACTCTGTAAGGGATATACAGTAGGTGCCTTAGCCAGAGGTCATAAGAATTGCATAGGAGAAATAATTGTAAGGGGAGGAAAGTTTCTGCATTTTAATAAGCTTTGCATAATACTGTGACAAGAACGACAGTGAACAAAATACGCGGCACATAGATCAAGCAACCCACAGGCGCGCATGCAGCATACTGAACAGAACAAGGGTGTTCAGAGAGCACAAAAGCTCCTGATCAAAGCCGAACATCTTCCCATCACAAACGATACCGTTCCTCTGCTAAAAGCCCTTTAACACAACATAACAGGAAGCCAGCACTTTGAACCACTTCCTCCCTGAAAAAGGAACCCTCTGACTTTGAACAAGACAGGAGGAAAAAAGGGGCTTCACATATTGGCATAATTAGCATTGTGAATCAAATTCCCTTTCCAGTTCACACTACTGCTTTTTTTCCCTTGCTTTTTTTTTCCACGCCACCATCAGTAAAGCCCAGGGAGGATCCATGAACAACTGAAGGAAGGTCACAGGGAATCGCTTACAAACAGATCTGAAGCCCAGAATAAACTTTAACAAGCAGGCAGTGGTAAATCGTGTGTGCGCAAATATCACATTTGGAGCGTGATCCCGACTGTGACAAACTTACACCGATGGAACAGCAGTCAACTGAGTTTCTTCTGGTTTTCTTTCTTCCACACTTAACAAGTGACACTGTGCAACTGCAGTTGGTGGAACCAAGAACCAGTGGCTCACGAGGGTTGATAGTTTGGGAGGCTATTATTTGTTGCTGTTGGCATTGCAGAGGCTTTATAATCATCACCACCACATTTCTCCTGAATGTTCCCAATGGTTTTTTGGGAGAGGAAAATCCATTTCAAATACATTGTCAATGTGATCACTTTTCTTCCTGCCCACAGCAGAGATTGTTTCCAAGTTGTTTGAGGGAGGGGTGAGCACAAAGCCAGAAACATTGTTGCTACCATCTCTTCATAAATCCCTAATTTTGACATAGGGTAGTAGAAGCAGAAAAGAAAGAAACATGCAAATTCAAGACCTTTTAAAATCCCTCAAAAATTGTACTTTATCTTAGGGAGACAAACATCCTTTTGACAGTACAGTGGTCCCTCTGGTTATGTACTTAATTCGTCCTGGAGGTCTGTTCTTAACCTGAAACTGTTCTTAACCTGAAGCACCACTTTAGCTAATGGGGCCTCCTGCTGCTGTCACACCACCGTTGAACAATTTCTGTTCTCATCCTGAAGCAAAGTTCTTAACCCGAGGTACTATTTCTGGGTTAGCAGAGTCTGTAACCTGAAGTGTATGTAACCTGAAGGTCTGTAACCCGAGGTACCACTGTATTAAAAAAAAAAAAAACAGGGTCCGGTGTGCATTAAAGTTAGTTTGTCTTCGTCCCTTTTCTTTGGATCTCAGAAAACATACTGAATTCAATATTAAAGAGGGGGGGAAATCCCCAAACTTATCCATCTGTTCATTGATATTAAATGCTACTTGAGACCTGCATTTCTGAGCGAACAGAATTTGTGCAGCAACCAAGATGACAAAGGGTCTGGAAACCAAACCTTATGAGGAGCACTTGAAGGAGCTGGTTCTGTTTTGGCTGGAAAAGAGGAGACTGAGAGGAGATATGACATGCATCTTCAAATATCTAAAGGGCTGTCATGTTGAAGATGGAGCAAGCTTGTTTTCTCCTGCTCCAGAGGGTGGGACCCAAACCGATGGATTCAAGTTACAAGAAAGGAGATTCAGACTAAACCTCAGGAAGCACTTTCTGTCTGACAGTCGAACGGTTTCCCTTTGGAGGTGGTGGACTCCTTCCTTGGATGGTTGTGAGCAGAGGCTGGATGATCCTCTATCATGGATGCTTCAGTTGAGATTCCTGCGTTGCAGGCAGCTGAACCTGATGATGCTTGGGGTCCCTTTCCAACTCTACAATGTTATGACACCATGAACTATCGTTTATTAAACTAAGGTTGCAGTCCAAACCCAGTAGGGTTTAACCAAGCTCCCCACTGCCTTGCCCCCTCACCCGCCTGGCAGCAATGCTGTTGCCAAGAGCCCAGGATAGCAGGGGTGACCTTTTTGGCTGCCCTGTGACCTCCAGGATCAAAGGCTGCTTGCTTCTGAATGCCACCACCCCATCGCCTGCTTCTGGTTTTCCATAGTTCGTGTAAACAGGATAATGAATTAAATAGGCCTTTGGTCTAATACTGCAGGTCTCTCCCTGCCAGCATGGTGTAGTGGTTAAGAGCAGTAGACTCGTAATCTGGTGAACCGGGTTCACTTCCCCGCTTCTCCACCTGCAGCTGCTGGGTGACCTTGGGCCAGTCACACTTCTCTGAAATCTCTCAGCCCCACTCACCTCACAGAGTGTTTGTTGTGAGGGAGGAAGGGAAAGGAGAATGTTAGCTGCTTTGAGACTCCTTAGGGTAGTGATAAAGCGGGATATCAAATTCAAACTCTTCTCTTCTTCCCTCCATTCTTAGCTGTCAATGCACTGTACATCTTCAGGCCGCAGGAGTAGGGATTTCATTTATGAATATCGACTCCCTATACAAGCCCTATACCCTTGTCCAAAATTACAACGTTAAGGAAAATAATAGGCTAGACCTCTTTCCCCTGGCATGATCATTTTTATGTACAGTGGGGTGTACATGAGAAGGGCGATATTGAAATGCTTAACTTCATACCAACAGTCCATTGTTGCTCTTCCCACAACAGCTTCAGATATTGTTTCATTTCTCAGAAACAACTGACTTCTGAACAAAGACAGGACCTCTTTGTAGCAGCCAAGCCTTGAGGTAGCACATTATCTCCTGAGGATTCATGAACTTCTATGCCCTTCCTCAAAAGAACTGGTATTTTAGCCCCCAAACTCCCCTCTGAGGTAGGTTCGAAGCGGACAACGTTTGTGTAAAACATATTCATTCTTCTTTTGCGAACTCAAATGGTTTGCCTGACTGTGCCACAGAGTATCCTAAGGTAAAAACATATTAGCAGATAGCATTAAATTTACAATTATTACCAAGGTTGAAAGAGGGCAAAACACTGCATTTTTATAATGGATTTTCACATCCTTACCTCAGTAGGATTTTTCTGTGAGGTAAGCAATTTTGAAATATTCAGACAGACTAAGCTTGTTTACTCATGTTCTGGGTCAGCTCTTCAGATAGTGTAAACTGGTTGAGCTCCATTAAAAGCAATTGTTATTGAACCTGTATGAAGAGGAATTTTTGTTCAGTGTCTACTTTTGCTGTACTGTTTGTACATTCTCTCAGTTTTGTTCCTATTGAGTATTCAGTCTATGATGGACAACCAGCCACCCAAATTAGCATATTTCCCATTGCCAAACGAGGTTGAAGATCATCAAGGCACCTGAACTGCAGATTCCAGTCAGCAATTTTGTTTCCAACAAAGGAGCCCTTCTTGCTATTATGCAAATATCATCTTTCACCAGAAGGCAAATTCTTGCCTCTTAATATTTAAATTCCATCTCCACATCACTGATCTCTAAACAACATCCTTTCTGTGAAATTTTCTTAAGAACTTTGTAGGACTTACAACAAAAATAATAATAATAATCTTGGTTTTCCTCTCTCCGGCAGAGTGAAACTATTGGCTGTTGTAAAGCAGAGCGTTCCGCTTTCAGGACACAGAAGGGAGGAAAACTCAACTTAAAACTGTTAGAGGAATGTTAGAGGAATGTCAACTGAATCAAACTCCTGTCCTTAGGGAAAGTATTAAAGCAGGAAGGGAAGAAAGAAACAGACCTGCTATTATCAGAGCTTTGATTCTCTTTCCATCAGAGAAAGGGAAAGAGGCCATGTTGGCAGGATGCAATTAAATGTCTCTACTTTCTGGCAGCGTGCAAATCAGGTGGGAAAAGCTCATTTTATGTGCCCCACCCATGTGGTTGTTAACACACACTCCCCACTATGGAAAATGGCACTATGGAATGGCACTATCGGAAAACAACTCCCATATCTCAGCCAGTGTGATGGGGGCATAGGTAACATTTAATGTTGTCCTGATAATGGCTCAGGCCCGCAATACCTCAAGGACCACCTCTTTCCATATGAACCCATCTGGAGGCCCTTCTTCATGTGCCTCCTCCTTGAGAGGCCTTCTCTGCAGTGGCTCCCCATCTGTAGAATGTCTCCCCACTGTTCTTATTTTGATTTTATATATTGTGATATTTTCTGTAAACCGCCCTGAGACCTCCGGGTATAGGGAGGTATATAAATTCAGTGAATGAATGAATTAATGAAATGCAGATTCAATGTTATCTGTTCTTGTCCAGTTGAAATATTAAGGGCTTGTTTACACTTCCCTTTGTCCTGTGGCTAGAAAGCATGGGGCCGAGTGGTTTCACTTTGGCCCACCGCTTTCTCCCAGAAAACCCACTCTTTAGTGCTAAATTGGAGCAAACATCGATCCTGAGAAAACCCAGTTGACATTTGCACTGCTTCTTCCTGGGGGAAAGCAGCGGGGGAAAGCAGATAACTGGGGCTGCAATCCAAACACATTTACATGGGAGCAAGTCCCGTTGAATTTCAGTGGGGCTTACTTCTGAGTAGATATGTATAGGCTGGCCTCGTTAAAGCAAGCATAGAGAAATATATTGTTGTAATAGGTGAAGAGGTGTTCTCTGGCTTGCGCCAAGAACAGTCACCGCTTCTTATGAAAGAACTTTAAACTGTTTATTTTGGTACAAAGATGCAGCTGAGGCTCAGAATCTCAGTCAGTCAGACATCTTCAAATTTATTCATGTATGGGACTACAGCAGCAAGAATGTTATTTGCCCCAAAATGGAAAGAAGTCCCGATGAAAAAGAATGGATACAATGACCGCTCCCCGCTTAAAACGGGGGGCGCCCTTTGCGTGGACGCGCGCAGCCCCTAGATCTGAAGCAGCTCCAACAGCATAGGCTTGGCTTTGCCTCCCTCAGGTGGGATACCTAGAGGTCTCCGCCTACCTCAGTCAATTGTCCAATCCCACCTGGGGGAGGTGTTGCCAAGGATACCAGGCCAGGTAGGGGAGGGATTACCTGCCCACACAATAGAGGGAGGATCTTACCTGGGAATCCTCACTTGGCTTCCCCAAAAATATGGAATATGCAGAAATAGTGAAACTTACCAGACAAATAAGAAATCAAGATAACAAACTTTTTATAAAAGAATGGAAATGGTTTGTTGAATATTTACAAACTGTAAACAGATAAGGACATTGGCAGGATTATTGTAATAACCTGCAGTAAAGAAGTTTTTAATATGCAGGGAAGTTTTTAATATGTGACATTTTAGTGTACTTTTCATCTTTGTTGGAAGCCGCCCAGAGTGGCTGGGGAAACCCAGCCAGATGGGCGGGGTACAAATAAATTATTATTATTATTATTATTATTATTATTATTATTATTATTATTATTATTTAGTAAGTGAATAAAAGAATAAGTTAAGTTAGAATATGCAGGAAATGTAAAAAATAAATTTAAGGAACTGCAGAAAGAGGAGGAAGGAAGTCGACTTTTGAAATGTTAGGATGATTGTAAAATTATTGAAATGTATATAACTAGAAATCATTATTTATTTTAAATCAGTCATTTTACAAATAAAGTGTGGTTCTTCTTGCCACACATTTGAAGGAGGCCATCAAACTAACTTTTTACTCTCCAACGTACCATTTCCATGCAGTTGGGCACAGAGATGTGATCTTTCATGTTGATTGGTTAATGCAGAAGATTGTGCAAAGTGTTTTTCAAAGGGAAAAACTAATAGTTGGTAAGAAAGGGAAACTCCTGCTCAGGTCTTCTCTTCACTGCAACTGGCTCCAAGTCTCTTTCTCCCTCTCTCATTTGACGGAGGTGTGGCATTCGTATGGAGCCCCCGGTCGTCTCATGGACTATTGACCCATACACCACTAATCCGCCGCCACCAACCAGGTCCTCCCTGGTAAATCACTTAGTCTCAGTCAGGTTCTTAAGTTAACAAAGAAGAGTGTAGTTTACTGCAATGACCGCTCCCCGCCTAAAACGGGGGGCGCCCTTTGCGTGGACGCGTGCAGCCCCTAGATCTGGAGCAGCTCCAACAGCATAGGCTTGGCTTTGCCTTCCCTCAGGTGGGATACCTGGAGGTCTCCGCCTACCTCAGTCAGTTGTCCAATCCCACCTGGGGGAAGCGTTGCCAAGGAGACCAGGCCAGGTAGGGGAGGGATTACCTGCCCACACAATAGAGGGAGGATCTTACCTGGGAATCCTCACTTGGCTCCAGAGCTTCTCCTACCCTACCCACCCTCAGTTAATGTCTTATTTTGCAGGTTAACTTTTCTTCACAGGTATGCGGGCGCTGCTACGTTAAGGTTGCTGTTAAAGGGCCGGAAAGGAATTTCCCTTCATTGGCAGGTTTCGCCTTTCCCATAGCAAAACGTCACAACTTTGGCGGTATCAGGCCTTGGGCGGAATCCTTTAGTCCATCTTCCTCTTTGCGGCGGCAATACCAGGGTTCCCCGTTAAAGGGGTTTCTGAAGGGAGGCTTTGACCATACGCTGAAAGGTCGTCATTGCTCTCCCCTTCGGCGGCGGCGTAACAGGGGCGGCTATCTCTGCTTGAACATATGTTCTCCAGAGCCGGCCCATCCCCCCCACACACACACTGGATAACCCTGATGCTCCCTAGGTCCCCGGCTGGGGACTGGGGAGGGAGAACGCCCAATGCCTGAGCCAAGGTCTACTCACATTTGAAATTTAATAAAGTTGTGGCCAATTTAATCCCATAGCACGTTGTCTAGAGTCGTTATTCCACATGATGGGGGGGACCGCGCGGGATCTGGGGACTCCGCCTGTCCACGCAAACACAAATAAACTTTAAATGCATTCAAAACACTGTTACCCTTTACCCTCTTAGTCTTCTTTTATTCTGTCTCTAACTCGTCTACCTCCCCTCACACAAGAACCAACTGCACTAACTGTCTCTCTATTTCCAACTGTCTGCCAACAGCCTTCCCAACTGCCTTTTCCCAGCCAACCAACTAACTAACCAACCCTCGGGCTAAGCCTTTTTATAAACAGGTAGACCAACAGAAAAACCGGAGGCGGAGCCTACCTATTAACTCTTTCTCTCCCCCTGTACAGACATTTTCAAAAGAACGGGCAAACGCCACATCGCGGGGGGGGGGGGGGGAGAAAGCTGTATGCATGGAACAAAAGCTCCAGGCACGATCAAGGCTTGATGAACCTTCCTCAGTCTTTTCCCAAAAGATGATACTGATTTTATCCTTGCTGGGTGGGTTCTGCTTTTTTTAAGACGGGTTTTTCCGCCCACAGAATTCTGTCTCTACTACTTAACTGTCCCACTTCAACTTCCAGAACCATTATGCTCCATAGGTCCCCCGCGTCCTGCCAAGGTATGTTAGAATTGTGATCTACCACATGACAACAAGTGATTTCCCAGCTTTAAAAAAAAATTAAAAATGAAATAATACTTCACAGCTATAAAGGACAAGTTTTGCTCTAATTTGCCCTAATCTTTATTGAAAAGAAAGTATCTCCCACACTCAAAAGTCATTTCGCTTGCAAATGTCACAAGCAATATGTACACATTTTTTAAATGAAGAGATAAACTTTATCATTGCAGAATGCAAGCTGGACTTGTAGTTGAAGTAGCTCTTCCAATGTTATCTCTGGGCCAGATATTCTGTCAAACAGTGCAATAAGTAAATGGGAATGTTCACCAATTAGGATATATTGTCTGAAACACTTGTCTGCGAATAGTTTTCTGCATATGCTTGGGTGCTAGAATGTAGTGCTAAAAGCAGTGGCGTCTAAGATTCAAGATATTTTTTTCCTGCCTTTTCTTTTTAAAAATTCAGCACCAGTGTATCTGCTGAGTATATGGTCCTGAACATCTGCTATCAGTGGATAATGTCAATGGTTTAATGTTTCTTTGGGGATAATTGAAGTTTATCAAGTGCAATGCAGTTCTGTCAAGTTGGAAGTAACTTTGCCTTTTCTTTCTTAGGGAGGGCAGTTTCGAGGTTGCAAAAAAAATGAAATAAAACACTAGTGCTTTTCTTATATTATTTCATCATCTTCATTTATTATTTCCAGAGCATTTAACATGTACAAAGCACTTGCGCAATGGACAAAAACTCACTGTGATCCCTACCTAAAGGCCTGAAATGTAATAAAGATGAAGAGAAGAGAAATGGGGAAGGAATACTAAAAGATTGTGCGGGTGCTAGGTGAAGATGAATAAAACCAGGCCGAAACCATCAGTAACTATAGAAGAGCACTGCTACTGGAAAGCTAAGAAGCAAATGGTATTTTAAAATGGGAGAGAGGGAGACAGATGGATGGATGGACAGATTGGTGTTAAATGAAATAAAATTCCCTTTGTGCAGCAAGATAGAATGGATGGGGGGGGCGAGTATAGGCAGCATTTCATTCATTATTTCCAGACCCTCCAAGTGTCCCCATTTTCCAGGGAGAGTCCTGGATTTACAGAAGCCATCCTGGTTTCTTATTTGATCCTGGAATGTCCCGATTTTCCTTAGGACGTCCCTATTTTCATCCGAGAAATGTTGGCGGGTATGGAGTTATGTGACACACACACACACACCAAGCCAAGGAGATGAGTAACTATGCAACCTTTAGAAGACATTTGAAGGCAGCCCTGTATAAGGAAGTTTCTTAAATTTTTAATGTTTTATTATGTTTTTATATATGTTGGAAGCCGCCCAGAGTGGCTGAGGAAACCCAGTCAGATGGATGGAGTATAAATAATAAAATTATTATTATTAATGTTTTGGAATAGGACTTCTCTATTTTAATCAGAGAAATGTTGGAGTGTATGTACTGTATTGGCCCGAATATAAGCCACACCTTTAAAATTCAGGGGGGGGGGGGAGAGACAATACCCGAATTTAAGCCGCTCCCTTAAAATTCTGCAGGCACTCACACCCGGTCCGTTTTACCATTTCAGCTGTTTCAGCAGCGATATTATAAAAGCCAATTTTTGTAAGGTCTCAATTTTAAACCAAACTTGAACTTTTCAGGGTCAGAATTTGGGGGGGGAAAGTGAGGCTTATATTCAGGCCAATACGGTATTTCTGTTGCTTAGAAATCACCAATACTCATTCGCAAAAGCACATGGAATTGTCCATCACAATAAAATAAATGATGCCATTGTTTCATATAGACATGAAAATTATCTAGGACCAAAAAGGGATATCAAGCTGTTAAGAATAAATGAAGAAAGCACTCCAACATTTCTCTGATGAAAATAGAGGTGTCCTATTCCGTTGTCGTCATCACAATTTTACTATTGACTATTTCCACCTATTTAGAAAAAGTATGTTAATATGTTAATATGAGTGGGATGAACAGAAGTAACCAAAGAGAGCATCATTGGAGGAGCCTGACAAATCCACATGTAAGTACTAAAGGCAGAAGAAAGATGGCCAATGCTCAAGCTTAGACAGATCAAAGAAACAGAATTTAATCTGATAAAGAGAACAATTTGTTTGTCGTTCCTGATACATGTTTTTTTTAAAAAAAAAAAAACCATGTAACAGATCCGTTCAAATAAGAGCTACGAATTCCAAGATGAGTGTTGGCAGTGTGGACAGCAAAGGATATCAGGTGTACAACATCATATGGATTTGATTCCCTCCCCCCTTTTTTTCCTAATATTAAAATCTGTATGTTGGCCAAATGGATTTTTGCTAATCATTGTGATGACCTTCTGTTTGATAATCTATTTACCATTTCTATTTGCTTAGATGGCTCAGGTAAGAGAATGCCAGTCACTTAGGAGATCTCTATTTGTCTACTCTAATGTTTAACCAGCTGCCAAACTACTTCTGTAGGTGGCATCAGGCATCCCAACTGCGATGCAGCTGGCATGGCGAGGAGAGAGAGCAGCTGGTTGAGAATGCACAGCAGAGCAACATGAAAGACATGAAAGCACAGGGAATGGGGTGGACTGAATTCCTTGATGTATATATATTTTAATAGCTACTTAAGCTTTACATGTTATTATAGGAAACCTTTCCTTTATTTTCTAACCATTTGAGCTCTGGCCACAATAGACTGATGACTTATTCTGCCTTCTCCAGATACAGTCAAATATTCTCTCTCTCTCTCTCTCTCTCTCTCTCTCTCTCTCTCTCTCTCTCTTTATTCTTGTAGGAAAGAAAATCTGGGAATTGGGGAATAAGCAAGAAAAAGATGCCCATTTACGAGATGCCAAATTACTCCATCTGTGAGGATGGCAAAGTGCTCTGAGTTTCCACCTCAGCATTACCCTTTTAGTGGAAATCTGTGATTGGCATGACATTGGGGGAAGAAAGTTTCTTGGCACTAACGTTGAGGGCTCTCAGCCGCCCTTTTAAAGTGTCCTCCTCTGAAATGTTGCATCACTCCTTGTCTGTTGGATGCAGTCCTATTTATAGTCACTGTTCATCAATCACCTAAATATTTATTATCAGGTGCAAACTGGAAAAATAAGTCAGCACAAAGGATATGCTGACTCACCATATACCAGGGACAGGGAACTTCTCATCATCAACTCCTGGTCATGTTGGCAAGGGCTGAATAGAAGGGGAACCCAGCATTATCTGGAGGGCCTATTGGCAGAACCTATTTGGTGTTTCGCAACTTGCTGACTAGTTGCAGGACCTTAGCCAGACCTAGCAGAGCACACGCAGAATCCACGGAAGCAGTTGGCAACTTGGCTGCAGACAGGATAGACAAAGCAGGAACCAGGAACTTGTAGTCAGGTGTTTATAATATACAGTGGACTATTTACAGGAACAGAACACGGCTCTTTAGCTTGTTCTCTCTTACACGACTCACAACTCCTACACTGACTGACACACAGAACTCTGAACCTCTGAACCTCAAACTAACACATTCCAGTTAGTAGGTCATTAATTATCACTCCCTTGACAGAGCTTGACCAATCAGGGAGCGGTCTCCATGCCTCTGTTATCACCAGGCAGACTTACTCCTTCAGATTGCCTTCTGGCTGTCTGCCAAACCTTAATTGACTCTGTGTGAGTAGCTCCATGTACACAGTCTCCCAGCAAGGCTAAAGATTAGCCACATCTGCTTTAAATCATATCCTCTGGAACCTCCACTCCCAAGTCTTGCTGAAATTGCCAACAGCATAGAGAGGGTCTTCCCCACACTTAGACTCGCCAACAAAACGGCTACTGATGGCACAGACACGTAATATAACACCAGTCCTGAAAGACCTGCATTGGCTCCCAGTACATTTCTGAGCACAATTCAAGGTGTTGGTGCTGACCTTTAAAGCCCTAAGCGGCCTCGGCCCAGTATACCTGAAGGAGCGTCTCCATCCCCATTGTCCAGGCCAGACACGTCCAGCTCTAAGGGCCTTCTGATGGTTCCCTCTCTGAGAGAAGTGAGGTTACAGGGAACCAGGCAGAGGGCCTTCTTGGTGGTGGCATCCACTCTGTGGAATGCCCTCCCTTCAGATGCCAAGGAATCAACAACTATCTGACTTTTAGAAGACACCTGAAGGCAGTTTTTAATGTTTGATGTTCAAAGCCAGCCAGATGGGTGGGGTATAAAGAATAAATTATTATTATTATTATTATTATTATTATTATTATTATTATTATTAACCACAACATAGCTTGACTAACAACCTGCATTAATATTTTATCCGGGACCTAGGTATACATGCACCAAAACTCCTTAAGAAACATTTACTGCAACTATTTTGGCTTCTCTCAGTAATGTCGCAGAGCAAGCAGGACCGTCTGGTTTTGCTTTATGATGTTGCTTCGGGCAAAGTCCAGTGGAACCTCCATTCAGGAGTTGAACAATTAATCTGATCATTCAAGTGCCTTCAGTGTTCACCATCTGACTGCATTTCATAGGCAATGCTACCAGGAACATTATAACAACTCAATTTTGGCTTGTTAATGACAGGAGATTTACTCGCCCCATTGCAGTACACACAAATTAAGCTCCAGATCATGTTTCATCGCTAAATAATTCACAGCAGTTTAAATATATTTGGTCTTGGGTGCCCTTCAGGACTGAGGACTAAAGTATAGTGTGTGTGTGTGTGTGTGTGTGTGTGTGTGTGTGTGTGTGTGTTTAAAAATGCAGTATTTCTATAATTAATGCCAGTATTTTGCAGATGAGAAAACCTATTTTAATCTTAACTGTTGCTGTTTCTCACATCAGTCAATGTTGTTGGTAGCAATTTTCATAGGTGTCCCCCCCCCCCCCCATTAGATCATATTTCTATATCTCTTTCCACCCTCCCGCCTGGTACATTGTGTGTTCTTCTCTTTTCAATGCCTCACAGTCAGAAAACAGCTTCATTTATTTATCAGAGAAAATCATTTGAATGCATAGTAGGCATCTTTTACTATTTCACTCTCCAGGTGCTCCATCTCTCTGTCTTATTACTGCGCTCTCCTAGATATCGGTTGGGTTTGTCAACAGAGGTGTGTTTTGCCATAGAGATAAAAGCAATTACTTTTAATTGTGATTCACTGCGTGAAAAGGTTAGGAGAGCCTATGGTTCTGTTATCCTTGCATTCACACCAATACCTGTGGCTTGCATCGTGGGCCCACACTTGCTGAGGAGAAATGAAAACCCTGTCTCCCTCCACTGACAGCGCATTGTGTGGTTTGTTAGACATGGCAGAGTGAAGATAATATATTGCTTTTAGAAGACTCCGAGGCCTGCCGTGGCCGTTTGCACCTCATAATTAGCATTTAAATGTCCCGTTTCAAATATTTCAAAGCACATCACATACATTATCTCAGTCATCCTCGCAGCAGTCTTCTAAGGTATACCTATATGACAGTATTCTTTCCATCCTCATTTTGCAGAGGTGAGCTTGAAACTGAGAAATAGTGGCTCACCTAAAGCCACCTAATGAGTTTCTTGTCAAGGCATTAAGTCCATTGTCAAGTTTACAACTCACAAGTTGCAGTGCTCATTTATCTGGAGTTGGGGATATATATATATATATATATATATATATATATATATATATATATCTCCCCTTCAGGAATCATTTAACACAGTAGCCAGTGTCCAGAGTCAGCAACCTTGAGGCCAGCACTCCTGTTGACCCTCAGAGCTTCAAGGCACTAGAATCATCTAGATGTGTGGTGTGGTGGTTAAGAGTGGTGGACTCGTAATTTGGTGAACCGGGTTCGCTTCCCCGCTTCTCCACCTGCAGCTGCTGGGTGACCTTGGGCCAGTCACACTTCTCTGAAGTCTCTCAGCCCCACTCACCTCACAGAGTGTTTGTTGTGGGGGAGGAAGGGAAAGGAGAATGTGAGCCGCTTTGAGACTCCTTAGGGTAGTGATAAAGCAGGATATCAAATCCAAACTACTACTACTACCCTTCTTCTTCTTCTTCTTCTTCTTCTTCTTCTTCTTCTTCTTCTAGATTCATCTAGTCTAAACCCCTGCAATGCAGGAATCTTTCGCCTAGAATGGGGCTCAGACCCACGACTCAAGATTAAGACTCTTGTTCTCTACCAAAGAGCATTTCATGTAAAATGCAAAAATCCACCCGGATGGGCATGCTGGCTCCAAAAAAGAGGACATGTCCAGGAAAACCCAGACATATGGCAACTCTAGCAAGAGAACAGTTACTCAACTAGCAAAGAACATAAAATTCAGTAGGAAGAACCCTACACACTCTCAGTAGACTTTATTACTACTACTACTACTACTACTACTACTACTATTAGCATTCATATCTGCCCTTCAGCTGACGGTCTCAGGGTAGAAATATACAAAATCCAAGCCAAAAATTAAGCAATAAGTTTAAAACAATGTACAGTGGTGCCCCGCAAGACGAACGCCTCGCAAGACGGAAAACCCGCTAGACGAAAGGGTTTTCCGTTTTGGAGGCGCTTCGCAAGACGAATTTCCCTATGGGCTTGCTTCGCAAGACGACAGCCCATAGGGAAATCTCCGGGACAGTGGGGAAGCGCAGCTCGTCTTCCCCGCTGTCCTCGGACCTCCTCCGAAGCCTGGCGGCGGGGCGGGGACACCTCCTCCCGCCGCCGGGCTTCGGAAGGATGCCCCGATGCCGGGCGGCGAGGCGGGAACGCCTCCCCCCGCCGCCCGGCATCGGAACGATGTCCCGAAGCCGAGCGGCGGGGCGGGAAAGTCTCCCCCCGCCGCCTGGCATCGGAACGATGTCCCGAAGCCGAGCGGCGGGGCGGGAACGCCTCCCCCCGCTGCCCGGCTTCGGGGCGGGAAAGCCTCCCCCCGCCGCCCGGCTTCGGGGCATCGTCCCGATGCCGGGCGGCGAGGCAGGAACGCCTCCCCCCGCCGCCCGGCTTCGGGGCATCGTCCCGATGCCGGGCGGCAGGGCGAGAAAGCCTCCCCCCGCCGCCTGGCATCGGAACGATGTCCCGAAGCCGGGCGGCGGGGCCGCGAAGCCTGGGCGCGCTGGCAACTCTCCGCAAGGAGCGCTCCCGCTGCTTGCGGAGAGGTCCGCGAAGCCTGTCCTGGACCTCTTCTGAAGGCAGGCGGGGGGCAAAAGTCTTTGTCCCCCCCTGCTTGCCTTCCCAGGGGCTTTTAAATCGCCCGGACAGCAGAGAAGTCCTCCGCTGTCCCGGGCGATTTTAAAATGCCGCCCGCCAGAAGAGGTCGGGGGAAGGCGGTTTCCATAGGAACGCATTAATTGATTTTCAATGCATTCCTATGGAAAACCGTGCATCGCAAGACGAAAAACTCGCAAGACGAAGAGACTTGCGGAACGAATTAATTTCGTCTTGCGAGGCACCACTGTAAAACAAAATACAGAGTTCAGTTATGAATGAAATGAAGTAGGAAGCTGCCCAGGATTAGGTTGCACTGAGCATATTTAAACTGCTTTTATTGGGATTTGAATTACATGTTTTAACGTGTGTTTTTAAATGAAGTTGTACATTTGTTTATTACCGTAAGCCACCACTGGGAATCTATAGTCCTGGAAGGTGACCTTAGAAATGTCTTACATAAATAAACCTATCCTGCAGTATCCCACAGAGACCAGGCAATTTGAACACCATGGTCCTTCAGAGAGAAGATTTTTTAAAGATTCGGCTTCTCGAAGGGAGGCAGGAGGGAAGGGTTGGTTTCCAAAGCACATGGTGGGTTTGTCAAGTGACAGAAGGTGGGATCAGTTTCCCTCCACAGAGCAGATAGAGTAGACTAAAGGAGAATGCAAAGCTGAATAGGGAACCTAAACTCAGACGGATCATGTCCTTGAGTGCCTAGTGCAAAAGTACTTGGTGCAAAGAAAGTGTTGTGTGCAAAATCAAGGTGCAGAATCCTATTATTAAGAAGCACAGGTGGTTTTTAATTAGTTTACTGGCAGGGACAGAGTGTCAGGGTGCTGTCAGCGGCTGACAGCTGATTGCCCAGGAAGCAAGGAAAAGTTTATCACAGTCCTTTTTTATTTCAATCTTTACAGAGAGAGGCTATAGAACCCAGCCTCTGGGATAATGGTGTTGTCCCAAGTGAATCTCCACACACACACACCCCGTCCCTCCCACTTCCTCATTCATCACTTCTATGGGTGCTCCTACGTGCCCGCTGTCTTTGAGCTCTTTGCTCTCCTACTTTTAAAGCTTGCCGGGTTCTGGAGGGTCTGGAATGCTTCCGAATGACAACATGTCAGCCAGGTGTTGCTCTGGCTCTCCCATGATTTCCCAACTTTCCCCCTCATCTGCCTCTGAGCTGCCACCTCCCTCAAACCCCTGTTGTAAATCTATACTGTCTTCCTTTTCCTCCTCCTTGGAAGGGTCCGGGTGGGGAGGCGGTCTCCACCATTCCTCCTCTGCCCAGTCCCTGACACAGTCAAAAAGGGCTTTGCTCTCACAAGGGTTAATGGAAGGGCAAATGGAGGTTTAAAACCCTTCTGCATGGTTATTTTATTAGTTCGCTTGCTTGCTTGCTTTAGAATTTATTCATTTCATTGAGTTTATACACCTTGGGATTGCTAAAAACAACAACAACAACCCTCAAAGCAGGTCCACAAAACATAAAACAGTGAATGCAACCCTTCCAGCTACAGTTGTGTACCACAAGGTCAGTAAAGACTGCCTACCACCAGCTGGTGGGGAGAGGAAGCTGTGTTCCAGTGGCAGCTCAGAGTAGCCTCCTGACAGCCAAGGGTGGACACTGAGTACTGGGGCTCAACCCTGATTGCATCCAATCATGGGCAAGCCAGGAGGCACCATTTGTGAGTGGACCAGAGGGGAAACTTCTTCCCTCTCGTCCACTCTCTGGATATAAGAGCCAGCCACGTCGAGGCCCCAACCAGATTCCCCCACCCACCCAGCCCTACTCTTTATGCTGGTGGGCTGCCCGAGGGTAAGCCCTGTGGAGGACCGTGCTGCTTTGGTTGCTATATTTGGGGCCAGAGAGGAATTCGCCTTCAGACTGACTGGGCCAGTCGGAGGGTTTTGCCTACCTCATAGCAACTTAATGGCGCTAAGGCATTGGGTTGAGTTCTCAGTCTAATCGGATGGGGGTAAGCCTCCCCTCCTCTCTGAGGGATCAGGTCATCTCCTTAAATGGATCCTGGGGGTCAGGTGCTTATGTCCAGACAGTTGCGGATGGGCCATAATACCCGCAAAAATGGTGATCGTGGGGGGCGGGGTGTCCCAATTTGATGTACAGTGGTACCTCGGGTTAAGAACTTAATTCATTCTGGAGGTCCGTTCTTAACCTGAAACTGTTCTTACCCTGAAGCATCACTTTAGCTAATGGGGCTTCCTGCTGCTGCTGCGCTGCTGGAGCACGATTTCTGTTCTCATCCTGAAGCAAAGTTCTTAACCCGAGGTAATATTTCTGGGTTAGCGGAGTCTGTAACCTGAAACATATGTAACCTGAAGCGTATGTAACCTGAGGTACCACTGTATGTCATAGGGTGAACCTTAACTTTGCCAATTAATAATAATAATAATTATTATTATTATTATTATTATTATTATTATTTATTGAGTTGGTTGAGTCATGATACATACCCAATGCCTGCACCAAAACCTCCTGACATCTGTAATCAATAAAGTTGTATCCTGTTTAAATCCCAATTGCCATTTATTGCATCTATTACTGCAGTTCCAACAAAAGCCCGCAAAACAGCTTACAGCGAAATAATTAAAGTATAATAAACATAACTGTTGCTGGAGGAGACTCTTGAGAGTCCCATGGACTGCAAGAAGATCAAACGCATCCATTCTTAAGGAAATTAGCCCTGAGTGCTCACTGGAAGGACAGATCGTGAAGCTGAGGCTCCAATACTTTGGCCACCTCATGAGAAGAGAAGACTCCCTGGAAAAGATCCTGATGTTGGGAAAGATGGAGGGCACAAGGAGAAGGGGACGACAGAGGACAAGATGGCTGGACAGTGTTCTCAAAGCTACAAACATGAGTCTGACCAAACTGCGGGAGACAGTGGAAGACAGAAGTGCCTGGCGTGCTCTGGTCCATGGGGTCACGAAGAGTCAGACACGACTAAACGACTAAACAACAACAAACATAACTGTGGATAGATAACCTCAGGGGCCGTTCTTTTTCCCCCTTTCTCCTGGTCCTTTCATGTTGCCCTTTCCCTGCAAAAGATGCCCAGTGAAATGCCACCTGCTTTGCATCCCAGCCTCTTCCTCAGCCACCCCTCCATCCTCATTTGAAGCGAGAACACATTTAATGTAGCAATATTTAACAAATTGCCCAGACACCCACCCTTCTGCTATTTCCCCCCGGCACCTGAAAGAAAAGGAGCTGATGCTGTGCTTGATTTTGCTGCGCATGTATATGCATTTAGCGCAATTAAATTTCACCTCAGCAAATCTCCATTTGTTGTATGTACTCATCAGGAAGATGGATGTTTCGGTTATGAGGCCAAATTGATTCCATCGCTTTGTATTTAAGTGCAGCAAATGAATAGTGTTTTTTAAAGCCTATTTACTTTTCCATCGTTCCTATCGCTCTTTATGAGGCACAATAACAAAGGGTATCATGGCACCTCGCAGAATAACACATTTACCTCCCATGAGCTTTTGCATGTAAAAACCTACTTTGTCAGATGCATGAAGCAGACAGAGAATGTTAGACACACACACACACACACACACACACACACACACACACACACACACAAAACAAAAAACCCCAACAAAGTATTGCAGTGTATCCACCTTCCTAAAAGGACTTTTCCTGCTCAGTTTTCATGGTATCCGTTCCATTGAGGCAGAGGATGGCAAATGTGGCAGGATGATCCACATTATATTCTGGGAATTATTCGCGTTCTTACGTAGCTGCATTGTTTAATACTTTCCAGGCATATTATAAAGCAGTTGTGTTCTGTGTTATGAATCAAGCACTGCTAGGAGTTGCTTCTTTTTGTTTTCCAAAGTATTTATTAGCGATAATAATAAAAAATGGTGCGATGCGAGCTAATGTTTATTCTGAAAGTGTGGCCCAGAGGAAAAAGAAGTTTGAGAAACACTGCCTTTAAAAAATCACTCCTATCCCCACACCCCAGACATGTACCTTCTGTTTTTCTTTCCCAAATGCCACTCTGTATCCCATTGCTACTAAGCATGCTCAGTCCTTAGTGGAATATGTTAGGAGGGTGGAATTGACCCAGTAACTGTTCTTAAAACTTTTTTCCCACTTCTGCAAACCATGGTATTCCCCTGAGCATAATAAATAGGGGGGAATTTAAAAGATAACTTTAGAATATTTGTTTTGGAATTGAAAAAGATGGCTAACCTTAATTATGATAATCTTTTTCATTACTTTAATTCTAGAAAGAAAGAAAAAAGCTGCATCAGTCCTAAAGTATGATTTTTTAAGCTGTTGTGCATATCTTCCTCTCTTAAAAGTTGTTTTGTAAACTTACCATTCAGAAAGCTTATTTGCATGTTTATCTAGAATTTTTTATAAATTTCCAAAAAAAAAAGGGGGGAAGTCTGTTATGCGGTAAATATTTTACGAAGTTAAGGACTCAATCTCATTGACTTCAGCAAGAGAGTTATGCGTATTGTTCTCAGCACCAATTTTCCCATAAGACTTGACTATGGTTGCATGGTAATGTGTTCTTATTCTGTTTCTAAAGCTGTTTTTTGTATTAGTGTTGTGGTACAGGATTAAAACTGATGGTTATTATTATTATTTTAGAAAACAGGCTCTGCACTTTACCTTTTTTTACTTCTTACTTATATTGCAAACCATTTTGTTTGCATCTTTTGGTACCCCCCTCAATCACTGTATCCTTAACATCTTTTCCCCCTTATGAAACAAAAATATGTGCCATTTATTTAATCCCTGGTGTTCATATAAAATTTCCTGTAAACTTTTGCATAGCCCGTTATGTAAGTTAACATACTCTTTTGCATAGGAGCCAACTCTAGGAGTCGAGGGCCCTTTGCCCCCCCCCCCGATAAAATCTTTGAGGGGGCCAGCCCCCCTCCCCAGGTTGATGGCATTACCATTCAAATATTGGGTGTGTGCCACATCTTGTGATTGATTATGCAGGGCTGGGCTTACCTGGGCCCCTCTAATATGTTATTCAAGTTGGCACCCCTGATGCGCTGCTATCAATTTGTTTTTGTTTTCTTATAAATGATTTTTATTGGTTTTACATATAATCACATTATGTAACATCATACCCTCTTGTTTTATCTCTTTGTCTCGACTGAGCCTAACGACTTCCCTCCCTCCCGTCTGATGGTTTGCAAAATTAAACTTGACATCTTTACATTTCGCTTCGTTTCCTATCCTTGTTATATCATTACCTGGAATATTATATTATTCAACCTGAATAGGTAGCAATTTCACCTTACGGATCTTCAGATAACCCTGCTAATGATGTTAATTGCTTACAGTCTTTCAAATATAATATAAATTTATTCCACTCCTTTTGGAATGCTTGGTCTCGCTGGTTCTGGAATTTTCCCGTCAGTTTCGCCAGTTCTACAAAGTCCATCATTTTAATCTGCCACTCTTCTTTTGTTGTTTCCATCTTTGGGCTAACAAAATTCTTGCCGCAGTTGTTGCATATAAGAATAATTTTTTATCTTGTCTCGGTATCTCTCTACTCACTATACCTAATAAAAAAGCTTCAGGGGTTTTTTTAACAAAGGTTTTTTAAACATTTTCTTTAACTCATTATATATCATTTCCCAGAAAGCTTTTACCTCTTTACATGTCCACCACATATAGTAAAAAGTACCTTCCTTTTCCTTACATTTCCAACATTATTTTTCCCCCCTATACATTTTGGCCAGTTTAACTGGCGTTAAATACCACCTATACATCATTTTCATAACATTTTCTTTAAGTGTACTGCATGCTGTGAAGTTAAAACCTTTTATTCAGGGGCCATGCTAATCTTCTCTGTATCGTTCCAATTTTAGTATATGTGCTGCCGAAGCAAGCACAGCCATCAGATTGTTTGGGAGGGATCAGAAGGCATTGTACACCCCCAAAAAATTCCCCACCTACAAAGGATGGGTGAAATAATATTTGAAAGTGGCATCTCTGGCAGAATCAGGAGTTTCAAGAAGACTCCTCAGGGGTCTCTAACAATTTTGGAAATGTTTGTACCATATCTATTCATCAGCTGCGGATTTCAGTCAATTGAAAGGCATTGCCTCAATTATCCAAGAGATTTCTCAATTTAGCATAGTGGCTCTAATATATCTGCAGGTAATAGACATAGGTCCAGTGGAAAGAAAACAGGCATCTGAAAGAGAAGGACTTTAACGATTTGGTGAGGCAGATTCAATAGCAGCAATGTTTTTATTGCCTTTACTTTACCAAGCCTGTAATCTTTTGTATTTTAAGGTGTATTGTATTCAATACTATTGTACACCAATTTGGTAACTTTTGGTTGTGAAGCAGTTTAAAAATGTGCATATAAAAAAACAAGTAAAATAAATTTCCCAACCTTCCCTATATGTTCATTGGACACACCCTCACCCTTAATCGTATTGTGTGTCCAAATTAGGTCTTCACAACTGGTGACCCACAATGCCAAAGATAGCCCACTGGCCATGTGTGACAGCCCCTCAAAATAAAATCCCTGCTTTTGCTGCTGCCTAAGACGGCAAAAAGTCAGTATAGAGATGGCAAAAGCACTCGGCAGACCACCATAAACAGCTAGTTGTAGCTTGTACAGTGGTACCTCAGGTTAAGTACTTAATTCGTTCCGGAGGTCCGTTCTTAACCTGAAACTGTTCTTAACCTGAAGCACCACTTTAGCTAATGGGGCCTCCTGCTGCCATCGTGCCGCCGGAGCACGATTTCTGTTCTCATCCTAAAGCAAAGTTCTTAACCTGAAGCACTATTTCTCGGTTAGCGGAGTCTGTAACCTGAAGCGTATGTAACCTGAGGTACCACTGTACATACCTTGGTTAGTTGGTTGATTTATTCATTTGTTTGTTAAGACAGGAGTCAGCAAACTTTTTCAGCAGGGGGCTGGTCCACTGTCCCTCAGACCTTGATTCCTATGCCTCACAAATAACCCAGAGGTGCATTTTAAATAAAAGGACACATTCTACTCATGTAAAATCGCACTGATTCCTGGACAGTCTGCAGGCCAGATTTAGAAGGTGATTGCGCCGGATCCGGTCCCCGGGCCTTAATTTGCCTACCCATGGTTAAGAATAAAAAAAGAAATTGGCTGCCTGGAGAAGTGTGATTATAATGCACTGAAGAAGAATTAACAATTAATCAGTAGCGAAACTGGAGTGCGAAAAGTTGTAACCTACAAGCCGCATATCTGAATGTGGTCATTTGCCCCAATCCAGTGAGAGAGATGTCTGTACGGAAGAGGGCTACATGAATATGGTTGAGAAAATGTGGCTACAAATTGGGATGTGTGGTTCTATCACAGTACTGTTCCAAGCCCTATGGAAACCTCTTTCATTATGGCGACAAAGTCTCATTCAGAGCTGCTAAGTGTTGCACACAACTGGCTGACCAGAACTAGAGTGGACTAGAACCAATATATCTAAAATTGACCTTTACTCAGTATATGGCTTATTAAACCACTTTTGTATGCTTTAGTAAAAGCTCTCCAATGAATTATGAGACCGAAGTGAACCTTGGAAAAGGATTTTTCAGTTTAATAGAATGTTATAGGAGACCTTTTGTGAATTCAGTAGTCAAAGCAAGAATGTTGGTTGATAGATATTGGAAATCTTGTGAGGTTCCTTCTTTACCAGAGGTGCAAATTTAAGAACGTAAGCATTACCTCGCTGGATCCGGCCGATGGCCCATCTAGTCCAGCAACCTGTTCTCAAATTGGCCAACCTGTGGGGAAACCCACAAGCAGGATCTGAGCACAAGAGTCTTCTCCCCTCCTGTGGCTTCCAGCTACTGGTATTAAGAAGGATAGGCCTGGTCATGCGAAAATCATATCATCTGTATTAATCGGCGATTAAAGGTATTTGTATTGGTCATGGTCCACAAGCACCAAGGAGGACTGCCCCCCTACTGTCCTCATAGGTTTTCAGGATGCTGCCAGACAAGGAAAGGTTTCTTACTGTCCTTTTTTATTTCAAACCTTACAGAGAGAGGCTATAGAACCCAGCCTCTTGGATAATGCCGTTGTCCTGAGTGAATCTCCACACACACACCCCTCTCTCCCACTTCCTCATCACCTCCTCTATGGGTGCTGCTACGTGCCCTCTGTCTTTGAGCTCTTTGCTCTCCTACTTTCAAGGCTCGCCAGGTTTTGGGAGATGGAGGGTCTGGAATGCTTCCGAATGACAACGTGTCAGCCTGTTGTTGCTCTGGCTCTCCCACGATTTCCCAACTTCCCCCCTCATCTGCCTCTGAGCTGCAACCTCCTTCAAACCCCTGTTGCAAATCTATACTGTCTTCCTCTTCCCTGGGAGCGTCAGGATAGGGCGGTGGTCTCAACCATTCCTCCTAAGCCCAGTCCCTGGCATAGGCTCACTAAAGGTGCAGAGTGGTAGAAAAGTCTGAGTCTTCCAATGGAGTATCCGATGGTCTCAAGCCTACTGTGCATGAATTAGATCAGTGGTCAGGGATGATGGGAGTTGTAGTCCCAAAACATCTGGAGGACCAAGTTTGCCTATGCCTGAATTAGATCTTGTCCACTTCTCCTTGAGTGGTTTACTGCTGGGGATATCTCAGCATGCAGCAGACACGAGGCCCAAAGGTCTCTAGATAATGGTGCTCATTGATGGTGTCATCAGTGGTCTCTGGCTTAGCTCTGGACCTAGACTAACCCAACAGAGATTTGAGTGAATCCTCTCCAAATTTTGCAGTTAGTTATGTACAGCTACACCCCAATATATTCACTAAATTATGGGTTTCTCCAAAATTTGGGGCTAATGGGCCTACTTAAAATGTTTTGGTTTTTTTCTCTTGCTCCACAAGTACAGCTATGAAAGTCTTCGCTCCGCTATTAATGGCAGTTTGATCCAATAACTGAATGTGATACTGGAAGAAGATCCTGATGAAACAGAATATTTCAAAAGCTCTGCTTGAAGGGAGCAGGGATGCTGCACCATAAATATAGTATCAATCACAAGAATGTACTGTATTTCCAACAATATCAAGTTCCTGAAGGTTTCTGTGACCTCAAATTCCACTGGGCATGAACCTTAACTCTGAATATTTCTAGGGCAGGTGAACTATGCTGCCCCTTCAAATTTCATAAAACAGAGCACAGCCTTGGAAGTGCAAAAAGATTTAAGTTTTGCTAAACACAGGTTTAGATTTCAGTCTTTCCCTGCAGAGAAACAGATACAGCTGTATTGATTTGGCCCAATTTCTAACCATGTTGCATTATTTGAAAACTGAAATAATGGACTACAGTGGGACATGTTCTTCCTTTATTTGGTAAAGGCTTGTTCCCATCATGTCTCAGCGTTCATGTTTAAATAGTCTCTGATGTGCTGAGTTCATGAGTAAGAAAAGCCAGGAGCCCTGTGTAGGCATACTTTAAGAGTACAAATGATTATGCAGAGGAGGACAGTATATTTTTTTTTCCCTTTCCTCCATACATTCAGGTCCTGATTTGCACAGCAACCAACACAAATACATCTGAAAATGCATTCTACACACGGTCCATATCCTTGCAAAAACTGAGGAGGATTGTGTGTAGAAAAGTGGTCAGGTTATGTAGGAAAGAGCATTAGGGCCTATCCCAGTCTCCATTCTCCTTGCATTCATTTGCATACATAATGAATGGGTGCCCTGGTTTTATGCAGGGGTTGCCAACCTTTGGGGGGCCAGTGCGCACATTTTAAATTTTGAGAAATTGGGGGTGGATGCCAGTCACAAAATGGCTGCTTTGGGAGCATGGCATAACACAAAATGGCTGCCACATCTTAGAAAAAGCAGAAATGGACACCGGACCACAAAATGGTGCAGGCATGCCCACCCCCATCAGCGGTCCCAGGTAGCGTTATTTGAGTGTTATTTAGCTGTTAATCCATTTTCTTCTTAAACCAGAGTAGACCACACCTGCACATGTATTTGGAGCAACTTCTGCCTTTCCTCTTCATACCAGTAAGCATTCCCTTTTGTATTTGTTCGTACCAACAGTGCATGCATGCAGATAACTATGTGCATTTCTTAAAAAATAAAATAAAATTGGACTCACCCAAGAAGCCTGCAAAAGCACACAAACGGGCAATGGTAGATTTGCTTGTGCAGTTGTTTTTTTAGTTTTGTTGTTGTTGTTTTGGTTTTGTGAAAATCTGAGGGATCAAAAGAAACACACACACACACATATATACATGGCTGAACATAAGACCCATCCTTACCAGCATGCTGGAAGGGAAATGAAAGCAATTGTAAATTCTCAGCAAACACCTTTCAGATTCTAGTGTTGAAATTTCTAATGTGGTTTGCTTGTGCAGTTTTGAGAGCCAGTGTGGTGTAGTGGTTAAGAGTGGTAGACTTGTAATCTGGTGAACTGGGTTCGCGTCTCCGCTCCTCCACATGCAGCTGCTGGGTGACCTTGGGCTAGTCACACTTCTCTGAAGTCTCTCAGCCTCACTCACCTCACAGAGTGTTTGTTGTGGGGGATTGTTAGCGCTTTGAGACTCCTTAGGGTAGTAATAAAGCGGGGTATCAAATCCAAACTCTTCTTCTGGTTTTGTGAAAATCTGAGGGATCAAAAGAAAAAATATATTGCTCCATTCAAGACTCTTCAAGTGTCTCTATTTTCCAGGAATGTACCTGATTTAGAGAAGCCATCCCAGTTTCTGATTTGACCCTGGAGTATCCAAATTTTCCTTAGAATGCCCCTATTTGCATTGGAGGAATGTTGGAGGATATGGAGTTATCCAACCCCTGAGCCACCTGAAGGCAATTCTGTATAGCAAAGGGTTTTTTTAATGCTTAATATGTCTTTATATATGTTGGAAGCCGCCCAGAGTGGCTGGGGCAACCCAGTGATATGTGTGGGGTATAAATAGTAAAATTATCGTTATGGAATGGAGACATCCCTATTTTCATTGGAGAAATGTTGGAGGGTATGGGGGGTGGGTGTCCAGCCTCGCATCCAATGAAATGTGGGCATGTTTAAGGGGATATGTACATTGTAGGAGAGGCTGGGCCAATGCAAAACAGAAATGAGCAAGAAGAGTGAACAGTCTCTCATGCTTTTTGATTTTTTTTTGGTAAAGGTAAAGGTAAAGGTACCCCTGCCCGTACGGGCCAGTCGTGTCCTACTCTAGGGTTGCGTGCTCATCTCGCTCTAGAGGCCGTGAGCCGGCGCCGTCCGAAGACACTTCCGGGTCACGTGGCCAGCATAACAAAGCTACAGCTGGCAAGCCAGCACCAGCGCAGCACACGGAAACGCCGTTTACCTTCCCACTATAAAGCGGTCCCTATTTATCTACTTGCACTTAAGAGTGCTTTCGAACTGCTAGGTGGGCAGGAGCTGGGACCGAACGATGGGAGCTCACCCCGCCGCGGGGATTCGAACCGCCGACCATACGATCGGCAAGTCCTAGGCACTGAGGTTTTACCCACAGCGCCACCCGCGTCCCATCGCCACCCGCGTCCCATAGGATTTTTTTTTGGGGGGGGGGAGATATTTCCTGAGTCCTTTTTTGAGTGCCATGGGAAGTGCAGGCAGCTTGTTGGTACCTGTGGGCTAGTGTGTCAAAGTACCTGCAATATTTTGCAATGGGCAGTTTGTGTCATAGGGCCTATTAGCATAGACATTTATGCGCAAAAGTTCTAGTTCACTTAGAGATTTATATGAGCTTTGGAAGAGGGCACATAGATTATTTATACAACTGGGCTCTGGGTGAACCAGCCCGTAATCCTGAAACTATCCACATTTTCTTACAAGTTTTGTTTCCCCTCAGTCTGCAGAAAAAAAAGTTCTTGTAAATACATGGACGCCTCTCAGAGTTAAGAGTCTGAACATTTAAACATATTTTTGACATCACTTCCCTGTGAAAGTCAATCATGCTTTCAAAAACGTCGGCCATCTTTACCTCCGCACAGCAAGTGACAACTTTCAGAGGTTTCCCTAATTGGCCAGAGATGCCAAGTTATGTGATGTTTACCTGATCAGTATCATTTGCACGTCCTTATTCATTGCCTAGGCTTTTTAATAGCCTGCAGCACTACCTGCAAAACTGCTAGGTGAACTCTGCTCTTCATTTATCTCTCGAACCTTCCAAACACCAAAGGAGATGTCTTAGTCAAAAGATAACCTAGATTTTTCTCGCCACCCTCGCCTCTTTTTTTATTGCTACGCGGCTGCTGAACACCTGCTCTTTATGTCATACAGCACAACATTAGGCAATTAAAAACTTACAGAACAAGGAGGGGGTGGGAAACAGGGCTAAGCAGAGGGAATTGCACATTAGACAGTAATGGCAATTTCTACAGTTCCGTGCTAACTTATAGCTCTGTTCAGAGCAAAATTGCAAAACCAAGGAATGAGATACTGTAGGTTTGTTAGATTTTTAAGCTCAGAAGCAGCAATGGGAAATTCAGAAGTGTACGCACACAACCTCTGCCTTCACAACTTTGGTGCAGTTCACTTGGCTCTGTAGTGTCCAGTACATTACACAGGGCGGCATCCTCAAGGGGAGGAAATGCAGATCTTTTATGCTAGCTCATCTAAATGCATTCCCCTCATCTGTAATGTTTGGAAGGTTTTTTTAAAAAAATCCCCTTCCAGAACAGATTCTGTTCCTGTAATAGGAAAACACCAGATACAATACATCACATAATTTTGGGTTGCCCTCTTCTCGACACCCATTGCAGAGATCTCCTAGTGACTCCCTTACAGCTCAAACTATCGATTTGCAAAGAGTCTGTAATCCAATATTTGCTGAGGGATGATATTCCCGAAATGACCAAGATTGTTTCGGGGTACTTAGCCGAGATCTTTAAAGCTAAATCTAAAGTTGCCTGATTTATTCAGTGGTGGTTATCTAGTCTTTTATATATTGGATGTGTTTGGATTATCAATGTATTTGGATTGACTTTGTATGATTTTGTGATTTTACTGTTTTAACATGCCAATTAGGGAGAATTGTGGGAGGAAATCTGTTGTTATGAAATCAGGGAGGCTGTTGTTAAGATAACCCTCATGCGCTCATCTGGCAATTATGGGCACCTTTCCCCTAGGATCAGTGGCTGGAGGGCTGAAAACATTTTACTCAGCCTTGCATAGACGTACCAGACTAATTCCTTGTGTGTCATATAGCTGGGTGCTGCAGGTCAGCTTTAGAAGTATGTCCAGGGAACTAATCACGAAGAAATAATTCTTACCTTAGGCGAAAGGTTAATTACAGAACAGCCTTCACTAGTCCCCCTGCTTCCCAGACGGAAGAGGGCTAAAGACCATGTTTAATCAATCAGGTGGTGCATAAGTAGGATTGAAAACAGAAACCCAGAGACTCTTAAGGACTCAGAAGGAGACCAATTCCCATGTGATTGGTCAAGAAGGCTTTCACCCATGACTTCAAGGCATAGTGTGGCCACGTTTGCACCACAAATGCATCACCAAAAAGGAACACCAAAGGGGATGCAGATCTACATAAAAATTGCATGGGTTGATTTACATGAACAGGTGCAAATTTTATATCAATGGGGAGAGTCATATAATCACTCCTCCCATGACTCACTCCTCATTGTGGTTGGGTTATATACACTTTGCTCTATGGAACTGCATATCTGAGATTTGCTTTGCATACTGAATTTGCCCCGTGTATGGTTTTGTTATTGTCTACATAGTTATGTGTTAGTTAGTTTGTATGTAACTTTAAGACAAGTCAATATTTTTTAAAAAAAATAATAATAAAGAAATGGTTTCCATACTTTAAGTAGAAATAGATATCTCACCACAGCAGGAAATAGCTAACTGTGGACTGACAGCTTCAAGGCCCCTCCTGCCCTCTCTTTATCTTCTTTATCTTCAAACCAGACTTTTAGAGAGCCCTTCAAATGGCAGACTTTTCTCTGGCTTTCCTGTCAAACAGAGGACTGTATTCAGCAAAGTAGGATACATTCCCCACCCTGCCCAAAATGGAGAAATGCACAGATAGAACATTTTAGCAAAAGCCACAAAGCTGCAGGTGGTTATCCATGTCAGATGGGGGAGAAAAACAGCTACGAAAACAGAACAGCACAATAGAAAAGAAGAAGAAGAAGAAGAAGAAGAAGAAGAAGAAGAAGAAGAAGAAGAAGACTCACATAGGACTGACTTTAGCATCCCTGGCATTTAAGAATTGCTCCTAGAAACATGCTCACAATGAAGGAATTTCCACCCACCCACCACCCAGCAAAACTGTTGGGCCTGGCATAAATTTCATTTATGGAGGGTTTCTTCCTCTCTCTTTTTCACCTTGACAGGTGGAGATGACACAGAAAGTATTATTATAAGAACATGCGAAGCTGCCTAATAATGTCAGTCCACTTCTTACGGTGCATTGAGAACTGCAGTGACTCTCCCAAAATCTCTGGCAGTCATGCTTACCAATCATTTACTTGAGATCCTTCAGACTGAGCCTAGATCTGACCAGTTAGCACAGGGGTAGGATCTGGCCCAATTGCTTTCTCAATCCAGCCCGCAGATGGTCTGGGAATCAGCGTGTTTTTACATGAGTAGAATGTTTGCTTTTATTTAAAATGCATCTCTGGGTTATTTGTGGGACATAGGAATTCATTCATTTTTTTCCTTCAAAATATAGTCCAGCCCAACACATGGTCTGAGGGATGGTGGAGCGGCCCATAGCTGAAAAAGGTTGCTGACTCCTGAGTTAGCATGTGCTTAAGTCTCCCAGTCTTATCTTTGCCTCAGTGCTACACTGGAGTCTGCTGCAAGCGAGGCAAGGGACAGGTTGAGTTTCCTCACAACTCTCAACTGTTGCTGCTCGTTTATACTTTGTCCCATTGAAGTTAATGAGAGTCTTTAAGAACAGGGTCATCTTCAAGTTTAAGAGGGCCTCAGCAAAGTGCCTCCAGGGGACCCAATCCTGTGAGGTGAGGGTCTGCTTCAGATTTGCAGGAAGGCTCCCCTTGCAGGGCAGCAGGTCTTCTATTTTTTTAAAAAAACTATAAGGCACAGCAATGCTTCTGAGAGCCAGTATCCTTGCAGGCACAGTTCTACCCCCCCCCAAATGCACCAGACTAACAGGACATCCAGTGTGTTGTGGGGGAGAACAACATGGTGGCCACCTGTTGGATTGTGGCTTCCAAAACTCAATCTTCCAGGGGAGCAAGTGGACTGAAGGAGGGCAACAGAAGAGGCTGGTCCTTTGGGGCAAATGGGGCACTGCCCCACTAACCTCAGCTGACCCACACTTGACTTCCTTCTTACAGTGAGCTCAGGGGGTGGCACTTCTGGTCAGCTCCCTCCTCCTTCATCTCAGGCTGCACACACACACTATAAAACACAGTTGAGGCACAGTCTTTCCCTCAAAGAATTCTGGGTGCTGTAGTTTGCCCCTCGCAGGGAATCCCTAGCAACCCTTAACAAACTACGGTGCCCAGAATTCTCTGGGGGGAATGCTGTGCTTCAAAGGTGCTTTAAAAGCGCAGTGTGTATGCCATCGCAGAGTTGCCTTCCTAGAATCACTTGCAGAGGAGGATGAAGACAAAAATATAGTGACCCATCGGCTCTACCTGGCATTATTATGAGTCTCTCTGCCATCTTCTCTACCAGCACCCAGGAGGAGGAGCCACTGCTGGCAGGCAAGTTTCAATACCTTGGACCTTCTTGCTGGGTCATGTGGCACTGGCAAGTGCCTGAAGATGCATTGATAGAATCGATCCTTTCTCTTTCTCCATAGTTCCGCCTCTTCACCCACGCAGCCTAATTCTGCATTGCATTTCCTTGTCGTGCTACAAGTAGGGATGTGACAGAATCGTGGAACCTGGCTTTGAATACACACACACACACACTCAAGGCACATTGCCGCACCTAGAGGGAAAAGGGAGATTGTTTCAGGGTGCAGCATGCGGCACGCAGCTTTCCTTAGATTATGTATATTAGCAGGTTGTCAGATTCCAAGAGGCCGCCTTTGCCGCAACAGCTGCAGCGTTCCTCTGGTGGCTGTCACATTCTGCGGAGACACTTTGTTCTCCTTTGAAAAGGGGTCACTCAGGTGGCAGCTTTGATGGGAGCAAGGCGCTGAACTGCCTGTGCTCAGCCCCTGCTCCTTAATTTGAGAAGCAGCCTACGGCAGGCGAGCTCATGCATCTTCCCCACAAACCACCTTGTCGACCTGCAAAGCTCCGTCACTGCTGTTAGCTGGCTGCGGTGGTCTATTATTCTACACTTCTAATAAAGGAAGCATTGCATATTAAGAGAAAATGTCCCACAGATGAGGCTGCTCTGAAGGGGGCCGGCCTTGATTAAACTAGGTTGTTCCGCTAAGAAGTCCTCGGCGTGTTCTCTGAGCTATAGCTGTTAGCGTTGCAGCAGGGTGACAAGAATTGCCTCTTAACTAATTGGAAAACTCCCACAGAGTTTCAAAATACTCATTTGGATCAGCAAATCAATAGCAGAAACGGTAAGCATGCGAATGTGGAGGAACCGTGGCATCTGCGCAGAGCCTATGTGCATCTATTAATTCTGGCTGGTTTGTTGCCGTCGTTCGCTCCGAGAATCAGCATGGTTTCATCAAACCATGAGGGGCAGGGGATACAAAACTCTTTCTTTTCAAAGCCCATTTTTGTAGCTTGTTCCTACCTGGAAGACACACTAGCTAAAATTTGAAGCACTGGCTAAAATTTGAAACACTAGAATGTTTGCTTGTTATAAACTCCTGTCCCCTGTCCATAGCTGTCAACTTTCAGATTTGAAAATAAGGGATCAGTAAGGAAATCAGCCCAGAGTGCCTCACTGGAAGGACAGATCCTGAAGCTGAGACTCCAATACTTTGGCCACCTCATGAGAAGAGAAGACTCCCTGGAAAAGACCCTGATGTTGGGAAAGATGGAGGGCACAAGGAGAAGGGGACGACAGAGGACAAGATGGTTGGATAGTGTTCTCAAAGCTACCAGCATGAGTTTGATCAAACTGCAGGAGGCTGTAGAAGACAGAAGTGTCTGGCATGCTCTGGTCCATGGGGTCACGAAGAGTCGGACACGACTAAACGACTAAACAACAACAACAACAAGCCTTGCAAATAAGGGATCAGCAGCCAAATTAAGGGATCAGCAGCCTCACCTGTCCCAGGGACAGTCTACGGTTCAGCTTTGTAACCAGAGGGTCAACTGAATAGAATCTGAATCACATGCACCACAAGGCCTAGGCAGCCTCAACTTGAGATGGCTCCCCGGGCTGGCTTTGCAGCAGCACATGCAACAAAACAGTGTCCAGTTTTCAAAAAAACCCTCAGCTTGCATTAACTAACCACAAACACACACGAGGCGGTGGCAGCCTCCCCCCGCCCCCGGCCATGAGATCGCTGCCTGCCATTTTAGTTAACCAGCTCCGCTCCTTTCCCCCATAACAGTCAATCGAAGGAGCCTCCAAAACAAATCCAAAAGGCCGCCCCCCACGAGATCGCCGCCTGCCATTGTACTCAACCAACCGCTCCTTCTCTTTCCCCCATGTGCTCCCGCTCCAAACAGATCTTATCCCTGGCAAAGGTGAGTGGGCTGTCGATGTATCCATCCGATTCCAAGCACAGGTAAGTTCTGAGCCCCTCCAAGCCAAAGGTCGAAAGCCCAGCTAGCAGCCAAACGAAGCCTCAAGCGGTGGTTCCCACAGCGCAGCATCCCGGCAAAGGGATACAGCAGCAAGGAAGCCACCACACTGCTGGGAAGCGCTGAAGCAAAGGCGTGTCCCCAGGCAACATGGCCAATTTGCTTGGCACAAGGCTTGCAAGCTCCACCCTCCAGTCGTTCTCAGACTCCTTATTGGTGAGCAACGCAGCTGAGGAACGCAGCTGAGGAGCCTCCCTGGCTGGCAGGGAGGGAGAGGAGCTGCTTCCTTTGAAATCTGGGGAATTTACTTGATATCTAACAATCCGGGATAGCAGCGGGAAACGGCACTGGAATAAGGGAATTTCCCGCCAAATAAGGGAAGGTTGACAGCTATGCCTCTGTCTCTTTTCCTCCTTTACTTCTCTCTCTCTCCCTGAGCATCTTAGGAAGTCTAATGCCAGTTATGGGAGAGAAAGCCTTCCCCCATATGAACTGGCCCATGTCTCCAGAGGATCCTGTCCTAGGCTGTATACACACCATACATTTCAACTACAGTCCCCCCCCCCAAGGAATCCTGGGAACTGTAGTTTACTCCCATAGAGCTGCTGCTCCAAGCACCCTTAACAAACCACAGTTCCCAGGATTCTTTGAGAAAGACATGTGATTTTTTTCAATGTATTCTGTGTGTGTACACAGGCCTAGTGGTGCCAAAGCCTGCTCTGATCCATCTGTCATCAAACAGGAGAACAACATTATGTTCAATGGCGCCTGTATAGTCTCCCCTCAGAAATCCAGCAGGAACCCTCAGTGATGTGTTACTGTTGGCAATTAAAAACATTTCTGTTCACTTAGCTCACTCAGATACTTTCCATTTGCTGTCTTTATTGTGTGATTCCAGATTCCTTGGAGGGTATGGAGTTATCCGAACCCCAAGCTGTCTGAAGGCAATCCTGTATAGGGAGTGTTAAGTTGTGGGTGAACATATCAGACGACACAGCGATTCTTCAAACAGCTCTTGTTTATTCACAGGCCAGGGTTCAGTCAGCCTGCTTATATAGAGCTCCAGTACAACGTTACTGTAACAACTTTCTAAAACTATCCAATCACTGAACGCCACTTTCGATCCCTTATTTGCATAACTATCTACAGTATCCCCCTGCTGGCCCAGGGTGAGAACTACAGTACATAACAGGGAGGGTTTTTAAAAAATGTTTGATGTTTTATTCTGTTTTTATATATGATGGAAGCTGCCCAGGGTGGCAACCCAGTAAGGTATGTGGGGTATAAATAATAAAATGATCATTATGGAATGGGACATCTCTATTTTCTTCAGAGAAATGTTGGAGGGTATGCATTCAGAAGTGCACAGGAAATAGTTATAAGCTCAACTAGAAAATAAATGGAAGCATTGAGAAAGTATTGGACATGGAAAGAGGTGTAACAGAAAGTGACCATTGATCCTTCCACACCCAAACACCAAAATAAATCTTCTGTGACCCCAAGTAGAGTGATTTGGGGCCCAATTTTCCCAGTGTTTTGGATTATCCCTGTATCAGATATACCCAGATTTACAGAAGTGTCAATATTTGTGTTCTTTGAGGACCACATGAATTAAATGTGAATGCAGACAGCTGCAAACACACAGTAAACTCCGGTATGGACAGCCCATAGTCTCACTGAACAAATGGAAACTGCTTATAAAAGTATATGCATCGTATTAGGAATACGTATGCTATAGCCATTGTCCTTATTGGCTCATAATATGCTATTAGCCTATTGCTTTTTCACTAAGATGTTTTCTAAGGCTTGTAAGCTTTAGCCTAATTCATCAGATCTGACACAATTAAAAATCCCATTGAAATGAAAGCTTTTCAGTTATGCAAATACGAACAAATATATATAAATGTTCACTAAAATTAATTGTCTTTTTATATGAGTACCTTTCATTCTGGTTGACCATGGGCATATTTTAATTAGCATTGAATGACTCCTTAATCCCTCATTGAAGTCACAGTCCAATGCTTTGGGCACTAGTTTGTCGCCATGGAAATATCACAAATAGCAAGGCATTATGATTTGTCTCCATCAGCGCAGGAGAAAGAGAGGTTGTCGAGTATCAAGTTTTTAACAAAAATAGCCTTTTGTCCCTCACAAAGAAAGAATTATATGGGGAGAAATGTTCAAATCGCATGAATTGGCATTATGTGAATATATAAGCTCGGGTGTTTTAGGAGAATTCAGAGTAGTCAGAGCACATCCTAATTATTGACCCATAAACATTGCTTCCTTCGAAACCTCTTCCTACTTTAGCAGAGTCTCTGTCTTCAGCTTCTGTCCTCCTTTGTGATAAGAACATAAGAAATAACTCGTGGCCGTCAGATGCCCAAGGCCCACCTTGTATCCTGTTCTCACATTGGCCAACTGGAAACCTTTGAAGAGCATCTGAGCCAAACAGGACCACAGAGCAGCACTTTCCTCGCTTGTGATTCCTGGCAGCTGGTATTCAGAGGCAGATTGCCTCCAAGAGAGGAGATAGAACATAATTGGGCGTTTCCTACAGAGCCTTTCTGCACTAGAGTTCCTTCCCTCACAGGACCATAGGATTATATAGTGGTACCTCGGGTTACAGACGCTAACCCAGAAATAGTACCTCGGGTTAAGAACTTTGCTTCAGGATGAAAACAGAAATTGTGCGGCGGCGGCAGCGGGAGGCCCCATTAGCTAAAGTGGTGCTTCAGGTTAAGAACAGTTTCAGGTTAAGAATGGACCTCCAGAACGAATTAAGTTCTTAACCCGAGGTACCACTGTATTGAGTTACTCCCTTTGGAACATCTAGCTCAGGAGTTCTTAAGCCGTGGTCCATAGATGGGCTTTAGGGAGTCTATGAACTAGGCACTCACACACACACAAACAGATTTTTCCAATGTAATAAAATAAATTGTATATAGAATTGTGTGTGCATTTGTTTATGTACATTTTTCTGGGATGGCAGTCATAGCTTTCACCCGATTTACAAAGGGGTCTGTGATGCAAAAAGGAAAGAAAGGAAAAAAGCAGTGGCTTTCCAGGATTTCAGGCATGAGGCAATCAATAATAATAATAATAATAATAATAATAGAATTTCAAAAAAGAAAATAAAAAGAAAAGAAGAAAATAACACAAGAAAAAATAAAGTTACATCAAAAAATCTTACAATTCCACATATTGAGATTACCCTGAATCTTATTGACTCCCCCCCCATCCCATCCATGAGCCCTCTTAATTCTATTTTAACTGCATATCAATATTTCTCCAATTATTTCGCCTTCCTAAATTATCCATACTTTCTATTTCGTTACAAGTGTATTTAGAATCCAGCTAATGTTTTGACCTGTTTACAATATTTTTGTATATACCGTATTTTTCGCACCACATAGGACGCACCGGACAATAGGACACACCTTGTTTTAGAGGGGGGAGAACAAGAAAAAAAAAATTCTCTCCCTCTCTGCCCAGCGCCCCTTCAGCGAAGCAGCAGGAGGTGCTGCGCAGAGAGGGGGAGAATTTTCCCCCTCTTGTTTTCCCGCTCTAAAACAAGGTGCCGTTCAGGCAGCTACCTTGGAAGCCTGGAGAGCGAGAGGGGTCGGTGCACACTCCAGGCTTCAGGTTCCTTTCGACCTGCTCTTTGGGGCTGGCGGGGGAAGGCCACCACCAGCCCCAAAGAGCAGGTCAGGGAGCAGCGGAAAGGCACAGCGGAGAGGCTGCTGCCATAGTCGCGCGTCACCTCACCAGCTGGGAGAGGGTCGCGGGGCTATGGCTTCTTTAGCCCCTCAAGCGCTCTCCCAGCTGGAGAGGTGGCGCACAGCTAAAGAGGATCCTGCCATAGCCGCGCGTCACCTCTCCAGCCGGGAGAGGGTCGCGGGGCTATGGCGTTTTCGCTCCATAGGACGCACACACATTTCCCCTTCATTTTTGAAGGGGGAAAAGTGCGTCCTATAGAGCGAAAAATATGGTACATTATACACATTTCCCATTCTTGTTTAAATTTATTGTCATCTTGGTCCCTGAGCTTCCCAGTTAACTTTGCCATTTCGGCCTAGTCCATCATCTTGATTTGCCAGTCCTCTTTAGTCAAGGTTGTCTCTTCCTTCCATCTCTGGGCGAGCAAAACCTGAGCGGCCGTAGTAGCATTGTTGTTGTTGTTGTTGTTTGGTCGTTTAGTCGTGTCCGACTCTTCGTTACCCCATGGACCAGAGCATGCCAGGCACTTCTGTCTTCCACTGCCTCCCACAGTTTGGTCAAACTCATGCTGGTAGCTTTGTGAACACTATCCAACTATCTCGTCCTCTGTCGTCCCCTTCTCCTTGTGCCCTCCATCTTTCCCAACATCAGGGTCTTTTCCAGGGAGTCTTCTCTTCTTATGAGGTGGCCAAAGTATTGGAGCCTCAGCTTCAGGATCTGTCCTGATTTCTTTAAGAATGGATAGGTTTGATCTTGCAGTCCATGGGACTCTCAAGAGTCTCCTCCAGCACCATTCGTAGTAGCATACATGTATGCTACTAAGGCATGAGACATCCTCAGTTTTACCTGTGGGTGCCAGGAATTGAACTTGGGAGCTTCTGCCTACAACACAGATGCTCAACCACTGAGCTACAGCCAGACCTATGGGAAAGGGTGATATAAATGGATGCACTGCCATCCTCACAGAGTTGTGCTTCATTTCCCCCCCCCCCCATACCTCAGGCAGCAAAATGTCTTGAGGAGGCCCTGCCTGGGAACCAAGTTGTTATAGGTTTCAGGAGTGGGACCCTCCCCCTCCCTCCAAACCCTAGAAATTAATAAATGGTAGGATTTTGATTTTTTATATATATAATATTTTTATTGATTTTTACAAATAATTTCCCAAAATCATATAACATACTTTCTTATCTTATACAATATTTTGAACTTCCATCAACCTCATCTGAAGATTTTTCAATCTACATTTCTTAATTTCTCTATTACTTTTAATTATCCTTAACTAATGGCTCCTTCATAATCTTCTCTGCAATATTTCACATAATCCTCCTTAAAAAACTTCTTGCAGTCCTACTAGCGTAATCTGTTCATTACAATTGCTTTTCAAATAATTCAGATATTTACTCCGGTCCTCTGAGAATCTCTGGTCCCGCAGATTTTGGATACTTCCTGTCATCTTATCTAATTCTGCATAGTCCATTAATGTCGTCTGCCATTCTTCTTTCGTTGGTAATTCTTTGTGTTTCCATTTCTGTGCCAGTAATATTCTTGCTGCCGTTATTGCATATAAAAACAATTTACTATCCTGTTTGTTAATATCCTCCCCTACAATGCCAAGTAAAAATGCTTCTGGTTTTTTTATAAATGTAGATTTCAACATCTTTTTCATCTCATTGTATATCATTTCCCAGAAGCTTTTCACTTTCTTGCATTCCCACCACATGTGATAAAAAGATCCTTCTTTTTCTTTACATTGCCAACATTTGTTACTTATTTTAGCTAATTTCACTGGTGTAATATACCATCTATACATCATTTTCATCACATTTTCTTTCAAAGCATTCTGTAAATTTTAATCCTTCCTTCCACAGTTTTTCCCACTCTTTTAGCTGTATATTATACCCAAAATCCTTGGCCCAATGTATCAGAAACCGACTTTACCTCTTCATCTTTCAAATGCCATTCCTGCAGCAATTTATACATTTTAGACAATATTTTACAATCATTATTCAATGGATTTTGATTTTGGGGGGTATGAAGGCGATATACAAGCTGCAGAGGAAATCCTGGGCTAGTCTATGCAAAATGACCTGGCTAAGCTCAAGGCCATGAAGAAAGCATACAGGGCCATCAAGAGCCATTCGCAATGCAAGTCCTTCCCCCCATCCTCTGAAGTGTGAAGAGAGACTGGAGATTGGGAAGGTTGCCAGGGTAGCTGAGTGTGATGTCACAGGAAGCGCTCCAGGCCCTTGACATCAAAAAAGGCCAGATATGTCTTGGGCAGGCTGGCTGAAGGTAGGCTGGGAGAGATGCCTTGGACTCCAGTTCTGCACTGTTGTGGGGAACCAGCCCCTCTTGACATAACCATGCTGCAAGATCTGTACTCTCTCCATGCAAACTGAAGGTATAAATCATATTTCTTAAAGCTACGACAGCCTCCTCCATGTCTAAATTCTCCAAAGATCCCTGGAATCCCGTGCATGGGTCAGCAGGGATCGGGGGTGAAATATACTCAGAGTCAAGAGTGGATTTCATGCTCTTTATTCAGCTCATAGTAGTGAGGAGGAATGGAAGTTCCCCCAAAATGTCTGCCTTATATACATTATTTACACAATGGGCCCCACGTGATTGGCTAATTCCGGGATTCTCCTGTAGGCCACTCAGGCGCAAGGAGAGCCCGGGAGATTTCAAACGTCTCCTCTCCGCAGACACTGAAGAATATCGCCCTCTTTTTGGCGTCTCCTTCATTGGTGACCCCTTTGGTTTCTAGGAGGAAGGTGAAACGGGAGGCGTACACTTCCCAGTCTCCTGATGCTGGGTTGAATGGTTGCCATTCTGAGTTCCTTGGGGCCCGGAGCTGAAGCCTGGATACATGGTGCAAGGCAGCAGTGTGGAAGGTGGTGGTGCTGTGGTGCTGTGTGTGGCGGTCAGCTCAGCAGGATCCCACCTTCGTCGCCAATGAAATATACTCAGAGTCAGGAGTGGATTTCATGCTCTTTATTTAGTTCATAGTGGTGAGGAGGAATGGAAGTTCCCCCAGAATGTCTGCCTTATATACATTATTTACACAATGGGCCCCACATGATTGGCTATTTCTGGGATTCACCAGTAGGCCAATCAGGTTGCGGATTCACTTCCACCTGGAGCTGGATTGGGTGGCTCCTGTGGACCAATCAGACTGCTGCATTCTGGATCCTATTGTTCTAGGACCAATCAGACTGCTGCATTCTGGATCCTATTGTTCTAGGACCAATCAGACCGCTGCATTTTGGATACTATTCAGCTCAGTACATAACTGGGGGGGGGTGTACTTGAAGGTGCCTCTCTGCCATTATCCACTGCCTATGCCATATCATCCAACCTTTCTCTGATGTAAATAGGGGAGGCCTATTTAATAATAATAATAATAATAATAATAATAATAATAATAATAATGTTATTATTTATATCCCACCCATTTGACTGGGTTTCCCCAGTCACTCTGGGCAACTTCCAGCATATATAAAAACATAATAAAACATTAAACATTTTTAAAAACTCCTCTATACAGGGCTGCCTTCAGATGTCTTCTAAAGGTTGTATAGTTACTTATCTCCTGGGCTCTGGGGTTATGTAACTCCATACTGTCCAATTTCTCTGATGTAAATATGGATGTCCTACCACACCCTCCAACATTTCTGCTATGAAAATAGGGACATCCTAAGGAAAAGTGGGACATTCCGGGATCAAATCAGAAACCGGGACAGCTTCTGTAAAACCGGGACTGTCCCTGGAAAACAGGGACACTTGGAGGGTCTGCTATGCCATGTCTTAAGATCTGCAAGGGATGTGTGGGTCACTTTTCAACAACATGGGAGACAGATCTTTCAGTCTTAGGGCAGCTCGGATGTGAAACACCCTCCCATCAGATTTAGGATTGTCCTCTGCACCAACAGTGTGACAGCAGCAACTTAAGACACAACCTTTTCAATGGGTTTATTGGGGTGATTGAGTTGAAGAAAGAACTGCAGTCCTTGCTACTGAATTGCTGTTCTTTCATTAAAGGGGTCTCTATGTTTGGACATGTATTTTACTGGAATGCTTTCTTTTTTTAATCCTGTGCATGTTTTATTTTAATTAAATGTTGTGCACCACTCTGGGAACTTCTAGGTTAAAGAATATAAGAAAATGAAATGAAATAAAATTAAATAAAATAAGGGATGGGCACGCTTCATTTGGGAGAATCAAACATAAAAGTGTATTATCTTTTCCAACATTACAAACATATTCCAACAAAGAAGTCTAAAGAAAATTACTAAAGCCTGTCTTAGTAGAAAGTCTGCTTAGTAAAGTCTATCTTTTCCCTTTTAACATTTTCAATATTTGCCTCTAGACATTTTAATCTTAAATGTCATTCTAAAGTGCACTTTTCCACCAAAAGGTCCAATCACATGGCAGATATTTAATTATCTAAATCAAGTACCCTCCAAGAAATGAATGTTGGGGTTTATTTCTTGAAGACTCTTACTCGGCTTGTATTTTCTCCTGCTTAATTGAAACTAATTTTCCTGTTGTTACAGAAAACACCTGGAATGGGAATGCTATTTCCAAGAGGTAATTATGAAATCAAAGTGATACTTATTTGCTTAATTGCTAAATCTACATAAACTGAGGAATCTCAGTAATGCTCACAGATTCTCCCGCATTACAAAATGCATAATTTTCTTCTTGTCCTGCTTACCTTGTTCCAAACAAAAGCCCTTTTGATGATGTCAACAGACAAAACTGCTTTTGATGAACTTACGAGTTATCTCTAAACTGACAATGATTCCTGTGATTCTGGGGTAGTTTAAACTATATCTTCAGCTGTCTTTGGTGTAAGTATATTTGGAGCTTGAGGGGTGGTTCAGGATTCTGGCTGAGTTTTAATTGGGGTCTAACAAAGTCTCTCTTGCACAAGCACACGCATGCGAATGCCAACACTTAGCTGAGGAACAGTCAATTAAACTAAGTATTAAACTTCAACATCAACTTCGTTGGACTGGCCATGTTGTGCAGATACTTGATTATCGTCTTCCAAAGCAACTACTGTATTCTGAACTTCAAAATGGAAAGCGTCATGCTGGTGGTCAACAAAAGAGGTTTAAAGACTCTCTCAAGGCAAATCTAAATAAATCTAGTATAAACACCGACAACTGGGAAACACTGGCCTGCGAGCGCTCCATTTGGAGAACAGACTTTACCAAAGGTGTCATGGGCTTTGAAGATACCCGAACTCAGGACGAAAGGGAGAAACGTGCTAAGAGGAAGGCAAACCCTCACCGTGATCAGCTCCTGCCCGTCCCCACTGTGGAAGGACGTGTGGATCCAGAATTGGCCTCCACAGTCACTTACAGATTCACTGTTAAGACCATGTTTTTGGAAGACAATCTTACTTGGCTACAAGTGATCGCCAAAGAAGAAGAAGAAGCAGCCTACATTTTACATGATGCATCATGATGGAGCATAGATCTTGGTAGCAACATGTCATGCAGTGACCCAACATGTCGTGCAGGTCTGTGCCCTTTCAATGAAGTTGTCTTTAAGATACACTCAGGTTGTCCTGGTCTTTATTCTACTCCCTCCCTCAGTAGCTGGAGGTATAACAAGATCATGTGCCTCAAGGCAATCACACATGCACACAGCAGTCCAGTTTTGGACTCTGAATCTAATGGTTTTCAGAGGAGTGTATTACTTCACTTATTTCCCAATGTAATAAACCAGCCCTTCTGTGCTTTGGGGCTTTCCAGTTCTTTCTGCAGAGTAGGGTCCCAGATGTCCGCTCCCAAGGCCTTTGTCTTCATAAGAAAGATGTATTCAGATGAAGAACTGTGAGGGGAGAGAAACTTTGATGACCATCACGCAATGGCTTTTTCCATCTGCCTTGGCCCACCCTCCAGCTGTGGGAGCCTTTCCCTGACTATGACTTCTGAGAAGAGAGAAGAGGGATATTTTTTAAATAAATAAATTATAACTTGTGTGTCTTTGTTTCTCACAGTTTGATCCTTTTGCATGGTTTTGTGTGCTTTGTGGTATTTTGTGCATTTGACTGGCCGTTACTTTGATTGATTATAGTTTAGTAACTCTTAATTGTAATTGTTAAGTGTGAGCTGTTTAATTATTGTTTGCCGACGTTTAATTTTACTGTTTACTGTTATATTCTAATGGATCGTTGAATATTGCTTTATTTGATGTGTTTATTTTAAAGTTATGTTTTTATCATGACTTGTATTGCATCGGATTGTTATTAGGTGTATGATCTTTGCTGTCAATTTTGTTGTTTCTTTAGCTCATAAACCACCTTGCATGTAGTAATAGAGGAAGGAAGTACACAAAAGTGAAATGAAATGAAATGATGGCACCATTACACACACACTGCCAAACCATAGAGAAGGTGCCAGCTCCAGGATATAAGGGCCAGCAAGAAATCGCTATTAAAAGTACTCCTAAAGTGGTACAGGAAGTGGTACAGGAAGGTATGAGGCTGCCTTGGTGCATTTAACCCAGTATTGCCTCCCTCAGGGACAGCTGGTGTTCTCCGTATGTTGATGGACTCCAACTCCCATGAGCCACAGCAGGAATAACCAATGGTCAGGGACATCTGGAGGGTAACATGTTGACTATTGGAGATCTACTTTATCAGAAGCTCTCTAAAGCCAGGGTAGGGCATTAGGCCTGGCATGGATCCCGGTTTGATCTGTAAAGCCATTTTCTCCAAACTCTGTGAGCCTGTCGCACACATGGCATCATTTTTTTATTAAAAAAAGACTTATTTTTTATTTTTTTACCAACAACCAAAACACAAACAGTGAAGCCCCCCAGGTGGCTGATACATTGGGTATAAAGGTAAAGGTACCCCTGACCATTAGGTCCAGTCATGGCTGACTCTGGGGTTGCGGTGCTCATCTCACTTTATTGGCTGAGGGAGCTGGCGTACAGCTTCCGGGTCATGTGGCCAGCATGACTAAGCTGCTTCTGGTGAACCAGAGCAGTGCACAGAAACGCCGTTTACCTTCCTGCCGGAGCAGTACCTATTTATCTACTTGCACTTTGACATGCTTTCGAACTGCTAGGTTGGCAGGAGCAGGGACTGAGCAACGGGAGCTCACCCCATTGCGGGGATTCGAACCGCTGACCTTCTGATCGGCAAGTCCTAGGCTCTGTGGTTTAACCCACAGCGCCACCCGCGTCCCTTACATTGGGTATACATAATCAATAATAACATATTCAAATCAAACATATGTACAATTTTATATGCATTTAACACTCCTCCATCCACAAGGTTTATTTAACTTTTAACATTTTAATTACCCCAAATTGTTCAAACCTACTCAAATAATTCAATATCACACATGGCATCATATATGGCACAGACACAGCTGCGAAGGAGCAACAGGGAGCCTTAATGTACACTTCCTATCAGGGCACCATGTCGGGGGACTTTTCCGGGGGGGGGCAAATATTTATTTGGCTGCAGCAGAGCCACCCCGCCCCCTAGCCCACCCCCAATGTTCAGGGGACAGAGGAGGCCAAGCATGGAGCCACAGCTTCCACGGCTGACTTCTCCTCCTCCTGCCACTGCAGCTTTTGGGGAGAGAGGCCCTGGCTCTTCCTGATGTTGTGCGTGTGGCACGCAACTTGCGGCATGCACAGCACACACGGCCTGTAGGGAGTGGGGTGTGTCACAACAATGGCAGCAGCTGGGGCCTCTTCCCTCAACAGCAGCAACTGGAGAAGCCGGTACTCACAGCACTCGGCACATGTGTATGACATCAAACACACATGACATCACCGCCCGCTCCTCTTATGCTTCTTAGCTGACGCATATGCTTCTTATCATTTTTTGGCATGGAAGGCTTGTGGACTGCTTTCGGATGTGGTGGCAGCAAGCCAGAGGGGTAGGCTATGGTATAGACCAGTGTTTCCCAACCTTGGGCCTCCAGCTGTTTTTGAACTACAATTCCCATCATCCCTAACCACTGGTCTTGCTAGCTAGGGATGATGGGAGTTGTAGTCCAAAAACAGCTGGAGGCCCAAGGTTGGGAAACACTGGTATAGACAGTGCTATTTTTCTAGAAGAAGAGAAGAAGAGTTTGGATTTGATATCCCGCTTTATCACTACCCGAAGGAATCTCAAAGTGGCTAACAATCCCCCACAACAAACACTCTGTGAGGTGAGTGAGGCTGAGAGACTTCAAAGAAGTGTGACTAGCCCAAGGTCACCCAGCAGCTGCATGTGGAGGAGCGGGGAAGCAAACCCGGTTCACCAGATTATGAGTCTACCGCTCTTAACCACTACACCACACTGGCTCTCTAGGGGGAATATGTGCTGGAACTCACCATGAAGACCTTCCTTGTTCTCTTAGAATGACAATGGTGCCCACCTTAGAGGTGCTGGAACTGTGTTCTGGTGAATTCTGGCTGAAAAAAAGCAACAACAACAAAAGTTATTAAAATATAAAGTACCCCTTATTCCACATCATTGCTGTCATTTGGGGACAGTCTCTAGCTCAGTGGTAGCACATGGCTTGCATTCAGAAAATCCCAAGTTCATTCGCAAGAATTGACAGGCAAGGCTAGATTTGAGACCCTGGAGAGCCCCTGCCGGTCTGTGTAGACAATACTGAGTTACATGGATCGATGCTCTGATTCAAAGTAAGGCAACTCCCTGTGTTTCTATTAAAGAAATGTGGTTGTCTTCAACATTGATCTGGTTGAACTCTCTTACTACTTACTGTATACACATCCTGATGTTCCTTTGGCAGTCCAAAAGGATGTTCCTCCGTTTCCCCAAAGACTAATGTCAAGGGGCAAGTGTACACGTGCTCTGCTTGCTGACCTCCTCGGTGACACAGTTTTGCAACTACCAGGTATTGATCTACTCTGCTTTCTAAGGCACAGTTCCTGCATTGCCTGCTACTGAGTATCAAGTGCACCTGCACTAAAATATCTAGCCAAGGACTGTTTTGTTACAGAACTGGAAACTTGACAGTGGAGACTGGGAACAGTTATCATGGCCATATTTCGATCGGGTGCAAAAGAATCAGAAGCAGCAGCAGCAGAGGATACATAACAGTGCCATAAAGCATTATGTGCCCTGGAACTAGTAGGGGGAAATATTGTTAATCTAGCAAGATGACAAGATACGTTCCAGGTCTTTAAGTGCTGTGCACCCTTGGAAAATCTCTATTTTAGGATCCTTTTATCTTGCTTTAATTGTCCATCAATGTTTGTGTTTAGATTTATTACGAATAAAGCAGTGGCCCTTAATCTATGGGTTGCTGGACATCGGTCTTGCACTGCTTGCAGTGATATAGCAAGATATTAAGCAGAACAATATTTCACGTTGGGCGTTTGAAAAATGAATCCATCAGCCAAAACAGAGCTTAAGTACTTGATTTGTAAATTGTGTGGCATGATTTTATCTCACATACAAATTAGGGACATATGCAGCAACATCTATCAAAGCTTTGCCTCAGATTATAGAAAAGAGACTAATTACAAACTGTGATATTATGATGAAGTATACGGAACGTCTCCAAGTTGCCAATAGATCTTACAAATATGCTTACCTAAACCTATTACCTTCTGTTAGTAATTACAAGATGTAACTCTATTTTGTTTTTGTCGTTTTCTGTTTTTGTATTTTGGGTATTGCTGGCAACCCTGAGATTGAAGAATGTTTGGAAGAACTGGATGGAAAAAATGTTTTTAACTGCAGCTGCTTTTAGATGTTCTTAATTTATAATTGTTTTTAGAATGTTTTAAACTGTTTTAAAATGCTTTGGTTTTTTGTATTTAATTTGCTTATCTCATTGCCACCTGAAGCTCATTGGGGAGGAAAGGCAAGACAGAGAATCAATAAACAGTAGTAGTAGTAGTAATAGTAATTTTATTATTCTTATTATTTATAAGTTGCCCATCTGGCTGGGTTTTCCCAGCCGCTCTGGGTGGCTTCCAACAGAATATAAAAACATAATCATGTATGTTTTGCTGAGTGCTACCAGTTGGTGTATGAAGAATGATCACCTTCATATGTTGTGCTAAAGTGGAGTTTGGGGTTTTCCTTTTAAGACCATGAACTTTTCCTAACTACGTTGAGGAGAGTGGAGAAATGTTGACTTTATAAGTGAACATGGGGTGCATAATTACCATGGCTCCGATAAGAGGCTCACTGTGAGCAGGTGTACAGTGCTTTATTGACAATGCGCCCCAACAGTGTCAGCGTCATCAGAGAAGACATTTGGCAGGAAAGAATGGCAGCTTCTGACATGACTGCCATGTTGAGTTGTGAGATGTGTTTCAAGATCGGTTAAGCTCACTCCTGGATGCATCTAAAATAAGCCAAGGGTTTTTTTTCCAGGTAAATTGTACAACTATGAAGTTTCAGAACTGCTTACCTGGCCACACTTCTGCCTCCTGAATCCACACAGATGTCCCTTGCAATGTCTTGGCATGTTCCCTGCACCCTGTGCAGCTCCACAAAAGAATGCTTCAATTAAAGATACATGTTTTTAAGAGCAGTGTGTGTGTGTCTTGCTCTCTCACACATGCACCTCCTTTGGAAATATCAGCGGCTAGCTTTTGCTTATGCTGTCTATGTGTCGTATTTGATGCAAAGAAGAAATATTCACCCATGTCCCTCACCATCCTGGGAGACTAAAGGTGGATTTAAAGGTATTCCCTGGTAACCATTCTTTTCTCGGGCTCCAGTCCCTTGGCAACAGCTGAGACGTGCTATAGTCTGGCCTGCGTAGGCTGATCTGTGCTGAATGGCCTTGCCTTCGGAACAGTCAGCCGGATTTAGATAACCTTTCAATCCCTTGCAAGATTTCTGGATTCGATTGGCTGTGAACACCGCAGTTACAAACATTTCGCCTAAGGAATTATCCGGTAGCAGTGATGCAGTTAAACCTATTATTGTGTATTTTCACTGGCTTAAGCTTCCTTTTCCTTCTCCACAAGCTGCTTTCGCTCATAATAGGATAGGTCACTCAAAAACCTCCAGGCCATTCATTCCCCAGGCTATAGAACTGTTTCTTTCCACCTCCTCACCCAAAGGATGCAATACTATGCTAAACGTGGCTCTTGGTTTTATTCACTAGCACCAGGAGAAAAATAATATGTCTTCCGTTTCTCAGAAAGAAATTGGCAAACCATATTTTTAGGGATGCAACGAAGATGTTTTAAGTAGCCATCTGAAAAGAAAAGTGCAAATGCAAGCAAACCCATGTATCCTATAGGCTCTGTTTTCTCTCGCTATGCAATGTGTAAAAGTGTCTCCGTTTGGTCATTTTTCAGGGAGCAACAAAGAGAGAAAGTGTTCGTTTTCTGTTTATATGTCAGAGAAAACCATGAATGCATACATGACAATTATGTCTAAAACTGAACTGAAAGGAGGCAAAAAACCCAATTCCTTTCAGATTACTATTATTATTAATTAAATTTATATCCCGCCCTTCATACGAAGATCTCAGGGAGGTAGATGGCATGGAAAGCGACTAGCGATTGCCTTTCCGTTTCACAAAAAGTCAAGCTATATGCAGAGCCAGCCGAAAACATTTTACTGCTCAGAGTAAAGGACAACATAGTTCCTCTTTATGACATCCACAGAAGACAGCTGGGATGGCAATTCAGTCTTGCTTCCACACTGGTGTCAAAACAGCACCTTCCACTATAACCCAGGGCAGCAGGCTTAGCTTAGAGCAAAGATTGCCAACATGGTCCCATGGGTACACTGGTGCCCTTCAGATCTTGCCTTGGCACCCATTAAACCTCTGAGCTGCCCTTGCAAAGTATAGAGTTGAAGGAGGAAGTTGGAAGAGTGACATTTCCCCCCTGATTCCTCTTTGAACTTTATGTGCTTTTCCCAAGTTCAGATTGACACCACAAGCATCCCTATTTTCCAAGGACCAGCCTGGATTTTCAGAAGCTGTCCTGGAGTGTCCTGCTTTTCCTTTGGGCATCCCAATTTTCATCAGAGAAATGCTAGAGGGTATGGAATGGGATGTCTGTTTTCATTGGAGAAATGTTGGAGGGCACGCTGCATACCTGGATTCTTTGATAAAGTGAAGTGTCTGTCTGTCTGTCTGTCTGTCTGTCTGTCTGTCTGTCTGTCTGTCTTGTTTGTTTCTTGGGAGGGAGTGTGCTGATCCGGGGGGACAGGGAGAGAAGTGACCAGAAGGGGCTCACTCAAAAGGTTGTTGACCCTTGGCTTAGAGGGTGAAAGTCAAGGCTACATGGCATGCATGGCTTCCTCCTGCAACATCTTGCCACCATTCCTCTAGCACTTTGCTGCCCCCCAGCATCCACTGTCAGAGACGGCTTCCTCACTCTGTCTAATGGGAAGCCTAACCCTGTTCATGTGGAAATGTGCATTGTGGAAACTAATATAACAATGTGTCTTGAGCTCTTTTTCTTTTTAACATTAGATCTGTGATTTGGGAAAGGGAAGGCTCACAAACGCCTTTGAGAATCTGGCGAAAGCTCTGGATTCCCTCCCCAGGAAAATGTACATAAACACATACAGACAAAACAGACCCTCCAACATTTCTCCGTGTCATGGTCTGGCTTACGGGAGGTTGAGGACATCAGGACCAGAGGCAAGACAGTGGGGTGGGAGCAGGAATGGGAGTCCAGAAGCCAGGAGTCAGGAATGTCCGAGGGTCAGAGAGCCAGGAGTCAAGAATCAAGGGTCCGAGGGTCAAGAAACCAGGAGTAAAGCAGCCAAGGGTCCAAGGACCAGGAAGCAAGGAGTCAAGAAGCCAAGGGTCCAAGAATCAGGATGCAAGGAGTCAAGAAGCCAAACGCAGCAAGGCAAGAAGTGTTCTGCTGTGGCAAAGAGCCAAAGGGAAATGCTGACCTTATATCCCTTCCCGGCTCTTGCCACCAGGTGCTGTGAGTTACCAATCGGCCTCACCTGTGCGGCTGCGCCTTGCCTCTTCAGCACAAACTTAGGAAAGCCCCAGTCCTGCGAAGCCCTACTGGTCACAGGACCTGGCTCCTGAACACACTCCTGACACTCCAATGAAAATAAGGACGTCCCATTCCATAATGATAATTTTACCCCAAACATCTTACTGGGTTGCCTCAGCTACTCTGGACAGCTTCCAACAAATATAAAAGCATAATAAAACATTAAACATTATTTTTTTAAAAAAAAACTTCCCTGTACAGGATTGCCTTCAAACGGCTCCGGGGTCAGATAACTCCATACCCTCCAACATTTCTCCAATGAAAACAGGGACATACTAAGGAAAAGTGGGACATTCCAGGATAAAATCAGAAACCGGGATGGCTTCTCTAAATCAGGGATGCCCCTGGAAAATAGGGACACTTGGAGGGTTTGACATAATTTGGCGTGCAGGGCATTTTTGTTTGTTGTGTTATGTTGTTTGTATGTTTTTATTGCACTGAATTTTCAAAGGGTCCGTGAACTTGGTGGGGGAAGGGGGAATAGATTTATCCAATGCTGTAAAATAATTTGTATTCAACATTGTGTGTGTGTGTTTTTATGTACATTTCCGGGGGTAGGAGATCCATAGTTTCCAGCAGCATCAAAACAGAGGAGGAAAAATCTCAACAGAGTTCTGGTTCTTGCAAATATAAAAAAGGATTCCATGAATTTTGCAACTGCATGAATTCCATTTTCTGGATGCAACTGCGTTTTGAAGTTTGCTTTAAATCAGGCATTGGGAACCGGAGGCCTTTCTTCTGGGCATTGTGGACCAGAAAGTGTTAAAGAAGGATAGAAATCTCTTTATGTACGCTACCACAGCAGCAAGAATTCTTATCGCAAAGTATTGGAAGACACAAGATTTACCCACGCTGGAGGAATGGCAGACGCAGTTGATGGACTATATGGAATTGGCTGAAATGACTGGCAGAATCCGAGACTTGGGAGAAGAAACAATGGAAGAGGACTGGAAAAAATTTAAGGACTATTTGCAAAAACATTATAAGCTGTATGAATGTTAAGAAAATGCACGATTTAGGAAACTCTAGCTTCAGCAACTTGATTAGGTGAAATGAAAACTAAGGTACAAGAAATAAGAGGTGGAATTATGAAATAACTTTATTATGTTTAATTTAAATACATAAGAATTGGGACATAACATTGTGAATCTAGAAACATGATAAACCAAAAGATACAGTAAGTTATGAAACAAGGTAACAAATTGCTGATGTTTGTACTATAAAGAATGCAGGGTTTGGAGGATGTGGGGAAGTCCAGTTGGTTTGTTAAAAAATATTAAGGAAAGTTGGACTCTTTATACTTTTTCCTTATTTTTCTGTTTTCTTTCTTTTTTCTTTATTCTGTATATCTTTGACTATAAGAAAAGAAACTTAATAAAAATATTATAAAAAAATAAATAAATCAGGCATTGGGAACCTTTGGCCTTCCAGATGTTGTCATTGGTCCCAGCAAGGATAGCCAGTGATCAGGGATGGAAGTTGTATTGCTGCATTATTCTGTTGGAATTACTGGAGGGTTTTGTTTTTGCCTTCTGCACAGTCAGGAAAGGTATAAGGTGTTGAGCAGCATTTTTATAAAATTTGTAAAAAGAAAGTAAAGAAAATGATCGGTGAAACTTAAGTGGTGTTACTAAGAATTCAAGATATGCCTCTGTTTCCATAGGAAATAGCCTTGTGTGATTGTGTGTTGACTGATGGTTAGGTCTGGCTCCACCCTCTACTTGAATACAGCCCCCAACAATGTGATATTTGGCCCCAAAATGGTTACCCATCCTGCCTTGCTATTTTCAAAGGAAGGTTATTTTATGGTTTTTATTTTTTTTTAATCAGGGGAGGGGGGTTTTGTATTAAGTCTGTTACCACCAGACCTCTTGCCCTCCTGCTCTCCTGCGATTTACTACACAGCAGTGATCTGATATCTTCTCACTGAGACAAAGTAGTTTTTGCCTGCTCCTTTGGGTTCCTTGTATTCCTCCAAATTATTCTGATTGATATAGACCTCGATCCATGCTAATTATCCAGGGCTTCTCTTATAAAAGTGGGGTTTCCATGGTAACAGCATAGAGAGAACAGGTGCATGAAAAGCTGTGATATATTAAATGACAGTTACCCTCTGCCTCTGCTATGCAGATTGCCATTCTCAGAGTTTATTTATAGCAGGTAGTAATTAATCTGTGTGAATCTCATTTCATTGAAGGGGGGGGGAATGAAGAATGATTAACCAGAGTCCTAATTATCTCCATACCTTTGATTCTGAAAATTTTGTCACCATCAGATACTTCTAACATGGTTATCACTTATATAGAGATGTCGTTACAGGAATCTTTGGGCTAATGCCTGCAACAAATACTGAGTGTTGCGTGTTGAGTTCCACAGTGCCACCCCCCAAAAATTCACACATCACACATTAATTTTTGGTTTAAGGTTTTTGGCATATTTTTGGCCACAACTTTATTAAAATACATAAAATGTGAGTGGTTGCTTAGGCATTGGTTAAGACTATCTGTCCTTGCCCCCCAAGGACAGAGCTGGCACTTCCGGGCACCTCGGAAGCCAGCGTGGGAAACAAGTATTGGGAGAGAAATGAGGCTGGGAATCAGTCCAACACCGCTCACCCTCATGTTCCGGTGGGGCTTGCACGGCCCAAGCCCGGCACCACGGACAAGGACGAAAGAATGGCAAGCCCCTGGATTCCTTTAACGGAATTCCCATTCGCATCATTTGGAGGGATAGGCACCTTACCCCTCCAAGCACCAATTTAACCAGTGCCTAACCGCCAACCTTACAAGTTGTGACGATTTGCTACGCAGTAGGCAAAAACCAAATGGCAACAGCCAATCAGCCAAATGGCAAAATTCCTACCAGGCCCCCGCTCAAAGGCGAACGACCCCATGACAAGCATAGCAAGGTCAAAGAACCCAAGAACCACCCTATAAAAGGGAGGGGGGCAGGTGATCCGATGCAAAACGGCCAAGAGGACGTCCTCACGCCTAACTCCTCTATTTATAGACTCTGACCCCTCCTCCGAATTGGCAACACTCAAAAATCCCCAGCAACCCAATTAACCCTTTACAGGCTTGGGTTCTCACCTAATTTTGCCTAGTCATGATGGTGGCCTGTTCCCCAACCGCAACACGTGCTCTCTGCTAGTGAGAACACGCTTTGTAACTTTCACCTTTACGATGCTGAATCTTGCATTGATGCTGAGAATTTATAAAGGGCCAATCTTGCAGAAAGAGGGCAAACTGTGAACTGTCTCAAGCGTACACTATGAGATGAAATAACTTCCTGGACAACCATAACCACTAGCATGATGGGGGGAGCAATGGGACAGCTGCCTCAAGCATACTCTAAGCAGGAGTACAAAGCAGACTCAATGGGGTTGTGTTATCTGGTGATACGGAAGGGGGGGGCATGTCTTCTTCACCTTCTTCTTCGCTACAATATATCAATTTATTTCCAACAATATATCAATTTATTTCCAATTGTCAATGTTAAAAGGGACTAAAATCTATAAAATTCATAGAAAATCAACATGCCAATTTGCTTAATTTCTCTAGGACTCCATGACACCTCCCCTGTCCTCCATAATCCCTCAAGCAAGGTGTCAAGACCCTAATCCTGTCAAATCACTCTGCCAAGCCTTTCCTCCGGGCAATGCCAGTACATGGACCATTGTCTTCTCATCACCGGTACTCAGGATGTGCTTATCTGCGCATATCTCCAGCTCTGCATATTCCCCCTCCCTCCTCCATATGTTAATCCGTGTAACCTAACCTCTTCTTAATATATTCATGATGTAACCTGTGTAACCCAACCTCTTCTTAATGTATTCATGATGTAACTGGGATGTATTTTGCACTGTATTCTGGGACATGGAGGGAAGTTTCAAAAGTTCATGTCACCCCTTTCTCGCTGTTCAATCTCGCCTTGAACCTGTTGTGCAATAAACTTGGATCTTCTGCAGCTTGCTCCTGTCTCCGGCTGAGCTCATTTTCCTCCGCAGGGACCCGCGGACTTAGTCCGACGAGCTGGGTGGCAGAGCAGCCTCGCACCCAGATTTTGCCATAACACTGGTCATAGCATAATTCTCTCTATTTCTAAAGTTCAAAGGTATGTGCTGATTGGTATGTGGCCAACACATAAGAGGAAGGTATCAGTAGGGTTGGGGGAATGTGAAGATTTGCAGAAGCAATTTTTTTTTAATCGGAAAACCAAACCAAACTTAATAGGAAAACCAAACTCAACCCTAGACAGTAGGGAAACCCCCCAAGAGCCATTGGTAAGTTGTGAGTTGGAAAAGAGAAGCAATGGGAAGGGAGCGCTGGTGGAAAATGACTGGCACAAAGAGGGCATGGCTGTGGCAACCTGTGTCACTTCAAAATGCCACCCCCTCGGCTGGCAGGAGAGGCTAGCTGAGGGAGAAGGCAAGGAGCAGCGAGCGAGGAGGAGGGTTAAAGGTGGACAGTTCTATAAAATGATGTTGGAATGAAACGAAGCGGTCTTAGCAATAAGGCTAAAAGGAATATGTAAAAAGGGATGGATATTAGATGAAAATTCAAAATAATAATATGTGAAGACAAAGAATTAAGAGAAAATAGAGAGGGTATGGATTTGCTGAATTAAATATTTGAATTGGAATACAAAAAAGGGAGGTGTGAGGAAGTCATGAAAATAAGTAAATGAACTGTAAGATATAGAAAGAGGGATTTGTTTTTAATTGTTTTTGTTTTCCTTAGTGTTTGTATTTTTTGTGTTTTCTTTTTACCATTTTTGTAACTTTTTTCTTGTGGAAACTTTAATAAATATTACTTTAAAAAAAATTAATAAAGGTGGACAGTTCTAACTTTTGCCTTTTTGTTGTTGTTCTTTGGTCCGTTTCGCTTACCCTTCCGCCTGTCCCTCCATAACGGAGGAAATGATCTCATTATCTGGACAGATCCTTTCCTGGCTCAGCTGAGAAGCTATTTTAAAATTCCCTGGGACTGAAGTGAGAGCTGCCCATAGAAATCCATGGGGAGAGCCAAGGTTTTGATGCAGCTGGCACTGGGCAACAGCATGTCAACGCCCCCACATCCCCCAAAAAATCCCAAAAGGGAGCAGCGAAGAAAATAACTTCTACTTTTCCCAACTCTGCCAACTCATTCTGCTATGCTAAAACATTCCAAAGCATTCGCAGTTCATTGTGTCCTTACCGCAGGTTTGAAGGGGCTGTGGCTGGGAGAGGACCACATTGATCACCATATGTCAGACTTGTAATGCTGTGCAAAGGTATTGGACTTCTATTGTGGGCTTGTGGGTAGAGTGAAGCTCAGAAAGTCATTTGCAACAGTCTTGCAATATATGCATTGCCTTCATCCCCATGTTTCAGTATGGGCCAAGAGGAGAATACGACAACCCTTTGGTGTAAAGGTAAAGGTAAAGGTACCCCTGCCCGTACGGGCCAGTCTTGACAGACTCTAGGGTTGTGCGCTCATCTCACTCTAGAGGCCGGGAGCCGGCACTGTCCGAAGACACTTCCGGGTCATGTGGCCAGCGTGACAAGCTGCATCTGGCGAGCCAGCGCAGCACACGGAACGCCGTTTACCTTCCCGCGGTCCCTATTGATCTACTTGCACCCGGGGGTGCTTTCGAACTGCTAGGTTGGCAGGCGCTGGGACCGAGCGACGGGAGCGCACCCCGCCGCGGGGATTCGAACCGCCGACCTTTCGATCAGCAAGTCCTAGGCGCTGAGGCTTTTACCCACAGCACCACCCGCATCCCACCCTTTGGTGTAGCTCACTGTAATACCTATTAAAGTGGACCAGGGGTGCGTGCACTGCAAAAGTAGGCTATGGGAGACTCATGATGCAGCCCAATGTTACTAGCGCTGGTGAGAGGTCAAGCTGAGACTGGATCGCATTCCCAGTTAAAAACCAGACTCAGGTAACCCATACGTGGAAGGGACACATTTAGAAATCCCCACTTCTATTTGTTCATTTAGCCCATGGTAATATTTAGCATTTCAAGCAGTGCTTCAGAAGAGTTAGGCTTCACCATCCTTATCTTCTTGTAAATCCCGCCTGAAAAAGTAGGATTACCGCCATCATCCTGTGCATTGGTAGCTGAGCAGATACATGGCAGAGGCAAGATTCGGATCGGGAATTTCTGAAACATTGCTTTGTTTCTGAACCACAGGTGCCACAGTAAAGCTGATGGTGCAATGTTTTTTTTAAAAAATAAAAATCTTTATGGTGCCAGCCTAGAGGGCTCTTTGTTATTCCACTTTGTCTCCTCTGCTTTACAAAACGATTTCTTGATCTCCTCTATGTTACAAAGTTACTTGGGCAGGGCAAAGCGCTGCCTAAAGAGTACTGCTAGTTCAAGGGCTGTTCAGAATCAAAGGTAGTAGAGGCAGCACAGCTGCAAAAAGCTTTCCTTCACCCCCACATTTTCGCAGCTTCCCGCCTACTGCTCTGGCACTTGCCAGCATATTATGTTTTTTTCATTTTGAAGAAGGGGGAGACACACCAATTTTTGAATAAGAAACAATTTTTCAGTAACACCTTCCCAGATGGCAATTAAAAGCATGGAGTCAACATCAAGGGATGGGACGGAGGCCTCGCTGCTTCCCCTCCAGACCTTGACGCTCTCGAGAACAGCTGTGGATTTGTGTGATTAAGCAACAGGAACTTTCAAAAGCCAAATGTGAGTTTGCTGAAGGAGGTCGCATCCTCGCTGATTAAGGATGGTGCTGTGACATCAGGAGGAGCAGAGACCTTGAGGAATAATTGCACAAACAAGAAAAAAAACCCGTGGGATGGGTATTTGGCTGCATACACAGCATACTTTTAAAGCCTATTTAAACACGCATAACTTCCCCCAAAGAATTCTGGGTGCTGTTGCCTGTTAGCAGTGCTGGGAATTGTAACTCTGTGAGGGGTAAGGGACAGTTCCCAGGATTCTCATGCACTTCTCCCCCCCCCCCCCAGTTTGTGAACTTTATTTTAAGGATGTATACAAATTTGTCAGCATTTAGTGCAAGTTTCTCCTATTATACCATTCCCAGAGTTCCCTGGCTGTGAAACTATTCCAAGGGAAACAGGGGTATCCAAACAACTCTCAGCATCCTTAACTAACTGCAGTCTCCAGGAATCTTTGGAGGAAGCCATGACTGTTTAAAGTAGTATGTGTATTTAAATGCAAATTTCTGTACTTATTTTATTTTAAAGCACAGATTAGTAACACAAATGGACTCATGACTGATCTGTTAGAATTCCTGCTCCATGACTGCAGTCATGGGATTGTTGTCTATCACATGACGGTGTATGTTTTGACTCCACAGAGTGGGAAGTGACAGAGACAGGATGTTTGTGTTACTGTGTTTTGTGAAGTGGGACTATTGTCCTTTGTTCCTTTTCTCTTTGCTGTCTGATGCTAGAGAGAGAGGGAGCCATGTTGCAGTGCTCCGTGTGTGTTTATATGTAAAGTAGATTAGCCAAAATGCTGAGTTGCTGAGGTCTGTCACGCAAATTGTACAAACTCTGCAGATCCCTAAGTGTGCCAGTGTCTGTTGGCATCAGTCGCTGTGATGTTCATGCTGAAGAAAGCTTATGAAGCTCCCAAACGATCGACCAGGAGGGAGGGAACATGCCACCTTATACCGTAAACCAACTGACCGACAAACATATCTACATGCCTCTAGCTACCATCCCAAACATACCAAACAGTCCATTGTATATAGCCAGGCACTACGTTACAGCCGCATCTGCTCCAATTCTACAGACAGAGACTCTCACCTAAGAGATCTACAGCAAACCTTTTTAGAACTAAAATACCCAGCAGATGAAGTTAGACAACAGATCAACAGAGCCAGACTGATACCCAGAGAGAACTTGCTGCAAGACAGACCCAAAAAAGAAAATAACAGAACACCTCTAGTCATCACATACAGCTCCCAAGTTAAAACAGTACAACGCATCATCAGAGATCTACAACCTCTCCTGGACAATGACAGTTCTCTTTCTCAAGCTCTGGGAGGAAGACCTTTCATTGCCTACAGACAGCCACCCAATCTTAAACAACTCCTAACCCACAATAATACTATAACCAGACTTAACACGGACACTGGCACCAGAGCCTGCAATAAACCCAGATGCCAACTTTGCTGCCACATACACCCGGACAACACCATTACTGGCCCCAACAACATCACACATACCATCTCGGGACTATTTAATTGCTCATCGTCTAACATTGTGCATGCCATCAAATGCCAACAGTGTCCTTCAGCTCTCTATATTGGACAAACAGGCCAAACCTTGCGCCAAAGAATAAACGGACATAAATCCGACATCAGGAACCACAAGACAGAGAAACCAGTAGGAGAACACTTCAATCTCCCAGGACATTCTATACAAGATCTCAAAGTAGCTGTTCTATTACAAAGGAATTTCAGAAATAGACTGGAAAGAGAAGCTGCTGAATTGCAGCTTATCACCAAACTTAAAACCATGGAGAGACCTGGTCTGAACAGAGACATTGGATTCTTATCTCATTATACATGACAAAGCCATTTTTCACCTTCTCACTCCTTGCTTTTTCCTGTAAGACCTATTGCAGTCGTTAAGAGTCGTCAACAGGCTCATCACAGCTATCTGCCAATCACCCATTCCCACCACCCTTCTGAGTAATACCCCTCCCCACCTTCTCACTATATAGAAAGGTCTGGTGACTTCTGTTTCAGTGTATCTGAAGAAGTGTGCATGCACACGAAAGCTCATACCTAGAACTAACTTAGTTGGTCTTTAAGGTGCTACTGGAAGGAATTTTTTTATTTTGTTTTGACTATGGCAGACCAACACGGCTACCTATCTGCAACTTCCTCTGCTGAGATTCTTAAGAGGGGGAAGCAGCTCTGGTCCTGCTCTGGGCTGACTTTGGCCTCTCCCAGTGTTAGCATGTGGCCCCCAAGAGATGACCAATGGGAGGGGAGCTGGGCCACTCCTTTAGTAGAGAGTATGTCCCACTGAGCTTAGAAGGGCTTCATGGGATTTCACTGTGCATTCAATATTATTTTAAAAACTGTAAATAATATTGCAAATTTTAACAAAACAAATTCCTTCCAGTAGCACCTTAAAGACCAACTAAGTCAGTTCTTGGTATGAGCTTTCGTGTGCCTGCACACTTCTTCTTCTTTTTTTTTATAATAAATTTTTATTGAAGTTTTTCCATAAAAAAACAATAAACCAATCCATTTATATATCACATATTTCACCTTGTTTGGACCTCCCTCAACTTCTCTGACAATCTTTCGTAGTTCAAATCCTCTCCTCACATTCCTTCTTTAGATATTGCCATTAAATATTATATTTCTATCCTTGCTTGCCTTTTGGCAATACTCCTATTTTCACAAAGCTTCTTTGAAACACGCTAGCGTTGTGCTATCCTCACATATGTTTTTCAAATACTCTGTAAATTTCCCCCAGTCCTCAATAAATTTCTGGTCTTTTTGGTATCTAATTTTCCCTGTTAATTTGTCTAACTCTGCGTAGTCTGTTAGTTTTGACCTCCATTCCTCCAAAGTCGGAACCTCTTCTTGTTTCCACCTCTGGGCCAACAATATCCTTGCTGCGACGGTAGCATATTGAAACAGTTTACAGTCTCTCCTACTTATATCCGTTCTTGTTATTCCCAGCAGGAAGAGTTCTGGTTTCTTAACAAAGCTATATTTTAGCATTTTCTTTAGTTCATTGTGTATCATCTCCCAGAACCCCCTTACTTTTTTACAATCCCACCACATGTGCATAAATGTACCTTCCTTCTCCTTACACCTCCAACATTTATTACAGGTTTTGTACATCTTTGCTAATTTTGCAGGTGTCATATACCACCTGTAAACCATCTTCATTACGTTTTCTTTTAATGTAACACATGCCGTAAATTTCAAGTTTTCATTCCATATTTTCTGCCAATCACCAAGGTCTATGTTGTATCCTAAATCTTTGGCCCATTGAATCATAACTACTTTCACCTCCTCATCTATTGTGTGCCATTCTAACAAAATTTTATACATTTTAGAAATTGTTTTGGAGTCGTTATTCACTATCTCTATTTGGTATCTCGAATCTTTTTCTTTATACCCCTTTTCTTTCACATCCTTTTTAAACATTTCATTTATTTGATGGTAATGCAGCCAATCAAAGACGTATTCTTTAACTTGTTCGTATGGTTTTAATCTCCACTTTCCTCCTTCTTTCTCCACCAAATCTCCATAGGTAATCCAATCACTTCTCATATTTTCTTTTTTGACCCCCATGACCTCTAACGGGGATAGCCAATGTGGCACCCCCCCTTCCAATATATTTTTGTATCTGTCCCAAACTTCCCATAGCGATTTCCGGAAGATGTGGTTTTCAAAGGTTTTATATCCCTTCTTCTTTTCTTTCCAAAGATACGCGTGCCACCCGAATCTGTTGTCGAATCCTTCCAGGTCTAGGAGTTTTGTATTTTTAAGTTTAATCCATTCTTTTAGCCAGCAAAGACACGATGCCTCGTAGTATAGCTTCAGATCTGGCAGGGCAAAGCCTCCCCTTTCTTTTGCATCTGTTAGTAATTTATATTTAATTCTCGGCTTTTTGCCCTGCCATATGTATCTAGAAATCGTCCTTTGCCATTCCTTAAAAATCGCCACTCCTTTTAATATTGGTAACATCTGGAATAAAAACAGCATCTTTGGTAGCACTAACATCTTAATCATTGAGATTCTACTCCAGAAGGATAGTTTTAATCTATTCCATACTTCCAGATCCTTCTTAATTCCATTCCACACCGGGATATAGTTGTTTTGGAACAGATCAATATTTTTTGGGGTTAGCCATATTCCCAGATATTTGACCTTTTTGACAATTTCAATACCAATTTGTTGCTGCAGTGCCTCCATTGTTGCTTTTTCCATGTTTTTAACTATAATTTTAGTTTTTTTCCTGTTTATTATGAAACCTGCCACCTCTCCAAATGTTTCAATTTCCTTCAGTATCTCAGCTGCCGTCTCCAGCGGATCTTCTATCATCAAGACTAAGTCGTCAGCAAAGGCTTTGACTTTATATTGATTTTGGCCTACTGACACCCCCTTTATACTTTCTTTTTTCCTTATTGAGTCCAATAACACCTCCAGGACCAGAATGAATAGTAGTGGTGACAATGGGCATCCCTGTCTGGTACCCTTAGAAATCTTTATTTCTTCTGTTATTACATTATTCACTATCAGCTTCGCTTTTTGCTCCGTATATATTGCTTTAATTCCATTGAAGAAGTGACTTCCCATTTCTCTTTGTTCAATATTTTTCAACATGAAATCCCATGCGACATTGTCGAATGCTTTTTCAGCGTCCACGAACATCAGCATTGCTTGTTTCTCGTTTCTTGCAGACAGATATTCTAAAATATTTATTACATTTCTCACATTATCTCTCATCTGTCTGCTTGGGAGGAAACCCGCTTGGTCGTCATGGATAATTCCTTGTAAAACCTTTTTTAATCTTTCTGCTATAATTCCTGTGAAAATTTTGTAGTCCGTATTTAATAGTGAGATTGGTCTATAATTCTTTACTTGGGTTAAGTCCGCATCTTCTTTTGGAATAAAGGTTATAAGTGCTTCCTTCCATGTCTCTGGAATTTCTTTCTCCTTTAATATGTTGTTCATTACTTCTTTCAGTGGTATCAACAGGGATATTCCCAATTCTTTGTAATATCTTGCTGTAAAGCCGTCTGGTCCTGGGGCCTTTCCATTTTTCAGTTTTTTTATCGTCACTCTTATTTCCTCTATGTCTATCGGGGTGTTCAGCCTTTCTTGTGCTTCTGTCGGGATCTTTCGCACCTCTTTCTCTTTTAAATATCTTTCTATTTTCCTCATATTATTCTTTTCTTTCTTTTTATATAATTGTCTGTAATATTCCAAGAATCCTTTCCTAATATCTTTGGGGTTATTTATCTCCGTTCCTCCCACTTCAATTTTATTTATTGTATTTTGCTCCTTCCTTTTCTTAGTCTGCCAGGCAAGCCATTTTCCTGACTTGTTTGCGAATTCGAAATTCTTTTGTCTCAGTTTTTTTATATTCCATTCCACCTCCTTGTTTATCATCATTGCAAATTGAGTTTGTAAAACCTTGATACTTTGCTTAATTCTTTCATTGTTTGGTTTCCTGATTAGTTTTTGTTCGTTTTCCATAATTTGTTTTAAAATTTCTTTCTTTTCTTTCTCTCGATTTTTCTTCTTGATCGAATTCTGCTGTATAAAAAAGCCTCTCATCACCGCCTTGCTTGCGTCCCACACGGTGTTCATCCTCGTTCCTTTATTGCAATTGTCTTCAAAATATTCTTTCAATTTCTTCTGTGCGTCTTGCACAATTTTCCGATCATCCAATAAATAATCATTCAGTTTCCATCTGAAAGTTCTTTCTTCAAATCCTTTGATTTCTAGTTTGATGGGACTATGATCTGAGATAACTCTCGGTTGAATTTCTACTTGGAGGATTCTTGGCGTTAATTCATTTGATATCCAAATTTGATCGATTCTAGACATTGACTGGTTTGGTTCCGAATAAAAAGTAAACTGTTTCTCCATTGGGTGTCGTAGCCTCCAGATATCTATTAAATTGCAGTTTTTGACCATTTCAAAAAAAGTTTTAGGTAATTTTCCTTCTTTTGATCCATTATTTCTCAATCTATCCATCTCTGCTGATACCACTCCGTTCATATCTCCCATCACAATTATCTTCTGGTCTGCGTATTCCAACAGTTTTTCTTCCAAATTCTTGTAAAAATCAGTCTTATTTCCGTTAGGTGCGTAGATCCCGACAATCACTATTTTCTCGCCTTGCCAATTAATTTGGATTGCAATAACTCTTCCTTCCTCATCTTTAAAAATTTGTTGGGCTTCGATTTTACTCCTTACATACAATATCACTCCCCTCTTCTTCTCCTTGTCTGATGATATAAATTCGTTTCCAAGTCTCTTGTTGATCAGGATTTTCCTGTGTCTCTTTGCTACATGCGTCTCCTGCAAACAAATTATGTCTAAATTTTTCTTCTTTAAAAGTTGTTCCACCTTGTTGCGTTTCTTTTTTTCGTTCAGTCCATTCACATTCCAATTCCATATGTTTAAAGCCATATTTTTCAGATTAAATTAATTTGAATAATATATTTTCCTAAATTTTATAATCTTTCCTCCTCTTCTTCCTCCTCTTCCTCTTCCTGCCCTTCCTCATCCCTTTGTTCTCCATTCTTCACCTTCGCAGCGGTACCTCCAGTTGCTCCTTTCATTTCTTCTTCTTCTTCTGCCGTCAATTCTCTGTACTTTCTTTGGAACTTGCCTATCTCCGCTGGACTGTTCAGCCGGTGTCTTTTATTCTTGTAGGTAAAGGAGATCCCCTCCGGGAACTCCCATCTGAATTCTATGTTGTTCTTTTTGAGAATTTGTACTAGTGGTTTGTAAGGGTCTCTCCGCTTCAGCAGTTTGATTGGGATGTCTTTAAAAATAATTATGTAAAAACCGTCTATAGACAATCTTTTTTCCCTATTTTTTTGGAGAACCAAATTTCTCATATCTCTATCCTTAAATGTTATCAAGCAGTCTCCAGGATATTTCTTCGCTTTGGTCGTTCTTACCTTCATCCTGAAGGCATTTTGAATGGAGTTTGCCAGACCACTCAGATACACTTGAGTGTATCTGAAGAAGTGTGCATGCACACGAAAGCTCATACCAAGAACTGACTTAGTTGGTCTTTAAGGTGCTACTGGAAGGAATTTGTTTTGTTTTGACTATGGCTGACCAATACGGCTACCTATCTGTAATTGCAAATTTTGGTTGAGATTTCCTTTTGGGAGTCCTCACTAAGCCCAAGATTTTACATCCATAAGATGGAATTTCTGCAAATAAAAAGGGACTGTTAATATGCTCAGACCTGCCTCTTTGCCCAAGCCAGGTAGGCTAAGTTTCAATTTGTTTATGTGAAACTTGGACCAAAGAGTTCCATAGAAATTAAATAGCTGGAGAAGTAGCCTGAATGGGAGCAAGTATCTCCCCTACCCCTGGTTGGAGGTGATTTACGATGCTATGATGCTGGTTGTAGGGTAAAATCTCAGTTCACGTATGGCAAGACGGAGGTTAAGACAGGAGTGCCTGGCGTACTCTGGTCCATGGGGTCATGAAGAGTCAGACACGACTAAACGACTAAACAACAACACAACAACAAAAGCAGTGTGTGAATACTACAAAATTCCCCCATCCAGTGGATGCAATTGTGCAGGGATTCTTCTTGTGCAGTAGATGTCAGCGTACAAAGAGTTCCACGAAGGTCGAAAGTTTCAAAACCATAGTTGCATTGGCTGTAATAGATAGATAGTTAAATAAAAGCTGTATTGAAGAAGTGAAGTTGTTTTATTAACGCTATTGCTTGATGTTACCTTAGAGGAGGTTTTTATTCTCAACATCATCTTATGCCAGAACATGTTACCTTTGAAACCAACCTTTCTTCCCGAACGCAACCTATGTTTTAGCAGAGGAAAGTTAACAGTCCGTTATGCCCTTCCCAGATGACAATAAGTGCAGAGCAGGTTTCCTTTCATAGCAGTCATAAATCAGCTCTAGAAAGTTCTAGAAGTGTGGGCTGTCAAGCCGCTGAAGGTTGATGGCCGCTTGCTGACTCATAGCAAAACACTGAAATGACTTCCTCAGAGTGGGGTTTTTAATAATGATATGTCAACATCTGCCTCCCTGGACGGTGATTTGATTTGGGCCCTGACCTTGTAGTTTTGGTACTTACTGGATAATATTAGTGAGCCAGCTGAGTTGACACCCTGGTTATTACAGTTATTTCTCAACAAGAACTTCTTCAATAAAAAGAAGTTCAGAACAACAGCCATATAAACTTGCTCTGGCTAGATATGAAAGCATCCAAGCTTGGTTTAATTACATTTGGCATGTCTTCAAAACAGTGGATTGCCATGACTTAGTGAGCTTTAAAAAATAAAAATCAGCTAATTTAACATTTTCCCCATCACGCTGTGTGAAGAAAAGGAAGAACTGAAGAACAAAGCAACTTCAAGAATTTCTTACTTTGTCTCTTGAAAAGGGGTGCTTCTTATTAAGTGCTGCCTGAGATGTCTGCTGAGATTTGCATGATGGCAAGGTGTGTAGATAAGAACACAAGAATAGCCCTGTTTGATCAGAGCAAAGGCTTATTTTGTCCAGCTTCCTCTTTCTCACAGTGGCCAGGCAGATGCCTAAAGTAAGACCACAAAGCAGGACACAAGAGCCACAGTCTACTCCAGGGGTCCCGAAACCAAGGGCCGCGGGCTGGATAAGGCCCGAGGGACTCATTTATCCAGCCCACGGTGACCCCTGCCGCCCGCTCTTACCGGCGCTGCACTGCTCAGCTTCCGAGTCGGTTTTGTAGATAGATGGAAAAAAATGATATTTGGAGATATTTAATGAATAGGAAAATTAGTCAATGTCTTAATAAGGAAAGACACTGAAAAATGATTATATGTAATCATGATTTGATTCAGGCTGATCTGAAGAACTAAGTGATTTTGATTAGTTCAGGATGGTGACATTGGGTTGCAACTATTAAGATTACTACAACCCTTTGATAGGTGAACAGAAATCACATGTGTAATCTGGAAGTGTATACAAAGCATTTCTTTGGATGTGGGTCTTTACAGCCTCCTCATTTTTGAGGCTGTCTCTATGAACATTTGTATTTCAATAAAGGCCTGTCTTTTCACTTGGAGCCTGCATCCTTTTACAGTGGCACCTTGGGTTAAGTACTTAATTCGTTCCGGAGGTCCGTTCTTAACCTGAAGCACCACTTTAGCTAATGGGGCCTCCTGCTGCCGCTGCGCCACCGGAGCACGATTTCTGTTCTCATCCTGAAGCAAAGTTCTTAACCTGAAGCACTATTTCTGGGTTAGCAGAGTCTGTAACCTGAAGCGTATGTAACCTGAAGCGTATGTAACCCGAGGTACCACTGTATTTTGGGTTTCTGGGAGAGATACCTGCAGTCGAGGAAGCCCTTTTTAAATTTCTCCAGCACACACACCTCTATCCAGGTAGGCAGAAGGTACTATCACAGTTCAGCCAAGCAAAGGCACTCAAAGAGAATAGGAGAAAAGCTGGGGGGCAAACTCTGTTCCGAGGAGGTGGCTGGCCTGGGGAAAATCCCAAGGACCAGGTAAAGGAAGATTTCTCCAGCAGCAGCAGCAACATGAAGAAGCAGATTTCTATGTAAATCTTCATTTCATTCATGAACAACTCAAACAAACCACATAAATATAATCTATTTACAAAGTGGGTTTTTCTCCCCTTAGAGATCTGCTTGGCAAGTATCAAATCAAATAAATAAGAAATCTGACTGCACAGACATGCAGTCATAAGTATACTTACCAGTAAGCAAATACCTTTGCACTTGATAGGACTAACATCTGAATAAGCGTATTTGGAATTCGCAAAAAAAATGTTAAAATGAAATTGCATAGTCAGAAACGGCACCAAGGGGGCTTTACGGAGAGCAGACTCTGGCATCATCAAAGCACACAACTCTTCACGCACACTGCAGAAAGGCAGATGTAGCTCACTCTTCAGTGCAGCTCTGCCTGATTTTCTTATATAAAAAACACATCACGATGCACTGCAAAATAAGTTGGAAGCTGCGCCATCACATTCTGATAAATCATTACATTCCACCTCGCAGAGCCCTTTGTATCCCTTGCCTTCGTCACAGGAGAATGGTGAGATTTAGTTTTATCCGGCATAAATCTAAAAATATGCTGCTCTTCTATGTGAGATGGAGAGAGGGTATCACTACCATACCCACGAGTTTGGCCATCATCTGATTTTAATGAAAGTGGGAGATTAAAGATGAATGTTGAAGATTAACTATAATAAGATGCTTTCTTTGGAGTGATCTAATATAATTCTGAGTGAATTAGGAAGCAGATTATTGACCTGTCTGCTACAGCATTGACAAGTCACAAGCTTATTATGGTTGTTCCATCAAGTAAAAGAACAGTTTATTAAGACAATTTATCCTGGTTCTTGCTCTGTCTGCAAATTGCAGTATTCAGGCCACTGAACTCAAACCGCAATGCTTTCTGTGGATGTGGAAAACTCAACTCCACAGACAATTTCATGCAAAACATTTTGCTCTCGATGTAGCCACTGATTCAAATGTTGGAATTTTACTGTCTTTTCATGGCAGGGCTGGGTGGGCGAAGTATGCATGTTGCAGTCAGGACAGAAATAATGCAAGACCCTTAGCCTGTGACATGGTTTTAGCCCATTTACCGTTCAATTAATGTAATCCTGATGTCAGGGACTGGGCAGAGGAGGAAAGGTGGAGACACCCGGACCCACCCGGACCCTTCCAGGGAGGAGGAAGGGGAAGACAGTAAAATTTGTAACAGGGGTTTGCGGGAGGTCACAGCACAGAGGCAGATGAGGGGGGAAGTTGGGAAATCATGGGAGAGCCAGAGCAACACCTGGCTGGCACGTTGTCATTTGAAAGCATTCCAGACCCTCCATCTCGCAGAACCCGGCAAGCCTTAAAAGTAGGAGAGCAAAGAGCTCAAAGACAGAGGGCACGTAGCAGCACCCATAGAGGAGATGAATGAGGAAGTGGGAGAGACGGGGAGTGGAGATTCACTCAGGACAATGCCATTATCCAAGAGGCAGAGTTCTGTAACCTCTCTCTGTAAAGATTGAAATAAAAAAGGACAGTAAGAAACTTTTCCTTGTCTTTATGCATTCCTGGGCGACAAGCCGGGAGCCGCTGACAGCATCCTGACACCTAAACATGTCTCCTCACACATAACTGGACATAGGCGTGCAACCAAATAAGCAGGTATAGAATTTGTAAAAACCACCCTGTGATCCTCAGATGAAGGGTGGTACAGACATTAATAATATAATAGTTTTGAGCAGAAGGTTTTTTAATTGATTGAGCACTTGTTGCTGCCCTAATAAATGGATGAGGTGGAGAATGGGAAGTGCTGCAAGCCTCACTGTATAACTATACTTCATTTTGAAGATACACAATTGTGTGTGAAGAAGAATTCTTTCAGGGCATTGGAGTCCTGAGCAGCCATACCTGAGTTCAGTCCCTGACACCTTGAGGTCCATGGGCAAAGCCTGTACTCTGCTGAACAGGCAAAAGCAGAGGGGCAGGATCATCATACTACACGAGACCCACTCAATCTAGAATCATCATAAAGGTAAAGGTAAAAGTACCCCTGACCATTAGGTCCAGTCATGGAAAACTCTGGGGTTGTGCACTCATCTCACTCTATAGGCCGAGGGAGCTGGCATTTGTCCATAGACAGCTTCTGGGTCACGTGGCCAGCATGACTAAGCCGCTTCTGGCAAACCAGAGCAGCGCATGGAAATGCTATTTATCTTCCCACCGGAGCGGTACCTATTTATCTACTTGCACTTTGGTGTGCTTTTGAACTGCTAGGTGGGCAGGAACTGGGACCGAACAATGGGAGCCCACCCCGTAGCGGGGATTCGAGCTGCTGACCTTCTGATCGGCAAGCCCTAGGCTCAGGGGTCATCATATGACCTGCCAATTGCAGGGGCTGAAGTGACACATCCCATCCCTGAGGGCTGAAGACACATGGCCTTTAGATGAAGAGATCCACTTCTCTGACCTGACCTTTGACACCCAACTTGCGTGTTTTCTGGACCCACCCTATTCCTGCACCTGTAATCTGTTTTAATTCTAAATTTTTAAATTGTTTTAACCCACCCTAGGACCTGCTGGGGAAGGGTGAGTCATAAATATAAATTCTTCACTTTATGTTGAAATTGCAGCTAAGACTGCCACCCTTCTTTGGAAATTAAACCAATGTCCAGATTTTAACATTCAAAAACTTTGCTTGCAGAAACTTAAATTTATGGACGAATTAAAACATATTTACAGTCACACGCTTCTCCATGCATGGGCTTACTGTCACTTCTTCTAACTTCCAAACAACTGTATTTTCCTCCCTTTCCAGAGCTCAACACTCAGCCTTCTGTATCTCATATGAGAATTAGGCCATGAGAGATTTCCACTTTTACCCTCTCTTGTATCTTTGCTCTCTTTCTTTCAAGCAGAGAAGAAGCATCCCAACACTATTCAACTTAGCAGTGTTCACAGTGGATTCTAAAACACAGTCATCTTGCTTCACATAAAATGGAGTCTCGCCTTCACTAGATACTTCCCATGTGACCAACGTGAGCCAATCACATGAGAACTGCTAGAGAACTCTCTAGAATTCTAGAATTCGGTTACTAACCAATCAAATTTAAACACAAAGAAA